>NW_027139559.1:4212115-4813846 GCF_035084215.1 Heptranchias perlo
GTGATCCAACCAACTTCCATTCTGGAGCTTCGGGCTCAGTTGCCAAATATCTCTGCACTTCGCTAAACTTAAATCAAAGGCTTCTGTACTCTATAGGGGCCAGTTCTGTTTCCAACAGCAAAGCAGTGCTTAAATTAATTGAAGTAACTGTAGTTTGAGAAGCACAAATTCGAACATACGGTGACGCTCCCACTTCAAGGCTCGCAGGAGGAGAAAGCCAGAGACAGTCTCTCGCATATTGTATCGAAGATTCTGAATCATGCCAGTCCATTAAAAAAGCCAATAGTTGTGACATGAGTTGGTAACTATTGAGTGGTAAGAGACAGAGAGTAGGGATAATGGGACTGCACTGTGATTGACGGGATGTGAGAAGTGATGTTCCCCAGGGTTTTGTACTGGAGCCGCAGCTTTTCACCATCTACATCAATGACTTGGATGAAGGACTATAGAGTTGTACATCGAAATTTGCAGATGACAAGGCGCAGTAATTAATGTAGATGAGAGGAAATACAAAATGACGTAGACGGGCTAAGTGAGTGGGCATAACTTTGTTCGATGAAGTTTAATGTGGTGAAGTTTAAGGTGATCCATATCCACAAGAAATAAAAATCGGAACATTTTCTTAATTGCAAGAGATTAAGAATTGTGGAAGAGGAAAGGGATTTGGGTGTCCAGTTACACGTGACACTAATAGTTCGTGCACAGGTAAAAAAAAAGAATCAGAGAGGATAATGGGATCATAGAACCAGACAGCACAGGCCACTCGGCCCATCGTGCCTGTGCAGGATTTTTGAAAGAACTAAGCAATCAATCACACTCCACAGCTCTTTCCTCTTAGCCCTGCAATTTTCCCCCATCAAGTATGTGTCCAATTCCCTTTTAAAAGTTACGATTGAATTTGCTTAAACCACCCTTTCAGGAAGTGCAATCCAGCTCATCATAAATCACTGTGTAAAAAAATGTCTCCTCATCTCTCCTCTGGTTCTTTTGCCAATTATCTTAAACCTGTGTCCTCTGGTTACTAATCCTCCGACGAGTGTTCGTAGTTGCTCAACATTTACTTTGTCAAAACCCCTCATATTTTGGACATCTCTATTAAATATTCACTTAACCTTCTCTGCTCCAAGGAGAACAACCCCAGCTTCTCCAGTCTCTCCACGTAACTGAAGTCCCTGATCACTGATTCCATTCTGGTCCATCTCCTCCGTACCCTCTCACGCCATCTGTCTCTAGCCCATCCGTCTGTCACCCATCCGTCTGCCCCGCGTCCGTCACTCTGCACAAGATGAGAGCTCATGATGTTGGGGGTAATATATTGGCATGGATAGAGGATTAGCCAACTAACAGAAAACAAAGAGTCGGGATAAAAGTGTTATTTTCAAAATGGCAATCTGTAACTTGTGGGGTGCCGCAGGGATCAGTGATATTTACAATATATATAAATGACTTGGATGAAAGAACAGAATGTCTTGTGGCCAAATTTGCTGATGATTCAAAGATAGGTGGAAAAGCAAGTTGCAATAAGGTCACAAAGTGTCTGCAAAGGTTAAGCAAATTGGCAAAAAATGGCAGATGGAATATAACGTGGGAAAATGTGAAGTCATCCACTTTGGGAGGAAAAATAAAAAATCTAAATATTATTTGAATGGAGAAATATTACAAAATATTTTTTACAGAGGGATCTATGTGTCCTCGTACATGAAACACAAAACATCAACATACAGGTGCAGCAGATAATCCGGAAGGCGAACGGAATATTGGCCTTTATTTCTCGGGGCATGGAGTATAAAATCAGGGAAGTCATGCTACAACTGTACAGGATGTTGGTGAGACCACATCTGGAGCACTGCTTACAGTTCTGGTGCCCTTATTTAAGGTAGGACATACTTGCATTGGAGGCAGTTCAGAGACGTTTCACTCGGTTGATTCTGAGCATGGAACGGTTGTCTTATGAGGAAAGCTTGAACAACTTGGGTCCATAATCATTGGTGTTTAGAAGAATGAGAGAAGGTCTTATTGAAACATACAAGATTCTGAGGGGACTCGATTGGGTAGATGCTGAGAAGAAGTTACCCCTCATGGGGGAATCTAAAACTAGGGGCATAATTTCAGAATAAGGGGTCGCCCGTTTAAGACGGAAATGAGGAGGAATTTCTTCTCCCAGAGGGTCGGGAATGTTTGGAATTCTTTACCCATAAAAGCTGTTGAGGCTGAGTCATTGAATACATTCAAGGCTGAGTTCGACAAATTTTTGATCAGCAAGGGAGTCAAAGGATCTGGGGAAATGGTGGGAAAGTGGAGTTGAGGTAAAAATCAGATCAGCCATGATCTCACGAAATGGCGGAGCAGCTTCGAGGGGACGAATGGCCTACCCCTGCTCCTTTCTCTTATGGGCTTATAGTCTCCCCATCGATCTCTCTCCATCCGTCGTCCCCATCCATCTCCCCACTATCCATCTCAACCTAATCCATCTCTCCCCATCCACATCTCCCCCATCTACCTCTCCTCTTCCATCTCTCCCCAACCGCATCTCCCCCATCGATCTCACCACAATCCCTCTCTCCCCATCCGTCTCTCCCCATCCCTCTCTCCCCAACTGCCTCTCTCCATCTTTCTTTCCCCATCCGTCTCTCCCCATCCGTCTCTCCCAATCCGTCTCTCCCCCATCCGTCTCTCCCCCATCCGTCTCTCCCCCATCCGTCTCTCTCCATCTTGCTCACCCCCTTCCGTCTCTCTCAATCCGTCTCCTCAATCCGTCCAATTCCATCCGCATCTCTCCATCCATCTTTCCCCATCTGTCTTTCCAATAAGCCTCTCCCTCATCCGTCCCTCCGATCCCTCTCTCCCCATTCGTCTCTCTCCATCCATCTCTCCGCATCCATCTCTCTCCACCCGCCTCTCACCCTACGTCTCTCGCCATCTTTCTCTCCCCATCTATCTCTTATTCAGCCGCCTCTCCCTATCCACCTCTCCTCAACATCTCTCCCCATCCATCTTTCCACAATCCATCTCTCCTTTATCCATCTCTCGCCCACCTGTCTCTCTCCATCCGTCTTTCCCATCCGTCCTTCCTCGTCCGTCTCTCCCCATCTGTCACTCCTCATCTTCTCTCCCCATCCCCCATTCCCCATCTGGCTCTCCCCCAAACATCTCACCCACACCCGTCTCAACTCCATCCGTCTCTCCAATTCATCTCTCCC
Organism: Heptranchias perlo; assembly: GCF_035084215.1. Taxonomy (NCBI): domain Eukaryota; kingdom Metazoa; phylum Chordata; class Chondrichthyes; order Hexanchiformes; family Hexanchidae; genus Heptranchias; species Heptranchias perlo. The sequence goes on from NW_027139559.1 coordinate 4,215,316, forward strand.
CACCCACCCCATCCCATTCATATCTCCCCATCCGTCTTTCACCAATCCGTCTCTCAACAATTCGTCTCTCCGTCATCCATCTCTCACCCATCCACTTGCCACTTTTTTGCCCTCCTGAGCGGTCCATTGATATCTTCCTGCAGTCCACAGCTTTCCTCCTCACTATCAACCACACGGCCGATTGTTGTATCATCTGCAAACTTCTTAATCATGCCCTCTATATTTAAATCCAAATAATTAATATACAGCGACAGTCAGTATCTGTGGGGGTGGGAGGAGGGAGAATGGAAAGTTCAATATAAAGTAATCACTAATGTTCCCAGAGTTACTGTTAAATGTGAAGGGTCAAACTTGGTTGCTTTTCACCAAAGCCCCTCTCGGGGGAGCGATTGTTTTTTTAAGTACAGGTGCCACCTCCATGTGGCAGGGAATATTACATCTCAGCGTTCGTTGAACCTTAAAGCACAGGAGGCGGCCATTCAGCCCATCGTGCGTGTGTCGGTTCATTGAAAGAGCTATCCAATTAGTCCCATTCCCCTCCTCTTTCCGCATACCTCTGCCAAATTTTGCCTTTTATGATTTTATCAAATTTATTCTTAAAAGTCATATTGAATCTGCGTCCACCCCCTTTTATGCTGTGTATTCCAGATCATAACATCTCGCTGCAGAAAAAAAAATCCACATAATCTCCCCGCTCTGATTCTTCGGTCAATTAGTTTAAATCTGTGTCCTCAATGACCTTCCTCACAGTGGAAACAATATCGCCTTCTGAACTACATCAAAACCCACTGTATAAAACCACCACAGCAGGACTCGAATCAGCAATCGTCTGATAACACCACAATTCAGCACCAAAGATGACACACCTTATCCATTAGGCCATAAGGCCACTGACGAGTTTTAAAAAAACTGTATTGAAGAGAATTCTGAGCAGTTTCATGGCCATTGGTCTCCAGGATGAAATTTCTCCTCATCTCAGTCCTGAATGACCGACCCCTTATTCTGAGACTGTTACCACTGATTCTAGATTCCCCAGCCAGGGGGAAACATCCTCCTTGCATCTACCCCGTTGAGCCCTATAAGGATTTTGCATGTTTCAATTAGATCACCTCTCATTCTTCGAAACTCTATAGAATATAGGCCTGGTCTACTCAATCTCTTCTCATACGACAATCTCGGCATCCCAGGAATCAGTCTGGTGAACCTTCGTTGCATTCCATCTATGGCAAGTATAAGCTTTCTGAGGTCAGGAGACCCAAACTGTAAACAATACTACAGGTGCGGTCTCACCAAGGCCCTATATAATTGCATTAAGATATTTTTACTCTTGTACTCAAATTCTCCTCTGATAAAGGCCAACATAATATTTGCATTACTAATTGCTTGCTGCACCTGCATGTTTGCTTTCAGTGACTCATATACATGGACATCCAGGTCCCTTTGAACATCAACATTTCCCAACCTCTCACCATTTAAAAACACTCCACATTTCTGTTTTTCCGACCAAAGTTGGATAACTTCACATTTTCCACATTATATTCAATCTGCCATGTTCCTGCCCACTCACTTAACCTGTCTATATCCCCCTGAAGCCTCTTTGCATCCTCCTCACAATTCACATTCCCACCCAGTTTTGTGACATCAGCAAACTTGGAAATATTACATTTGGTCCTCTCATACAAAGCATTGATATGGATTGTGACTAGCTGTTGCCCAAGTATCGATTCCCGCTGTTCCCCACTAGTAACATTCTGCCAACCTGAAAGAGACCCGTTTACTCCTACTCACTGTTTTCTGTCTGTTTACTAATTCTCAATCCATGCCAATATATTACCACAATTCCATTTGCTCTAACTTTGTTCACCAACCTCCTGTGTGATACCTTATCGAAAGCCTTCTGAAAATCCAAATACACCAATCCACTGATTCCCTTATCTATTCTATTGGTTACATCCTCAAAGAACTCCAATAGGCTTGTCAAACATGCTTTTCCTTTCATAAATCCATGTTGACACTGTCAAATCCTATTATTATTTACTAAGTGTCCTGTTATCACATCCTTAGTAATAGATTCTAGCACTTTTCCTACAACTGATGTCGGGCTAACACGCTTGTAGTTCCCTGTTTTCTCCCTCTCTCCTTTCTTAAATTGTAGGGTTACATTTGCTCCCCTCCAATCTGCAGGAACCATTCCAGAATCTGTAGAATTTTGGAAGATAACAACCAATGTCTCCACTATCTCTGTGGTCACCTCTTTCAAAACCCGAGGATAGAGATCATCAAGTCCTTGGGATTTATCAAATTTCAGTCCCAATAATTTCTCTAATACTATTTTTTTAATATTACTAATTTCTTTCAGTTGCTCATTTACGACAGACCCTTGGTTCACTAGTATGTCTGGAAGGTGTTTTGTGTCTTCTTCAGTGAAGACAGACACAAACATTTATTTCATTTTTCTGCCATTTCCATGTTCCCCATTTTAAATTCTCCCGTCTCTGTCTATAACGGGTTCACGTTTGCCTCCGCCAATCGTTTCCTTTTTACATACCTATAGAAGATTTTACAGTCCGTTTTTTATGTTTCCCGCTAATTGACCCTCATATTCTATTTTCCCTTTCTTTATCAATTTCTTGGTTCTCCATTGCTGACTTCTATAATGTTCCCAATCCTCAGGTTTACTGCTTTTTCTGGCAAGTTCATATGCCTCTTTCTTTGATTAAATACGAACTTTAATTTCTCTCTTTAGCCACGGTTGGACCACATTTCCTGTTGGGTTTTTGTGCCTTAAGTGAATATATATTCGTTGAAAATTATGTATTAATTCTTTAAATGTTAGCCATTGCCTCTCTACCGTCGTACCTTTTAATGTAGTTCCCCACCCAACAACAGCCATCTTGCGTCTCAATCCTTTGCAGTTTCATTATTTCGATTTAAGACCCTAGTTTCGGATTGAATTACATTACTTTCAAAAATAATGAGGAATTATATCATAGTATGGTCACTCATCCCCAAGGGCTCATTTACAACAAGATTATTAACTAACCCATTCTCATTGCACGATACTAGATCTAAAATAGCCAGTTCCCTAATTGGTTCCTCAACATAGAAATCTAATGTAAGGAGTCGCACAATACCACGTTATAGTCCAATAGCTTTATTTGAAATCACAAGCATTCGGAGGCTTCCTCCTTCGTCAGGTGCCTCCGAAAGCTTGTGATTTCAAATAAAGCTGTTGGACTATAACCTGGTGTTGTAAGACTCCTTACATTTGTCCACCTCAGTCCAACACCGGCATCTCCACATCATAGTAATCTAAAAAAAATCATCTCCTTTACATTCTAGGAATTTGTCCCTCACAATATGAGTGCTAATTTGGTTTGCCCAATCTATATGTAGATTAAAGTCTCCGATGATGACTGTATTGCCCTTGTTGCATGCTCTTCTAATGCCCTGCTTTATACCGTGCCCTGCATTACGACTACTGTTTGGTGGCCTGCAAACAACTCCCACCAATATTTTATGCTCCTTGCTGTTTCTTAGCTCCACCCAAACTGATTCTACATCTGGATCTGCTGAGCAAAGAACCTTTCTCATTATTGGACTGATCTCATCCTTTATTAACAGCGCCACCCCACCTCCTTTTCCCTTTTGATTGTCCATCCTAAATGTCGAATATTCTTGAATATTCAGTTCCCAGCCTTGGTCACCCTGCAGCCACGCCTCTGCAATGGCAATTGGATCATACCCATGGATCTCTATTAGTGCCGTCAATTCAACTACCTTGTTGCGAATGTTGCGTGCTATCAAATAAAGTGCCTTTAATTTTGCCTTTTTAACATTATTTCCGATTTTGTTCTTATTTGCTTCCGCTGCCTTCCAATTTCACTTACTACTTTCTTGCCTTCCACGTCCAGCTTTGTTACTCTCCCTTCTGAATCGCCTCTAGTTTACTATCCCCCTGCCAAGTTAGTTCATTCCATCCCCAATAGCACGAGCAATCCTCCCCGCATTGATATTGGACCCAGCCCCATTGAGGTGCATCCCATCCGGCTTGAACAGGTCCCACCTCCCCCAGAACCGGTCCCAATGCTCCAGGAAACTAAAGTTCTCCCTCCTGCACCATCTCTCCACCCACGCATTCATCTGCTCTCCTCCTATTTCTATACTCACTAGCGTGTGGCACTGGGAGTAATCCGGAGATCAGTACCCTTGAGATCCTGCTTGTTAATCTCTTTCCTAACTCCTTAAACTCTGTCTGCAGGACCTCATCCCTCTTTCTACCTATGTCAGTGGTGCCGATATGTACCACGACATCTGGCTCTTCACTATACCCCCCTCCCGCCCAGAATGTTCTGCAGCTGCTCAGTGACATCCATGACCCTGGCACAAGGGAGGCAACATACGATCCTGCAATCACGTTTACAGCCGCAGTAACGCCTGTCTGCTCCCCGAACTATGGAATCCCCTCTCAGTATTTCTCACTTGTCCTTTCTCCTACCCCTTCCCCCTATACAGCTGAGTCTCCCATGGTGCTGTGGACATGGCTCTGGCTGCACTCCCCAGAGGAACCCTCTCCACCACCAGTATTCAGAACTGAACACTGGTTGGAGAGTGAGATGCCCACAGGGCATTTCTGCACTACCTGCCTGGTCCTCCTTGTCTGTCTGGCGATCACCCAGTACTTTTCAGCCTGCACTTTCTTAAGCTGCGGGCAGTCCTCTTCCTGAAACGTGCCATCCACGTAGCTCCCAGCCTCGTGGTTACAGCATGGTGACGCCATCTGCTGCTCAATTTCTAAAATCCTGAGCTCAATCTCCTCCAGCTGACGTCACTTCCTGCACCGACAGTTGTCCAGGAAACGGGAAACGCCCTGGAGTTCCCACACAGCACAGGCCGTGCATTCGACGGGTGTGAGCTGCCCTGACACACCTTGACTTATTTGATTGTTTACCAAACATAACAAAAATAAATTAAGACTTAAACAAATACTCAATACCAAAAGAAACGCTCACCAACTACCAGCCAATCTGTTCCATTCCCTGTTATTTTTTTTTCTCTTTCTATATTTTTCTTTTTTTGTGTTTTTAGGCCACCCTTTTATAAGAGGGGAGGGTTTAGGGTGTGATTATGTGCAGGAAAACCCGAAAGAAACAAAAACAAGTGTCAAATTAAAATTTAATTATGCTGGTCCAGGATGCCCTCCAGTCCCTGCGGTGCCCACCGGTCGCGGAAAGCCTCAAGCGTTCCGGTAAAACACCACGAGCTCCATCTCCGGAGCAACCCAGGCGCGGAGAATTTCGCGGAAGAGAGGCAGACAGTCCGAGCGGCCGCCCCAAAGGGCCACGCCCAAACTGGACCTGTGGATAGCCACCTTGGACAGGCCCAGGAACAGGCCCAAGAGGACGCCCACCGATCTGCCCGCCCCCCTCCACCTCACAGGGCGGCCAAAGATCAGGAGTGTGGGACTCAAGTGCAGCCAGAACTTGAGAAGCAGCCCCCTTAACTAATCAAACAGGGGCTGCAGCCTCCCACATGCAGTGAACAAATGAAACGCAGACTCGTCCAGGCCGTAGAAAGTGCAGGCGGCCTGTGAGTCCGTTAAATGGCGTAACCGCTTATTGGACATGACTGCTCCGTGCAACACTCTCCACCCCAGATCCCCAATGGCACACGGGAGGATCCCCGAGTAGAGAGCCTTTCACTCGGGACCCCCGCCTCTGCCGGACGGCAGGATGGTACGTCAGGGCATGTCCCGGCGAGCGAAGAGGGCGAGGAAGTGGAGACTGTGCAGGAGCAGCCCGTAGAGGAAATCCCTCCGTGCAGAGCGAAATGGAGCGGAGGGAATTTCCGAGAGATGGCTCAAGTTGTGGGGCACGGCCCCCAGAGGGACGATTCGGGGCCTGACGCCGATGAGGAATTCCGTCCGGACGGGGGTCAGATCGGACGGGATAGCTCGACTGCCACTTTCAACGCCCGGATTACGGCGGCCGTGCCCCCGACACTCAACGAGGACATCCGGGCAGCCAGCATGTCCGGCGCCATCCAGCCCGCCCCTTCGCCATCAAGGACGTCCCGGACTCTGGTTAACTCACCGGCCAGGGCCATGCGCTCCATTTGCCGCGTGCGTGGAGGAACGGATTCCTGAGCAGCGGCTCCTGCGAGAGCACGGGCGGGAGGCAACCATATTCCAGACCATGATCAGATCCTGGTAAAAGACAGGCAGCTCCTGCAATGACGTGCGGCCGCCCGGCAACATGATAAACAGGAGCTGCGTGTCGTAATTCAGGCCGTGCAGCCGGTGGAAGAAATACGTCGCCAGCGCACACCATCTAGGAGAATCGTCAACGTACAGGTATCGCTGCAGGGTCTGAAGGCAGAAAGTCGCCACCCGGGTGTGGACGCACACCAGCCCCTGACCGCCCTCCCGAAGCAGGAGACTCAGGGCCGCAGCAGCGACCCAGTGTATCCCTTTGGCCCAGAAGAAGTCGATGAGCTTCTCCTGAATCTTGGCGACAAACTCAGGAGGAGGGATCAAAGTGCCCAACCGGTACCACGACATGGCGGCCACCAGCTGGTTTATGACCAGCACTCGACCCCTGTAGGATAACACTAGGAGCAGTCCTGTCCAGCATGCTCAGCGAGTGGTGACTTTGGCCTCTAGCTCTTGCCAGTTCGCCAGACAGGCTAACTTGGCAGGGCTAACATAGACTCCCAGGTACCGGAGGTGCGTGGTGCTCCAGGCAAAAGGCCGTAGCTCCACCAGCAGGGAGTCCGCCCGCCATTGACCCACCAGGAGTCCAGAACATTTCTCCCAGTTGATCCTCGTGCAGGACGTGGCAGAGTACACCTTTTGGCACGCGTGCATCGTCCGCAAGTGACCACGAGGAGCACGTCGTCGGCGTAAGCCGAAAGGATGACCTCCATGCCCGGCTCGCGCAGAGCCAGTCCCGACAACCTCTTCCGCAAGAGGAGCAGGAAAGGCTCCACGCAGACTGTGTATGATTGGCCGGACATGGGGCATCCATGATGCACTCCTCTCCCGAAACGAAGGGACGCCGTCAAGGATTCGTTAACCTTTATCAGACACTCCGCGGTGGCGTATAGAAGTCGGATCTGGGCGACGAAATGTGACCTGAACCCGAAAGCGCACAGATCCCGAATAAGTACTCGTGAACCACCCTGTCGAACGCCTTCTCCTTATCCAGGGAAAGGAAGGCGAGCCTCAGACCAGCCCTCTGGGAATGGTGGATCAGGTCCCTGACCAAGTGGATGTTATCGTGGATCTTCCGGCCCGGGACCGTGTAGGACTGGTCTGGGTGGTTCATGTGGGCCAGCACGGTGCCAAGGCGAGCAGACATCGCCTTGGTGAAGAACTTATAATCCGTGCTGTGGAGGGAGACCGGGCGCCAGTTTTTAAGGTGACAGAGATCCCCCTTCCTTTGCAATAGGTCGACGACCGCCCTGCGCCACGAAACGGGCATCTGCCCGGTCGCCAGACTTTCCCCCAGGACACGCGCGGAGTCGCCCCCCAGGACGTCCCAAAAGGCCCTGAGGAACTCCACGGTCAGCCCGTCCAGCCCTGGGGAATTTCCCTCTGGAGAGCGGGTGGACGGCATCGGTCAACTCTGCCAGACTCAGCAGAGCATCCCTGTTAATTTACAGTTGTATTAGCCTGGTCAATAAACTAATTTAAGTTATTAAAATTAATAAACTCACAGCGGATTTACGCTTCCAGCTTTTAATTTGATTTTACCCAATTCCCTAACTTCGAGGTAAAAAAAAACTGCAAAACTTACCAGCCAATCGCCCACCTGCTGTCCTGTGACGTCACTCCTTGTTTTTGGCTGATTCGGGCCAGCGTGAGTCATACACTGCGCACGCGCAGTCGGCAGGTAAGGGCGCATGGGCACAAGACGCAGGCCCGCAACGGAAACTCCGGTCCGCGCATGAGCCGTAGATATTTAGACTGCGACAGGAAGCGGGGTCTTTTCTCGTCTCACTGACTGGGCCCGCTCCCGCCGCCTCGAGTGAGTTTCGGCCTTCGAGCCGGAGCATTTATTTCGCTGCTATGGCGCCTCCGCCGCTCCACTCGTTCCGCTCTCGCCGCCTCCGCTCCTCATGAATCTAGACCTTCAAGCCGGGGCTTTTATTTCGCTCCCTCTGCCGCTCCACAAGTTCGGCTTTCGCCCCCTCCGCTGCTCAGTGCGTGCAGGCCTTCAAGCCGGGGCACTTATTTCGCTCCCTCTTCCGCCTCCGCCGCTCCACTAGTTCCGCTCTCGTCGCCTCCGCTGCTCAGTGAATGTAGGCCGTCAAGCAGTGGCTTTTATTTCGCTCCTTCTGCCGCCACCGCCGCTGCACTCGGTCCGCGCCGCCGCCTCCGCCGCTCCAAAGTACGGGCGGAAATTGGGGAGGTACTGGCCATAATCGTCCAAACATCTGTGGTTACGGGGGTGGTGCCAGAGAGGACTGGAGAATTGCAAACGTGACATACTTTTTCAAAAAAGAGAATTGGATAAAGACTTGAAAGGAAACATTTACAGGGCTGCGAGGAAAGGGCAAGTGAGTGGGACTCGCTGCATTGCTCTTGCAGAGAGCTGGCGCGGACACGATGGGCCGAATGGCCTCCTTCCGTGCTGTAACCTTTCTATGATTCCATGACATCGAATGATCCGGGACTGACAGCACATCCCTTTCAAACAGAGAAAGACACAGAACTCTCTCACTCTCTCTGTCTCTCACTCTGTCTGTCACTCTCACTGTCTGTCTGTCACTCTCTCTGTCTGTCACTCTCTCTGTCTGTCTGTCACTCTCTCTGTCTGTCTGTCACTCTCCCTGTCTGTCACTCTCCCTGTCTGTCACTCTCCCTGTCTGTCACTCTCCCTGTCTGTCACTCTGTACTTGTGTCACTCTGTACTTGTTTCACTCTGTACTTGTCTCATTCTGTCCTTGTCTCACTCTGTACTTGTCTCCCTATCAGTCAGTCCCTGTCGTTATCTTTCCCCTCTCTTTCTTTCTGTCTCCGTCTATCTGTCTCTCTCTCTCTCTGCCTCCCTCTCGCTGTCTGCTGGTGTCTCTCTCTCTTTATATTTCCACCTCCCTGTCCCTCTTTGTCTGCTTTTCTCGCTCATACTGTTTCAATTTCTTTGTCCCGCTCTCTGCGTCCCGACTCTCTTTCTCTGCTCTCTATCTCTGTTTCTATGTCTCTTTGTGCGTCTCTATCTCCATCTTGCCTCCGTCTCTTTTTCGCTTTCTGTGCTCTCTGTCTCACCCGCTTGTCTCTGTCTCTATCTATCACTGTCCCACTGTCCCTTTACCCTTGCATCTTGCCGCTCTTTCTCTCTCCTATTTTCTGTTTCTCTCTCTCCCCTCTGTCTCCTTCAATTTATCTTTCTCCCTATCTTTCTCGCTGTGTCTTTATTTTAAATTCACACTCGTGCATCTGCTCAATTCTTTCTCTGTCCTGCTCTTGGTCTTTCTTTGTCTATTTTGTCGCTCTCTCTCTCCCTCCACACACTGTCTGTACTCTCTGTATGAACTCTCTCACTCTCACTTTGTCTTTTTCTCAGTCTCTCCGTTTTGTCTTTCCCTCTTTCATTGTCTCACCCCTGTCACCCTCGCTGATCTCTCTGTCTCACTCTGTCTCTCTCTGAATCTGTCAAATGCTGTCTCGCTTTGTGCCCGTGCATGTCACTGTCTCTTTCTCTCTCACTGTCTCTCTGTCTGTGTCTCACTATTTTTCTCTTTCTGTCTCTCTCCGCCTCCCTCTCTCTCCGCCTCCCTCTCTCTCCACCAGTCCTTGTCTTTCTCACTCTCATTGAATCCCCTCTGCCCACTCCCTGCTCTGTCTCTTTCTCTTTATCCATCCACCTCTATCTCTATCGCTATTTCTCTGTCTGTCTCTTTCTCTCACTCTCTTTTTCTGTTGATCATTACAGGTTTGTTTCCTCAACCTGCACAGCCTCTCTGTTTCTCTCTGCCTCTCTCCCCTTCTCTCTAAAGAATCTGTCTCTTTCTCTCTTTGTCTCGCTCTCTGCCCCACTCTCTGTCTGTGTGTGTGTGTCGCTCCTTCTGTCTCTTTGTGTCGTTGTCTGTCTCTCTGTTGATCTGTCTCCGTCTGTGTTTTTGTCTCTGTTTGACTCTCTCTCACTCTCTGCCCCTCTGTCTCTCACTCTCTGCTTCTCTCTCTCTCTCTCTCTCTGCCATCTGTGTGTGTCTCTCTCTCTGCCCTCTGTGTGTGTCTCTCTCTCTGCCCTCTGTGTGTGTGTCTCTCTCTCTGCCCTCTCTGTGTGTGTGTCTCTCTCTCTGCCCTCTGTGTGTGTGTCTCTCTCTCTCTGCCCTCTGTGTGTTTCTCTCTCTCTGCCCTCTGTGTGTGTGTCTCTCTCTCTGCCCTCTCTGTGTGTGTGTCTCTCTCTCTGCCCTCTGTGTGTTTCTCTCTTTCTGCCCTCTGTGTGTGTCTCTCTCTCTCGGCCCTTTGTGTGTTTGTCTCTCTCTCTCTGCACTCTTGGTGTGTCTCTCTCTATCTCTGCCCTCTCTCTCTCTCTGCCCTCTTTGTGTCTCTCTCTGCCCCTGTGTGTGTCTCTCTCTCTCTGCCCCTGTGTGTGTGTCTCTCTCTCTGCCCCTGTGTGTGTGTCTCTCTCTCTTAGCCGCTGTGTGTGTGTGTGTGTCTCTCTCTCTGCCCCTGTGTGTGTGTCTCTCTCTGCCCCTGTGTGTGTGTCTCTCTCTGCCCCTGTGTGTGTGTCTCTCTCTGCCCCTGTGTGTGTCTCTCTCTCTGCCCCTGTGTGTGTGTCTCCCTGTGCCCCTGTGTGTGTGTCTCTCTCTGCCCCTGTGTGTGTGCCTCTCTCTGCCACTGTGTGTGTGCCTCTCTCTGCCCCTGTGTGTGTGTCTCTCTCTGCCCCTGTGTGTGTGTCTCTCTCTGCCCCTGTGTGTGTCTCTCTCTCTGCCCCTGTGTGTGTGTCTCCCTGTGCCCCTGTGTGTGTGTCTCTCTCTGCCCCTGTGTGTGTCTCTCTCTCTGCCCCTGTGTGTGTGTCTCTCTGCCCCTGTGTGTGTCTCTCTCTCTGCCCCTGTGTGTGTGTCTCTATCTGCCCATGTGTGTGTTTCTCTCTCTGCCCCTGTGTGTGTGTTTCTCTCTCTGCCCCTGTGTGTGTGTCTCTCTCTCTGCCCCTCTCTCACTCTGCCCCTCTCTCTCTGCCTGCCCCTCTCTCTCTGCCTGCCCCCCTCTCTCTCTCTGCCCCCGTCTCTCTCTGCCCCTGTCTCTCTCTCTGCCCCTGTCTCTCTCTCTCTCTGCCCCTTTCGCTCTCTCTCTCTGCCCCTTTTTCTCTCTCTCTCTCTGCCCATTTCTCTCTCTCTCTCTCTCTGCCCCTTTCTCTCTCTCTCTCTCTGCCCCTTTCTCTCTCTCTCTCTGCCCCTTTCTCTCTCTCTCTCTCTGCCCCTTTCTCTCTCTCTCGCTCTGCCCCTTTCTCTCTCACTGTCCTTCTCGCTCTGTCTCTTTCTCTCTAGGTGTCCTTTGTCTCTCTCTCTCTCTCTATCTCTATCTCTCTCTGTCTCTTTCTCTCCAGCTTTCCTTTGTCTCTCTCTCGCTCTGCCTCCCCCCTCTATCTGTCTCTCTCACCCCCCTTTATCTGTCTCTCGCACCCCTCTCCATCTGTCTCTCTCACCCCCCTCTTTCTGTCTCTCTGAACCCCACAATATCTGTCTCTTTCCCCCCACAATATCTGTCTCCCTCACCCCCACAATATCTGTCTCCCTTCCCCCCCCCACAATATCTGTCTTCTTCCACCCCACAATATCTGTCTTCTTCCCCCCTCGATGTGTCTCTTTTCCCCCCCTCGATGTGTCTCTCTTTCCCCCTTCGATGGGTCTCTCTTCCCCCCTCGATGTGTCTCTCTACCCCCCCCCCTCGATGTGTCTCTCTACCCCCCTCGATGTGTCTCTCTACCCCCCCTCGATGTGTCTCTCTACCCCCCCTCGATGTGTCTCTCTACCCCCCCTCGATGTGTCTCTCTACCCCCCTCGATGTGTCTCTCTACCCCCCCTCGATGTGTCTCTCTACCGCCCCCCCCCCCCCGATGTGTCGCTCTACCGCCCCCCCCCCCCCCGATGTCTCTCTCTACCCCCCACCTCGATGTGTCTCTCTTCCCACCACCCCCCCCCCATGTTGTGTCTCTTTTCCCACCCCTCTGTCTGTCTCTCTCACTTACCACCACCACCCCCCGCCCCCCTCTGTCTGTCTCTCTCCCTTTACCACTCCATTCAGTAATGCCTCCTGCTGGAAAGTGCGGCAGGTGCTGACACCGAGTGTCTCTTGTGATGCAGGAGATACAGCCTTTGGCGCGCCGTGTCAGTGAGGCAGCCTGGGTCTGTGAGGCCCGTCCCTCAGCGACAGTCGGTACCTGTAGGTGGTTGGAGGAGGAAGAAAGAAAACATCAATATAAAGTGAACAGTTAATGTTACTGTAAAATGTCGAGAGCCAAACATGGCTGCATTTTATCAACAGTCCTCTGGGAGGAGCGGGAATATTTTAGGCAACGGTGCCATCTTCTGGTAGCACGCAGTATTGCACCTCAGTGTCCGCTGAATCTTCCAGCACAGGAGGAGGCCATTCAGCCCATCGTGCCTGTGTCTGCTCTTTGAAAGTGGTATCCAATTGGTCCCACTCTCTTGTTCTTTCCCCGTAACCCTGCAATTTTCTCCCCTACAAGTAATTATCCAATTCCCTTTTAAAAGTCACCATTGAAACTGCTTCCTCCAGATGTGCATTCCAGATCATAACTGCTCGCTGCATAAATGAAGTTCCTCATCATCCCCCGTATCTGTTTTTTTGGCCAATAATCTTAAATCTGTGTCATCTGGTTACCGACCTACCTGCCAGTCGAAGCAATTTCTCCTTCTGAACTCTATCGAAACCCCTTTTAAATTTGAAGACTTCTAATAAATCTTCCCATAACCTTTTCTGCTCTTAGGAGACAAATCTCAGCTTTTCTGGTCTCTCCACGTCACTGAAGGCCACTATCCCTGGCTCTGTTCTCGTTAATTTCCCCTTAACCTTTTCTGCTCTAAGAGGGGCCTTGGTTTAACATCTCAATCGAACGACGGCACCTCCGATGTTGGAGCAGTCCCTCGGTACTGGCAATGGGAGTGTCAGCCTGGATCATGGTCATAAGTCTCTGCAGTGGTGAATGAACCCTTGACCTATTCTGGGTGGGTGACTTCAATGTCCATCAACAAGAGTGGATTGGTAGCACCACTACTGACCGAGCTGTCCGTGTCCTGAAGGACACACCTGCCAGATTGAGCCTGCGACAGGTGGTGAGCGAACCAACACGAATGAAAAACCGACTTGACCTCGTCCTCACCAATCTACCTGTCGCAGATGCATCTGTCCATCACAGTATTGGTAGGAGTGAGCACCGCACAGCCCTTGTGGAGACAAAGTCCCGACTTCACACGGAGGACACCATCCAACGTGTTGTGTGGCACTACCACCGTAGGAAATGGGATAGATTCCGAACAAATCTAGCTGCTCAAAACTTGGCATCCATGAGGAAGTGTGGACATCAGCAGCAGCTGAATTGTATTCCAGCACAATTTGTAATCTCATTGCCCGACATAGAGCTCACTCTACCATAAACCAACAAGCCAGGGGATTAACCCTGGTTCAATGAGGAGTGCAGAAGAGCAAGCAAGGAGCAGCACCAGTCGTACCTAAAAACGAGGTACCAACCTGATCTGATCAGACTACCCTGCAGAATCCCAGTCTCTCGGTCCTCCAGAAGCATTTAACGAAGTCCGGAATCAGTGAACATGTCTTTGGGTTTTAATCTGTAAATTAGGGAGTGTGACTGCTGCTCCCAGGAGTTGGGAGTTGAAGGCACCTGCATTCAGGTTTCGTTCGTCCTTGGGTTCGAATCCAGTCATTTACAAAGACAGTGCTTTCGGCTGGAGGTGATTTTTTGGCTTAGTTTTGTTTTATACGTTCATGAGATGTGGGCGTCGCTGGCGAGGCCGGCATTTATTGCACATCCCTAATTGCCCTTGAGAAGGTGGTGGTGAGCCGCCTTCTTGAACCGCTGCAGTCCGTGTGGTGATGGTTCTCCCACAGTGCTGTTAGGAAGCGAGTTCTAGGATTTTGACCCAGTGACGATGAAGGAACGGCGATATATTTCCAAGTCGGGATGGTGTGTGACTTGGAGGGGAACGTGCAGGTGGTGCTGTTCCCATGTACCTGCTGCTCTTGTCCTTCTCGGTGGTAGAGCTCTCGGGTTTGGGAGGTGCTGTCGCAGAAGTCTTGGCGAGTTGCTGCAGTGCATCCTGTGGATGGTGCACACTGCAGTCACATTGCGCCGGTGGTGAAGGGAGTGAATGTTTAGGGTGGTGGATGGATTGCCAATCAAGCGGGCTGCTTTGTCCTGGATGGTGTCGAGCTTCTTGAGTGTTGATGGAGCTGCACTCATCCAGGCAAGTGGAGAGTATTCCATCACACTCCTGACTTGTGCCTTGTAGATGGTGGAAAGGCTTTGGGGCGTCAGGAGTTGAGTCAATCGCCGAGAATACCCAGCCTTTGACCTGATCTTGTAGCCACAGTGTGTGTATATATATATATATATATATATATATATATATATTATAGCTGGTCCAGTTATGTTTCTTGTCAATGGTGACCCCCAGGATGTTGATGGTGGGGGATTCGTCGATGGTAATGCCGTTGAATGTCAAGCGGAGTTTGTTAGACTCTCTCTTGTTGGAGATGGCCATTGCCTGGCACTTGTCTGGCGCGAATGTTACTTGCCACTTAGGAGCCCAAGCCTGGACGTTGCATAACCATCGCCGAATCCCCCACCATCAACATGCTGGGGGTCACAATTGACCTGAAACTTAACTAGACCAGCCACATAAATACTGTCGCTGCAAGAGCAGGTCAGAGGCTGGGTATTCTGTGGCAAGTGCCTCACTTTCTGATTCCCCAATGTCTTTCCACCATCTGCAAGGCACAACTCAGGAGTGTGATGGAATACTCTCCACTTGCCTGGATGAGTGCAGCACCAACAACAATCAAGAAGCTCGACACCATCCAGGACAATGCAGCTCGCTTGATTGGCACGCCATCCACCACCCTAAACATTCACTCCCTTCACCACCGGCGCACCGTGGCTGCAGTGTGGACCATCCACAGGTTGCACTGCAGCAACTTGCCAAGGCTTCTTAGAAAGCACCTCTCAAACCCGCGACCTCTAACACGTGGAAGGACATGGGCAGTAGGCAGAGGGGAACGACACCACCTTCACGTTCCCATGCCGGGGTTCCAGAACTGCCCGTTCAAGGAAACCTGAGAAGTCCATCAGGGGAAAACACAGAGGGGTAAGAGACAGAGGCAGAGATAGAGAGAAACATGCAAAGTAAAAAAGAGTAAAACTCACCAAGTTCTGTGACTGAGCAGAATTGAAGGTGCGGCTTAAACGAAATTCCATCTCATGTGGTGAAATCTTCCAGCTGAACATTGGGCTGGAGGATCTCTGAAGCTCTAAGAGAAGTAAGCGCTGCCTGGTACCGACAGACCTTATTTATTTGAGCATGTAACAGAATATTCCATTCCATGCGACACTGGCACAAGTACTGGAACAGGAAGGAACTGTACCATTGGAATGGACTGCTCCTGAACCGAGCTCGGTCCTGGGTCCTAGCGGAAAGCTAGGTCACAAGGACTTTAAACTAGTAAATGGTGGGGGCGGGGGGGGGGAGGGCACAGGTTGAAAAGGTAGTATGAATAATGATTCTAAAACAAACGAAAGGGAAGAGAATGAAGTAGTGCTCAGAAATTACAGTTTAGGCACGACAGGTAATGGGAAATCTAAAAGATATAAAGTAATTAAATTAGGAGAGAGAAATAAGAAATTTGTGGGAAAAACAACATTAGAGCAGAAGGACAGGGTAGGGTTTGTGACCCAAATAAAGCGTTCTTTTTACAAACACACGGAGTATCAGGAAGAAATTGAATGAACTGCATACGCAAACTCGAGGGTACGGGATGGTAACCATTACTGAGACGTGTCTGCAAGACGATCAGAACTGGGAACTAAATAAATCAGGTTATAAGGTGTACAGGAAGAATAGGGAAACTGGAAGAGGGGGAGGAGTAGCCTTAGTGATTAATGATGAAATGCTTCGATGATAAGAGAGGATATAACGAGAGGTAAGCAGGCAGTGGAGACTTTATGGGTAGAATTAATGTATCAAAAAGGTCATAAGGCTGTAGTTGGAGTTGTGTATAGGTCCCCTGATAGCAGCTGTGAAGTGGCAGAACGTATAAATTCACGGACAGGGCATACTGCAAAGGAAACATTCTTGCTGGTCACCTTCTGAACGCAGGGCTTTGCCTATTTGGTAGATACTGCACAGTGAACTAGTTACAGTCATAAAATAATATTATGCAACACCTTTATAAATTACTGAGCTACGCCTCGGATGGAGTATTATGTCCAATTCTTGGGCGCCACATATTAGGAAGGCCATTAGGAAGGTTTTGTAGATGGTGCAGAGGACATTTACTGGTATAGTTCCAGGGATGAGGTAGTTCAGTTACATGGGGAGACTGGAGAAACTGGAATTGTTCTCCTTCGAGCAGAAACGGTTAAGGGGAAATTAACGAGAATAGAGCCATGGATAAGGGACGTAGGTTCCGTGGAGAGACCAGAGAAGCTGAGATTGTTGTCCTTCGAGCAGAGAAGGTTAAGGGGAGATTTATTACAGGTCTTCAGACTTACAAGAGGTTTTGGCAGAGTTAAGAAAGAGACATTTTTCGACTGGCTTGAAGGTCGCTAACCATAGGACACAGATTTAACATAAGAACATAAGAAATAGGAGCAGGAGTAGGCCAATCGGCCCTTCGAGCCTGCTCCGCCATTTAATAAGATCATGGCTGATCTGATCCTAACCTCAAATCTAAATTCATGTCCAACTTAAGATAATTAAACAAAGAACCAGAGAGGGGAGATGAGGAGAAATTCCGTTTACACAGCGAGCTGTTATGATCTGGAATGCACTGCACGAAAGGGTGGTTGAAGCAGATTCAATTGTGACTTTAAAAAAGGGAATTTGATAAATACTGGAAGGGCAAAAAACTTGCAGGACTATTGTGAAAGAGCAGGGGAGTGGGACTAATTCTATAGCCGAGAAAGAGCCGACACCGCTATGATGGGCCGAATGGCCTCCTCCTGTGCTGTTGGGTTCAACGAACTCAGAGTTGTAAAACTCTCTGCAACTGGAAGATGGCATATTACCGAAAATATTCCCGCTCAACCCAGAGGACTGTTCGAATCATAGATTCAGAGTATCGTTACAGCACGAAAGGAGGCCATTCGGCCCGTCGATTCCGTGCCGGCACTCTGCAAGAGCATTCCAGATAGTCCCACACCCCGCCCTATCCACGTTGCCCTGATTTTTTTTCCCTTCAAGTCCTTATCCAATTCTCTTTTGAATGCCATGATTGAATCTGCCTCAACCTCTCTCTTAGGAGGGTGATCATCCCTGATCACAACAACTCGATGTGTAAAAATGTCAGAAAGGGGAGAGAGAGGGAGATCGAGGGTGAGGAAGAGACAGAAAGAGAAAAACAAACACACGTACGCACACACAAGTCAGACAGAGAGACACAGAGGTGGAGAGAGACAGAGACATAATCTCACAGTGGGACAAAGACATAAAAGGAGACATAGACAGAGACGGGGGAGATGAGAGAGAGAGAGACAGCGAGAGAGATAGAAAGGGAGGCAGTGAGAGTCAGATAGAGGAAGGGAGAGAGATACGGAGAGAGACAGAGAGATAGGAAATAAATCTGTAATGATTAACAGAAACAAAAAGCGAGAGTGAGAGAAAGGCAGATAGAAAGACAGCGAGCGAGAAACAGAGAGAGATCGAGAGAGAGCGAGAGATAAGAGACAGAACAGGGAGGCGGCAGAGATGGAATCAGTGAGAGAAAGACAGACACGAAGGAGAGAAACAGAGAGGGAGAGGGGGACAGGTAGAGAGGTAGATGGAGAGAGAGAGATACAGAGAAAGAGAGAGTCAGGGCGAAAGGGAGAGGGCAGAGAGAGACACACAAAGAGAGATAGAGAGAGTGTGAGAGAGAAAGGCAGAGTGAAACAGAGAGATAGACTGTGAAGTGTGAGGAAACAACTCTGTAATGATCAACACAAGCCAAAGATAGGGGGAGAGAGAGACACGGAGAGAGTGAGAGAGAGCGGAGAGGGGGCAGAGGGGAGCCAGAGAGAGATACAGTGCGCGAATGAAAGAGAGAGTAGAAATAGAGAGGATAAAGACGGAGCGGGAGAGTGTGGTCGCAGAAAGAGACAAAGTAGACATACAAAGACCGAAAGGCAGAAAGAGAGGGACAGAGAAATGGTTGAGGCGGAGGCAAGATTGAGAAAGTAAAATGAAAACAGAGAGAGAAAGACAGGGAGAGCGAGAAATAGTGAGAGAGGGGAGAGAAAGGAAAAGACAAAGAAAAGAGGGGAAAAAGAGACAGGATGGAGGGACAGAGGGACCATGACAGATAAAGACTGAGATAAGAGGGGGAGACACAGACGAAGAAAAAAAGAGCCGGAGACAGGAGGCTGATAGAGAGATAGAGATAAAAAAAGAGACAGTAAAACAAAGATAGAGGGATGAGAAAGGAAGGGAGAGAGACGGGGCAGAGAGAGAGAGGAACAAAGAACGTGAAACAGGGTGAGAGAGAAAAAAAGACAAAGAAAGTCAGACAGGGAGATAGAAATGAGAGGGAGAGAGACAGGGGGAAAAGCAATACACAAACCCAGCTGATGAATTCGGAGTAATGTCTCCACATTTATGTCTCTTCGCTCTCACATTGAAAAATTAGCAATTTTATTATACTTATGGTTCAGTGTATAACCTGCAGATGACAATGTAGCTTCAGAGCAATAAATTCTGCAAACTTTTACCTGACAATACAAGTCGTTCATTTAAAACGAGAGCCTATTATTGGTGACTTGAAGTCGTTAGTGCTCAACTTGACATTGTTGAACATCGGAATAGAAAACGAGATTGGATGGTCAGAAGTGGCCTGAAAGGCTGGCTGGTCGGCTCGGGATGGCTGCGAATTTTGGTCTGGTTACATGGGCTTGTGCGTGGTGGCTCGGGTTATAATTTTCGTTTCGGGCGGTTCAACTGATTATATATGCGAGAGGTGAAGGGTTCAAATCCCAATCAAGTCCGGCAGTATCCCCACTTACAGTGAACATTCTCTCATTTGATTTCCACATTATTTCAGCGATACAGACGGCAGGATTGAATTGATTCCAGAGCATGTTTCAGCTCAAGAGGACAGAATGCCCAGGTTTTGCGGACGCAAGACACGTGGAGAAAAGAAAATGTCTCAAGATATTGTGCAGATTGAAGCTGAATATGAATCTATCCCAATTCACGCGATGTCATGAATGCAGAATGAAAATGCTCCGGTCATCAAACCCCAGCTTCCTGTGTGGCAAGCAAGTCTTCGACCACTAAAACACCAATGGTCGAGCAGCAGGTGGCTGCGTGTGTCCACTTGGAAACCTGTCTGAAAGAACATACTCTTTCACAGGCCGGAAATTAGAGGGTTTGATTGGAGCTTTGTTTCCACTTGGCTCCAGTGGCGCAATCGGTTAGCGCGCGGTACTTATATAACAGTAACCGGCTCGAGAAATGCCGAGGTTGTGAGTTCGAACCTCACCTGGAGCAATTTAACCTTTTGCTTCTGAACATTTCCACCGGATTTCAGCGGACAGCTGGTCTGTTCCAGAAAGGATCTCACTCTTTGTGTTCTCATGTGGGCACTTCGGGTCCTCTGGCCGGCCGCATTGCAATAGTAGGTGTCAGTTTAGTTGTTAATTGGCGGGAGAGGGGGCGATTGGCGACAGCATGAAATGGGAAAGGAGGCGGCACGAAATCTTGAAATCTAAAGAACCGAACACACAATTCTTCTTTTCATGAAACAGACATTCTTCTGTTTGGAATGCCGTGTAGGAAAATTCGGAAGGTAAATGTGTTTCCCGGAGTCACTGAGTAACGTGGAATTATTCCGCTTTAAGTTGTTGGTCCGCTGACAGGTCGAGAGACCTTTACCAGATCCCGTGTGGGACAAGTTTAGCTTTTGAGCCACTGGGTAAAGTGTTTTTTTAATTGGTGCGAACGAATGACAGGACATTTGGCACAAACAAGAAGAATTGTAAACTCACGAGTTTCCTCTCCATATTTCTTACAACACAAACAAGGATTCCCCTCTAAACGTTACTGAAAATTTTATAAAATGGACCCTCACCCGAGTTCGATGCCCACAAGGGATAATTCCGAGAACGACCATGAATCTGTAGGATGGAAACTCACACCACCACGAGCCTGGATAGCTCAGTCGTTCGATCATTCGACTTTTAAGCAAATAAGTGAACTGAAGGTCCAGGACCCAAGTCCCTGTTTCGGTAGTTAATTTTAGAACAGCTGTCCAGTTCTGCTTTTCCAGCGGAGCAACAACTGCGGGAGATACGATGCCTGCGCTGTGTTGTCAATATGTTGAACTTTGGTGAACATTCTCAGAAAAGGGCTTTGATCTTCTCTGATCACCATTTTTACCAGAAACATTTGGACAGTAGATGATCAGTTAGAAAGACCACTGATTGCCTGTTCACACCACCCGTCCCTTGTTTGTACAGAGATTGCTTAGTATCTAAACTGCTTCAAAGTGAGTCTCTTCCATAGTTACCTGGAAATGTTTGGATTGGTGCAGTTATCTGCAGCTTGTTAATTGGATGGTTAACACTGAGTTTAGTTGGGCTGATCTGATTTCTTTTTTCGAATAAATTAGATACTTTTTATCCTCCACCCACTCCTTGCAGACACTTCCAGCATCATCTCCGTGGGCGGTAGAATGCAGAGACATTCAGCGCTACAAATCAATCCGTGCTGCCTCTTACCGAAACTCGGGAACAATGTGAACCATTTCAGCCTCTCAGATGCCCATGTCGCCAATTTCTTCATATGCAGCCGGAACCGCTGGTGATTTTCCAGTCACTGAAATTCGCTTCACTTTCCCCCAAGTTTACTCGAAGAGAGAACAACGAAAAATAAAGGGAACGTGTGCGTTTCATCATTCGTGGCGACGCAAAATTGCTGCTTTCATTCCTTCCACCGTTGATCTTCCTGCGGGCGATGAACCTTCTGCACTCCGCTATTTTATATCACATGACCAGGAAGTGAAACAAGTTGAACGTGAAAGTGGGAGCAACAAACTGGATAAAGCGGATAGGCGTCGGGATTTTGCAAATCAAACCGCCAAGCAACGAGGATCGGGTCAGCTGTTACATAAGAACATAAGAAATAGAAGCAGGAATAGACCTTACGGCCCCTCGAGCCTGCTCCGCCATTCAATGAGATCAGGGCTGATCTTCGACCTCGACTCCATTTTCCCGCCCGATCCCCATTTTCCTACACGACACTTCAAACAGAAGCATGTCTATTTCACGTAAAGAAGAATTGTGATTTCGGTTCTTTAGATTTAGAGATCTCGTGCCGCCTCCTTTGCCATTTCACGCTGTCACCAATCTCCCCCTGTCCGGCCTGTGAAGAAATAAACTCACACCTGCTATTGCAATACCGCCGGCCAGAGGACCCGAAATGCCCACATGAGAACACGAAGAATGAAATGCTTTATGGAACTGACCAGTTGTACCTTGAACTCCGCTGGAAATGTGCAGAAGCAAAACGGTAAACTGCTCCAGGTGAAGCTCGAATTCACAACTTCGGTATTTCTCAAGCCTGATGCTATTATATAAATACCACGCGCTAACCGATTGCGCCACTAGAGATGGTCTCATCAAACACTGACATTTTCGGCATGTGAGTCTGTATGTTCTTTCAGACAGGTTTCCGAGTGGACACATGCAGCCAACTGCTGCATAGGAACGTCGATTTCTTGCGTGCCTTTCAGGAAGCTGGGTTTCGATTACCAGCCAATGCAGGAGCATTTTCATTCTGCATTCATAACATCGCGCGAATTGGGATAAATTCATATTCAGCTTCAATCTGCACAACATCTGGAGATATTTTATTTTCTCCACATTAGTTGCATCCACAAAACCTCTGCTTCTACAGGCAAAGGGTGGGAGACGTGTTGAACGCACTTCTGCAGACGGTAGTTGATGTAACTCACTTGTGAATGGTAAATCTGAGTTTGATCGATTTCTGTGAAACAATGGTATTAAGGCTAAGGCGGGGACATGGAGTTCGGTCACAGGTCCACCATGATCTCATTGAATGGTGGAACAGGCTCGGCGGGCTAAATGCCACTGCCACTTGCTGCCTCCTGATATGCGCCACCTTTTCCTTCAAGAAAGCAGGACGTGTGTTTCGCTGATGTGCCTGTCATATTTGAATAGCTGCCAGTTTGTGTGACCTGTGAGTTGTGGGTGGGCGGCTTGCAACAGTGGTAATGTGTGAGGGGGAGAGAAAGCCTCTCCTTCGAAGAGTTGAGCACTGATGGAAGAGTTTGTTGGTATATGGGAGATGGTGGGTGTATTGCGTGGTGCAGTCCATAGGTGACGCCACTTGAGAGTTGACCTCACTCACCTTGACGACTGATGTCCGAGCATTGAACTTCTTCCTGCACTGCTTCCATGTTCATGAAGCTGTGCGCCTGGCATTGACATCGTCCCCCGCTGCCTCCCGCTGCCTTTTTGATATATGTCTGGAGGACCTCTTGCACCACCCCCCACTCCCTCCCGCTCTGCGGATATAGGATGTCACTCCTTCTTCCACCTTTTGGAAGAAGATCTCTCAGCATCAGCAGAGAACCTTGGTGCATGGACTCTCCAGACCTGGTACCAACTCAGATCGGCAGATTGGTGAGGTCTGTCGTGCAGATTGGAGGATGTGGGATTTCGGAGTGCACAGCCTTTATTCAATGTTTAAACATCAGTGTGCAAACATAGGGATGCAACCTGCATCTGTGTTTTACGTGTGCAATGGCTGATCTCCGTTCGGACTCGGTGCAGACAGTAGCCTGTTATTTTTTGAGCAAATAAGATGCCTTTAAGAAATTTCGAAGAACCATGCTGCGTTTCAGAGATTGAGCTCCCCTGGTGGTGGAAAGTATGAATTGCATTGATTCCACGTGTCAGGCCCGGAATGGAACGCTGATGGGAGCTTGTTCCTCGGTCAAGCTGAACCTTGCCTGTGCAAGTGTCATTGGGCGCGGTTAATAGCGCATTCCGCTACCTGCACCCAAAAACGGCTCTTATCCATTTTTTCCACACAACATTCCTGCTGTTTATATTCATTATCCTGCAGAATATTAAATACTGTTCTCAACATCTTATATTCCTGACAGGAACTTGGAAGGGGGAAGAAGTTGTCGTGGGCCATCTAGGGACCAATGACGGCGGGAAGATAAGGGAGGAGCTCCTGCTGAAGGATTATCAGAAGTTAGGAACTAAATGAAAAAACAGGACCTCAGAGAGGTAATCTCGGGATTGTTATCGAGAAACGTGATAATTGGCACAGGGATAGGCAGATCAGGAAGGTGAATACGTGGCTGAAGGACTGGTGTGGGAAGGAAGAGTTCCATTTCATGCAATGCTGTCATCAGTACTGGGACAGTTTGGAGCTGTACCGCTAGGACGGAATGGGACCAATGTCCTAGCGGAAAGGATAAAAGGGTTTGTGGATAGGACCTTAAACGGGGAGAGATCTCGTGAAAATAATATAAGTCTGAAGATAAAAGAAATAGGATATGAGATTAAAGGGAAGAACACGGAAAGGAACTAAACAGTCACGGAACAAATACAGGTAAAGAATATCAGTACAAACTGACTGTTAAAAATGAAGCGAGAGGGAGCAAATATTAAAAACAAATTAAGTTGCCTGTACAGCATTGTGTACAGCATCCAAAACAAAACGGGGGTACTGGAGGCAGTAATTCGAAGCGAGGAGCCAGATGCTATCGGGATAACTGAAACATGGCTACAGAAAGAACAGAACTGGCTGTTAAATATTTCAGGATATGGCGTATTTAGAAATGATTGAAAGGGAAGGAGCAGCTGTACGAATTAGTGACAATATAATGGCAATGGAAAAAAGGGACTTGAATAATATTAGGATAGAAAGGGAATCCATGTGGGTTGAGGCAAAGAATAAGAAGTGATCGACCACGGTAATATGTATATTCTACAGACTACAGAATAATGGAAGCCAAGTGGAGGAAGAAATAGCTAGACAAGTCTATCAAATCAGTAAAAAACAGTGAATAATAATCATCGGAGTTTTCAACTACCCCAAAATAAACTGACAAGAAGAGGTCGGTAAAGGGGGAAGGGGGATGCAATTTTTTCAGTGTGTACAGGACTCCTTTCTTAATCAGAATGTGAGAAGCCCAACAAGAGAGGAATCACTGCTGGATCTAGTAATGGGAAATGAACAGGAGCAGGTAAGAGAGGGACGCATAGTGGAACATGTTGGCAATAGCGATCATAACATAATAAGGTTTAAAATAATGATTGAAAAAAACGTAAATAAGACAAAGACCAAAGAAATAGATTGGGGAAAAAAACGAATTTTGAGGGGATGAGAATGGATCTCGGGAAGTTAAACTGAAAAAAAAAATGTTGAAAGACAGAGAGATAGAACAAAAGTGGGAAATATTTAAAATGGTGATCAATAGAGTCCAGGAGAAATATATTGCTCCAAAAAACAAAAGAGATCGAGCCAATAATGAAAAAAATTGGATACATAAGCAGCTGTAGATGAAGGCATATTCCAATTGTACAGACAATAAAGGAAAGGTTGACTAAGGGGAATAAGAAGAAGTTCGGAAAGATGTCAAAAAACAATTCAGAAAGCAAAGATGAACTACGAAATTAAAGTATGAAGGAATATAAAAGGAAATAGTTAAAGTGTTCTCCAAACACGTAAACAACAAAAGAAAAAATAGGATAGGGGTAGGGCTAATAAGGGATGCACAAGATTAGCTCAGAGGTAATGACAGTGAAATGGCAGAAATATTGAACAGTTACTTTGCCTCAGTATTTACCAGGGAGACTAATAAAGTGGGTATGATATCAGATGAATAGATCAAAATGGATCTAAAGACATTTAAAGTAAAAGGCACGGTGTCGGGGGGCGGGGGCGGGGGGCGGAGAAATAATTGATAAACAATTCAAACATAGAGAGGATGAAACCATTAATCCATATGGATTTCATCCACATATATTGAAAGATGTTCGGGAAAAGATTGCAGAGGAACTATAATATATAAATAAAAATCAATAGAAAAGGGAATAGTGCCAGACGACTGGCGGACAGCTAATGTTCTTCCTGTATTTAAAAAGAGAGATTGAACAAGTTGAGGGAACTATAGACCAGTTCGCTTAAATTCTGAGGTTGGAAAGATAATGGAATCTTTACTCACAGATGTAATAGGAAAAACATCTGGGAAACGAAAATATAATAAGCAGTAGTCAGAACAGATTTCAGAAGGGAAAATCATGCTTGATCAACCTTATTGAATTCTTTGAAGAAGTAACAGAAATCGTAGACAAGGGCAATGTAGTAGATCTAATATATTTGGTTTTTCTAAAGGCCTTTGATAAGGTACCACATTGTAAACTCATGAGAAAGGTAGAGCATGTGGACTTAGGGTACAGGTAGCAGGGTGGATAGCAAACTGGCTACAAAACACAAAACAGAGAGTAGGTGTTAAGGGTAGCTACTCAGACCAGCAAAGTGTGGGAAGTGGTATTTCACAGGGATCAGTGCTGGGATCATTGTTGTTCTCAATTTACATGAAAGATTTGGAATCGCGAATCGGAAGTATAATTTCAAAATTTGCAGATGACAACTAATTGGGAGGTGTAGTTAATGCAAAGGAAGAATGTGTCAAAATGAAAGAAGACATTAATAAACTTGCAGAATGGGCGTGCAATTGGCAAATTAATTTCAATATCGATAATTGTGAGGTGGTGGACTTTGGTATTTAGATTAAGGAGGCCACATTTTTCTTGGATAATAAGGGACTAAATGGGGCACTGGAGCAAAGGGATCTCGGGGGACAGACACATAAATCACTAAAAGTAACGACGCAGGTGAATAAAGCCATAAAAAGACAAACCAAGCACAGGGCTTCATTTCTAGAGCTAACATGCTAAAAGAAGAGAGAAGACATGGAATGAACAACATCAACGAAGTGAAAGCAAGAGACAGATACAATCCGAGTCTGCAATCACTTCTGCTCCGGGTTTAACATCATTTGCTGACGAGTGACGATCAGTGATTGCGTGGTCAAAAGGATAAGGCGTCTAACTTCGGCTTTAATGCTGCTGTTAGCACAGAATTGACTTTCTACCCAGGTCGTTCCGCACACTGGGTGATAAAGTGCCCTAAATGGCCTGGAACTTTTTTACACCCAATCATTTATAAGAGTCCCTGACCTGATGTAACGGAATAACGTTAAAAATCGACACAAAAAAAACACAGCTCTTACATTACTGAAACGCCATAGAGCGCCCAAAATTGCTTCGCATACATGAATTATATCTTAATTATCACAGTATCATGTTAAGCACAGCATTTGGCCCATGTTACCTATGCCGGCTCTTCCAAAGAGCTATCCAATGAGTCCCATTCTTGTCCAATGCTCTTTCCCCATAGCTCTGTAATTTTTTTGTGATTGCTGTGTTAAATTGTCTCTGTGGTGCAATCGTTCAGCGTGCTTAGCTATTAATTAAAAGGTTGGCGGTTCCAACCCACCCTGGAACGGGTACTTTGAGTTTATATATTTATTTGTCAGGTTCACCATCTGACACTTTCACCTTTTCAATGTGTCTTTTGGATGCAACATTGTCCTGAGCACAGGGTGCACATTTAAAGTTCCACTTAGCAATTTGATGACTATTTCTGTACCAGATAATGCAGCTCATGTGATGTTGGTGAGAGGGGGGTTCTGTTAAAGTAATGGGTGAATTGAAATTAAAATTCAGTTGATAATTCAACATAGGACTTTGAAACTTGAAAAGAAACTGCAAGTTCAGTAACAGTTAAAAGAAACTGCAAGTTCAGTAACAGTTAACAGAAACTGCAAGTTCAGTAACAGTTAACAGAACCTGCAAGATCAGTAAAAGTTAACAGAAACTGCAAGTTCAGTAAGAGTTCACAGAAACTGCAAATTATGGAATAGTTAACAGAAACTGCAAGTTCAGTCACAGTTAACAGAAACTGCAAGTTCAGTAAAAGTTAACAGTAACTGCAAGTCAGTGGCAGTTAGCCGTTAATCAGCTGTAGGTGATTGTCTGAATAGAGGTTAATTACTTTGAGCCGGAAGCTGATTGAATAGTTGTAACTGCTGTTCTCAAAAGGTGTATCAAGTGAAAGGTGTCCGCTGAAGCACTGAGGGAATTGAGTGGATTGTGAACAGAGTGGAAACTTGAGAATTTGGTGAGAGGGGGCATTAGGTGTGGTGGGGGAAAGTCAGTGAACAGCGAATAAGATCACTGAGAGACCCGGAATAAAAGGGTGGGTTAGTCGGGTTAACTAAACATTAAGTAAATTACTAATAATGGAGTGTCGAAAGGGAGATTAGAAAAAAAACCTGAATACAATAGACGGGAGCTGAGACCCATCGCCTGCAATTCTGGCGCCATGTGGAAACTTCAGGACGTTTCATGTGTCCTGGAGGGACAAGTGTGCAGGAAATGTCTCCAGTTCCTCAAGCTCATGCTAAGGGTTTCTGAGCTTGAGGGGCAGCTGGAGTCACTGCAGAGCATCATGGAGGCTGAAGATTTTCTGGATCGTACGTTCCAGGAGGTTGTCACCCCACAGCCACAGAGAGTTCAGGATAGCAAGTTGGTGGCCATTCGAAAGGTTAGAAAGAGGCAGGCAGTGCAGGAATCTTCTGAATGTGTGCCACTGCTAAACCGGTGTTCATCACTGGATGCCAGTGAGGGTGATGACTGCTCGAAGGAGAGTAGTCCTGAGCATGGCACCATGGGGCACAGGGGAACACAGTGACGTGTAGAAATGCAGTAGTCATTTGGGATTCGATAGTAAGGGGCACAGACAGGCGTTTCATTGACCGTCGCTGTGAGTCCCACTTGGTGTGTTGCCTCCCTGGTGCCAGGGTAAAGGGCATCATGAAGAGGGTGTGGAACACTCTGCGGGGGGAAGCGGAACAGCCAGATATCGTGGTCCATGTGGTTACCAACGACACAGGAAAGAAAAGGTATGGGGTCCTGCGGCTAGAATTTCAGGAGCTCGGAGGAAGTTAAAAAGCAGTACCTCAACGTTAGTAACCTTTGGATTACTCCCAGTGCAACACGCGAGTGAGTAGAGAAATAGGAAGATAAGACAGGGTAATGTGTAGCTATAGACATGTGCAAGAGGGAGGGTTTCAGAATCTTGGGGCATTGAGACCAGTTCTGGTACAGGAGGAACATGTTCAAGATGGATGGGTTATACCACAAACGAGCTGGGACCAATGTACACATGGGAAGGTTCACAAGTGGTGGAGGGATTTGAAGTAATTTGGAAGGGGGATGGGCAACAGGATGTAGCATTAGAAAGGAGAAACGAGGTGCACAAAGGATTGAAAGAGAGAGATAGAACTAGAGTAAGAAATTGCACATTATTAGGTGGGATCAGACTAAGAGAGAAGACGAGAAGGTCGAAGATAGGATTAGAGTGGGTGTGTTTAAACCCACGAAGCGTGGTAAATACGGTTGGTGAGCTGCAGGCGCAAATATTCACATGGGAATATGATGTGGTAGAGGTAACAGAGACCTGGCTCAAAAAAGTGCAGGAATGGGTACTCTATATTCCTCGATACAAGGTGTTCAGGGAAGACAAGAAATAGGTGTGTAGGTGGAGGTAGTGGTGGGGGTGGCAGCATTGATTAAGGAGAATATTGCAGCGCTGGAGAGAGAGGGTGTCCTTGAGGGATCAAGGACAAAGTCTATTTCGTTAGAGTTAAGAAACAACATCGGTGTCATTGCATTACTGAGTTTATTCTGAAGGCCACCAATTAGTGGGGAGGATATCGAGGAGTGAATTTGCAGGGAAATTACAGAGATGTGAAAGGACTATAGAGTTGTGATAATGGGGGACTTCAACTATCCTAATATAGAATGGAATCGTAAAAGTGCACAGAACAAAGAGGGGGAGGAATTTCTGAACTGTGTTCAGGAGAGTTTTCTTGAGCAGTATGTTTATGGCCCAACGAAGAAGGAGGCATTGCTAGATCTGGTTCTGGGGAATGAGGCGTGCCAAGTGGAGTAAGTGTCACGGGGAGGGAACTTGAGGGAACAGTGTTCATGGCATCATCAGTTTTAGGTTCGTTATGGAAAGTGACAAGGAAAAATCAAACGCAAGATTACTTAACAGGAGATGGGATAGAGTAAAAATACATAATTGGAGGAGGGCCAATTTCAGTGGGTTGAGAACGGACCCGGACCGAATAAATTGGAATCAAAGATCGGAAGGCGAAACTGTAATCAAACAATGAGCCGCCTTTAAAGAGTACGTGGTTCGGGGACGGTCTCGGTACATTCCCACGAGGAGGAAAGCTGGGCAACCAAAGCCAGAGATTCCCGGATAACGAAAGAGGTAGAGAGAAAGATGAAGCATAAACAGGGGGCGTATGATCGATGTCAGGTTGATAATACAAGTCCGAACCAGGATGAATATAGAAAGTGTAGAGGAGATGTGAAAAGGGAAATAACTGGGGAAAACAGAGAGTATGAGAATAGACTTGCGGTGAACATAAAAGGGAATTCAAACGTCTTCTGTCGGCATGTAAATAATAAACCGACAGTGAGAGGCGGGGTGGGACTGATTAAGGACCAAAAAGGAGATCTACTCATGGAGGCAGTGGGCATAGCTGAGTTAGTAGATGCGTACTTTGCAACTGTCTTTACCAAGAAAGAAGATGCTGCCAAAGTCACAGTAAGTGAGAGGTCGTTGAGATTCTGGATGGGCTGAAAAATGACAAAGAGGTACTCGAAAGGCTGGCTGTACTTAAAGTAGATATGTCACCCGGTCCAGATGGGATGTATCCTCGGTTGCTGAGGGAAGGAAGGGTGGAAATTGCAGCGGTGCTGGCCATAATCTTGCAATCTTCCTTATATATGGGAGTGATGCCAGAGGACTGGAGAATTGCAAATGTTTAAAAGAGGGCGTAAGGATAAACTCGGCAACTACAGGCCAGTCAGTTTAACCTCGGTCGTGGGGAAGCTTTTAGAAATTAAATATGGGACAAAATTAATAGTCACTTGGACAAGTGTGAATTAATAAAGGAAACCTAGCACGGATTTGTTAAAGGCAAATCGTGTTTAAATAACTTGATTTAGTTTTTGATGAGGCAACAGAGAGGGTTGATGAGGGGAATGCATTTGATGTTGTGAATATGGACTTCCACAGGGTGTTTGATTCAGTGCCATATCATAGGCTTGTCACCAAATTTGAGCTCATGGAATGAGATGCGCAGTGGCCAGAGAGATAAGAATTAGATCACGTGATAGGAAACAGAGAGAAGTGGTGAGTGGTTGTTTTTCAGACTAGAGGAAGGTATATAATGGTGTTCCCCAGAGCATTGTACGACTTTTTTAGCTGTATATTAATGACTTGGACTTGGGTGTACAGAGCACAATGTCAAAACCTGCAAATTACACAAAACTTGGAAGCGTAGTGAAGAGTGAGGTGGATAGTAAAATACTTCAGGAGGACATAGACAGGCTGGTGGAATGGGCGGACGTATGATAAATTAAATTTAATGTCGAGAAGTGCGAAGTGATATATTTTCGCAGGAAGAACGAGGAGAGGCAATAAAAACTAAATGATACAATTCTAGGCTGGGGGGAGGTGTTGGAACAGAGCGATCTGGGGGTATATGTGCAGAAATCTTTGAAGGCGGCTGGACAGGTTGAGAAAGTGGTTAAAATAGCCTACGGAATCCTGGGCTTTGGAAATAGAGGCATAGGGTGCAAAAGCAAGGAAGTTATGTTGAGCGTTTATAAAACACTGCTTCGACCACAACTGGAGTATTGTCTCCAATTCTGGGCACTGCACTTCAGGAAAGATGTGAAGACATCAGACAGGGTGCAGAAGCGATTTACTAGAATGGTTCCAGGGATGAAGGACTTCAGTTACGTGGATAGACTGGAGAAGCTGGGGTTGTTCTCCTCATAGCAGAGGGGGTTAAGATGAGATTTGATAGAAGTGTTCAAAATTATGAAGGGTTTAGATAATGTAAATAAAGAGAAACTGTTCATATTGGCGGAAAGTTCGAGAAACAGAAGACACAGATCGAAGGTGATTGGCAAAAGAACCAAAGGCGACAGGAGGAAAAATGTGTTTATGCAATCAGTAGTTTTGACCTGGAATGCGATGCCTGAAAGTATGATTGAAGCAGATTTTTCTGTGTTCCTCCATTCGTACAAGTGTACATAGGTAGCTGTCCCTATTCTTGTTCCTTTCTGTACTGCAGGCTGCATTTTTCCAATGGTCAATGTCACGCTGCCTTGGTCCCTACCACTGATGTAAAAAGGGCAGGTCTACAAGAATAGGAGAATCTATCCACGCTGAATGGGAAATGTGAGGTTATTCACTTTGGTAGGAAGAACAAAAAAGAAGAATATTTTTAAATGGTGAAAAATATTTCATGTTGGTGTTCAGGGAGGTATGTGTGTCCTCGGACAAGAAACACAGAGTTAGCATGCAGGAACATCAAGCAATTAGGAGGGCAAACTCAATGTTGGCCTTTATTGCAAGGTTGTAACAATTGCAGCAATACTTCCTTATAGTGAGGAAATCTTGCTACAGTTGTACTGGGCTTTGTTGAGACCACATTGGGAGTACTGTGCACAGTTTCGTTCTCACTTTCTCAGGAAGGATATACTTGCCTTTAGAGGCGGTGTAACGAAGGTCCACTAGATTGATTCCTGGGATGAGAGAGTTCTCCTATGAGGAGAGGTTGAATAAAATGGGCCTATTTTCTCTGTAGTTTAGAAGAATGAGATGTGATCTCATTGAAATATATAAGATTCTGAAGGAGCTTGACAGGGTAAATGCTGAGAGGTTGTTTCCCCTGGCTGGAGAGTGCAGAACTAATGGGCATAGTCTCAGAATAAGGGGTCTGCCATTTAAGACTGAGAAGAGGAGAAATTTCTTCACTCAGAGGGTTGTGAATCTTTGGAATTCTCTACTCCAAAGGGCTGTGGATGCTTAGTGTTTGAGTATATTCAAGGCTGAGATTGATAGATTTCTGGACACTAGGGATCTCATGGGATATTGGGATCAGGCAGGAAAATGGAGTTGAGGTCGATGTTCAACCATGATCTTAATGAGTGGCGGAGCAGGCTCGAGGGGCCGCATGGCCTACTCCTGTTCGGATTTCAGATGTTCTGTATGCATGATCTGGGTAAAGGTAACACTGGAAAACATTTTCTGGTTTGAAGGCACTTCGGGCAACAATGCCCCTGGAACCGAATTAAAAATCATCGTAGTGGTACGTGGGGATGTCAGACAAGACATAATTTTTGCGGCTCTGCCTAACTGGAGAAGCACTGACCAAGTTGTGACCACCCGCTGCTGGCCTTGTATTATTGATGCCATACAACACTGCAGGGGACATGCGCCAATCTGCTTTGAGCAGATGCATCAAACAAGCCCCTGACTGGGGTTTGTCAGAGGAAATGTCTCAGAGTCATAGAATCTTATAGTTCAGATTTCCACCCAAGTACATACTATGGATGATTGCATTGGCATCATGGCTTCGACTGAAACTTGGCTTATGGTTGGCGACACCTTAGGAATAAAGTAACAGGTGTTGACTATTCACCCCCTCGAGCCGTTCTTTTAGATTCTGGCTGATCTCCATCGTAACTCCATTTAACCGCCTTTGATCCAAATCCCAATGTCGTTACTGGCGAGCGTGTCCTGACAGTGTTTGACTGGGTGAACTTCCTCCATTTGATGCACCACTTCGAAGAACGAACTACAGGCAGTCTCTATCTTTGCACAATCTCTGGGGGTTGCACATACTTCATTTCCTCTCCAAAGGTCTTTTTTCAGAATGAGGGTGTGTGAATTTTGATGACTATGACAACGGTGATGAGGAGGTGGCGGAATAGGGTGAAAATCCTCACTGGTCCCAGGTGATGGTCAATAAGATGATGTTGGTGATGACGCTGAAAAGATGTGAGAAGCCAATGGGTGATTTTTGACTTAAAATGGTATCACAGCCGCGCTCGTGAGGGATTTAAACTCGTATTTCAATCAGTGAAAATACCGAAGCGAAAATCAAATCTCCTAAACCGACACGCACTGCTCCACCAGGATCCTCTTTTCACTGATTCGCGGTTGAGGAGATTATGAATTCTACCTGCAGACAAGGAGTTGCTGATGGACATGTTCGGGCTGGAGTGGGGGCCAGTGGATGGCGGAAGGCAACGGTCTGGAGATTGGGACAGATGGGAGACGTGTTTCGGTGGGACGTGGAGTTGAAGCGACTGGAAGTGGAGGATAGGTTGGGCTTGGTGTTGGGGCAGCTTGGAGTGGTGGGGAAGTGTGAGGTGGAGGTGACGCAGCTGGAAATGAATGATGGGTTGGGGTTGGGTTGGAGTTGATGGAAGTGACGCGGAGTGTGGAATAGCACAGGGGCGGCAGGTAACGGTGGATAAAGTGGAGGTGGAGGAACAGATGTTGGTGACTATTCATTGAACAGGGTGAACGAGATGCGTCAGATGGACACGACTCATTCTATAACATTGGAACGACAGCGGAATTGCCTGATGGTCCCTACTCCTGTAAAATCGGCTGTGTCTGCCGAAAGCTGGACCATTGTTCATCTATAATTCCGCTACAGCGCTTTCTAACTCCTCCACCCCTCGACTTCTCTTTAGCAGAACTTCAGCACGTGGAATCCAACTTGATCTAACCTGTGCAGCAAGTGTCTCAGCTTTATCTCTTTTCTCTACCTTTATATTTAACTCTTTCTCTGCCTTCCCCTTCTCATCGTGCACTTCCATCGCCCTATCCTCTTGTAGCTGTTTATTTCATTCCTTCAATCTTTCTCACTCCTTTCTGAGACCATTATTGGACTCGGATCTCAGCCACGAGCAGCAATGCAATTTTGGTTCTAACCTTCCTCGAGATCTGCAGAATGTCCTTTTTAATGACCTATGCTAACTCAATCAGGGACTCTGTCTTTCCCAGAAGATCACTGATCGTTAGAGATGTCTCGCCATGATGCACCGAGTACTCATCTATATATTCGCCCAGATCCTCCATATTCCGCAATCAGCTTGAAATGGGTCTGACGAGAGATGACCCGACCCAAATCAGACATTCAAATACCCAATGAATTCCAGCCCAGACAGCTCGCCAGTTAGGTTGGGTTTGTGGGACAGTCGTTGATCTTTATCATTAGTACAAATTCGGGGGCTAGTAAATACTGTGACGTATGGTTAATATATTTTCTTCATCAATTCTATGATAAAACCCATCTTATACCCAGTCCTGTTCATAATCTTGCATTCCCGCACTCTCTCCAGATCACCTGGTCTTATGGCAATAACATTTCTCATCTGTTCCTATCAACTGTTAGTGAATAATGTTTGTCATACACGAGGCCCTGTCCTCGTCCTGTACGTGACCTCCTACAGCTGCAGCAAAACTAGTTGGAGTGTGCGTGTTTTACATTAGGAAATGCTCATTTGCGCCATCTGAGAAAGAGCGACTTGTATTTATTCCGCGCCTTTCACGACCGCAGGTTGTTCGAAATCACTTTTCAGCTAATGAAGTACTTTGAAGTGTAGTCATTGCGGTGCTAATGTAGGAAACGCGGCAGCTAATTTGTGCACAACAAGAGCCCACAGACAGCAACGTGACAATGATCATGTTTTTCAGTGATGTTGGTTGAGTGATAAATATTGTCCAGGACTCTCCACTGTTCTTCTTCGTTATAGCCCGGTGGGATCAATGAAGTCCACCTGAGAGGTTTAGCGTGTCAGTCAAAAGACAGCAATTCTTGACAGAGCAGCACTCCTCAGTACTGACCCTCCGACAGTGCAGCTCTCCCTCAGTACTGGCCCTCCGACAGTGCAGCGCTCCCTCAGCACTGACCCTCCGACAGTGCAGCTCTCCCTCAGCACTGTACCATCCGACAGAGCAGCACTCCTCAGCACTGACCCTCCGACAGTGCAGCGCTCCCTCAGTTCTGCCCCTCCGACAGTGCAGCGCTCCCTCAGCACTGACCCTCCGACAGTGCAGCACTGCCTCACTACTGACCCTCCGACAGTGCAGCGCTCCCTCAGTACTGACACTCCGACAGTGCAGCACTCCCTCAGTACTGACCCTCCGACAGTGCAGCTCTCCCTCAGTTCTGCCCCTCCGACAGTGCAGCGCTCCCTCAGTACTGACACTCCGACAGTGCGGCGGGGACTATCGGGTCGGGTGGAACATGAACCAGGATTGAATTCTGAAGCTAGAAATTCTTCCATTCCTCTCAACGTTTAATGAATTTAACAATTATAGTAATGGGATATTTCACCACATTCTTCAACTGCTCTCTGAATTTACTCTGGGTCACTGCATAAATACAAGTGTTTGTGCAGCAACTCAGGAGTTGGAGCATGAATCCAATTTCTAGTCCAAAAAGAGGTGGTTCTAAAGACATATAACCAAGATACCACGTTCGCTGAGCTATAGAACACATCATAAACATCGCCCATAACAGGATGAAATTCCCCGAGATAACAAACATTAAAATGATGGATTTCCTTCGGCTCACCATCTCTGGGTCTCTGGGACTCTCCCCACTGTCGTGTCCCCGGAGTCTCCTGCGGGCTCTGCTGGCCACTAAAATGTGTCTGACGGTGAAAGCATTGAGCAGCAGAATCAGAACAAACGGGACACACGGGGTGAGAATATAATGAAGGAGTTCGATTGCTGTCCATAATCCTGAAGTCTTAACACGGACGCTCACATAACAAAACCAGGGGTTATTATACATCGTGTACCAAGGTTGATACATAAAGTACCAGAAAATGTTCTTTAAACAGGACAGCACACTCACTGTTCCGAGAATCACAGCCGCCGTTTTCTCGGTGCAATATTTAGTTTTCAGTTTCTGGCAGCAAATGGCCACAAATCGATCAAAGGTGAAACTAACGGTGAACCAGACAGAAGAGTCTGTGGCTGCGTACAGCAGGACGGCGTGAATATTACACACGGGAATGGATCGCACAATGCTTATTTGATGAGCAATCGGAATCTGCCTCAATATCAGATCGATGATAACGACCAGTAGATCCGCCGCTGCCATGGCTACCAGATAGCGAGTGACACATTTGGAGAGTCCGCACGTTCCTTGACACAGAATCTTGATCGTCACTAAGTTAACTGGTAAGAAGAGAAACAAACAGACACATTAGGAGCAGGATGAGAGCGAAATCAGAGGTTTGATTGAGTTGGGGTGAAATTTCCAGACTTGTTATTGCTTCCAAACATGGAATTGAATAACTTTCATTGTGAACGGGCTTTAAGCTGGAGACAGGAATTACAATGAAAACTAGAACTAACTGCTCAGTAATAAATTGTAAAACGAATCCGGGAGTGGGATTAAATCATGGAAACATAACACTAGGTGTAAAATAAACTGTTAATTAAACCGGACATTGCTTGAACTTCAACTCAAATCTGAAACTTCAAGTCAACTGAATGTAAAATATTTATTGAGAAACATTTAAAAACTCTTTCCAATCACAGAATCTTCAATCGACGTACAAACAATCTGCACTTTAAATAATCTAATGATATGACCAATCATGTTTTGAGAAGGGTCCACGTCCGAACTGGTGACTTCACTCTTCTCTCCACAGATACTCGGGGTATTTATACCGACAGGTGCTGGTGTACAACGTACAATGTGGAATCGGCCGCCCATTATACACCTCGAGTCAATGGATGGGAGACCAGCCGTGGTGTATAATGTACAATGGGGAATCGGCCGCCCTTTACACACCCGAAGTCAATGGATGGGAGACCAGCCGTGGTGTACAATGTACAATGGGGAATCGGCCGCCCTTTACACACCCGAAGTCAATGGATGGGAGACCGGCCGTGGTGAAAATGTACAATGTGGAATCGGCCGCCCTTTATACACCCGAAGTGAAAGGATGGTAAACAGACAGTGGTGTATAATGTGCATAGAAACATAGAAATAAAGAAAACAGGAGCGAGACCTGGCCATTCGGCCCTTCGGGCCTGCTTCGTCATTCAAAATGATCATGGCTGATCGTCTAACTCAGTACACCGTTCCCGCTTTTTCCTCATATCCCTTGATCCCTTTAGCATTAAGAAATATATCCATCTCCTTCTTGAATACATGTAATGATTTAGCCTGCACTGCCTTCCGTGGTAGAGAATTCCATAGGTTCACCAACCTCTGAGTGAAGAAATTTGTCCTCTTCTCTGTTCTAAATGGCATACCTCGTATCCTGAGACTGTGACCCCTGGTTCTGGACTCCCCAGCCATTGGGAAAATCCTTCCTGCATCAAGTCTGTCAAGTCCTGTTAGAATTTTATATGTTTCGATGAGATCACCTCACATTCTTCTAAACTCTCGTGAATATATGCCAAGTCGACCCAATCTCTCCTCATACCTCAGTCCTGCTATCCCAGGAATCAGTCTGGTAAACCTTCCTTGCACTCCTTCGATGGCAAGGACATCCTTCTTCATAAAAGGAGACCAAAACTGCACACAATACTCCAGATGTGGTCTCACCAAGGCCCTGTGGAACTGCAGTAAGACATTCCTGCTCCTGTACTCAAATCCTCTTGCAATGAAGACCAACATACCTTCCGCCTTCCGAACTGCTTGCTGCACCTGAATGCTCGCTTTTAGCGATTGGTGCACAAGGACACCCAGGTTTCATTGCAACTCCCCTTTTCCCAATCTATCACCGTTCAGATAATCATCTGCCTTTCTGTTTTTACAAAAAAAGTGGATAAGCTCACATTTATCCACGTTATACTGCAGCTGACATGTTCTTGCCCACTCACCCAACTTGTCTAAATCACACTGGAGCCTCTTTGCATCTTCCTCACAGTTCACATTCCACCCCAGCTGTTTGCCATCTGCAAACTTGGAAATGTTACAATGATTTCCCTCATCCAAATCATTGATATATGTTGTTTATAGCTGGGGCCCAAACATTGATCCCTGCGGTACCCCACTAGAAACTGCCTGCCACCCGGAAAAAGACCCGTTTATTCCTACTTTCTGTTGAATGGAATCAGCCGCCCTTTATATACCCCGAGTCAATGGATGGTAAACCGGCCGTGGTGTATAATTGAACAATGTGGAATCGTCCGCCGCTTAAACACCGAGTCAATGGGTGGGAGACCGGCCGTGGTGTTTCATGTACAATGTGGAATCGGCTGTCCTTTCGACACCCAGAGTCAATGGATGGGAAACAGGCCGTGGTGTATAATGTACAATGTGGAATCGGCTGTCCTTTCGACACCCAAAGTCAATGGGTGGGAAACAGGCCGTGGTGTATAGTGTACAATGTGGAATCGGCTGTCCTTTCGACACCCAGAGTCAATGGATGGGAAACAGGCCGTGGTGTATAATGTACAATGTGGAATCGGCCGCCCTTTAAACAACCCGAGTCAATGGGGAGAGACAGGCCGTGGAGAATAATGAACGCTAATTCCAATCACCCTTTTTCGAACATCGCAAATGATTCACATTATAACCAGCTGTGTGAATGCAGATTTCGTTCTTTGTATTTAATAATAAAATGAATATAATTTACCACCTTGGGGTTTAACAAAGTATCTGAACCCGACGAGATCAGTTCTAATCTGTACTCCTTTAACAGTTGGTGAGAGTTGATTCATTATCTGAACCCGACTAGATCAGTTTAATCCTGAATTCCTCTAACTGTTGGTGAAATTTGTTTAAGTGCCTGGACCCGACTCGAGCAGTTCTAATCTGGAGTCCTGTAACCCTTGGTGAGATTTGATTCAGTATCTGAACACGACTAGATCAGTTCTAATCTGGAGTCCTGTAGCAGTTGGTGAGATTTGAATCAGTGTCTGAACCCGACTCGATCAGTTCAAACCTGGAGTCCTGTAACTGTTGGTGAGATTTGGTTAAGTGCCTGTACCAGACTAGACTAGTTATAATCTGGAGTCCTGCTAATGTTGGTGAGATTTGATTAATTATCTGAACCCTACGAAATCAGTTCTAATCTGGAGTCCTGTATCTGTTGGTGAGATTTGATTAATTTTCTGAACCCGATTGGATCAGTTCTAATCTCGAGTCCTGTAACTGTTGGTGAGATTTCAGTTAGTATCTGAACCCGACTGGATCAGTTCTAATCTCGATTCGAGCAACTGTTGCTGAGATTTGATTAAGTGTCCAAACCCGACTCGATCAGTTCTAAACTGAAGTCCTGTAACTTTTGGTGAGATTTCATTCAGTATCTGAACCCGACTCGATAAATTCTAATCTGCAGCTCTGTAAATATTGGTTGGATTTCATTAATTCCCTGAACTCGACAAGATCAGTCCTATTCTGATGCCCTGTAACTGTTGGTGAGATTTGATTAAGTATCTGAACCCGACTCGATCAGATCGAATCTGGAGTCCTGTAACTGTTGGTGAGATTTAACTCATAGTATGAACCCAACTAGATCAGTTCTAATCTGGAGTCCAGTAACTGTTCCTGAGATTTCATTTAGTATCTGAACCCGACTCGATCAGTAGTAATCTGGTGTCGTGTAACTATTGGTGAGATTTGTTCAATTGTCTGAACCCAACTGGATCAGTTCACACCTGGAGTCCTATAATCGTTGGTGCGATTCGATTAAGTATCTGAACTCGACTACATCAGTTCTAATCTGAATTCCTGTGACTGTTGGTGAGATTTGATTAAGCATCTTAACCCGACTAAATAATTTTTAACCTGGAGTCCTGTAACTGTTGGTGTGATTTGATTAAGTGTTTAAACCCGAATCGATAAGCTCTAATCTGGTGTCATGCAACTGTTGGTGAGATTTGATTCAGTATCTGAACCGGACTCGATCAGTTCTAACCTAGAGTCCTATAACTGTTGATGAAATGTAATTGACTGCCTGAAGCCGACTAGATTAAAACTAATAATAAAAACGGAAAATGCTGGAAGTACTCAGCAAGTCACACAGAAAATACAGTCACACAGTTAAACAAGATTTACAACATGGATAGCAGGAGGTAGTTCCTTACCCGGGATCCCGAAAGCAGCCAGGATGGGGTAGTATATCTTCTGTACGGCATGAACGGCCGCAAGTATCTGAAACTGAAGGAGCATTCCTCCCCTCTCCTTATAGCCGCTGCTCCGTGCTTGTGCTGAGGGTGATGCTCTGACTGATACCATTGAGTAATACCTTGAGTTAAATCCCTGATTTATAGCAGAGGGAAAACCTCCAGTGACTCAATTAGGGTCCATGGAGACTGACATTAATTACATTCACTGAACAAACACATTCAGTTAACCCCTTTTAAACCCAGCACTTTTTATATAACTAAATATAATTGATCAAATGTTACATGGTTGTACAGAGGAACTGCCCCAGCACTATATATTAATATTAATAACAATGGGGAAGGCCAAACAATGTGAAACCCACATTCTGACTGCAGTGATTGTCTCCTTGATTTCTTCGACCTTGCGATCTCCCGTGGCTTCTCGACTTCCATTTTCCCGGTCACATGCATGGACATAACCGACCAAACCCCAGCATCCCTTACCATTCACATCTCCAGTTCCATTCTAACCTCACTTCCTACTGTGTCCGCCGCTGGAAAAAGTATTCGCTCGCCAAGACATTTAGAGCGACACTTTAAAACTCCCAACTTACTCGCCTTTAGTTGTCCATTTCCCAGCATATTTCTCCAGTTATCGATCTGCTCAGCCACTCACTCATCGACACCTTGATGTCCTTAACCCCAATAAAACCCTTACGCTCTTCCACCCTGATCAGTCTCCTGGCACATCCCTCATCTTCACTCCCTTAAGCCACAGAGTAACGAATTGGTTCAGCCATCCATTGCCAGATCTGCCTCGACCAGATCAAAACCTATCGGGCCTTGGTCTCCTCTGCTAAAACAGCCCACTACTCCATGATTATCCTGGGACGCAAACATAACCCTTGTCTTCCTTTCTCCACTGCCAACCGTCTCGTTAAACTTTTCTCCACTGCCCCTCCACCCTCACCATTAACAACTGCGAGTAGCTGACGGACTTGTTTGTCACTATTCAGAACATCAATTCATCTGCCTCTGGGACATACCCCTTATCCATCAAGCAAAACCTCCCCCAGGCATCTCCATCAGTTAACCCTGAACCTGGCCCTTTCTCTACTTTCTCTCCTTTCTAATTTCATACCCTCTCCCTGCTCATAATTCCCATCGGACCAAACTCCTGTTCTTTGCACCTCAAAACGTCGGACCACCCAACTTCCTGGCCATCAAGTGATCAGTTATTGTTAACGGTTTCCTCTCCTCAAATCCAAGCCCGCCTGTCCCGCAACTCCCTGTTTGAATCTCTCCAATAATTTGGCGCCCCTGCAGCATCACTGAAACGGCCCTAATCAATGTTGCAAATGACATCTTATGTGACTGTGACCGAGATGCACTCTACCTTCTCAGCCTTCTCGACCTGTCTGCAGTCAATGACAGGTTAGACCACCCCCTCCTTCACCGACGCCTCTCCTCTGTTGTCGAGCTAAGTTGGACTGCCCAAATTTGGTTGCACTCTTGCCGATCCAATCATCGCCCGAGTATCTTCAGCAATGCATTCAATTCCCAATCCCGTGCCGATATATTTGGAGCCTCCCACGGATCTACCCTTCACCCCATTGCCCTCATATGCACGCTGCGGCTTGGTGAGATCATGCAAACACATGGGGTCAGCTCCCACATGTACGCGAATGACACCGAGATCTTACTTACCACCAGCTCTCTCGACCCGTCCACTACCTCTGTCTTGGCAGACTGCATGTCCGAAATCGAGACTTGGATGAGCCAAAATTTACTCCGATTGAATATTGGAAAGACTGAAGCCATCGTCTTCTGCTCCTTCTACAAACTCCGTACCCTCGCCAGCAATTCCATCCCGCTCTCCGGTCATTCTGTTCGGTTGGAATAGGATTGTCCGCAATCTATTTGATGCTGGGATGAGCTTCCGACCGCATATCATCTCCATCACGAAGGCAGCCTTCTTTCGCCTCTGTAACATCACTTGTACCAGAATTCGCCTCATCCACCAGCTCCAGGAACATTCATCTCTGACACTGTCACCTCCACACTCGAATATTCCAACGGTCTCCAGGCCGATCTCCCATCTTCCACTCTCCATGAACTCGAGCTCATTCATAACTTTGCTGACCGTCACCCCTGTGCTCGCTGATCTACTTTGGCTCCAAGTCCGCTAAAGATTAAAATTTTACATTGTCATCCTTGTGTTTAAATCACTTTATAGCCTCACCCGCCCTATCTCTGTAAACTGTTCAAGCCATACAGCCCCCTGATAAATCTGTGTTCAACCATCTCCGACATCTTGTGGACCACCCCTTCCCGGCGACCCACAAATGGGGGCTGAGCATTCAGTCGTCTAGGCCATAGGTTCTGGAATCCCATTCATGAACCGTCCTTTATCTCCACGTCTCTCTTCCACGTTTAAAACTCCTTAAAATGAGTCTATTTTTCCAATCATTTAGACATCACATCTTCATCGGCTCAGAATCGATTTTTTCCTGATTATTTTTCTGTTCTTCTTGACTTCCTTCCGAAATGGCCAAGCTGTAATTTGAAGATTGTGCCTCATCGTTCTTGATTTCAGGAACAGAGGAAATCGTTTCCCTGTATCGAACCTATCGAAATTTTTAAAAATTTTAATCAACTCCATCAGATCACAACTCAATCTTCTACACTCAATGGAATATAAGATTAGTTTATGCAACCTGTCCTTATAGTTTAAGGATCTAAGCTTGGTATCCTTCGAGTGAAACTGCTCTGCAACATTCCAAGGCCAATAATCTTGAGTGTTGTTTGACGGCAATCATCTCAGCCCCAGGATATTGCTGCAGGAGTTCCACAGGGCAGTGTCCCAGGCCCAGCCATCTTCAGATGCTTCACCAATGACCTTCCCTGCATCATAAGGTCAGAAATCGGGAAGTTCGCTGTTGATTGCAGATTGTTCAGTTCCATTCGCAAACCCTCAGATAATGCAGTGGTCCGTGCCTGCATGCAGAAAGATTTGGACAACATCCAGTTTTGGGCTGATAAGTGGCAAGTAACATTCGTGCCAGGCAAGTGAAAGGCAATGACCATCTCCAACAAGAGAGATTCTAACCACCTCCCCTTGACATTCAATGCCATTACCATCGCCGAATCCCCCACCATCAACATCCTGGAAGTCACTATTGTCCAGAAACTTAACTGGACCAGCCACTTAAATGCTGTGGCTACAAGAGCAGGTCAGAGGCTGGGTATTCTGCGGAGAGTGACTCACCTCCTGACTCCCCAAAGCCTTTCCAGCATCTACAAGGCACAAGTCAGCAGTGTGATGGAATACTCTCCACTTGTCTGGACGAGTGCAGCTCCAACAACACTCAAGGAGCTCGACACGATCAAGGACAAAGCAGCCCACTTGATTGGCACTCCGTGCACCACACTAAACATTCACTCCCTTCACAACCAGCGCACCGTGGCTGCAGCGTGTACCATCCACAGGATGCACTGCAGCAACTTGCCAAGGCTTCTTCGACAGCACCTCGCAAATCCGCGACCTCTACCACCTTGAAGTACAAGGGCAGCAGGCACATGGGAACAACACCAACTGCACGTTCCGCTCCAAGTCACACACCATCGCGACTTGGAAACATATTGCCGCTCCTTTCATCGTCGCTGGGTAAAAATCCAGGAACTCCCTTCCTAACAGCAATGTGGGAGAACATTCACCACACGGACCAC
The DNA here is from genome assembly GCF_035084215.1 of Heptranchias perlo. NCBI lineage: Eukaryota > Metazoa > Chordata > Chondrichthyes > Hexanchiformes > Hexanchidae > Heptranchias > Heptranchias perlo. The sequence continues at coordinate 4,259,362 of NW_027139559.1, forward strand.
AGCGGTTCAAGAATCGGCTCACTACCACCTTTTCAAGGGCAATTACAGATGGGCAATAAATGCCGACCTCGCCAGCGACGGCCACATCCCATGAACGAATTTTAAAAATATGGACATCCTGAGCTGCATTGCCCAAAACTGAACGCAGTATCTCTCGATGGGGTCTGACCAAGCCTCTATACAACTGAAGCATAACTTCCTCCCCTTTGTATTCCAGGCCCTTGAGAGAAAGGTCATTCTTCCATTCGTCTTTTTCATTGCTTTTTGTACCTGCCTACTTGCTTTTAATTATTTGTATACTGTTCAGTTCCTCGTTTCTCTCCATTTATACTCTTAAGTTATCTTTCCCAGGTCGAAACTGACTTCACATTGAACTCCGTCTGTTAAAGTTTTGCCCACTCAATTAATCTGTCTCTGTCCCTTTTCAACTTTCTGCTTCCCTCTACACTACTTACTGTTCCTCCTAATTTAGTGCAACCTCCAAACGTAAATATACAACCCTCTATTCTTTCATCCAAGTCATCAGTAAATATGTCGAAAAGTTGACTCCCCGGAAGAGATCCCCGGAGAACACCACTTGTCACATTTAGAATATCAGAAAACAAACACTTTATCTCCACAATATATTTCCGACCTCCCAAACAATTCCCAACACAGATCAAAATGCCACTTCCAATTCCATACTCTCTCATTTCTGCGCATATTTTTTGTGTGGAGCTTTAACGAATGCCTTCTGGAAGTCCCTTTACACAACACCTTAAGACACTCCCATGCCTATCTTACAAGTGAACTCCTCAAAAATTAAATAGATCAGGCATTGGATGCACTATGAGTTGAACGACGTAACAGCAAGCATTAAAGACTCTGATAGGAATTGTCCACAGATCATTGTGTAGTCGTAATTTAATGGGGGATGTATCAATAAGGAGACATGGGAAGCATGTAACGAAAGCTATGTTGTTGTAATGGGAGATTTTAATTTTCACATAGACTGGTGTAAGCAAAGATTTAAACATAGAAACATAGAAAATAGGAGCAGGAGTAGGCAATTCGGCCCTTCGAGCCTGCTCCGCCATTTAATATGATTATGGCTCTTCCTCTATCTCAATACCATATTCCCGCTCTCTCCCTAGACTCCTTGATGCCTTTGGTGTCAAGAAATCTATTTGGCTCCTTCTTAAATATATTCAGCGACTTGGCCTCAACAGCCTCCTGTGGTAGAGAATTCCACAATTTCACCACCCTCTGAGTGAAGAAATTTCTCCTCATCTGAGTCCTAAATGACCTACCCCGTATCTTAAGACTGAGACCCCTCGTTCTGGAACCCCCAGACAGGGGAAACTTCTTCCCTGCATCCAGTCTGTCCAGCCCTGTTAGAATTTTATACGTTTCAATGAGATCCCCTCGCATTCTTCTAAACTCAAGTGAATACAGGCCGAGTCGACCCATTCTTTCTTCATACGACAGAACTGCCATCCCAGGAATCAGTCTGGTGAACCTTCGCTGCACTCCCTCTATGACAAGTATATCCTTTCTTAGGGTAACTGTGCACAACACTCCAGGTGTGGTCTCACCAAGGCCCTGTATAACTGCAGTAAGACATCCTTGCCCCTCTACCCAAATCCTCTTGCAATGAAGGCCAACATACCATTTGCCTTCCTAACTGCTTGCTGCACCTGCATGTTTGATTTCAGTGATTGGTGTACAAGGACACCCAGGAGCCTTTGCACATCAACGTTTCCCAATCTATCACCATTTAAATAATACTCTGTCTTTCTGTGCTTCCTTCCGAAGTGGATAACTTCGCATTTATCCACATTATACTGCATCTAACATGTATTTGTCCACTCACTCAACTTGTCCAAACCGCCTTGAAGCATCATTGCATCCTCCACACAACTCACGATCCCACCTATTTTTCTGTCGTCAGCAAACTTGGAAATACTACATTTGGTTCCCTCATCCAAATCATTGATACATATTGTGAATAGCTGGGACCTAAGCACTGATCCCTGCGTTACCCGACAAGTCACTGCCTGCCACCCCGTGAATAGCTGGTGCCCAAAAACTGATCCCTGCGGTACCCCACTAGTAACTGTCTGCCAACCAGTGAATAGCTCGTGCCAAAAAATGATCCCTGTGGTATCCCACTAGTCACTGCCTGCCAACCCGTGAATATCTCGGGTCCAAGCACTGATCCCTGCGGTACCCCACTAGTCAGTGCCTGCCAACTCGTGAATATTTCGGGCCAAAAAAATGATCCCAGCGGTACCGAAGTTTACTAAGACTGTCCTGAAGTCTGTTAATGTTGTTCTGCTATTGACTTGTCTTCATATTGTAAAAATGCTCAACTTTAGCCCTTACCTGTTCAGTGGGAAATTCTCAGTTAATTTAAAGTAGCACTGGTCCATTGGGCCTGACTTACCCTACAGCAATGGTCAGTTTCAGGATGAAGTAATAAGAGGTTTAATTAAAGACTGCCATTCAATACTGAAGCATTTGATGAAAGAGTGGGTGAACAGTTTGTGCTGCAAAGGAAAACGCCTGGGTTAACATTATCCGAATGATGCACAAACAAAGGCAGACTTATAATTAATGGTTTCACCTGCTAGAATGGCAATTATTGGATAAATAGCGAAACAACAGGCACGATAACAAAGTAAGGCAGATATAGTTCGTGCAACAGGAAAATGAGCTTTTTAAGTAAGGAAAATACAAATAATTTTAAGGGATAAACGCATAAATTCTCCTTATATGAAGTTGCAATTTTAACTTTTATACAATTATGTGATGCAGAATTTATGGATTGTCACGTAGACACAGTTAGAACCACGTACAAAACTGTCGGTGTGCAATAAGGGTTCGGTTCCGCAAAGGCCGAAGATACTGAGCTCAGAACTGTAACAAGTTTCCATTCACAGGTTTCTTATAAATATTGCCTTTAAAGAACAGGTTTAAGTGTTATTGCTTGTACTGTATGCTTACTACATACCCGAGAAAGGATATGTTGACCTTGGAACGAAGTTAGCTCATATTGTCCAGAATGTTACCAGGTTTCAGTGGCTTAATTTATGAGACAGTACATATAATAGACTAGTCCTCCCAGAAATATAGAAGATGTTTGATTGAGACTTCTAGGAATTTGAAAGGCATTGAGAGGGTACATAGAGCTAAAATTGTTTCTGCTTCTGAGGAAGGCTCGGAAAAAGGGACATAACCTTGCAATCCGTGCCAGGCCATTGAGGAGAGAAGTTTTGAGGCGCAAAAGTTGGTAGAAGTGTGGAACTCTCTCAGACAGAAAGCAGTAGATGCTAATTCTATTCTTAATTTTAAATCTGAGATCCATCGTTTATTGTTAGCCAAGAACCTTGAGGGATATAGGTCCAAGGAAGGTGGATGGAGTTAGGATATACATGAGACATGATCTCATTGAATGACGGAACATGCTCGAGAGGCTGAATGGCCTACTCCTATTCCTATGTTCCTGTAAGACAACTGGCTTTCAAAGATTAAAAATTTAATTGAGTTGAGCAGTACATTATGAATAAGAACACTTCATCAACCAGTTAATAGATAATTAGGCAATAATAGATAATGCACAGCCAAAAAAGGATTCGTTAATTGTTAAATTGGATATGATAAACAATACAAAGCGGAATACATTTTCAGTTCACTGCTAATTAGGAGATGATAACAAATACACAGAGAAAGGCAGTTACAGTTAATCGTAAAGCTCGATATGAAAACGGGGAAATCAAGTTATTGTTAATTTGGATATTATAATTAAAGAAGGGGAATCAAGTTATTGTAAAATTGGATGTGATAATCAATAGACGGGGAATCAAGTTAATGTTAAACTGGAAATGATAATCAATAGAAGGGAAATCAAGTTTTTGTTCAATTGGAAATGATAATCAACTGAAGGGAAATCAAGTTATTGTTAAATTAAATATGATAATCAATAGAAGGGAAATCAAGTTAATGTTAAATTGGAAATGATAATCAATAGAAGGGAAATCAAGTTATTGTTAAATTGGAAATGATAATCAAGAGAAGGGAAATCAATTTAATGTTAAATTGGAAATGATAATCAATAGAAGGGAAATCAAGCTATTGTTAAATTGGAAATGATAATCAATAGAAGGGAAATTAAGTTATTGTTCAATTTGGAAATGATAATCAATAGAAGGGAAATCAAGTTATTGTTAAATTGGAAATGATAATCAATAGAAGGGAAATCAATTTAATGTTAAATTGGAAATGATAATCAATAGAAGAGAAATCAAGTTAATGTTAAATTGGATATGATAATCAATAGAAGAGAAATTAAGTTATTGTTAAATTGGATATGATAAGTGATACACAAAGTAACAATATTACATTGAACTGTTGAATTGAAAATGATAACCAATACACAGTGATATAATGAATATGATAATCCACCCCTGTTTTCTTCCTCTTTGGGCTGGAAACCTACTGATAATTGAAGTTCTCTTGTACACCTTTCAGGAACTCCTCACCTTCTTTTCCTTTACACTCTTTGGTTATATTAGACTAATTGAAGTCTGCACATTATCACGACTCTAAAGTTCTTGAACGTTTCTACAATCAGTCTTTAAATGTGATGCTCTGTCTCCTTCCCACTATTTGCTGGGCTCTAATATCCACTTCGCAGCGTAATAGATCCTCTCTTGTTCCTTAATTCGAACCGAATAGATTCTATCTTTGAACTCTTAAATACGTTTTCCGCACCCTCCGCCCCCCCCCCCCCACCCCCGCTTCCCCCGTCTGACCCCTCCTACTTTTGAACTACTCTTAACTCTACTGCTGTTCGTCTCTCCCAGTCCTCTGCGCACCTTACATTCCCTCTCTTTTTCCAGTTGCTCCTCTCCCTGTCAAATTAGTTCGAGTGATTCCCATCAACGTGTTCAATTCTAAAGTTGCACCTTTGTGAGGAAAATGTTCCCACTGCTCCTTTACATTTCCGTGACAAAAATATGAATCAATCCTGGTATAAAAATTCAGCTGTTCCATGTGGTTCAGTTTTCCCCAGTGAGGGAGACAGGAGGGAGCGAATCTTTCTGTGAGGAGGTTGAACCCGCCTCCCGGGGTAAGTTGCATTTTCTGCCTCAGCATCTGCTTCCCGCTCGGTAGCTGCTGAAACTTTTCTCTAGATGACAAATTGATTCTAGTTTGGAGCTAATCATTCAGGGTTGAGATTAAACACAGACAAGCACCACAGGAGCGCTTCTCGTTCATGGCTACAATCCTTAAACCTGAACTGTTTTAGCAACGAGGGTAAAGAGCTGGATTCTAAATCGAATGGGAACCTAACCACTGGTTTGACCCGATTTATACGGTTAATGAAGTGAAGTGAGCCTTCTGAATCCACTTTATCCCTTCATTTCTAACAGTGTTTATTTTGAGTGACAGATTGAAACTAATTGAGATTTCAGTTGTCTGTTTTCCGATAACTTGGAAGCTGATGAAGGGAAACAATAAGGAAAGCGACAAAATGACACCAAAACTCGAATTAAAACAATCACCTTGTCTCCAGTTTTAAGGACCATTATTTCTCCCCAGTTTCCTGTCCAATATTTATCCCCACACCAACATCACCAAAACGGATTATCTGGTCATTATCACCTCGCTGCTTTTTTTGGATCGTGCTGTGCGTATATTGACTGTCGCATTTCCCACATTTCAACGGTGACTAAACTTCAAAAAACACTTAATTGACTGAAAATTGCATTGGGACGTCCTGCGGAGGTGAAAGGCGCTATTTTATGCAAGTCTTCCTTTCGGTGGAGCCGTGGCCCGGATTGCAGGTTGGAGCCCTGTCGCTTGTTGATTCAGGAAAGCCTTAACCCACCATCCATGCAGGTCCGTGGTGGTGTTAGGGCTAGAATTCTGCGCCCGCAACCCGGGCTCGATTCCCACATGGAAGATTATCCTTTTGAGAACCGAATCAATTTAAAGTAACCAATTAAATTTTGAATAAGTAATAATTTTTGCAGTGTTTGGTGGTTTTCTGTGATGCAATGTCACTGAGAATTGAACTCACAATTCTTACACAGTTTTACAAAAATGTGCATTTTTATTCTTTATTTATTACATAAGAACATAAGCAAAAGGAGCATGAGCAGGCCAATCGGCCCCTCGAGCCTGCTCCGCCATTCAATAAGATCATGGCTGATCTGATCCTAACCTCAAATCTAAATTCGTGTCCAATTTCCTGCCCGCTCCCCGTAACCCCTAATTCCCTTTACTTCTGGGAAACTGAATTGAATTGATTTCATGCGGAAATTTTAAACAGTTTATTGCGATCAAACAAAGGAATGTGGAAGCGGAGTAGGCCATTCAGCCCCTCGAGCCTGTTCCGCCATTCAATGAGATCATGGCTGATCTGTATAATTTGTTGCATGCACCCGCCTTGGCTCCATATCCCTTATTAACCTTGGTCAGCAAAAATCTATCGATCTCAGATTTAAAATTATTAATTGAGCTCGCACCTACTACTTCTTGTGGGAGAGAGTTCCACAGTTCTACCGCCCTTTGTTCGAAGACAAAGTCTTTCCTAACTTCTCTCCTGAGCGGCCTGGCTCTGATTTTAAGGTTATGTCACGTTGTCCTAGAATCTCCCAACAGCGAAAAAATGTTTATCTCTATCTACCCTATCAATTCATTTAAAAATCCAAAAATCTCAAACAAATCATCCCTCAACCTTCTATGTTCCAGGGAAAATAAGCCTAGTTTGTGTAATGTCTCCTCATAATTTGACCCGTTTAGCCTTTGTATCAATCTGCTGAATCTGCGCTAAACACACCCCAAGGCCAATGTATCCTTCTGAGGTTCGGGATCCAAAGCAGAACGCAAAACTCCAGATGGGGTCTGACCAAGGCATAGTGCAACTGAATCGTCACTTTTGTACTCGAACCCCCTTGAGATAAAGGTCAATATTAACATTCAATTAGGCTTTTTGATTGCTGTTTTTACCTGTCTACCGACTTTTAATGATTTGTGAACATGGACTCTGAAATCTCTTTGCTCCTCGATAGTCCCGAGCTTCTCCCCATTTAGAAATTAGTCTGATTTATATTTCTTGTGTCCAAAATGGGTGACCTCACACTTGCCCACTTGAACTCCATTTGTCTTAATCTTGTCCACTCACTTAATCTGTCTATGTCCCTTTGCAATTTGCTGCTCCCGTCTACACTACTTACTGTGCCTCATCATTTATCCTCATCTGAAAATATCGATATCCAATCCTGCATTCTTTCCATAGAACCATAGAACAATAAAAAAGAAACAGCACAGATGGGGACCATTCGGCCCATCGTGGCCGCGCCGGCTCGAAGGACAACCAGGTGCCCATTCAAATCCTACCTTCCAGCACCCGGTCCGTAGCCCTGCAGCTTACAGCACTTCAGTTGCAGGTCCAGGTATTTTTAAAAAGAGTTGAGGGTCCCTGCCTCTACCACCAATTCGGGCAGTGAATTCCATACACCCACCACCCTCTGGGGTAAAAAAGTTTTTCCTCATGTCCCCTCTAATCCTTCTGCCAATCAGCTTAAATCGATGTCCTCTAGTTCTTGAACTCTCCGCTCGGAGAAACAGATACTTCCTATCCACTCTAACGGGGCCCCTCATATTATCGTACACCTCAATCAAGTCGCCCCTCAGCCTCCTCTACTCCAAGGAAAGCAACCCCAGCCTATCCAATCTCTCCTCGTAGCTGCAATTTTCATGCCGTGGCAACATACTTGTAAATATTCTCTGCACTCTCTCCAGAGCATTTATGTCCTTCCTGTAATATTGGATAAGATAAATATAACGAGAGAGGCAGAACAAGAGGGACTGGAATGCTTGAAAGTTGATAAGTCACAAGGGCCGGATGGATTGTTTCCGAGGCAATTGTAGGAAGCCAGGGAGGAAGTAGCGGATGCTCTGCGGATCATTTTCCAATCCTCACTAGATACAGTGGAGGTAGCGGAGGACTGGACATCTGCAAACATAGTACCATTGTTTCGAAAGGGTACGAAGGAAAGGCCGAAACATTATAGGCGAATCAATCGTACCTCGGTGGTGGGCAAACTGTTAGAATCAATACTGAGCGATAGGATAAACTCTCATTTGGAAAGGCATGGTTTAATCAAGGATGGTCAGCTTGGATTTGTTCTGGGAAGGTCAAGCCTCACAAATCTGATTGAATTCTTTGAGGAAGTGAGAATGAGGATTGATGAGGGAAGTGCAGTGGATGTTGTCTGCATGGATTTTAATAAGGCTTTTGACAAGGTCCCACATGGCAGACTGGTCAGAAAGGTAAAGGTCCATGGGATACAGGGAAATGAGGCGAATTGGATCCAAAATTGGCTCAGTAACAGGAAAGAAAGGGTAAAAGTCGATGGATGTCATTGCGAATGGAAATCCGTTTCCAATGGTGTGCCACGGGGCTCAATGTCGGGTCCATTGCTGTTTGTGGTATACATTAATGAATTGGACTTGAATGTCGGGGACAAATTTGCAGACGACAAAAAATTGGCCGTGTCGTTGATAGTGAAGAGGATAGCTGTAGACTCCAAGAAGATATCAATGGGTTGTCGGAGTGGGCGGAAAAGTGGCAAATGGAGTTCAACCCGGAGAAGTGTGAGGTAACGCACTTAGAGAGGGCAAACAGTAAAATGGAATACGCAGTAAACGGGAATATATTGAGAGGGGCAGAGGAAGTGAGAGACCTTGGAGTGCATGTTCACAGGTCCCTGAAGGTGGCAGTACAGGTAGATAAGGTTGTGAAGAAGTTATACGAAATGCTCTCCGCTATTCGCCGATGTTTTGAATGCAAAATCAGTGATGTAATGAAGGAACTGTATAAAACGCTGGTAAGGCCATAAGCCGCTGACGACTGATATTGAGTGTAGAAAGGGGTCAGTGTTAGTCATTGGGGTTCAGTCACTGACTTCTTCACCGGCCACGCCAGATCCTCGGGATCAATGTCGGACAAACGCAAAACTTCAAATCTGAAATGTTATTCCATTTGCACAGAAACAACGTAATGCAAAGCCATTAAACGAAACGCAGAGCAAAAGAAATGTCAGTTAATTTTGGTATTTTCAAATAAGATGGTGAATCATTACAGACCGCTGTTACTGCGGTCGCATCATTTTCTCGGTCAATTAATGGTTTAGTATCTCAATTATTTCACCGTCTTTGTGGCGCAATCAATCAATTCGTTCGGCTATTAACTGAAAAGTTGGTGGTTTTGAGCCCACCCAGGGCCGTAAACGGAAAATTAATTGACTTGTCCGTCAGATTTACAGTCTGAGACGTTCACCGTTTCAATGTGTCCTTCGGCTGTAATATTGTCCTTATCACAGAGTGTACATTTGAAGTCGTCTGGTGCATTTTTCTGACTGGTTTTGTTCCAAATTATTCAGCTCGTGTAATAAGATTGTAAATACTGATTCGGCAAAACAAGGATCGGAATAGACTGTTTACGATTTCGGTATGAAATCAATTCAAATAAATAAATAAACATTTTAAATTAAAACTATACACGAATCGGGAGTTCCACCATCAGTATCATCGAATCTTTGAAATTCACACTCTGAGCAGGGCTTTAATAATTGTTTTTAGACTATGATTAGTTATCTTTAATATTATTGGCTTCTCAGCTCTTTTGTAAAAAGTATTTTTTAACGTGGAATTGAACCCAGTTCACAGCAGAGAAAACATTGTGTCATAACTGGACCACCTGTCCAAATTACCGCCCAATGATTCCTGCGTGCGCAGGTGGACAGGATTCCGATATGGGACCTGGCACATGGGGCCACCGAAAGAAAGAATGTTTTTTGATAGCGCCCTTCAGACCCCAGGACGTCCCAAAGCGCTTTACAGACAATGAAGCACTTTTGGTAGTGTAGTCACTGCTGACATGTCGGAAACGAGGCAGTCAATTTTCGCACAGCAAGATCCCAAGCACAGTGATGTGACAATGACCAGATAATGTATTGTAATGACGCGTGTGGAGAGATGAATATTGAACGGGGTAGCAGGGAGAATTAATTGCCGTTAAAGGTGAAGACAAAGTGATTGTATCAATTGGAGTTTTGACCTTTGTAATGTTTTTCTTTCCTTATTTTTATCTTCTTCAGATTCAAACTGATCAGAAAACTGACAACTGAACTCTCAATGGATTTTCGATCAAACTGTCACTCAAAATGAACAATGTTATAAATAAAGAAATAAACCGGATTGAGACGGTTCACTTCACTTCACTGAAACGTCTAATTCCGGTTAGTCCGGCGCGGCGGAGTCACAGCAGCTCATCGCTGATCTGCACCTCAACTCCATTCAGCGAAATAGAAACTGGAAATCTCATGTATTGAGACGAGTTTACTAATTTCCTGCAAAATGAAGATCATTAAACCAGCAAAACATTCCCTGCCCTGATTAAACACACAGCAAGGGGATGTGTCGAATATATAGCAAGAAACCCGCGATTTGATTATTGCACTGATAGAATACCGTGCTCAATATTAACATTAACACTGAGCGCCAGGTCTGGATCTGACCCGTTAACCCCATGGTGCGGGACCCCGTCCGCGTTTATATATACCAAAAAAAAAGAAAATCAGAAAATAATGATCACTCCCAGCAGAATTGGGGATTGTTCGTATTTTACAGGACAGGATGAGGCCACTCGGCCCGTCGGGCTTGGATAGTAAATTCTGTTCACATTCTCCGCTCGGAGTTGTTCTCCGTGTACATTTTTAGTTTACCGATTTGTCTATTTTTCAGGCTGATTGCGAAAGAGATTCGCTTTGGAGGCTGAACACTTTGATCAAAGATTTGAACATTGTTTATTCTGATTGTAGGTTTCTCGGAGACCCAGCGGGAGTTCGGTTGTCAGTTTCCTGATTAGTCAGAAACAGCAAAGCCAACTTGCTGCAAGAAAGAAAACAATGAATGAACAACATCACCAAAATGAAAGTGAGAGAAAGATACAAGCAGAGTCTTAACCACCATTGCCCCTGGTTTAACATCTTTTGCAGAAACATTAAAGCAGTGTCCGCGTGGCCTAATGGATAAGGCGTCTGACTTCGGTATTTAATCACGATGATATCAGAAGATTGCAGGTTCGAGTCCTGCCGCGGTCGTTTTTGCATTTTTTCCAACGGGCGCCGGAACTGTTAAACACCCGACCGTTTCTGACAGTTACTGACCGAATGGAACGGAAATACGTAAATTCCTTTGCTGACAGAAGTGGACCCGACATTTTCAACATTGTCGATCTGGGTGCAGGGGCAGGAAATAGTGTAAAAGTGACTTTATTTCTACTGTTTGGATTCAGAAATGGTCGGCCAATCCATTGTTTCTGTACGGATGGGTCCGAATCCCATCCGCGTCGTTATTGTATTGGACTTTTGAGGCGGCCCAACGTAAGTTTTGAACAATCAAAATGGGCTTGAATGTTATTATTATCAATCCGACACCGGTGTTTTAAGTCTGTGTCCCTGGATTGTTTATATTTTGTTGAAATGGAGAGGAATAATTGGAATTTTTCACCTCATCTCGTGGGATAAAGTTCGAGTAGAGAGGAAGGATCGGAGATAAATTGTTCTGTCCTTCCTTGCTGCCTCTGTGGTTTGCAGCGAATGAAAGATTAGCGGGAACAGCAAATGATATGGAAGGTGGAACATAAAGGGTCAACTTTATCCATCAAGAAGAAATCTAATTTCAAAACTTTTCAACAATCTTAAATCAGCCCAGTTATTAGATTTGTACCAAGTCTGTAGATATTTATCTTTTCTCTGTCTCTGTCCTCTGCAAACGTTGAAATTCTGCCCCGTCCATCCAAGTCCATGTTGTACATTATCTATTTCAAGCCGACGCTATCAGGCCTTCTTTACCGAAATCGTTTTCAATGTACGACTTGCGTTATCAATTGAGACCTTGCAGAATGTATGAGGTCAGAAACTGCATTATTGTCTGCATGTGCAACGGAAAAAGGTGCTTCCTGATTTCACCAGTGAAAATCCGAGCTCTAACCACCAGAGGAAATAACTTCTCTGCATCGACTCTTCCGAATCGTTTTATCATTTTAAATACCTCAATCAGATCAACCATTCAAACTGAAGGCAACAGAATCCGAGTTAATGCAACCTGTCTTCATAATTTAAACCTTTAAGACCAGGTATGATTCTGGTAATCTGCGCTGCACCCCCTCCAAGGCCGATATATCCTTCAAGAGGGGCGGTTCCCAGAACTGAACGCAGTTCTACTGATGTACTGAAGCACAACTTCCTCCTCTTTGTATTCCAGTCGCCTTAAAATAAAGGTCAACATCCCTTTGGCCTTTTTGATGACCTTTTTTATTGTCCAATAGTTTTTAGTGATTTGTGTACATGGACACACAAATCCCTTTGCTCCTCCACTGTTTCTAATCTCTCGACATTGAGAACATTTTCCGATTGATTGGATCCAAAGTGAATTACCTCACACTTCCCCTCATTGACCTCCATATAATACAGTTTTACGAGTCATTTAATCTGTCTCTGTCCCTTTGTAACTTTCTGATCCAATCCCCACAGGTAACTGTGCCTCTGATCTTACTGTCATCTGCAAACTTGGATATAAAACTCTCTATTCCTTCATCCAAGTCACTGAGAAATATTGGGAGCACAATCCGGTTCCTTGATATTTTGAGGAATCCTTGAAATCCCACGGTGTTTCCCCGCAGAGTTTCAGTGAGCGCTGCAGTAAATCTCGTCCACGGGACTTTATTGAAAACCCTCATTTTTTGCTTTTCAATCAGAATTGTCTTTGCATCCCGTGCTGGTGAGTCAGGGATTTGTGTTCCAAGAATCAGGAATATGATCTGGAACCAGATCTTGCCGACTGCGCTACTGGAGAAATATGAGTTCGATTTTTATTTTTGATCCGCTCGATCAGATTGAATTTGACCCAGAAACAGGAAGCGGTTTTGGTGAAACTGATCCGAGGGGGAAGCGCGAAGGTGGTTGAAGCGATGAGCTGCTCAGTGATTGGATCCAGCCCGTGTGGCTCGGGATCCCGGTCTGGTCTTGGTCGCCGACACTGTTTTCTCCCTGATCGGTTTCCCTCTGCTTTCACCAATTGCCCCAGGGACCTGGATTCAGCACCAGGCAGAGAGATAGAAACAACTGTCTGGTGTTTATTGACCTGATCGGGAGGTTAATGTCACCGGCGGCTGATTCACTGAGATCTCCAGGCCTGTGCTCTGCCGCCATTTGCATTGGTTCCCTGTTCGACGCTTGTTCTCGCCGGGTGAAGAAGACAGATTTTCGCTTTCACCAGTTTGTTTTAATACTGGACCGGTCTCATTTTCTGTGTGGATAACTGGGATAAGTGGACGGAGCAGGGACAGAGAAGGCTGTTGGAACCCGGAGCGGAATAAGGTCTCACTGTTGTCGGACCAGAATTATTTCATTATCATTCTAATCCTGCAATTGCTGGGACCTCGAGCCACAATGATGAATTCACAGCGTGCGCCATTATCGATAGGTAAATGTTGCAGAAAGTGAGATACGGGAATTTGTGATTTGCCCAATAATTTCTGGAACATTTCCGCCGCTCCTCCGAAAGGCTCGGTGAAACGATAAAAGTTGTTTTCGTCGCTCAGCCCACGGTTGCCGTCAACGGCGATCGCCAATTCGCTGTATTTACGCAATTATTCGCGCCGCAGCCAATTAAGATTGGACAATAACGGCAAATAAAGTATGAGGCAGCAAGAAGTGAATGAGAAAAGTCACAGACTTCAGCCTCTCAGCTTCTATCCTGCTATCTCACTCTCAGGCTCAGTCTTTTGTTCCTTTTCAGTCGAGTTTATTTCTGCTCCCTCCCATCTTCCTTCCTTCCATCCATCACTGCCATCTTTCGTGGAAAAATCCGTTCCTGCCGTCTGCAGCTATGAAAAAATCTGAGACGCCAATTGGTGATTTTTCCCTTAAAATGGAAGCGTAGTGGGACTTAACTGGGATTCGATCTCCTGACTTCTCATTTATCAATCAGTGAAAACCTCAAAGTGAAAATAAGACCCGAAGTTCAACGAAACGCTGGCAATTGACAATGCAGCCATGTAAAACTTCGCTGCCACCCACAGCCGATCAGCCATCCTTTCAGACGGTTCCTGTTCATTCAATCTCGCTTTCTATTCCGATGTACAGCATCATCGAGTTGTACACTAATTATTTCAAGTAAACAATATCAACGTCTTTTCACCAAATTTTGAATGTCCAACTTGTCTTATCCAGTAAGATTTTCTAAAATTAAAATGATCTGAAGCAAAATTGCCTTTTGTGTGAGAATAGGTACACCGGGTAGACTAGCGCTAATACACATTTCATAATGTAAAACAAACACACGTTAAACTATGGTGCAGTAGATGTCGGAGGTCACCCACATGAGGAGGTCAGGGCCGGGTGTATCACACACAGTGCTCACCAACATTCCGTGGGAAGAGATCATAAATGCAATTGGGTAAGACCAGATAGTGTGGAGAGAGTGTGGGAATAAAACAGGATGAATAGGGCTAGATATAAGATGTGCTGACAGGGGACAAGGAAGAGAAGATCATGACTGATATCCATGGTTTCTCAGGCTGAGACCGTTGAACAAAAGTTCGAGGTTATGACGCCGACGCACTGAAGGGGAAGGCTCAACAACGTCGCTTGGCAAAGGTATCAATACCATAACGTTGGGAAAGGTTGGCATCAATGTGGGCGCCGTGGCTCAGTGGTTCATGCACCTGTCTTGTGAACAGGGGATCCTGGGTTCAACTCCCAGCGGTGCTTTTAGTTTATGTTGTTTGTTTCTTTGCTCCCATTTTTCCACCCGTTGTGCTTCAGAGAGCAGTGGGAGCAATGTTTCCTCCTCCTCATTGGCAGCCTCCAGAAGCCCTTCGTTTTGCTTCCCAGCCTCTCTGTGTTGACTGCCGAGTTAAATTAGTTCCAGAGATTCCCATCCACGGGTTTCCAATTGCATCGAATCATCTCCGTGAGGTTAAAGTGCCCCCTGCTCCTTTATATTTCCATTAAATAATATCAATCAATTGCGGAATAAAAATTCTGCTGTCCGCTGATGTTCTGTATTTTCCCCAATCAATTAGAGAGGAGGGAACGAATCTTTCTGTGAGGACGTTTGACAAACTGATTCTAGGGTAGAGCTGAACATTCATGGTGGCGATTAAACACAGACCAACACCGCGGGACCGCTTCTGGTCAACGACTTTAATTGTTAAACCAGAGCTGTTTTAGCGAAGAGATTGAAGAGCTGGATTCTAAATCTAAGGGGATTCCGACCCGCCGGTTTAACCGGATTTACACGGTTCACTTCACTCCAATAGGAAAACATTCGACAATTTCAAAAGTTTCATCCCCTCATTCTCGAGACCGGACAGGAAGTGAAATTACAAATTGTTTTTTTCAGTTAGAGTAACAAGATTCTTCTCAATATAAGAAAAACGGAGTGTTTCAAACTGCAGGGAGTGAATTAACCGCAGAAGGAGGCCATTCGGCCCGTCGACTCCGTGCCGGCTCTCTGCAAGTGCAATCCAGCTGATCCCATTTCCCCGCTCAAAACTCGTCGCTCTGCATTATTTTCCCTTCAAGTACTTATCCAATTCCCTTTTGAAAGCCACGAGTGAATCTGCCTCCACCACCCCCTCAGGCACTGCATTCCAGGTCACAACCATCGCTGTGTCAAAAACTTTTTGCTCATGTCGCCTTTGGTTCTTTTGCACATGACCTTAAATCTCTGTCCTCTGGTACTTGACCCCTCCGCCAATGGGAACAGTTTCTCTCTATCTACTCTGTCCACACCCTTCATGACGTTGAATACCTCGATCAAATCTCCTCCAAAATTTTGGCTCAATGGTGAACAACCCCAGCTTCTCCAGTCTATGCAAGGAACTGAAGTCCCTCATCCCTGGAATCATTCTCGTAAATCTCTTCTGCAACCTCTCTAATCCTTCACATCCTTCCGAATGTGCGGTGCCCAGAACTAGAAACAATACTCTAGTTGTGGCTCAACCACTGCTTTATAAAGGTTCAACATAACCTCCCTGCTTTTGAACTCTATGCATCTATTTATAAAGCCCAGGTTCCCGTATGCTTTCTTAACCGCTTTCTCAACCTGCCCTACCATCTTCAATGATTTGTGTCCATAGACCCGCAGATCTCTCTGTTCTTGCACCCCTATTATAATTGGCCCCTTTAGTTTATATTGCTTTTCCTCGTTCCATCACTCTTACCTTCCGCCGATACTTCTCAGGACTTAAAACTCAGTTTAATTACACCGACTTATCATTTTCTAATTTATCCCGTTTCTCTCCCCCTCTGTCTGTATCGAACGTGGTTTCCTCACATGTTGCGACCCCGCCCGCACTCCTTCCGTCTCTGTGTTCAGACAAAGGAATTGGCTGAAGTGTCACATCATCCTGGGGGATTTCAGTGTGTAAGCGAGGCTTCCACGGACACTGGATCCCGTTCAAAGAGTTTCATCAAGAGGTGTTTCAATACGGTGAGGTGATCTTTACTTCCTGGAGATTATAATGTCCAGACGGGCAGTGAGACTGAATGGAGTCTGAGTGCAGAGATTGGAATGGGAGGCCAGCAAATTCACTTTGGTCTGGCTATGATTTAATTTCTTCTCCATGAATCCCCTGAGCTGGCGATCAGCCTCCTCATTGAGAGCGATTCGCCAATCCAGATCAAAGGGAATTAAGTATCAAGAAAGTCGAGTGGGACTGGAGCCCGTTGTTTGATAAATTTATTCGAGTTTTTTGATGATGTAACCAGCAGGGTAGATCAAGGGGAACCAGTGGATGTAGTTTACATGGATTTTGAAAAGGCATTCGATAAGTTCCCACATAAAAGCTTTTTGCATAAGGTAAGGGCGCATGTGGTTGGGGGTAATATATTAGCATGGATAGAAGATTGGTTAACGGAGAGAAAGAAGAGAGCAAGGATAACGAGTCATTCTCAGGTTGGCAGTCTGTAATTAGTGAGGTGTCGCAAGGATCGGTGCTTGCGCCTAAGTTATTTGCAATCTATATTAATGAATTAGATAAAGGGAACGAGTGTACTGTATCCAAGTTTGCTGACGATACAAAGCTCGGCGGCAAAGCAAGTTGTGAGGAGGACACAAAGAATCTGCAAAGGGATATAGAAAGACTTACTGAGTGGGCAAGAAGGTGGCTGATAGGGTATAATGTGGAGAAATGTGAAGTTATTCACTTTGGCAGTCAGAATAGAAGAACAGAATATTGTTTCAATGGTGATAATCTATTAAAGGTTGGTCTTCAGAGAGACTTGGGTGACCTCGGTCAAAAAATTATGACGTGGGTCCAGCAAGCAATTAGGAAAGCAAATGGCATGTTGGCCTTTATTGCAAGGGGGTTGGAGTACAAGAGTAAGGAAGTCTTATTGCAGTTGTGAGGGCTTTGGTGAGACCTCTCCTAAAGTACTGCGAACAGTTTTGATCTCCTTATCTAAGGAAGGATTTACTTGCCTTGGAGACAGTGCAATGAAGGTTGACTAGATTAATTCCTGGGATGAGAGGGTTGTCCTATAAAGAGAGGTTGAGTAGAATGGGCCTATACTCTCTGAAGTTTAGAAAAATGAGAGGTGATCTCATTAAAACATAAAATATTATGAGGGGGCTTGACAGGTTAGGTGCTGAGAGATTGTTTCCCCTAGTTAGATAAAATAGAACCAGGGGCATAGTCGCAGGACAAGTGATCGGTCATTCAAGACTGTGATGAGGAGGAATTTGTTCAAGCAGAGGGTTGTGAAATTTGGAATTTTTTACCCAAGAGGACTGTGGATGCTGATTCATTGAATATATTCAAGGCTGACATAGAAAGTTTTTTGGACTCTAGGAGAATCAAGGGATATGGGGATCGGGCGGGAAAGTGGAGTTGAGGTAGAAGACCAGCCATGATCTGATTGAATGACGGAGCAGGCTCGAGGGGCCGTCTGACCGACGCCTGCTCCTGTTTCTTATGTTCTTAAAACAGGAAGCGTCGGGGTGGCTCTTTGCGTTCCATGAAGGACATCAGTGAATAGCTTGGGATTTTATTACAAGGTCCCACCCTTCAGTATCATTACTATGTATCCGTTATCTAAAATACAACGCCAGTGGGATTCGAACCCACAACCTTTAAAACCGCTTCATTTAGTCACAATGACGTATCAATGCGCTATCCATTGCGTCACAGAGCTAAAAGCAGCAAGGTTATTTTACTGAGTGGTGAACCGACCGGGCAAGCCGTTCGGTTGATTTGCACTTCCCATTGATTTTCCATGGGGTTTTGCAAGGCACGTTTTTATCAGCCAAACATCCAAAAAGAGCTGCAGAGCGACGACATCAGACTGAGAGATAGGGGTTCAGGGATATTGTGATGAACTTGATAGGTAGGTTTGAGAGGCATGGAGAGAAGGACTCAGTTGGGTTTGATGGATATGGTGAGAACTGGGAAGCTGGGGTTGGATGGGGAGTAAAGCTCCCTCAACAATATCCCGTCAAACACATCCAGGGTAGGTACAGCACGAGCTAAGTACAGAGTAAATCTGCCTCCATATTGTCCCATCAAACACTCACAGGGCAGGTACAGCACGAGTTAGATTACAGAGTAAATCTCCCTCTACACTGCCCCATCAAACATTCACAGGGCATGTACAGTATGGGTTAAATACAAAATAAAGCTGCCTCTAAACTGACCCATCAAACAATCCAAGGGCAAGTACAGCACGAGTTAGATTACAGAATAAATCTCCCTCTACACTGCCCCATGAAACAATCACAGGGCAGGTACAGCACGGGTTAGTTACAGAGCAAAGATGCCTCTAAACTTTCCTATCAAACACTCCAATTGCAGGAGTACAGAGCGGCGGGGATATCACAGTCTCATTGTCGGTGCAGCACAGGAGGAGGCCATTCAGCCCCTCGAGTCCCTTCAGCCATTCAGTTAGATCTTGGCTGATCTGTGCGTAGGAACAAATGGAAGCGATTCATCTGCTCGAGCCTGTCCCATCATTCAACTAGTACCTCAGCTCCATTTAACCGTCTTTTCTCCACACCCTCTGATAACCTGAACCAACAAAAATCTCTCGATCTCAGCACTGATATTTTCATTTCATGGAGTCACTGCTGCCTTTTCGGGGAGAGAGTTCTAGATTTCACGGAAAAGCAGTGCCCGTGACAAAAGCTGGTCTCGATCTACAAACCGCCTCCTCAAAGTACCCGGTTTACTGGACGGTCAGAGAAATTGAGGGGCAGCAGATCCTTAAAATTCCTGCGCTCAGCTCTAATACTAAACAGCAACTCCCCAATGTTAGAGAAAGAGTTTTCATTCGACATTCTAAGCCCCTTGTTTTTGAAATGTGCTGTTGAGAATACAGCACGTGCAGACAAAGGGACAGGCAGAAATGCAGATTTGGCAAATAACAATGCAAAATAGATCCTCACAAATTAAACGCATTGTGAAATGAAATTGGGAAAATGATTAACAGTAACGATAATAATGAAAATAACGATAATAATCCTCCTCATCATCATATTGGAATTAATCCAGAAGGAGAATTAATTGTGGGGAATGTCCGTGGAACGAGTTATATCATCGGTCAGAGCGCAGTAGATCAGCATCACCTCAAGATTTCGCCCACCTCGATGCACCGGTAGCTTCCAAAAGCCGTTTTATTTCCTTCTTTCTGAATCCAAACAGTGAGAATTAAGTTACCGGTACAACATGTCCTGCCCGTGCACCCAGATCGACAATGTTGAAATCCCACAGTCAGGAAGACAAGGAATGTATGTATTTACGCCAAGTCTCTTTTGGGACTGTTAGAAATGGTCGGATGTAAAACAGTTCAGGCCCATGTAGAACACGTTATCAACCAGTGTGCAAACCGCCCACAGCAGGACTGGAACCTGCAATCTTGTGATGACATCACGATGAAGAGCGAAATCAGATGCCTTTTTTATTGGACCACGATCACCAAATGATCTAAAACCCGGAACCGTGTTCATTAAAGCCTTTACTTCATTCTGTCTCTTGCTTTCACTTTGTGGATGTTGTTCATTTAATTGATTATCTCTTCATTTACCAAGTTGGCCCTTCGGCTTCCGAAATCGAAATAAATCTTTCAGAAAACTGACAGCTGAACTCCCGCTCGGTCTCCGAGAAATTTACAATCAAAATAAACAATGTTCAAATAATTGATCGAAATGATTAGCCTCCAAACCGAACCTCTTCCACACTCAGTCCGTAAAATAGAGAGAGAGGAAAAGACAAATTGGTGAACTGAAAATCTATACTGAGAGCAACACAGAGCAGAGAGAGCGAACATAATTTACTGCGGGCCCCGACGGGCCGAATGGTCTCTTCCTGTTCTTTCCAATACGAACATTCTCTAATTCCACTGGGCGTGATTACTATTTTCTGATTTTCATTTGGTATTAAATATGAACGCAGTGTATGTGTGAGAGTGTGTGAGTGTGGTGGGGGTCCCGGAACCTCGGGGTAATGGGTTCGATTCAGATCTGGCGCTCAGTGTTAATATGTGTATTCTCACTGTTTAATAGTTAAATCGCGGGTTTCTTGCTGTGCACTCAACACATGCCCTGTAATGAGTGTTTAATTTCTGCAGGGAATGTTTTGCGAGGTTGGTAATATTCAACTCGCGGGAAATTTAAAAAATGGGAAAGAATTATTTTTGCCAAAATGAGAGGGCACGGAATTGGAGCGAGCCATTTGACTTGGGTTGAACATTAGTTGGGATGTAGGAGGCAGAGAGTGGGGATAAAGTTTAGGTATTCTGATTGGCGGGATGTGACAGTGATGTTCCCCAGAGTTCTGTTCTGGGGCTTCAACTCTCCACCATATTTATAATGACTGCGATGAAGGAATACAGGGTTGGATATCCAAGTTTGCAGATGTGACTAAGTGAGGACGGACAGTAAGTGAAAAAGGGAGCAGGAAGTTGCAAAGGCGCATAGACAGATTAAGAGAATGGACAAAACTATGGTAAATAAAGTTCAAAGTGGGCAAGTGTGAGGTCATCAACTTTGGACACATAAATCGGCGAATTTTCTGAATGGTTAGAAGCTAGGGATTGTAGAGGAGCACAGAGATGAGGGAGTCCAAGCACATATATCATTGAAAGGCAGGTGCAGAAAGCAATTAAAAAGTCTTGTGATACGGGGCTGGAATACAAATGTGATGCAGTGATGGATCAATTATTTTGAGCCTTGTTCACAGCCCATTCAGCGGACTGTGTTCAGCACAACGCCTCAGAAAGGATATTTTGGCCTTGGAACGGGTGCAGTGCAGATTCACCAGAATGATACCGGGGCTGAGACGGTTAGTTTTGAGAGCTTTTTGCATAAATATAGCTGTAATCACTTGAGTATAGGAGATCGAGTGATGGTCTGATCGAGGTGTTTAAAATGAAAAACGATTCAATCGGGTAGATGCGGAGAAATTATTTCCTTTGGTGGGGAAATCAAGAACAAGGGGACATAAACTTAAAATTAATTCGAGGCCATTCAGGAGCGAAATCAGGAAGCATTTTTTTGCACGAAGGTCAGTGAAAATTTGGAACTCTTTCTCCCAAAAGCTGTGGAGACTCCGGGTCAATTGCAGTTATCAACACTGAGATAGATAGATTTCTGTTAGTTTAGGGTATCAAGGGATACGGAGCAAAGGTGGGAAAATGGATTTAAGGCGCAGATCAGCCATGATCTAACTGAATGTTACAACAGGCCCGACGGGTTGAATGGCCTACTCCTGTTCCTAATGTTGCTATTGTCCAAGGCGTGAGCTATTTTAATACCATAGGAAACATCAAAGTGAAACTCTCTGGAATGTATAATAATTGAATGTAATGAACGGAGCAGAAACTGGAAACCCCACCGCAGCCCACAGAATCCTGGGGATGTGGATTTCAGTCGAGCTTCTGCTTCATACTTGTCACAACCTATTCCAATATTGTCCAGGTCCCGATACCTCGGGTAGCGCTCTTCAAACAGAAAGGTGTCAGTTTTGTCCTCATCTGAAACCTTTAAGGATTCTTAATGTCAGTGAAACGGACGTTATTTCAAGCCCTTGTCTATGGTTACATTACTCCACCTGAGGTGTTCGGGCAAAGCCCGATGTCTTCCCGTCCCAAATACATAAATCCCTAATTCAATTACGAGCCTGAGAGCCCACATTCAAACAGATGGAGAAATGGTGCAAGAGGGAGGACTTCAGATTCTTGGGGCATTGGGATCAGTTCTGGGGCAGGAGGGATCTGTTCAAAATGGACGGGTTGCACCTCAATAGAGCTGGGACCAATGTCCTCGCGGGAAGGCTTACTCGTGCAGCGGGGGAGCGTTTAAATTAAATTGGCAGCGGGATAAGCACCAGAAGGAAACAATAGAGAGGAGAAACAAAGTACACAGAGGACTGGGAGGGTCAAAAAACACGACAGTAAAAGAGAGTTCAGAAATAGGAGGGATCAGACAGGGGCAAATCCAAAGCCGTCCAAGATGAGTTTGGAGTGCATATGCCTAAATGCACGTAACGTGGCAAACCAGGTTGGTGAGCTGCAGGCTCAAGTCGCCAAATGGTTCTATGATCTAGTGGTAATAACAGAAAACTTGCTCAAAGAAGGGGAGGATTGCGTGCTTAATATTCCTGGCCACATGGCATTCAGGAAAGATAGGGAAGGGAAGATAAGAGGGGCAGTATTGATCGAATATTCTCTTATAGCACTGGAAAGGGATGATGTAGTAGAGAGGTCAAACACAGAATCTATTTGGTTAGAATTAAGATACAACAGAGAAGCTATTACGCAACTGGATGTATACTGTAGGCCACCAAATAGTGGGAAGGAGACAGAGGAGCAAATTTGCGGGCAAATTACAGAAAGATGCAAGAAATATAGAGTAGTGATAATGGGGGATTCAATTATCCCAATATAGAATGGGACAGTAAAAGAGAAAATTGCAATGTGGGGAAGGCGTTCCTGAAATATGTACAAGAGAACTTAATGGGACAATGTGTTTCTTGCCCAACGAGTAAGGAAACAATGCTGGGTCTAGTTCTGGGGAATGAAATTGGCCAGGCGGAGCATGTTTCAGTGGGGCAGAATTTGGCGAACAGTGATCATAATATCATTAGGTTTACAATAGTTTTGGAAAAGGTCAAGGAGGAGTTGGATTCCGGTACGGAGTGGACAAATCACTGAGAGGTAGAAAGGAAGGGCATGGAAAGCCGGAGATCCCTGCATGACTAATGATACGGAGACGAAAATGAAACAGAAAAAGGAGGCTTATGACAAATGGAAGGTTCATAAAACAGTTGAGAACTTGGCTGAATACAGAAAGTACAAAAAAGGGAAAAGAGGGGTAAAGAGAATGTGCGAATAGATTAGTGGCTCACATAAAAGGAAGACAAAAGTCTCTTATAATCTTATAAATAGGAAAAGAGAAGTCAAAGGAAGGGTGGGAGTGGTCAGGGACAATAAAAGGAGATGTTCTTGTGGAGACAGACGGCATGGCTGAGGCACTAAATGAATACTTTACATCTGTCACACGTCTGTTTATAAAAGGGGAAAAGAAGGCAATTACAGGCCAGGCAGCCTAACGTCGGCGGTGGGGCAACTTTTAGGGACAATAATCTGGGACAAACTTAATTATCACTTGGAAAAGGTTAATAAGATAAAGTCAGCACGGATTTGTTGAAGGAAAATCGTGTTTGACGAACTTGATTAATTTCTTTCATGAAATAGTGGAGAGGGTTGATGAGGGTGGTGCAGTTGATGTTGTGTAAATGGACTTTCAAAGGGCATTTGATAAAGTAACACATAATATACTGATTACCAAAATTAAATCCCGTGGGATTAATGGGACAGTTGCAGCGTGAACACAAAATTGGCTGAGAGACAGAAAGCATCAAGTGGTGGTGAATGGTTGCTTTTCAGAAAGGTGGGAAGCATACAGTGGTGTTCCCCAGGGGTCAGTATTAGGACCACGGCTCTTTTTGATACATATTAATGACCTGGTCATCGGTATAGATGTTATAATTTCAAAGTTTGCATCTGACAGGGAAATCTAGCAAACAATGTGAAGGATCGCAGCAGACTTCAGGAGGACATAGACAGACTGGTGAAATGGGTAGGCACGTGGAAGATTAAATTTAGCACAGAAAAGTGTGAGGATACATTTTGGTAGGAATCATAGAATCATAGAATCAGAGAAGTTACAACATGGAAACAGGCCCTTCGGCCCAACATGTCCATGTCGCCCAGTTTATACCACTAAGCTAGTCCCAATTGCCTGCACTTGGCCCATATCCCTCGATACCCATCTTACCCATGTAACTGTCCAAATGCTTTTTAAAAGACAAAATTGTACCCGCCTCCACTACTGCCTCTGGCAGCTCGTTCCAGACACTCGCCACCCTTTGAGTGAAAAAATTGCCCCTCTGGACCCTTTTGTATCTCTCCCCTCTCACCTTAAATCTACGCCCCCTCGTTATAGACTCCCCTACCTTTGGGAAAAGATTTTGACTATCGACCTTATCTATGCCCCTCATTATTTTATAGACTTCTATAAGATCACCCCTTAACCTCCTACTCTCCAGGGAAAAATGTCCCAGTCTGTCTAACCTCTCCCTGGAAGTCAAACCATCAAGTCCCGGTAACATCCTAGTAAATCTTTTCTGCACTCTTTCTAGTTTAATAATATCCTTTCTATAACAGGGTGACCAGAACTGTACACAGTACTCCAAGTGTGGCCTCACCATTGCCCTGTACAACTTCAACAAGACATCCCAACTCCTGAATTCAATGTTCTGACCAATGAAACCAAGCATGCCGAATGCATTCTTCACCACCCTATCCACCTGTGACTCCACTTTCAAGGAGCTATGAATCTGTACTCCCAGATCTCTTTGTTCTATAACTCTCCCCAACGCCCTACCATTAACGGAGTAGGTCCTGGCCCGATTCGATCTACCAAAATGCATCACCTCACATTGATCTAAATAAAACTCCATCTGCCATTCATCGGCCCACTGGCCCAATTTATCAAGATCCCGTTGCAATCCTAGATAACCTTCTTCACTGTCCACAATGCCACCAATCTTGGTGTCATCTGCAAACTTACTAACCATGCCTCCTAAATTCTCATCCAAATCATTAATATAAATAACAAATAACAGCGGACCCAGCACCGATCCCTGAGGCACACCGCTGGACACAGGCATCCAGTTTGAAAAACAACCCTCGACAACCACCCTCTGTCTTCTGTCGTCAAGCCAATTTTGTATCCAATTGGCTACCTCACCTTGGATCCCATGAGATTTAACTTTATGTAACAACCTACCATGCGGTACCTTGTTAAAATGCTTTGCTGAAGTCCATGTAGACCACGTCTACTGCACAGCCCTCATCTATCTTCTTGGTGACCCCTTCAAAAAACTCAATCAAATTCGTGAGTCATGATTATCCTCTCACAAAACCATGCTGACTGTTCCTAATTAGTAACTGCCTCTCCAAATGCCTGTAGATCCTGTCGCTCAGAATACCCTCTAACAACTTACCCACTACAGATGTCAGGCTCACCGGTCTGTAGTTCCCAGGCTTTTCCCTGCCGCCCTTCTTAAACAAAGGCACAACATTTGCTGCCCTCCAATCATCAGGCACCTCACCTGTAGCGGTGGATGATTCAAATATCTCTGCTAGGGGACACGCAATTTCCTCCCTAACCTCCCATAACGTCCTGGGATACATTTCGTCAGGTCCCGGAGATTTATCTACCTTGATGCGCGTTAAGACTTCCAGCACCTCCCTCTCTGTAATATGTACACTCCTCAAGACGTCACTATTTATTTCCCCAAGTTCCCTAACATCCATGCCTTTCTCAACCGTAAATACCGATGTGAAATATTCATTCAGGATCTCACCCATCTCTTGTGGTTCCGCACATAGATGACCTTGTTGATCCTTAAGAGGCCCTACTCTCTCCCTAGTTACCCTTTTGCCCTTTATGTATTTGTAGAAGCTCTTTGGATTCACCTTTGCCTGATCTGCCAAAGCAATCTCATATCCCCTTTTTGCCCTCCTGATTTCTCTCTTAACTCTACTCCGGCAATCTCGATACTCTTCAAGGGATCCACTTGATCCCAGCTGCCTATGCATGTCATATGCCTCCTTCTTCTTTTTGACTCGTGCCTCAATCTCCCGAGTCATCCAAGGTTCCCTACTTCTACCAGCATTGCCCTTCACTTTATAAGGAATGTGCTTACCCTGAACCCTGGTTAACACACTTTTGAAAGCCTCCCACTTACCAGACGTCCCTTTGCCTGCCAACAGACTCTCCCAATCAACTTCTGAAAGTTCCTGTCTGATACCATCAAAATTGGCCTTTCCCCAATTTAGAATTTTAACTTTTGGGCCAGACCTATCCTTCTCCATAGCTATCTTAAAACTAATGGAATTATGATCACTGGTCCCAAAGTGATCCCTCACTAACACTTCTGTCACCTGCCCTTCCTTATTTCCCAAGATGAGGTCAAGTTTTGCCCCTCTCTAGTCGGGCCATCCACATACTGAATGAGAAATTCCTCCTGAATACACTCAACAAATTTTTCTCCATCCAAGCCCCTAATGCTATGGCTGTCGCAGTCAATGTTGGGAAAGTTAAAGTCCCCTACTATTACCACCCTATTTTTCTTGCAGCTGTCTGTAATCTCCTTACATATTTGCTCCTCAATTTCCCGTTGACTATTTGGGGGTCTGTAGTACAATCCTATCAAAGTGATCTCTCCCTTCCTATTTTTCAGTTCTACCCATGTAGACTCAGTGGGCGAACCCTCGGATATATCCCCTCTCACTACTGCCGTGATGTTCTCCCTAATCAAGAACGCAACTCCCCCTCCTCTCTTACCTCCTGCTCTATCTTTCCTATAGCATCTGTACCCTGGAACATTGAGCTGCCAGTCCTGCCCCTCCCTTAGCCATGTTTCAGTAATAGCTATAACATCCCAGTCCCATGTACCCATCCATGCCCTGAGTTCATCTGCCTTGCCCATCAGACTTCTTGCATTGCAATAAATGCAGTTTAATCTAGACTTCCCTTGGTCTTTGCCCTGCTTTCTCAGACCATCTGTCCGGTCATGTTCTGTACACTCTCCCTTAAGGCCTTTTGTTTCTGTCACCACTTTATTTCCCACTGACTTCCTGCATCGGTTCCCATTCCCCTGCCACATTAGTTTAAACCCTCCCCAACAGCACTGGCAAACACTCCCCCTCGGACATTGGTTCCAGTCCTGCCCAGATGCAGACCGTCCAATTTGTACTGGTCCCACCTCCCCCAGAACCGGTTCCAATGGCCCAGGAATTTGAATCCCTCCCTCTTGCACCATCTCTCAAGCCACGTATTCATCTTAGCTATCCTGTCATTCCTACTCTGACTAACCCGTGGCACTGGTAGCAATCCTGAGATTACTAACTTTGAGGTCCTACTCTTTCGTTTAACTCCTAACTCCCTAAATTGAGCTTGTAGGACCTCATCCTGTTTTTTACCTATATCGTTGGTGCCTATATGCACCACGACAACTGGCAGTTCACCCTCCCCCTCCAGAATGTCCTGCAGCCGCTCCGAGACATCCTTGACCCTTGCACCAGGGAGGCAACATACCATCCTGGAGTCTCGGTTGCGTCCGCAGAAACGCCTGTCTATTCCCCTTACAATCGAGTCCCCTATCACTGTAGCTCTGCCACTCTTTTTCCTGCCCTCCTGTGCAGCAGAGCCAGCCACGGTGCCATGAACCTGGCCACTGCCACCTTCCCCTTGTGAGCCATCTCCCCCAACAGTATCCAAAACGGTATACCTGTTTTGGAGGGAGATCACCGCAGGGGACCCCTGCACTGCCTTCCTACTCTTCCTCTGTCTGTTGGTCACACATTCGCTATCTCCCTCAGTAATTTTTATCTGCTGTGTGACCAACTCACTGAACGTGCTATCCACGACTTTCTCAGCATCGCGGATGCTCCAAAGTGAGTCCATCCGCAGCTCCAGAGCCGTCAAGCGGTCAAACAATAGCTGCAGCTGGACACACTTCCCGCAGGTGAAGGAATCAGGGATACAGGAAGGAGCCCTGAATTCCCACGTCCCACAAGAGGAACATGACACGGCCCTGGGATCTCCTGCCATGACTTAACCCTTAAATTAGCTTAAGAACAACTCCAATGTCAAGAGAAAAAAAAAGGAAACAAAAACTACTTACCACTCCCTTTAAGGAGTTTACTCCTTTAAATTGTTCTCAATTTAGAGAATGTTAACTACACTAGGGACCTTCATTCACTAAAAAATAAACGCTACTATAAGACCTGCAGACCTTCCCTTTCCTTTTACTTTCGTTACTGTTGATCAGTGGAAATACTCACCTGAACCTACTCACCAATCAGGTGCCTCCCCTGTGTCGCGTCCCGATCTGATTCCTGACGTCACTTCTAACTCGGTCGCAGCTCCGCTCCGCTCGGCTCCTGAGCGGAGCGGAGGAAAGGTAATAATAACTCAATGGTACAATTTCAATGAGGTGTAGGGACAGACAGAGCTGGAGGTGCACATATACAAATATTTGGAAGTGGCAGGACAAGTTGAGAAGGCTATTAAAAAACATCGGTGACCCTGGGCTTTATTATTAGAGGCATAGAGTACAAAAGTAAGGAAGTTATACCAAACTTTTAGAAAACTCCCGTTGTGCCTCAACTGGAATATTGTTTTCAATTCTGGGCACCTTCAATTTAGGAAGGATGTCAATTTCTTAGAGAGGGATAACAAGAGATTTAATATATACTAGGGATGATGCATTTCAGTTCTGTGTCGAGATTTTTTTTGAATTCGTTCACGGGATGTGGGCTTCGCTGGCGAGGCCAGCATTTATTGCCCATCCCTAATTGCCCTCGAGAAGGTGGTGGTGAGCCGCCTTCTTGAACCGCTGCAATCCGTGTGGTGACGGTTCTCCCACAGTGCTGGTAGGAAGTGTTGGTAACCGAAGGACACAGAGAGACAGAATTAAGGTGATCAGCAAAAGAGCCAGAGGCGACATGAGGAAACATTTTTTTGCACAGCGAGTTTTAATGGTCTTAAATGCAGTGTTTGAAAGGGTGGTGGAAGCAGGTTCAATAGTAACTTTCAAAAGGGGAATTGGATGAATACTTGAAATGAAAACATAAAGAGAGGTACGGGGAAAGAGCAGGGGAATTGGAATAATTTGATTGCTCTTTCAAGAAGCCGACACAGGAACAATGGGCCGAATGGCTTCGCCCAGTGCTGAAACATACGATGATAGTATGATACCACGTGTTTTCATCTCGGGAAGCAGTGCAAACCCTTGAAGCATGTTTGAGAATTCTTGGTATTGAGTTGGTGCAGCGACAGGAGTGAACCGTGTCACAAAACAGAAGGGAAACTGAACCTACTTCTGTTTAACGTGTTTCAGTGATGCAGTCAGAGTCCGGCTTACAGTATATTGTTAAATAGAAATGTGAACAAAATGTTACTTCAAACTTGGGGCTATTTCATTTCAAAACACTTGCAATATCTTTTGGAATTAATTAGTGCAGCACACACGTTACAGTGAAGGGAATTGCGGGCTGCCCAAATGACTGGAAGTAATGTCAATGCTGCTGCTGTTCCCTGATCCCACGGGAGGTTTCCATGGATTATAAATAATGATTTTCTCTTAATCTCTCATATCACAGAGTCAGTTGGAGCCGTGTGTCCAGCGTGAAGAGTCCCCATCACTTCTCAGACAGAATGAGAGTTCCACTCACCGCGTATCCATTTACCCTGTTACCGCCAGTAATACAGACAGTAATGATTTACTATCCGATTATAGCAGCCATTGGAGTCCCCGGTAAGTTATTATATTCATTTCCTAAATGTATGATTCAGGATTTAACCGTATTACGGCTCTTCTCACGGTAAATGTCCTTATTTTTACTGTGTTATTTCCAAGCTATATCAAGGCAGAAATTCAGTGACTGTATTTCCTGCTCTATCTTGTTCCTTGACTGATCATTCTATTGACATTATAATGTTATTGTTCATATCCATCAAAAGCTGCAGCTTATTTTCTTCATCAAATGTCTTTCAAACTGTTGTATTTTGAACTGCGAATCCGTGCGGTGCGTGATACAATGGATGTATTTGGATTTCAAGTTGTTTCCCGTGTTCCCAACAGACTCCCTCTCCTTTCCTCCTTCCCTTGATCTAACACTCGGTAATATCCGTTCAAAACCTGGACATATAACAGACTCCCTCACCTCTCCTCCTTCCCCTAATCTAACACTCGGGTAATATCCGTTCAATACCTGGACATATAACAGAATCCCTCTCCTCTCCTCCGTCCCCTGATCTAACAT
The DNA here is from genome assembly GCF_035084215.1 of Heptranchias perlo. Lineage (NCBI taxonomy): Eukaryota > Metazoa > Chordata > Chondrichthyes > Hexanchiformes > Hexanchidae > Heptranchias > Heptranchias perlo. The sequence continues at coordinate 4,289,820 of NW_027139559.1, forward strand.
TCGGTAATATCCGTACAATACCTGGACATATAACAGACTCCCTCTCCTCCCCTCCTTCCCCTGATCTAACACTTATTAATATCCGATTAAAACCTGCACATATAACAGTGAAACCGGAAAATCAGGACTGGGAATTGTTCAGTCCCATTAATCAGAATTTTCCGACTGTTTTCGGTCTTTTCCCACCAAAGTGTTGTTATTATTCCTGGTGATCACAATCCATTCCGAGGGTGGGTTTGTGCTCCACGCGGAACACAGAGTCTCCCCCTGATCTTCTCCCATGACCGTATACCAGCATGTTCTCAGCCACCTCTTGCCTGATCCGGCCGTCATTTTGCTGCCTTTAGCCGGTGGGAGGCAGCTGGTTTCTGACACAACCCTTGATGTCACGATACAGGTGAGACTGGGAATCCAGTGCAGCTGGAGAGCGATTGAAACCGCGGAGCGGCGCTCCGTGAAACTGTCCTGGGTTTGACCTGATTTGAGAAACCGTTTCAGCTTCCAACACCCGTAATTTACCCATCGCATCCATTAGATGCCGGGTTATGGCCCCTTTATACTAACCGGATACTTTTATTGGGTAGATCACTCATTTGCAGGTTGGTACACCTGCCGCACTCTTAGCAAGTCTGTCCGCCCGGTCAAAACGCTGCTCGATAGAAATTCACCTTTAATATCACTCAGATCCTTAGAGTTAGAAGAGAGTTCTGATCACATTTACCCAACCTGTCGCCATATCCCTTCATCACTCTTCCTCCATCCACCTCTCCAATCTACTTTAAATCTTAATATAGTTTCTGCATCAACCACTAACCCAGGAACTGAATTTCACCGCCTCCCAACTCTCTTTGAAGAAGTTTCTCTAGCTCTCTGTTCTAATTTTGTTATATTTAATCTTGTATCTTTGGCGCCTTATTCTTGACACCCTCATCATTTGAAAACAATCTGCTTCGATCGACCTTCTCCCATCCTTGCATAATTTGAAACACTTCCATATTATCGCCCCGTAATCTATGTGTATGTTAGATTGTCGAATCGTATTTGCAGTTTAGTATGACAAAGTCCAGATTATGAAACCGCTGTTTTTTTTTTAACTCATTCTGCACCACGGACTCAAATTTCCCGCTTCAGTTGATAAACGGAAATTTCATATTGAGTCGAATGGATTCCCATCACCGGGTGCTATTAAACCTTTCCACCTTCCACCTTTCTTTTGGAAAGAAATATAATCGGAATTATCCACCAATATTTCCGCTGTTTGATTTTAAAACTCTAGAAAGTCTATTCAATGATGTCACTCAGTAAGAACAGAGTGAAGTGAGTTGCCTGACTGTCCCACTGACTGTCACCAATCTCAGTGTCAATGCAGCCTATTGATCCCACTGGGAGATTCGCTCCTGTATTAATAAGGGTTTCTCTGAATATATCAACTCACAGGGTCAGTTGTAGCTCGGTGTCCCGCACCCAGAGTCACCATCAATTCTCAAACACAAATAAAGTTTAATTGATTGTATATCCGTTCGCCGTGTTCCAGTTCTCCAGGTGGTGTTTGGTGTGCCCGGTAACTGATTCTGAAGAATTACTTACTTTCTGAATCAGGTTTAACTGCATCACTGCTCTTGTTATTTGTCCGATAAATTGTTGTTTTGTTCTGAAGCGTTTGTGTTAGTGTTTTTCTCTCAATGTCAGAATTTCATTGAATATCAAATCTGCCTTTTCCTCCAGCTTCCTTGTGTGATATATTCATTGAGATCATAATGTAGTTGTAATGTCCAGCAAAGACTCCAATCTGTTGCCTTCATTGAACGTGCTGTCAGTTGGTGTAATTTTATCTGAGAATATCTTCAGTCCAGCGTGAAAGGTTACATACACCTAACTCCAGATTCTCAAGTTGTCCGACAATGTCAATTATTTCCGTGCTTTTGATAGTTTTCGCTCAAGAGATTATGAGCAAAAATGCGAACGTCCAGAATTGGAGATAAACTTGTGACATGGGTCGGTAATTGGTTGTGAGGAAGGAGACAGAGATTCGGGGTCGATGATCGATGTTAATCGAATGTTGGCTTTTATCGCAAGGGGGTTTAATTGAAAAGTGTGGAAGTGATACTTCAGTTGTAAGGAGCCTTGGTCAGACCACTTCTGGAGTACTTTTTTTTCAGATTTAGGCACAGAATCTCAGGGATGATATATTGGCCTTGGAGGGGAAGCAGCACAGATTTACCAGAATGATACCGGGTCTTAACACTTTCAATTATGAAGCCGGGTTGCATAACATAGGAACATAGGAACAGGAGTAGGCCATTAGCCTTATTGATTATTTTCTGCACCTGTTCATGACACTTCAATGATATATGTACCTGAACCCCTAAATCCCTTTGGACAGCCACTGTTTTTAACTTTTTACCATTTATAAAGTACCCTGTTCTATCCTTTTTTGTTTCAAAGTGGATAACCTCACATTTGCCTACACTGAATTCAATTCGCCACTATTTTGCCCATTCACCTAATCCATCAATATCCCTTTGTAATTTTATGTTTTCATCTACACTGCTTACAATGCCACCAAACTTTGTGTCATCGGCAAACTTCGATATGAGATTTTCTATGCCTTCATCTAAGTCGTTAAGAAATATTATGAATAATTGAAGCCCCATGACAGATCCCCGCGGGACTCCACTCGTCACATCCTGCCAATGTGAGTACCTACCCATTATCCACTACTTTAGTCGCCTCTTCAAAAAATTCAATCAGGTTTGTCAGGCACGACCGACCTTTCACAAATGCATGCTGGTTCTTTCTGAATAACTGAAAATTCACGAGGTGTTCACTCAACCTATCCTTAATTATAGACAGCAACATTTTCCCCGCAACAGATGTTAGGCTTACTGGTCTATTATTCCCTGGTTTCCCTTACTCTCCTTACTTAAAAAGCGGGGTGACATGTGCAGTTTTCCAATCCAGAGGGACAGTTCCTGAAACTAGAGAACTTTGAAAGATTATAGTTGGGGCATCTGCAATGTGCTCACCTACTTCCTTTAAAACCATCTGGTCCTGTGGATTTGTCTCTCTTTAGTGCTACTATTTTCTTCATTACTGTTGGTTTAATTATGTTAATTTTATTGAGTCCCTGTCCCGATTCAATATTAAGCGTGGTTTTGTTCCCGTGAGTTTAAATGGTTGAAGGATGATCTAATGAAGGTGTTTAAAATGATAAAGGGATTCGATCAGTTAGATGCAGAGAAACAATTTACTATGGTGGGGTTCAGAAGAAGTGATTACATTTAACATTGCAGCTCGTCAATTTTTGACTGAAACAAGTTAACACTTTTTCACAGAAAGGATTCTGGATATCTGGGAATGAACACTGAGATCGATAGATTATTGATGGGTTAGAGTATCAGGGGATATGGAGCAAAGGAGGGTAAATGGAGTTCGTACAAATTCGCCCTGATCTAATTCAATGGCGGAACAGACCCGAAGGGCTGAATGACCTATTCCTCTTCTTAATGCGTTATATCCCGTATCGAGGACCAGGTGTCATAATTTCTGAAATGAGAGTTACATTCATCGCATGTCAATTTCCAGAGTAACTGAAACCTTTACACGTACAAATTATTTGCTGTGTTAATCATGCTGCCCTTTGAGTTCCCGGTAATTCATTGTAACCTGTTCCTGTTTGTATAAATCCGCGTCTCACTGTATCACTGCTGCTCTTGCGGGTCTGGTATCTTGCTCTGTTTGTCTGGAAGTGATTATTCTGCTCATTTCTGGTGAGTGTCAGAAATTCAGCCACTATCACCACCTCCCTTTCCTCCATCTTTCTTGTGCGCTATGATTGCTGATTTAATAATGTTCTTTTAATCTACAACTAAATATCTTGTTATTTTATACATGGAATGTTTCAGGGTAATGCGGCTCCAAGTGAGAATGTGAGCAGTATTCGCTCCGTGGGATGTTGTTTGATTATGAAGTGGTTCCAGTTAATCTGTAGCAGCGACAGGGATCTCTGGCTAATATTCCCGAGCTGACTTTCTCTGGTTACCTTCTTTTCCTAGCCTTTAACTCCAACAGATTGTAACTGTCGTTCAATAAAAGTGAACGGTTTTGAATTCACATTCAGTTATAGTGGAAGATATGTTGGGAAACGGAATTCAGAATCTGCAGATAGATAGTCAATGCTCATATTAACACTGATAGAGGGTAACTTACAAGTGTTGTATTACACTGTATTTCTGTGGAATGAAAGGAAGAGCAGCATGTGGAGTTTGTGGAGACCAGAGGGATCTCAGATAAGATGTGATAAATTAATGAAAGAATAAAAGGCAAAAGAGCAACGTAAAAAGAAGGGAAATGATAATCAGACAGTGGCAGGAACGGACAGAGCATGCAAACTTTAGAGTGCGCCAGCAGTTAAGACTAGAGGTTGTAAAAGTGGCAAAAAGGCAGCAAGAATGGCTTTGTATCTGAATGCACGTAGCATTCGTAACAAAATGGATGAATTGATGGCTCAAGTAGAAATAAATATGTACGATCGGAAAGTCATCAGAGAGACATAGCTGCAAGATGACAAAGCCAGGATCGTGAATATTCAAGGTTACATCACACTTCGGAAGGACAGGAAGCTAGGTAATGGTGGAGGGGTAGCTCAGTTAATTAAGGATGACAAGAGTACAATAGAGAGAAATGAACTCATGTCTAAAGATCAAGACGTAGATCCAGTTTGGGTAGAGATAAGAAAGAGTAAAGTCAAGAAGTCACTTGTGGGTGTAGTTTATAGACCCTTAACAGTAACTACACTGTAGGACAGGGTATACAGGAAGAAATGAACCAGATTTAGTTAACGGCTTAACTGTGCGTGAACATCTATCCAATAGCGCTCGTAACGTGATGGAGTTCAATGTAGTGCTTGAAAGGGAAAAAAGTGAATCAGCTGCTCAGATTCTCGACTTGGGTAAGGCCGACTTCAATGGGATGAGACAGAGAATGTCCACAGTAAACTGGGCAAATCTGTTAATGGGTAAAACGACTGATGATCAGTGGGAAATGTTTAAAGAAACATTTAACGTGAATCGGTTTATACCACTGAACGGCAAGAACTCTACTTGCCAAAAAAAAACACCCATGGACAACTAAAGAGGTAAGGGAGAGTATAAGACATAAGGAAAGGGCATACAAAAAGGCAAAACCTGGCCCAGATCTTGGAGAATGGGAAACATACAAAGATCAACAAATGGTCACAAAACAGATAGTATGAGCTACAAAAAAGGAGTATGAAAATAAACTTGCAAGGGACATCAAAACCAATACGAAGAACTTTTATAGTTACATTAGGAAAAAGAGGGTGGTCAGGAGCAGTTTTGGCCCCTTAAAAACTGAAAGTGAGGATATTGTCATTGATAATGGGGAAATGGCGGACATGTTGTACAATTATTTTGTGTCAGTATTTACAGAAGAAAAAGAGGATAGCATGCCGGAAATCCCAAGGAAACTAATATTGAATCGGGGACAGGGACTTGATAAAATTAACAAAAGTAAAGCCACAGTAATGAAGAAAAAAACAGCATGAAAGAGTGACAAATCCCCAGGAGCAGATGGTTTCCAGACCAGGGTTTTAAAGGAAGTCGGTGAGCACATTGCAGATGCCCGAACTATATTCTTTCAAAGTTCTCTAGATTCAGTATCTGGTACTCTAGATTGGAAAATTGAACATATCGCTTTGCTTTTCAGATAGGAGAGAGAGGGAAACCGGGGAATTTTTTGACCAGTTAGCTTAACATCTGTTGTGGGGAAAATGCTGGAGTCTATAATTAAGGATAGGGTGACTGAACACCTCGAGAATTTTCAATTAATCAAAGAGAGCCAGCATGGATTTGTGAAAGGTAGGCCGTGCCTGACAAATCTGATTGAATTTTTTGAAGAGGTGACGAAAGTAGTGGACAGGGGAATGTCAATGGACGTTATTTATATGAACTTCCAGAAGGCATTTGATAAGGTCCCACATAAGAGACTGTTAGCTAAGATAGAAGCCCACAGAATCGAGGGGAAAGTACGGACTTGGTTCGGAAGTTGGCTGAGCGAAATGCGACAGAGAGTAGGGATAATGGGTAGGTACTCACATTGGCAGTATGTGACTAGTGGAGTCCCGCTGGGATCTGTCCTGGGGCCTCAATTATTCACAATATTTATTAACGACTTAGATGAATGCATAGAAAGTCTCATATCTAAGTTTGCGATGACACAAAGATTGGTGGCATTGTAAGCAGTGCAGATGAAAACATAAAATTACAAAGCGATATTGATAGAATAGATGAATGGGCACAACTGTGGCAAATGGAATTCAATGTAGACAAATGTGAGATCATCCACTTTGGATCAAAAAAGGATCGAACAGGGTACATTCTAAATGGTGAAAAGTTAAAAACAGTGGATGTCTAAAGGGACTTCGGGGTTCAGGTACATAGATCATCGAAGTGTTATGAACAGGTGCAGAAAATATTCAAGAAGGCTAATGGAATGCTGGCCTTTATATCTAGAGGACTAGAGTACAAGGGCGCAGAAGTTATGCTGCAGCTATAAAAAAAACCCTGGTTAGACCGCACCTGGAGTATTGTGAGCAGTTCTGGGAACCACACCTTCTGAACGACATATTGGCCTTGGAGGGAGTGCAGCGTAGGTTTACTAGAATGATACCCGGCCTTCAAGGGTTAAGTTACGAGGAGAGATTACACAAATTGGGGTTGTATTCTCTAGAGTTTCGAAGGTTAAGGGGTGATCTGATCGAAGTTCATAAGATATTAAGGGGAACAGATAGGGTGGACAGAGTGAAACTATTTCCGCTGGTTGGGCATTCCAGGAGTAGGGGGCACAGTCTAAAAATTAGAGCCAGACCTTTCAGGAGTGAGATTGGAAAACACTAGTCTTAGACCAACTCTTCTCTCCCTCAAACTGAATGTGAAATTCAACCATATTGTGATCACTGCGAACGAGAGGCTCCATTACAATTATGTCATTATACGAGTGAACGCTAGATAGAAATATAAAAACAGATAGCAAGAGTTTCTACAGGTAGTTAAAAAGTAAACGAGTAAGTAAAGTTAGCGTTGGTCCACCAGAGACTGAGTCTGGGAAATTAACAATGGAGAACAAGGAAATGGCGGATGAATTGAACAGACATTTTGCGTCCATCTTCACTGTGGAGGACACAAGTCTGGGTGGTAGAAGGTTGGAACTCTCTTCCACAAACGGCAGTTGATACGAGCTCAATTGCTAAATTTAAATCTGAGAACGATAGCTTTTTGGCAACCAAAGGTGTTAAGGGATATGGGCCAAAGGCAGGTATATGTATTTAGATCACAGATCAGCCATGATCTTATCAAATGGCGCAGCAGGCACGAGGGGCTAAATGGCCTACTCCTGTTCCCATGTTCCTATTTTCGTAAATAATGGGGGCTTGTGAAAATGGAACAGCGATAATCAAGGGTGATTTGAATCGAAATATGGATTGGAAGAATCTGATTTGCAAAGGTAGCCTGGAAGATATGTTCATAGCGCGCTTTCCGTACAGTTTCTTAGAGCAGCACGTTGCAGACCCAACCGGAGAGCAGGCTATTCTAGACCTGGTAATGAGTAATGATACATGATTAATTAATGACATCTTTGTAATGGAGCCTCTCGGTAGCAGTGATCACAATACGGTTGAATTTCACATTCAGTGAGAGGGAGAGAAGAGTTGGTCTAAGACTCGTGTTTTAAACTTAAATAAGGCCAATTCTGTGGGCATGAAGACAGAGCTTGCTAAAGTGAACTGGGAAATTAGGTTAAGGGATAGGTCAGTAGAGATGTCGTCCCAGACATTTAATGAGATATTTCATAACACTCAGCAAAATTACATTCCAGTGAGAAAGAAATATTCGAGGGGAAGGACGTAACATCAGTGGCCAACTACGAATGTTAAAAATAGTATCAAATTGAAGGAAAAAGCATACAATTCCGTGAAGATTACTGGCAGCTCAGAAGATTGGACAGAATATAAAAAAACACAAAGACAGACTCAAGGAACAATAAGGAGGGAGAAATTAGAGTACGAGTGAAAGCTAGCTTGAAATATAAAAACAGAGAGCATGAGTTTCTACAGGTATTTAGAAAGGAACCGAGTAAGTGAAGTTCGCTTCGGTCCTCCAGAGAGTGAGTCTGTGGAATTAACAATGGAGAACAAGGAAATGGAGGATGAATTGAACAGACATTTGCGTCCATCTCCACTGTGGAGGACACAAGTAAGATGCCAGAATTAATTGTGAATCTAGAGGTGAAAGGGAGGCAGGAACTTTATACATTTGTAATCACGAGGGAAAGGGTTCTGAAAAAAATATTAGAAGTGAAAGCTGATAAGTCCCCAGGTTCTGATGGACTTCATCCTAGGGTCTCAAATGAAATGGCTTCAGAGATGGTGGATGCATTTGTATTAATTTTCCAATATTCCCTGGATCCTGGAAGGGTCCCATCAGATTGGAAAATAGCGAATGTAACTCTTCAATTCAAGAAAGGAGGGAGACAGAAAGTAGGAAACCACAGGCCAGTTAGCTTAACCTCTGTCACAGGGGAAATGCTCGAATCTATTTTTTAAATTCGTTCATGGGATGTGGGCGTCGCTGGCGAGGCCAGCATTTATTGCCCATCCCTAACTGCCCTTGAGAAGGTGGTGGTGAGCCGCCTTCTTGTACCTCTGCAGTCCATGTGGTGAAGGTGCTGTTAGGTCGGGAGTTCCATGATTTTGACCCAGCGACGATGAAGGAACGGCGATATATTTCCAAGTCGGGATGGTGTGTGACTTGGAGTGGAACGTGCAGGTGGTGTTTTTCCCATGTGCCTGCTGCCCATGTCCTTCTAGGTGTTGGAAGTCGCGGATTTGGGAGGTGCTGGCAAAGAATCCTTGGCGAGTTGCTGCAGTGCATCCTGTGGATGGTTTCGGAGATTATAGCATGGCAATTAGAAAATATCAATGCGACCAGGCAGAGTCAACACGGCTTTGTGAAAGGGAAACCTGTTTGAATAATTTAATAGAGTTCTTTGAGGAAGTAACAAGCAATGTGGATCAAGTGGATTATATGGATGTGATGTACTTGGATTTCCAGAAGGCATTTGACAAGGTGCTATATCAAAGCCTGCTACAGAAAGTTAGAGTTCATGGTGTAGGGGTTAACATATTAGCATCGATAAAGGGTTGGTTAGCTAAAAGGTAACAGAGATTAGGCATAAATGGTGCATTTTCAGTTTGGCAATATTTAACAAGTGGAGTGCCACAGGGAGCAATGCTGGGGCCTCAAGTATTTACAATCCATGCCACTGAGTTGGATAAAGGGACTGAAAATGTTTGCTAAATTTGCTGATGACGCAAAGTTAGGTAGGAAAGTAAGTTGTGAAGAGCACATAAGGAGTCTGAAAAGGGACATAGATAGGTTAAGTGAGTGGGCAGAAAATTGACAGATTGAGTATAATGTGGGAAAATGTGAACTTGTCCACTTTGGCAAGAGTAATAGAAAAGCAGTAGATTATTTAAATGGAGAGAGATTGGAGTACTCTGAGGCACAGAGGAACCTGATTGTCCTGGTACATGAATGACAAAAAAGTTACCATGCAGGTACAGCAAGTAATTAGGAATGGAAATAGAATGTTGTCATTTATTACAAGGGGAATGGAAAATAAACCTAAAGATGTTTGGCTACAGTTGTACAGGGCATTAGTGAGACCACATCTGGAATAATGTGTGCAATTTTGGTCTCCTTATTTCAGAAAGGACATAATTGCTTCAGAGGCGGTTCAGAGAAGTTCCACTCGACTGATTCCTGGGATGAGGGGTTATCTTATGATGAAAGGTTGGACAATTGGCCCTGTATACATTGCAGCTTAGAAAAATGAGAGGTGATCTTATTGAAACTTATAAGATCCTGAGGGGACATGAAGGGGTAAATGCTGTGAGGATGTTTCACCTTTTGGGAGATATTGGAACGAGGGGACACTGTTCAAAAATAAGGAGTTTTTTTTTTCTCTCAGAGCATTGTGAGTCTGTGGAACTCCCTTCCCCAGAGAGCGGTAGAGGCAGGGTCATTGATTGTTTTTAAGGCTGAGTTAGATATATTCCTGGTTAACAAGGGAGTCCAATGTTATAGTAGGTAGACGGGAAAGTAGGGCTGAGGTCACAATCAGATCAGCCATGACTTTATCAAATGGCAGAGAAGCTTCGAGGGGCCGAATGGCTTACTCCTGCTCTTAATTCGTATGTTCGTATCTACTTATGTAACCACATTTGTGGTAAGTGTCTCCAGCACGAGGAACTTCGGCTCAGAGTTGTTGAGCTGGAATCCGAACTGTCGACAATGCAGTGCATCCCGGAGGGGGAGAGTTAACTGGACAATTTGATCCAGGAGGCAGTCACACCCCTTAAATTAGGTGGTAGTTTAGATTCATTCAGTGGTTAGGGAGAGGAGGCTGTGCCTGCGAGGCAGGCCGTTATGGGTATCCAGGATGTAGTGATGGAGGAGACTCAGCCCTTGACCTTGTCCAACAGATACGAGGTACTTGTTACCTGTATGGATGAGAAAAAAAAACCTGCAGCGAGGATGTGCAAACCGATCATGGCACTGAGGTACAGGAAGCCATTCAAGTCTGGGGACTAAAAAGGAATGTGGTAGTTGTAGGGGTAGGTGATAGTACATTCAGGGGGATAGACACTGTTCTCTGCACCCGCGACCGAGATTCCTGTTGGCTGTGTTGCCTGCCCTGTGCCAGGGTTATGGATATCTCCTCTCGGCTGGAGACGAGCTTGGGGCATAAGGGGGAGGATTCATTTGTCGTGTTCCATGTAGGAACCAACGACTTGGGTAGAACTAAGAAGGAGGTTCTGCTGAGACAGTTTGAGCAGCTAGGGTCTGAATTAACAAGCAGAATCTCAAAGGCAATAATCTCTGTATTACTACCTGAGCCACGTAAAAACTGGCATCGGGACAAACAGATCAAAAAATTAAGTGCGTGGCTCAAAGAGTTTTGTGGGAGACAGGGGTTTCAATTGATGGGACACTGGCAACAGTAGTGGGAAATGAGGGAGCTGTTCGGTTGGGACGGGCTTCACGTAAACTGGACTGGGACCAGTGTCCTGGCGAATCGACTAACGAGGGCTGCAGATAAGGCTTTAAACTGAAAAAGGAGGGGGAGAGGTCAATAGTTGGGAAATTTAGAAATCTAATGAATGTTAAGGTAACAGCAGTGTCGCGATTTGTGTAAAGATAAGCAGAGTGTGGAAGGAAGGAACAGCGAGTTTAACGGTAATAGTGCATCAGAAAATAAGGTCAAAGCAGAGAAAATTGTAAAAAGTTAAAATTAAAGGCTCTTTATCTGAATGCACGAATAATAAGATCGACACTATAGTTGCACAAATAGAGATAAATGGGTTTGACCTAATGGCCATTACAGAGACATGGTTGAAAGGTGACCAAGGTTGGGAATTAAATATCCCAGGGAACTCGACGTTCCGAAAAGGCAGGCAGAGTCGAAAATAAGGGGATGTAGCCGTGAAAATGAAGGATGGCATAAGGAGAGTGGAGAGAGATGACCTTGGCTCAGAAGAACAGGAAGTAGAATCAGTATGGATGGAAATAAGAAATATCAAGCAGCAGAAAACACTGGTAGGTTTAAATTATAGGCCTCCTCATTGTAGCTTTACCGTTGGACAGTGTATCAATCAACAAATAATAGGAGCTTGTAACAAAGGTAATGCAAAAATCGTGGGGGACTTTAATCTACATTTAGACTGGACAAATCATATTGGCAAAGGTAGTCTGGAGGACGAGTTCATGGAATGCATTCGAGACAGTTTCCTCGAACAATACGTCATGGAACCAACCAGGGAACAGGCTATTTTAGATCTTCTACTGTGTAATGTGACAGGGTTAATTAGTAATCTCATAGAAAATGATCCCTTGGGGACGAGTGATCGGAATAGGCAACAAACTCACATTGAGTTTGAGAGTGAGGTACTTGAGTCAGAAACGAGAGTCTTAAACTTAACTAAAGCCAATTACATCGGTCTCGGAGCGAGTTGGCAAAGGTAGACTTGGAAATTAGATTAATGGGAATGATAGTAGATAAACAATGGCAAACATTGAAAAAAATATTTCAACATTCCAGACGAAAATACGTTCCATTGAGAAATAAAAACTCCACGGGAAAAGTGATTCATCCGTGGCTAACTAAAGAAGTTAAGGATAGTATTAGATTCAAAAAGATGCCTATGGTGTTGTGAAGAAGTGTAGTAAGCCTGGGGATTGGGAGAGTTTTAGAAACCTGCTTAAGATGACCAAAAAATTGATAAAAAGGGAGAAAATAGAATATCAAATTCAAATAGCAAGACATATAAAAACGGACGACAAGAGCTTCTATGAGTATGTACTGGAGAATCTCATGGGACTAAAAACCGATAAATTCCCTGGACCTGATGGCTTACATCCCAGCGTTCTACAAGAGGTGTCTGCAGAGATAGCAGATGGATTGGCTGTGATCTTCCAAAATTCCCTAGATTCTGGAACGATCTCAGCGGATTGGATGGCAGCAAATATAACCCCGCTTTTCAAGAATGGAGGGAGAGAGAAAACATTGAACTATAAGGCAGTTAGCCTGACATCAGTCGTTTGGGAAAATGCTGTAATCTATTATTAAGGTAGTGGTAACAGGGCATTTATAAAATAATAAAATCGTGAGGCAGAGTCAACATGATATTATGAAAGGGAAATCGTGATTGACATATTTATTAGTGCTTTTTTTTAGGATGTAACTAGCAGGGTAGATAAAGGGAAACCACTGGATGTCATACATTTTGATTTCCAAAAGGCATTCGATAGGGTGCCATATCAAAGGTTGTTACACAAGGTAAGGGCTCATGGGTTGGGGGTGATATATTAACATAGCTAGAGGTTCGGTTAACGCAGAAAACTGAGAGTGAGGATAAACGGGTCATTTAAAGGTTGGCAGGCTGTAACTAGTGCGGTGCCCTAACGATCTGTGCTTGGGCCTCAGCTATTTACAATCTATATTAATGACTTAGATGAAGGCACCGAGTGTAATGTATCCAAGTTTGCCGATGATGCGAAGCTAGGTGGGAAAGTAAGCTGTGAGGAAACCAAGAATCTGCAAAGGGATAGAGACAGGCTAATGATTGGGCAAGAAGGTGGCAGATGGAGTATAATGAAGGGAAATGTGAAGTTATTCACTTTGGTAGGATGAATAGAAAAACATATTTAAATGATGAGAATTTATGAAATGTTCGTGTTCAGAAAGCTTTGGATGTGCTCGTACAAGAAACATAAAAAGTTAACATGCTGGCACAGCAACCAATCGGGAAGGAGAATGGCAGGTTGGCCTTTATTGCAAGAGGTTTGGAGTGCAATAGTAAGTAAGCCTTACTAGAATTGTACAGGGCTTTAGTGAGACGTCAACTGGAACAATGTGTACAGTTTTGGTCTCCTTATTTAAGGGAGGATATTCTTGAAGGTGTTGCAACGAAGGTTCACTGTATTGATTCCTAGGATGAGAGGGTTACCCTCTGAGGAGAAATTGAGTTGAATGGGCCGATTCTCTCTGGAGTTTAGAAGCATGAGAGGTGGTCTAATTGAAAAATATAAGATTCTGATGGCGCTTGACAAAGTAAATTCTGAGAGGTTTTATCCCATGGCTGGAGAGTCCAGAACTAGGTGGCATAGTCCCAGGATAAGGGGTCGGTCATTTAGGACTGAGATGAGGAGGAATTTCTTCAATCAGAGGGTTGTAAATGTTTGGCATTCTCTACCTCAGAGGGCTGTGGATGTTGAGTTGTTGAGTACATTCAAGGTTGAGTTCGAAGAATTTGTAGAATTCTGGAGGGATCAAGCGATATGGGTATCGGTAGGAAAGTGGAGTTGAGGTAGAAGATCAGTCATGATCTGATTGAATGGTGGAGGAGATTCGAGGGGCAGAATGGCCTACTCCTATCCCTATTTCTTATGTTCGTTCTTTCCTTTGTTGGAAGTGCAGCCTCTCTTGTCGCTTGCACTGGCCTATAGTGCGATCAGGGGTTCGGGTTGAACTGCAGCCTCTATTATCAATGCACTGGTCCAGGCTGCGATCCGGGGACCGGGTTGAACTACAGCCTCTATTATCACTGCACTGATTTATTCTGCGATCTCGGGATCGGGTTGAACTGCAGCCTCTATTATCACTGCACTGATTTATTCTGCGATCTCGGGATCGGGTTGAATTGCAGCCTCTATTATCACTTGCACTGGTCCATTCTGCGATCTCGGGATCGCTGCCATCACCTCCCTCTGAGGTCGGGAGTGTGCCTTTTGTTGCATTATATACTTTGCAAGGTACATTTGTTCTTTGGGATAATAGAGCAAGATAAAGTTGTCTGTTTCTATTCATTTCTCACCCTTTGCCACCTGTGGTCATTATTGGAGTTTCCCCAGATGGTGTTGGACTGTTGAAGTTGTCTATGACAAGACATGGGTTTTGCAGCGAGTGAAAGTCTGTTGACCACGTGAACGGTTCACCTGGGGGGTTGTAAAACGAAATTGATGCAACTTGGTCCAGTTCAAACCTAACAAGTCCCCTTGTATGATGGTGTTTGGCCGCTGAGTTTTGCTGCAATCTTTTGTCACAACCTCCAGTCTGAGAATAAAATCTGACAACTCCGAGCCATTTCCGACCACCACCTGGTCCACTCCCCTCTCCTGCTCACGGGTCCAAACCCAGCCCGTTGAGCTCACCCTTGGTGGTCCCCATTTTGTATTGACCCCATTTCGGGCTGGCTTCATTTTCATTGCTCCGCACAGATCGATCATCTCCCAATTTATAGTTGACTATTTATTACTTATCTGCAATCTATATTCTTACGTTATCTTTCCATTATATCATTTGCTCTGCCGAATTACAACTGAACCGAATTATTTATAACAAATGATATCGCTTTGTTTTGGCTAATGTTCATCAATGGCATCAACAATCCTTGGTGCTGCGCCGGGTTTACACTGCTCCTCTGGGGAAACTACGGCGTCAGAGCGGGAGTAGTTCCGAGTAAATTCACAGAGAATGTCTTTGATTCATTGCTTCCTCTATACTGGGAATATTTATTTGTCATTATTTACTCAGCACTCTCATATTCTCTAATAAACTGTATTTTCACTCAAAATTCTGTGAAATGTACTCTTTTGTTGTAATCTGAAGCGTGATTCACTGTTTCTGTTTGTTTCCTTTTTACAGCTAACGTGACGACGATTGTAATCCTGTCCCGAAGAAAGTGCGGTCTCTCTAAATGTGTCACTCGCTACCTGGTGGCCATGGCAGTGGCGGATCTATTGGTCATTATCAATGACGTGGTAATGTTTCGGATTAAGGATTATTATTTCCCGACTAACTTCCTGTTCCTCACCCCTGTGTGCTCTTTGCAAACTGCCCTTAACCATGCTGTCTCAGACATCTCTGTCTGGTTAACAGTCGCTTTCACTTTTGATCGTTTTGTAACCATTTGTTACCAGAAGCTGAGGACTAAATATTGCACCGAGAAAACTGCAGCCGCGGTTATAGGAACGTTGTGTCCGCTGTTCTGTTTAAAAAACATCCCCTGGTACTTTGCATTTGAACCGTCCATTATATTGGATAACGTACCCTGGGACTGTGGTGTAAAACCAGACTTTTATACTTCAGCTGCATGGGTAGCATTTACATGGATTCACCGCTGTTTGACCCCACTGCTCCCAATACTACTCGTACTGCTGCTCAATTCTATGACTGTCGCAAACATTGTAGCAGCCAATGGAGCCCGCAGGAGGCTTAGGGGCAGCAAGCGTGATGCGAATCAAAATGATCCAGAGATGAAGAACCGAAGAAAATCCATCACCATACTGTTTGCGATATCCGGCAATTTCATACTGCTATGGATGACGTATGTCTTACTTTTCCTATCATTGCAAATTACAAACCGTTATTATTCCACAGGTTTCAATGACCCGACATTTATCGCGGATCAAACCAGCTACATGCTCCTGCTTTTGAGCTGCTGCACAAACACGTGTATTTATGCAGTGACCCAGACTAAATTCAGAGAGGAGCTGAAGAATGGGGTGAAATATCCTCTCAAACTAATATTTAAATCAGTTAAACGAGGACAATAGCGGCAGAATTCCCAGTATTAGAACTGTATTCCGTCCCATATCCCATCATGTGCTCCTCGATTGGTTTAGCGGGTCCAAGCAGGCGGGCTCTCCTTCCCGACGTTTGCCAAACACAACACTGGGAAATATGTGACAAAGACCGCATGTTCTATACATAGGGACATATGAACAGGAACAGGTCATTCAGTCCCTCGAGCCTGTTCCGCCATTCAATGAGATCAGTGCTGATCTGTGTCCTAACTCCATTTACCCGCCTTTGCTCCATTTCCCTTAATACCCTTTGCTGCCAAAATCTATCGATCTCAGGTTTAAAGTTATTAATTAAGCGAGTAACTACTGCTTTTCGTGCGAGATATTTCCACACTTCGACCACCCCTTTCTTAACTTCTCCACTGAATGACCTGACTCTGATTCTAAGGTTATGCCCCCTTGTCATAGGCCCTCCACCAGCGAAAAATGTTTCTCTCGATCTATTACATCAATATCTTTCAAAATCCGAAAAAACTCTTTCAAATCACCACTTAACCTTCTGCGCCTGCGTGAGAGCTCAAAGTGGATTTGCCATATGCCAACATCTCGCCTGTGCGAGAGTTCCAGTTCCCCCTCCCTATATAAACGCTCTGATGTTGCTTTACTCTGTATGCACAACCTCCCTTTATTCAATGCTCCGAATAACGCTTGCTGCGTTCCTTTACGTTGATCACTTATCTTCTTTTTGTCTCCATACAAAATGCAAAGGTGCATTCTGTTTTTTCATGAATCGCATTTTGTTCCATTTTGTCACCCAGTAACATTGATCATTTTAGCATGTTATTAGCTCAGTCCTCTCTGTTTATTCAGTGATCTCTTGGTTTGCAATACCCAATTGTTTCCTATTGGGTTAAGTTGTACCTCACTCATGTCTTATTGAACCTTTACCAATCTGTCTGTACATTTATCTCCTGAAAATGCCACCCCAGAGTTTATAACCATTTCTTTAATCTTATTTTGTTACAACCTCCCTATTTATCCCTGGAACATCTGTCAGTGATGTGACCCATTCAGCCTTGAGCCTATTCTTTATCCATCTGGTATTTAGCCGGCCCCACAGCTGGTCCCGTTCAATTTGCCTTCATTCCAGCCGATTAAATTGGGTCAGTTCCACTTTCAGGCGGGTCATTTCCTGTTCATTCTCATTGTCTTCAAATCCCCCTTTCTTTGCAAAGAATGATGGGACCATTGGGTATTATAGGATACTTTAACCAGCAAATCTCCGCCGCTGTGTTTCTCTCAATCCGCTGTCTATTGTAGTCCTGTGTTTCTCTCAATCCGCTGTCTATTGTAGTCCTGTTCTCCCGTTCGCTCCTTTTAACATTTATACCTTTAAAGTGTCAGCCTTGGCTCAGCGGTTGAATTCTCGATCCTGAGCCAGACGATTATTGTGTCAAACCGCTATCCAGAGATTCGAGCAGATAATCGAGGCTGACACTTCAGTTCAGTGCTGAGGGTGTGCTGCATTGTCGGAAGTGTCACACTCCAGGGTCACTTCTGTGAAAGATTTTGCTGGGAAAGTCGGGCGCATTCGAAAAGTCTTATTCAGCAGACTGTCTGGCAGGTTAAAGGTAAGACAGCTGAGAGGATTTGAAAATCTGTGAGAAGCTGTTGTAAACTGCAGATGCTGTAATAAACCATGCGAAAGTACCAGAAGCCTGTTTTGCACCAGCGAGACGGATAAAAACCAACTATTTTAGTAATTTCGAAGTAATTTGTTTGGGAAGATTCAATGAGGGAAATTAGGAAGCTCCTCCATGAGATTAGTTATTTTGAAACAAAGAACAGTTTCGCGTGTCAATACTACTTTTTATCGGTGAAAGACAAACGGAGGAGGAGGATTGTGTCGAACAGAAGTGATGTTGTTGAATGAAGAAGCGAATCAATCTCTCTAATTTTCAGTTATTCCATATTGTTCTGGACTTCCCCACCAGAGGAAATAGTTTCTCTCTATCAACGTATCAACTCCCTCAATCACCTTAAACACCTCAATTAGATTATCCCTTAATTTTCTATAATCATGGGAATACAAGCAGAAACAATCTGCACGGAAACCACTTTTGGCGTTTACCTGCCCGTGCACCCAGATACTCAATGATGTAAGTGCACAGTCAGCTTCTGTAAACAAAAGGAATTTGCGTTTGGGACTGTTACAAACGAACAGGTGTTACACTGTTCTGGCCGCTGTCTGACACGTTCTCACCCAGTGTGTCAAATAACCAGACCATGGCTCGAATCTTCAGCACATCAAGGTTAACACCGAAATCAGGTGTTTTAGCCGTTGTGACACACGGCCTCTGACGGCTTTGCCCTTTTCCGTGTCCATGTTTTTATTGTATGTTTTCTTGTTTCATTGAAAAGGTTGCCTTGCCAGCGAAGCCATATCTCAAGAAAGAATAACAAAAAAGCCACTGACCCACTGTTCCTTTTAACACAGTAGAGTCATAGAGCGCTCTCCTGATCATCAGCGGCCCCACTGTCCCATTGAATACATACTGAAAATCTAATCCCCAGCATTGACAACCGCATTATGCCATCAGTCAGTAAAATCCAAATGTTATTGTTCCAATGGCGAAATTATTCTCAATGATCTTTCCCACTCACAAGTGATGAACCAAGATGCGCTTTGTTAAATATCCGCAGTGGCCTTTAACAAGATCTTGAGTGCGAAGCTTATCCACCATCATATTATGGAAATATAGGAGAGGGCGAGAGAGAACCTGTATCGCTATATGAGCTTTTCTGGCGGTTGTTACATCACGTGCTGCCTCCATATCTTCTCGTTGCCTTTGCTGAATCATTGACCAAATCTCGGGCCTCACGCAGAACTAATGCAGAAACTCTTCTGCTGCCTGTTGCACTGATACATTACCGTACTAACAAATTATTAACTGCTTTTAAGGCGGGTCGAGAAGAGAAAGTCACAGCTGTCTCGATCCCTGCTGAACAAGAATCGATAAAGAATGGTTTGATTATGGCTACCTCTTGAGTGTGTTTGAGTCCACCAGCGGGCCTCTGAATCAGAGACGGGAGTTCTAACACTGAACCACAGCTAGTCTGAACCCAACACTGTTCCTGTGTTGTTGCTTTTTAAAATTGTTCTATTTATTTCTGTTCCAACGTCTGCTTGAGAAAGTTCTGACCTTCAAATAAAATAATAACAAATCTTCTACCTCCGAAATCCGAGAGTTTCTCAGTTTCTCCACACGTGTAGATTAGCTCATGTGTAGCATATCACCGGCATGGACAAGTTGGGCCGGATGATCTGTTTCTGTGATGTAAATTATATGTAATAAAGCCACTTAACCAAAATAGTGATCTAAATGCCATAAAAATACAATCTGGTTGGTGGTCGCTGTGATTTAGTGAATTGAACGTTCTATTGTGGCGCGTTCGGTTATTAACTGAAATGGTTGATGATTTCAAGCCCATTCATGTGCGGGAGCTTTGAGATCATTCATTTCTCAATAAGATTCTCAGTCTGATATTTACAATTTACAACATATTTAAGAGCGCAGGGTTTAAATTTGAAGTTCCTCTGAATTTTCTCTCGCGGACTCCGAACATGTGTGAGGTTCCCTGTTTCAAAATTCTCAGCAAGATGTCGAGGAGAATCCGTGCTTGTGTCGAATATGATGTAGAAACACCGACAGGAAACCCACAAGTTTACAAATAATCTCGTTTCCCCCAAATCCATTGTCACCGCATCTTACTCCTCCAACCAAGCAATTCTAAACATGTATTTTAAACTCTCACCTAGTGTTGTAACACAGTAGGTCAGACGAATCTAAGTGGCCACAGGGTAACACGGAGAAGTAGAAGGATTTTTGAACACAATAGTTACACATTTAACTCCGCTCGAAATGTTCACAAGCAGAAGCAGTATCTATTCTAGGAAAAACTCGAACTTACAACCTCGGCATATTTCGGGCCTCTACTGTCATATATGAACAGCACACTGACCCATTGCTTCGCCCAGTCGAGTCACTGTGATCAACTATCTCACTCTGCTGGAAAGAATCATATGGTGCCAGCCCTTGCCTGTGGAAACCTCTCCGGTCCCCCTGATGAAACTAATATCAGCACTTTTACTTTCAACAAATTTCGTCTCCTCTGCTTCATTTCACCGCACTCGGGTTTTAATAAAATATTAGAAACGTCGTGCTGTTCTGCAGCCAGAGTCTGAATAACAAACCGTAAACTATATAACGGGAAGAGGGGACTTCAAATATCACCCTCTGAGTCTGGATAACAAACACTGCCCGCAATATAATGGGAAGAGGGGACTTCAAATATCACCTTCTGAGTCTGGATAACAAACTCTGCCCGCAATATAATGGGAAGAGCGGACTTCAAATATCACCCTCTGAGTCTGCATAACAAACTCTGCCCGCAATATAATGGGAAGAGCGGACTTCAAATATCACCCTCTGATTCTGAATAACAAACTCTGCCCGCAATATAATGGGAAGAGCGGACTTCAAATATCACCCTCTGAGTCTGAATAACAAACTCTGCCCGCAATATAATGGGAAGAGCGGACTTCAAATATCACCCTCTGATTCTGAATAACAAACTCTGCCCGCAATATAATGGGAAGAGCGGACTTCAAATATCACCCTCTGAGTCTGAATAACAAACTCTGCCCACAATATAATGGGAAGAGCGGACTTCAAGTATCACCCTCTGAGTCTGAAGAACAAACTCTGCCCGCAATATAATGGGAAGAGGTGACTTCAAATATCACCCTCTGAGTCTGAATAACAAACTCTGCCCGCAATATAATGGGAAGAGCGGACTTCAAATATCACCCTCTGAGTCTGAATAACAAACTCTGCCCGCAATATAATGGGAAGAGCGGACTTCAAATATCACCCTCTGCACACACACAAGATTCCAGTGTGTGAGGAAGACAAACCAACAGGCTTCTAATCGCTCGCTAAAGAAAAAAATTATCTGGGAAAGGACAGAAATCAAACTGATTTTATTGCGTTATATTTAATATTATAGTTGCGGCTTTAATTTTGAAAAGCGCCCTCCGCTTAACTGTGAGTGCGACAGAAAACTCGGTCGGTCAAGTAAACGATCAGTAAACACAGTTGGTGTCGAGAACACATGAAAAAGAAGCAAAATAGAATCTGAAAGATGATAGTCATTTACGGCACAGAACGAGGCCATTCGGCTCATCGTGTCTGTGCCGGCCGAAAAAGCGCTATCCAGCCGAATCCCACTTTCCAGCATTTGGTTCTTCGCCTTATAAGTTAAGGCACTTGAAGTGCATATCCACGTACTTTTTAAATGCGATGAGGGTTTCTGCCTCCAACAACTTTAACGGCAGTGATTCCAGATCCCCACCACCCACTGAAAAATATTCTCCTCATCTCCCCTGTAATATTTCTACAAGAGGATGGAGCTTGCACGAGTGAAACTCTGTGCTGTTATCTCTGAACATCAACCTCACCGTGTCCCTAAACTGCTGTATGTTGGAGAGCTCAGACCCCCAATAGAGAGAGGGTTGTTTTTTCCAGTTGTGATTCACCATCTTTTTCAGTGATTTTCCCGATAGCTGATAATGAAATGAGCTGAAATGAGCAGGTCTAACGAGCCGGTTTGGAGCACAGGCCAGTGACTGAGTGCAGCATGTTTCTCAGTCAGTCGGCTCCGTAACAGCCGCTCCTGTCAGTAACGAACAAAGTTAAACTGTAAATCTGGAACTAAAAGAGATAATTTGCCACACTTCATATCAGCCCACACTTTTCTGTTTCACAGTTTGTCAAAGCCAAAACAGCATCTGACTGAGAATTTGAATGGTTATCGGGAACGTCACTAAGTATCGGAACCCGCTGAGCTTTCCGGGCTGATACTGGTTTATTTCTATCAGTTAGTAGCCCATTTTACACAAGGTGAAGGTCCAATTCTCAGCACGGAGTCTGGGACACTCTGCTATGTCCCGTCTCCGTTTTGGGAAATTATAAACCCCTCTGGTCCTGTCATTTCTGGGTAATGAGTCCGAAACTTCGGGACACTCGGTCGTAATATCTGTTTCCTCACAGCTAAAGGATAATATTCCTGGTTTCCTTATCAATCATTGCAAATTATTTTACTGACTGTTGAGGAACCAATGGAATGGAGCCACTGATATTCAGTCTGTGAATGATGCTATGTTCCCCCAGAGTTATAGTTCAGATCAGGGCTCCATAATAATGATGCTGTGTTCCCCCAGAGTTATATTTCAGAACAGGCCTCAATAATAATGATGCTGTGTTCCCCCAGAGTTATATTTCAGAACAGGTCTCCATAATAATGATGCTGTGTTCCCCCAGAGTTATATTCCAGATCAAGGCTCCATAATAATGATGCTGTGTTCCCCCAGAGTTATATTTCAGAACAGGCCTCCATAATAATGATGCTGTGTTCCCCCAGAGTTATATTTTAGAGCAGGACTCCATAATAATGATGCTGTGTTCCCCCAGAGTTATATTCCAGATCAAGGCTCCATAATAATGATACTGTGTTCCCCCAGAGTTATATTTTAGAGCAGGACTCCATAATAATGACACTGTGTTCCCCCAGAGTTATATTTCAGATCACGGCTCCATAATAATGATGCTGTGTTCCCCCATAGTTATATTTCAGATCAGGGCTCCATAATAATGAAGCTGTGTTCCCCCAGAGTTATATTTCAGATCAGGGCTCCATAATAATGATGCTGTGTTCCCCCAGAGTTATATTTCAGATCAGGGCTCCATAATAATGAAGCTGTGTTCCCCCAGAGTTATATTTCAGATCAGGGCTCCATAATAATGAAGCTGTGTTCCCCCAGAGTTATATTTCAGATCAGGGCTCCATAATAATGATGTTGTGGGTGAAACAAAAATCCAAGTTGATGTTCGTGAAAGGCAACAGCCGCCCCGACACTTCCTGTGCTGCGAGTGGCGCCGGTCCACCCCGACTTCCGCAATACTGAATTTCCTTTGATCTGGATCGACGAACCGCTCTCAAGAAGGAGGCTGATCGCCTGCTCAGGAGATTCACAGAGAAGTAATTAAGGTCAGACCAAAGTGAATCTGCTGGGCTCCCATTCCAATCTCTGCACTCAGTTCCCATTCAGTCTCACTGCCCGCCTGGACATTAAAATCAATAGGATTTTTTTTTATCCGGTCATGGGATGTGGGTGTCGCTGGCGAGACCAGCATTTATTGCCCATCCCTAATTGCCCTTGAGAAGGTGGTGGTGAGCCGCCTTTTTGAACCGCTGCAGTCCGTGTGGTGAAGGTTCTCCCACAGTGCTGCTAGGAAGGGAGTTCCAGGATTTTGACCCAGCGATGATGAAGGAACGGCGATATATTTCCAAGTCGGGATGGTGTGTGACTTGGAGGGGAACGTGCAATAGGTGTTGTTCCCATCTGCCTGCTGCTCTTGTTCTTCTAGGTGGTTGAGGTTTGGGAGGTGCTGTCGAAGAAGCCTTGGCGAGTTGTTGCAGTGCGCCGGTGGTGAAAGGAGTGAATGTTTACGGTGTTGGATGGGATGCCAATCAAGCGGGCTATTTTGTTCTGGATGGTGTCGAGCTTCTTGAGTGTTGTTGGAGCTGCACGCATCCAGGCAAGTGGACAGTATTCCATCACACTCCTGACTTGAGCCTTGTAGATGGTTTAAAGGCTTTGGGGAGTCATGAGGTGAGTCACTCACCGCAGAATACCCAGCCTCTGACCTGCTCTTTTAGCCACAGTATTTATCTGGCCGGTCCAGTTAAGATTCTGGTCAATGGTGACCCTTAGGATGTTGATGGTGGGGGATTCGGCGATGGTAATTCCGTTGAATGTCAAGGGGAATTGGTTAGATTCACTCTTGTTGGAGATGGTCAATGCCTGGCACTTGACTGGCGCGAATGTTACTTGCCACTTATGAGCCCAAGCCTGGATGTTGTCCAGGTCTTGTTGCATGCGGGCACGGACTGCTTCTTTATCTGAGTGGTTGCGAATGGAACTGAACACTGTGCAATCATCAGCGAACAACCCCATTTCTGAACTTATGATGGATGGAAGGTCATTGATGAAGCAACTAAAGATGGTTGGGCCTAGGACACTGCCCTGAGGAGCTCCTGCAGCAATGCCCTTGGGCTAAGATGATTGGCCTCCAACAACCACGACCATCTTCCTTTGATTCGGTATGACTCCAGCCACTGTAGAGCTTTCCCCCTGATTCACGTTGACTTCAATTTTAATCGGGCTCCTTGGTGCCACATTCGGTCAAATTCTGCCTTAATGTCAAGTGCAGTCACTCTCACCTCATCTCTGCAATTCAGCTCTTTTGTCCATGTTTGGACCAAGGCTGTAATGAGGTCTGGAGCCGAGTGGCCCTGACTGAACCCAAACTGAGAATTGGTGACCAGGTTATTGGTGAGTAAGTGCTGCTTGATAACACTGTCGACGACACCTTCCATCACTTTGCTGATGATTGAGAGTAGGCTGATGGGGCGGTAATTGGCCGGATTGGATTTGTCCTGTTTTTTGTGGACAGGACCATACCTGGGCAATTGTCCACATTGTCTGGTAGATGCCAGTGTTGTAGCTGTACTGGAACATCTTGGCTAGAGGCGCAGCTAGTTCTGGAGCTCAAGTCTTCTGCACTACAGCCGGGATGTTGTCGGTGCCCATAGCCTTTGCTGTATCCAGTGCACTCAGCCGTTTCTTGATATCACGTGGAGTGAATCGAATTGGCTGAAGAATGGCTGCTGTGATGGTGGGGATTTCGGGAGGAGGCAGAGATGGATCATCCACTTGGCACTTCTGGCTGAAGATGGTTGCAAACGCTTCAGCCTTGTCTTTTGCACTCACGTGCTGGACTCTGCCATCATTGAGGATGGGGATGATTACAGAGCCTCCTCCTCCCGTTAGTTGTTTAATTGTCCACCACCATTCACGACTGGATGTGGCAGGACTGCAGAGCTTTGATCTGATCCGTTGGTTGTGGAATCGCTTAGCTCTGTCTATAGCATGTTGCTTCCGCTGTTTAGCATGCATGTAGTCCTGAGTTGTAGATTCACCAGGTTGGCACCTCTTTTTTAGGTACGCCTGGTGCTGCTCCTGGCATGCTCTTCTACACTCCTCATTGAACCAGTGTTCATCCTCTGGCTTGTTGGTAATGGTAGAGTGAGGAATATGCCGGGCCATGAGGTTACAGATTTTGCTGGAATACAATTATGCTGCTGATGATGGCCCACAACACCTCATGGATGCCCAGTTTTTATCTGCTAGATCTGTTCTAAACCTATCCCATTTAGCATGGTGGTAGTGCCAAACAACACGTTGGATGGTGTCTTCTGTACGAAGACGGGACTGCGCCTCCACGAGGACTGTGCGGTGGTCATTGCTACCGATACTGTCATGGAGAGATGCATTTGCGACAGGTAGATTGGTGAGGACGAGTCCAAGAAAAAGTTTCCCTCGTGTTGGTTCGCTCACCACCTGCCGTAGGCCCAGCCTGCAAACTATGTCCTTCAGGACTCGGCCAGCTCGGTCAGTAGTGGTGCTAACGAGCCACTCTTGGTGATGGACAATGACGTACCCCCCACCCCCCGAATACATTCGGTGTCCTTGCTACCCTCAGTGCTTCCACCAAGTGGTGTTCAACATGGAGGAGGTCTGATTCATTATCTGAGGGAGGACGGTAGGTGGCAATCAGCAGGAGGTTTCCTTGCCCATGTTTGACCTGATGCCATGAGATTTCATGGTGTCTGGGGTCAATGTTGAGGATTCCTAGGACCTGTATTTCACTGTACCGCCACCTCTGGTCGGTCTGTCCTGCCGGTGGGACAGGACATACCCAGGGATAGTGATGCAAGAGTTTGGGACGATGGCTGAAAGGTATGATTCTGTGAGTATGGGAATGTCAGGCTATTAGCTTGACTAGTCTTTTGGACAGCTCTCCCAATTTCGGCACAAGTCCCCCGATGTTAGTGAGGTGGAGGAATTTGCAGGTTCGACTGTGCTTCGTTTGCCTTTGTCATGTCCAGTGCCTCGTGGTCCGTCCGGTTTTATTCTTATTATGACTTTTTTTTAGCGAGATTGTACAACTCAGTGGCTTGCTAGGCCATTTCAGAGGGCAATTAAGAATCCACCACATTGCTGTGGGTCTGGAGTCACAATTAGGCCAGACCGGGTGAGGAAGACAGGTTTCCTTCCATAAAGGACATTAGTGAACCAGATGGGTTGTTACGCCATTCGTCATTAAAATCCAAATGCTATTGTTCCAATGGCGAAATAATTGTCAATGTTCTTTCCCACACACAAGTGATCAACCAAGATGCGCTTTGACAATCCGGTAGCTTCATGGCCACCATTTCTGATACGAGTATTAATGGAATTCAAATTCCCCAGCTGCCGTGGTCCGTATTTGAATTCCTGACTCCACATTATTCACCCAGTAACATTACCGCTACGCTACCATACCCTTAGTAAAAGTCATCTCACCATATTTAAACACCTATCGTTGAAACTCTTTGATCGGGACCCAGTGCCCGTGCAAGCCTGAGTCACACGCTGAAATCCCCCGGCATTATGTGACACTTCAGTTTGTTTGTCTGAACAAAGAGACGGGACGGGGCGGGGTGGCGATGGAATGTATGAGGAAACCACATCCGATACAGATAGAGGGGGAAATATTCTAAAATAACAAGTCGGTGTAATTAAACTGAGTTTAATATCCTGAGAAGGATGTGAGGAAGAGAAGAGCGATGGAAGAGTGTTATAGATAAGATGTTGAATGATATTATTTAATGGAAATATAATGGAGCAGGGAACATTTTAACCTCACGAAGATGCTTCTTTGCAATGGTAAATCCGTGGATGGGAATCATTAGAATTAATTTAACGCGGCAGTTGACCTGGAGGGGCTGGAGAGTAAAGCAAGGGCTTCTGCCAGCAGTAAATGAGGAGGAGTAAACATTGCTCTCGCTGCTCTCTGAACCACAACGGATGGAGAAAATGCTGAGCAACTAAATCTGGAGCCGACCGACATGATCTGACGGCACTGCTGGGCTTTGAATCCAGATCCACTGAACCTCGGCGCCCACAGTTGTGTGACTTTCTCCCAACATTATGGTATTTCTCCCTTTCCCGATGGACAGACACTCCGTGGCCGCTGGAACCCGCATGGAGATTTCAGACGGGGAGCCACAGGGCCCGAAGCGAAGAGCAGCGTGACTTGTTTCTGGCTCTGCTCGGTCACAGTGAGCAAACCGGCAGCTTTGAACGAAGTCATAACGGCTTGAATCGTAATGAGTTATAAAAAGCGTTTTTTTTCATTGTCTTAATTATTGATAGTGATTTATTTTACCCTGACCTGATTGGTTGGGATGGAGAAATCGGAGAACAATGACGGTACCGCTTTCAACTTTCTTACCGTCTTTCTTTCTTTCTAGGCTGGCCTAACATTGTTCAAAAGTTTCGAACTGAAATTTCTTCCCAAAGGATGAAGTTAACGACATCAACGACAACGTGGATACAAGAGACAGATACAAGCAGAATCTTCACTCATTTCTTCGTCTGGTTTAAGTTCATTTGGTGAACGTGGACAGTCCGGAATGGTTAAGGCGTCTGATTTCGTGATGTTATCATAATATTGCAGGTTCTAGTCCGACCGCAACCGTTTGTCACACTGGGTGAAAACTGTTTCACACCCGACCGTTGCTAACTGTCCCTGACCTGATGTGACGGAAATAAATGCATTTCTATTTTTACAGAAAGTGGCTGCCCATTTTCAAAATTGTCGATCTGGTGAACGGGCAGGACTTGCGTTAAAGGTGATTTTCAGAAGCCTTCTTCGGTTTGGATGCAAAATCAAGGAAATTAAACGGTTTTCCAGTCATTCGCTCTGCGAGGAGTTGGCCGAGAGTTTAAAGCGGGATTGACTGCTAGTATACAATGCTCTGCAAGGACAAATCCCATCCACTTCACTATTATATTAAACCTATGATGCAGGGATGCATATCATTTGAACGATTTTTACATAAAATAGTCCTTGAATCGTATTTTTATCAGTGCCACACTGGGGATTCTGGTCTATGTCCCTGTATTGTTTATACTTTATTACTGGGAAGATGGAGAATTGGAATTCTTCACCGAATTGGAATGAAGATTGACTAGAGATCAGACATGGGAGACAAATCTTCCCCTCCCTCCTTCCTTCCTACCCTCTGGCATTTACACCGCATGAAAGACTCGAGGGAAATGCGAATGGCGAGGGAGCAGAAATATAACTTTATATTTTCGGAAGGAATTTATTTTCAAAACTTTTTGTCAATCCTGGACCCACCCCTTCTTCGTAAAGACAAACTGAATCTGGTGGGAAATGAAAATAGGTCCCGCCCTGTTCGGATCCCACGATCTCTCTCATTGTTAACAGTCTCTGGTTCGGAACTAGAATCCCACCTTGGACCAATTACCAGTAACTGCAGCAAAGATTGAAGGGCTCCTGTCCCTCCTGCAATTCCTGCATTTTACCAGCTCTCGATTATTCGATCGGTATTTTGGAACATGCGAGAAACGCTTGGATTAAATCCCCAACATTTCAATCGCGAACAATCTGTTGATCCCATTCCATGTCATTATCTGTTAACAATAACCGGGGGAACGGAATTGGAATCCAGTTGGTCTTTTCGTTTCCTTCTCTGTTCCTGTTCCCTCTCGGTGTCTCGAAAAGACGATACACTGTTTGGATCAGGAATCGAGTTCTGATCAGCCCTGTGACAGACAGACAAGGATCCGTCACTGAAACCCCGAGACACAGGGAATGCTGTTCATTCTGTTCCAGGGACACTTCGTGAGTCGCTGAAAGGTTCAAATTCCCATTCCCACAAAGGACGGAGCCAAGCGGAGGAGGAACGTGTTCCTCAATGAGCGGACATTGGAGCCCATCGAAGTGTGAGTTCCGATGGTCGATGGGTGGCTGTGGAACGCCGTGTGGGCTTTGGTTTCCTCCCTTAAACTTGAACCCTTCAGTTCGCTTTTTGTGTTCAGCTGTTTTTGGTGGTGTTACTGAGTCAGGAATGTTGGACAAGACAGCGGGAGAATTCCGTGCGCTTCTTTCAACAGCGCTGGGGAATCTTTAACATCGACCGACAGGGCCTAATTTCTTCTGAAACCTCCCGCCAGTTATCCCTCAGGACTGCACTGATCCGCATTCAATTAAAGAAATCAGTAATTTAAACAGAAAACATGAGTCCCTCCCACATCCTGATACATTGCGGTTTCTGTACTGCAATCATGGTTCAATCGTTGGTTTGTTTTCTCTCCCCTGAACCGACTCTCATTCTCTGCTTCTCCAATGGTTCGACGCTCTTTGCTTCCAAACGATTCTGCTGTGAGCTTCAAATGCCGTCTATTTCCCACTGCATTTCCGGTAACACTGTGAGTACAGCACCCAATGGGGAGGGGGTGATCCAGTGCTGAAAACGAATGGGGAAGTTTACCTGTGATGTTGGCTGGTTGCTGCTGAGCTTTCGTTGGTTAAACTGCAGTTCAACCCTGCAGGCAAGCGGGGTCCCCAAGCCTTGGGTCTTCCAACAGGCATCACGTATCTATCGACGCAGTTGAATGGGTCATATCCCCGCTGGGAGAGAGAGAGGGGGTGGGCGGTGAGAGAAAGGGTGAGAATGAGAAAGAGAAGGCGAGCGAGCACTCTGTATTCGAGTAACGTAAACTGTACCTGCCTCAATGTGATCTCGAGCTCCTCGACTCCACAACTCCCACACACATTTCAAACCATTTGCCCCACATCAGATATCGTCCAGTTTCACATTGCCACTGTTAATGCAATTGCCCTGTATCCGGCATGAGGCGCACTGGGCTTCTAGCTGAAACGTGTAAATACATTCGACAGTTGTGGTTTCGAGAGCCACCAGAGTCGTATTTTAGATAAAGGTTCCACAATATTAAAGCTGCGCGGTGAAACTGTATAACAAAATCCCAAGGGGTTCACTGGTGTTCTTCTCGGAACGGAAACTACTATTTCTACACTTCCTGTTGTACAAGTGTTTCCAGTCTCACTCCACTATATTGATCCTTAATTCCCTCTGAACTGGATTGACGAACCGTTCTGAAGAAGGAGGCTCATCGCCCGCTCAGGGATTTGATCGGGAAGAAATAAAGAACATCACCAGACCAAAGTCATCCTGCTGGGCTCCCATTCCAATCTCCTCACTCTATCCCCATTCAGTCTCACTGCCCACCTGGACATGATAATCTGCAGGGAGTAACGATCACTTCACCACATTTAACCACCTCTTGATGGAACTCTTTGAACGGGATCAAGTTTCGGTGTACGTCTCAGTGACACGCTGAAATCCGCACGGAATTATGTGACACTTCACCCAGTTTGTTTGTCTGAACATAGAGACGGATGGACTGCGGGCGGGGTTGGAACATGTGTGGAAACCGCATTAGATACAGACACAGGAGGCAGAGGAAAGGGATAAATTTGATAAGAACAAGTCGGTGTCATTAAACTAAGTTGAATATCCTGAGTAGAATCAGAGGACGGGAAGAGCGATGGAATAGTGTCAGAGATAAGATCACTTGGGGACCGTTAGCCCCGAATCTGTGGTTACTTCACTCTGGACTGTTTTCTCTTTGGGCACAAACGGGAAATTTCGCCCAAAATTCCCTTGAAATTGCGATGGCTAGGTCACACCAAGTTCCCGCTGAGATTCATTCATATAATCCCAAACCTAAAATCTTCCATGAAACAGCGTAATCGGGCAGGGTAATAGAACATAATCGTTCGTAAAAGAAACGATTACTTTCAATTACCCTGCCCCACTGCTTTCCATTAAAACATGTTCCTTGATATATTCACGAGTGGTAACCTGGTGCATTTTGAGTAAAAGAGCTGAGATAGGGGGACACCACTCGTCACATCCTGTCAATTTGAGTTCATACCCATTGTCTCGACTTTCTGCCTCCAACCTCCTAACCAATTCCCTACCCATGTCAATAGGTTGCCTCGGATTCCATGCGCTGTCATTTTTGTTAACAATCTCTTATGTGGCACCTTATTGAAGTCCACATAAATAACATCCCTTATCTATCGGGTTAGTTACCGAATAGAGAAAAAAACAAGTCAGTTTGGAAGACAGGGCAAATATGTGAGGGCAAGGCTGGATGCATCTATTTTAATGCAAGGAGACTTGCGAATAAGGTGGATGAACTGAAGGTGTTGATAAACACATGGGAGTATGATATTGTTGCTGTCACAGAGACATGGTTGAGGGAGGGGCAAGACTGGCAGCTCAATATTCCGGTGTACAGAATCTTCAGGCGAGACAGAGGGGGAGGTATAAGAGGAGGGGGGGGGATCGCAATATTAATTAAAGAATCAATTACTGCCATAAGGAGCGATGATATATTAGCAGGTTCCTCTAATGAGGCCATATGGGTGGAGCTTAAAAACAAAAAGGGGGCAAGCACTTTGATGGGAGTGTACTATAGGCCCCCAAACAGTCAGGGGGAGATAGAGGAACAGATATGTAGGCAAATCTCAGAAAATTGTGCAAATAATAGGGTAATAATAGTGGGGGATTTCGACTTCCCTAATATTAACTGGGATACTCAGAGTGTAAAAGGCTTAGAGGGTACAACATTCTTAACGTGCATCCAGGAGAGCTTTTTGAGCCAGCATGTAGAAAGTCCTACAAGAGAGGGGGCGGGACTGGACCTAATTCTCGGGAATGTGGCCGGCCAAGTGCCTGACATAGCTATACTCACAGAATCATATCTTTCAGCCAACGTCCCAGAGCATGCCAGGAGCAGCACCAGGCGTACCTAAAAATGAGGTGCCAACCTGGTGAAGCTACAACTCAGGACTACATGCATGCTAAACAGCGGAAGCAACATGCTATAGACAGAGCTAAGCGATTCCACAATCAACGGATCAGATCAAAGCTCTGCAGTCCTGGCACATCCAGTCGTGAATGGTGGTGGACAATTAAACAACTAACGGGAGGAGGAGGCTCTGCAAACATCCCCATTCTCAATGATGGCGGAGTCCAGCACGTGAGTGCAAAAGACAAGGCTGAAGCGTTTGCAACCATCTTCAGCCAGAAGTGCCGAGTGGGTAATCCATCTCAGCCTCCTCCCGATATCCCCACCATCACGGAAGCCAGTCTTCAGCCAATTCGATTCACTCCACGTGATATCAAGAAACGGCTGAGTGCACTGGATACAGCAAAGGCTATGGGCCCTGACAACATCCCTTCTGTAGTGCTGAAGACTTGTGCTGCAGAACGAGCTGCGCCTCTAGCCAAGCTGTTCCAGTACAGCTACAACACTGGCATCCACCCGACAATGTGGAAAATTGCCCAGGTGTGTCCTGTCCACAAAAAGCAGGACAAATCCAATCCAGACAATTACCGCCCCATCAGTCCACTCTCAATCATCAGCAAAGTGATGGAAGGTGTCGTCGACAGTGCTATCAAGCGGCACTAACTCACCAATAACCTGCTCACCGATGCTCAGTTTGGGTTCCGCCAGGACCACTCGGCTCCAGACCTCATTACAGCCTTGATCCAAACATGGACAAAAGAGCTGAATTCCAGAGGTGAGGTGAGAGTGACTGCCCTTGACATCAAGGCAGCATTTGACCGAGTGTGGCAGCAAGGAGCCCTCGTAAAATTGAAGTCAATGGGAATCAGGGGGAAAACTCTCCAGTGGCTGGAGTCATACCTAGCACAAAGGAAGATGGTAGTGGTTGTTGGAGGCCAATCATCTCAGCCCCAGGGCATTGCTGCAGGAGTTCCTCAGGGCAGTGTCCTTGGCCCAACCATCTTCAGCTGCTTCATCAATGACCTTCCCTCCATCATAAGGTCAGAAATGGGGATGTTCGCTGATGACTGCACAGTGTTCAGTTCCATTCGCAACCCCTCAGATAATGAAGCAGTCCGAGCCTGCATGCAGCAAGACCTGGACAACGTCCAGGCTTGGGCTGACAAGTGGCAAGTAACATTCGCGCCAGATAATTGCCAGGCAATGACCATCTCCAACAAGAGAGAGTCTAACCACTCCCTCTGACATTCAATGGTATTACCATCGCCGAATCCCCCACCATCAACATCCTGGGGGTCACCATTGACCAGAAACTTAACTGGACCAGCCATATAAATACTGTGGCTACGAGAGCAGGTCAGAGGCTGGGTATTATGCGGCGAGTGACTCACCTCCTGACTCCCCAAAGCCTTTCCACCATCTACAAGGCACAAGTCAGGAGTGTGATGGAATACTCTCCACTTGCCTGGATGAGTGTAGCTCCAACAACACTCAAGAAGCTCGACACCATCCAAGATAAAGCAGCCCGCTTGATTGGCACCCCATCCACCACCCTAAACATTCACTCCCTTCACCACCGGCGCACTGTGGCTGTAGTGTGCACCATCCACAGGATGCACTGCAGCAACTCGCCAAGGCTTCTTCGACAGCACCTCCCAAACCCGCGAGCTCTACCACCTAGAAGGACAAGGGCATAAGGCGCATGGGAACAACACCATCTGCACGTTCCCCTCCCAGTCACACACCATCCCGACTTGGAAATATATCGCCGTTCCTTCATTGTCGCTGGGTCAAAATCCTGGAACTTCCTTCCTAACAGCAGTGTGGGAGAACCGTTACCACACGGACTGCAGCGATTCAAGATGGCGGCTCACCACCACCTTCTCAAGGGCAATAAGGGATGGGCAATAAATGCCGGCCTTGCAAGCGACGCCCACATCCCGTGAACGAATAAAAAAAAAAGTTGAGCACTTTGGTGACAGTGACCATAATTCGGTGAGATTTAAGGTGGTCATGGAAAAGGATAGGGAGGGGCCGGAAATAAAGGTTCTAAATTGGGGGAAGGCCGATTTTAATAGGATAAGGCAGGATCTGGCCAAAATGGACTGGGATCAGCTGCTTGTAGGAAAATCCGCATCGGAGCAATGGGAGTCTTTCAGAAGGGAGATTGGGACCATACAATGGCAAAATGTTCCCGTAAAGGTCAAGGGTGGTTCCAAGAACTCCAGGGAATCTTGGATGTCAGGGGATATACGAGAATGGATTAGGAAAAAAAGGAGGGCTTTTGGCAGATACAAAAGGCTAAAGACGGAGGAAGCCCTGGAGGAGTACAAAAAGTGCAGGGGGATAATTAAAAAAGAAATTCGGAGATCAAGGAGGGGCCATGAAACAACACTGGCGAGCAAAATAAAGGAAAATCCTAAATTGTTTTATAAGTATATTAAGGGTAAGAGGATGACTGGGGAAAAAATAGGGCCCATTAGGGACAAAAATGGCAATCTGTGTGTGGAGCCGGCAGATTTAGGAGGGGTTATAAATGAATTTTTTGCATCTGTTTTCACTATGGAGAAGGACGATGTAGACATAGAAATACGGCAGGGGGACTGTGATATACTCGAACATATTAACATCGAGCGGGAGGAGGTTTTAGCAGGCCTAAAAATGGATAAATCCCCAGGCCCGGACGAAATGTATCCCAGGCTACTGTGTGAGGCAAAGGAGGAGATTGCGGGGGCTCTGACACATATATTCAGAACCTCTCTGGCCACAGGGGATGTGCCAGAGGACTGGAGAACCGCTAATGTAATACCATTATTCAAGAAGGGGAGTAGGGAAAAACCGGCGAACTACAGGCCAGTGAGCCTAACATCAGTGGTAGGAAAATTATTGGAAAAAATTCTGAAGGACAAAATTAGTCTCCACTTGGAGAAGCAAGGATTAATCAGGGATAGTCAACATGGCTTTGTCAAGGGAAGATCATGTCTGACTAATTTGATTGAATTTTTTGAGGGGGTGACTCGGCGTGTGGATGAGGGTAACGCAGTGGATGTGGTATACATGGATTTCAGTAAGGCCTTCGATAAAGTCCCCCACAGGAGACTGGTCAAGAAGGTACGAGCCCATGGAAACCAGGGCGCCTTGGCACTTTGGATACAAAACTGGCTTCGTGGCAGAAGGCAGAGGGTGATGGTCGAAGGTTGTTTTTGTGACTGGAAGCCTGTGGCCAGTGGGGTACCACAGGGATCGGTGCTGGGTCCCTTGCTGTTTGTGGTCTACATTAATGACTTGGATATGAATGTAAAAGGTATGATCAGTAATTTCGCTGATGATACAAAAATTGGTAGGGTGGTAAATAGCGAGGAGGATAGCCTCAGTCTGCAGGACGATATAGATGGGTTGGTCAGATGGGCGGAACAGTGGCAAATGGAATTTAACCCGGAAAAGTGCGAGGTGATGCACTTTGGAGGGACTAACAAGGCAAGGGAATACACAATGAATGGGAGGACCCTAGGCAAGACAGAGGGTCAGAGGGATCTTGGTGTGCAAGTTCACAGATCCCTGAAGGCGGCGGAACAGGTAGATAAGGTGGTAAAGAAGGCATATGGGATACTTGCCTTTATTAGCCGAGGCATAGAATATTAGAGCAAGGAGGTTATGATGGAGCTGTATAAAACACTGGTTAGGCCACAGCTGGAGTACTGTGTGCAGTTCTGGTCGCCACACTACAGGAAGGATGTGATCGCTTTGGAGAGGGTGCAGAGGAGATTCACCAGGATGTTTCCAGGGCTGGAGCGCTTCAGCTATGAAGAGAGACTGGGAAGATTGGGTTTGTTTTCCTTGGAGCAGAGGAGGCTGAAGGGGGACATGATTGAGGTGTACAAAATTATGAGGGGCACAGATAGGATGGATACTGAGGAGCTTTTTCCCTTCGTTGAGGGTTCTATAACAAGGGGACATAGATTCAAGGTAAAAGGCTGGAGATTTAGAGGGGATTTGAGAAAGAACTTTTTCACCCAGAGGGTGGTTGGAGTCTGGAACTCACTGCCTGAAAGGGTTGTGGAGGCAGGAACCCTCACAACATTCAAGAAGCATTTGGATGAGCACTTGAAATGCCATAGCATACAAGGCTACGGACCAAATGCTGGAATATGGGATTAGAGTAGACAGGGCTGATGGCCGGCGCGGACACGATGGGCCGAAGGGCCTCTATCCGTGCTGTATAACTCTAACTCTATGACTCAAATCCAAAGAAATCAACGAAGTTCGTTCGACATGAGTTATCTTTCAAATTCCATGCTGGTTCTCCCTGATCATTTCATATGTGTCCAAGGGCTCAGTCACTCTTATTCTAATAACAGATTCTACTATCCTCCTTCACAACAGACGTTAGACCAATAGGCCTATATTCTCTTAGTTCATCTCTCCTACCCTCCTGAAGTATTAGAGTGACATTTGAAATTTTCGGAAGCATTCCTCAATCGAGACCTTTGGACCAATCTCCGTCAGGTCCTGGAGATTGGTCCTTTGTCTCAGTATTTAATTCTTTGCCTTTTTCTGCTGGTGCTGCAGGTTAGTTCATCCCTGGCAGAATTCAAATATTCCTTGACATTCTGTACCTTTTTACCAATCAGAAGGACAGGATGGAACGAATCGATCTTTCAGGCGGCTGGTCTCGATTCTCGGACGAAGTTGCATTTTCTGGCTTTTTTTCTATTCCGGCAATTAACGCATGCAACCGTTTGAGCCCAGGTTCGGCTATGACATTGTTCGGATACGAGACCACTTTGTATCACGTGATGATATGTCACCTGACCAGAGTCAGCATTGTTGAATTCCGCACAGGCCGCTTGTAAGTTTGAGAGCTCATAATGAATTCTGGCTCCCTTCTCAGGAGTCGGAGTAATTCGATAGGTCAATCAGAGAGCAGGCAGTGGCACGATGGGCAGAATGGCCTCCTTCGCTACTGTTAGGATCTGTCCTTCTAATCCTTCCTCCCCGCCCCTCCCACACTTCCCCTCTCTCGCCCTTAATTCATCACTTCCTTCCTTCTACCCTTCCTTATTTCTGTCCTTCTTTCCTTCTTTCCTTCCTTCCTTCCTTGCTTTCTTCATTCCTCCCTCCCTCCCTTCCTCCCTCAAACCCTCGCCTCCCCCCATAGAGATTATTAAACGTTGGACACGTCCCGTCAGTCCAACAATACCAATCCAGTCGTATCAAGGGGAGGGGGCGTTGGGGTGGGGCGAACTTTTGTGTGAAACGTAACTATCTTGCAAACTACCCTCTGAAATCGGTGCGATCTTGGAAAGATGCACAATAGAGGGGGAACAGACATCTCTGGTTGATGAGCTGGTGAAGCCAAGAAATAAAACAACTACTGATTGATATTAAATTGGATTGTATGCAAAAGATTGGATAAACATTCACATTGTTGATGATATTATCAAAATCGAGATTCCAGGTTCAATGGACCTTTGTCTCTATAACAAAGTAGTGAAGATTGATTGCATACTGAGGCTTTTGGTTGAATTTTGATGTGTAATTTATTACTACAGCTACAATGCTCGATCCATTATTTTAGCATGAATTGACTACAACATGTAATTAGTGGCTATCATATTGAAGCAAGTAAACCATGGTTAACTGGTGACAAATAACATTTGACGATCACTCAATTAGAGTATGTGGACTGTGTAAAATGAATATATGATATCACCATTAACAAAATGCATAAGCCAGAGAACAGTTTTGACAGTTGAAATTTATTTTTTTCTTGGCAGAAACAAAGCTTTAATCTATGATTTCAACTTTAACCATTTTGGTCAATATATTTTAATTCGTCCTTCAGCTACTGTAATAGTTCATGACAAGGAAAGTTCAGAAATATTATGAATATTACGATGATGTATTTTAGGCTGAACGGACTGATGCTTTGAAACAAAAGGAAATCAGGACAATTCTTCAGTCCACTGATGCTGTAGGGAGCTGGGTCTTGAGACAAATGCTGAACCATAAATTGTCTTGGTAAGGTGATGGGTTTCTCTTTCCTGCTGTACACAGCATGAGAGTGGTGATGTGGTGCAGGAAAGGATAAGAATCTGGAGAAAAGCTAGTTATTTCTGAAGTTTTAACAAGTTTTATATTCAGTTAAAAGCAGTGGTGCCTTGGTGTTGCCTGTTCATTTTATGTTTGAATTTCTCTGATTGTTGCTTGAAGTTATAATTTTAAGTGCAGGGTTATAGTATAGTTTTCTTGTAGGACAACTGCACCGATTTGAATGTTTATAATATTAAAATGCTCCCTTTTTTCTCACTGCATATTTAGCATGGAAGGGGTAGAATAGCTTGTACCGGATGTCTCGTGCTGCTTGATCTGGGGAGACCGCTGAATGTGCACGAGTGAAATTTTATGCGTGAAGCAACCAGCAAGCGATATGCATGAGGAAGATTCATTGATGAACGGATCTTAGACATGGTCAGTCACGCTGACAGCACCACTACATGAAATGGTTAATGTGGCTCATAACAGTGAGAACATCTATTGGATCACAACTGATTTAAGACTTTTACACCTGTTTCGTCGAGAAACAGACCTTCTCCATTAAGCTTAATGAAACAGTTAGGATAGTGTTAATGATGAAATGGATTATTTTACCCTCAGTCTGGTTCAGCAAACATTGAGTCGAATACACCTTTCAAGTTCAAGAGAACTTTATTAGCAGGGCTTAGTCTGCAGCTTCGATTCTGACTCCCGATGGAGTCTTGTCGATTCTGACAGAGTATGACAGAAACATACAGAAGTTCACACCTTTATACAAATCAATAGGGGTTGGAACATCGTTAACACAAGGGTCAACACCAATCATAAGCTGGGCATAGGTTGGCCATGCGTGGTTACATGGTTGCCGGCCAATCATAGATCGTCCATGTGCTGATCATGCCGCAATTAGACAGCAGAGGGGATACATCCTTATCTTCTAACTTGGACTGTCCTCCCCTGTCCCTACTGTTCCTTATCTCCTTGCTTGGAATGTCTTTCGGCTTTGCTAAGCTCGTTACCGATATTGATTAGCCCGTTGCATGGAGACACCCAGATCAGACATTGAATCATATCAAAGACTCCTACATTGATGAGACAATGCAGGCCTGCTGACTACGCAAACATGTGGCCTAGAAGGGGGGGCCCACTGTTCCAACCTCAGCTACCAATTAATTAACCCTTGCCTAACCATATTGCATTCTGCTCCCTTGCCACGTTGACATTCTACTATCTACTGAAAACTGACTATGTAGGCATTTTCATTAAAGGGGCACTACGTAGGCATTCTCATCACTACGTAGCCATTCTCATCAAAAACACTGGTACCGATCAGAGCTATTGAAGTTAAAATAGAGAAGGGCATCAAATTGGAAATTTCAAATTCAGAATGAATCCTCTAAACATGAATTAAAATGACCCATAATATGGTTAACAGTAAGAGTGGACAGGAGGTTCTTTTAATTCGAGGTGATGACGTTTTGATATATGAAAGTGTACGGGGAGAAACAGGTTTAGAACCTTGTTTACCATTCAATGTATCATGATATTCTTAACAATTTTAAATATATGTTATACAAACCGAATTGGTAGAGTTCTGTGTAATAGAACATAATTTGTTCAGTGTTGGCCTTATACACTCTAAAGACGACAATGGGTAGTTTGTAAGGAGAGGGCGCGGACACAATGGGCCGAATGGCCCGCTTCTCTGCTTTATCTTTTCAATGGTTCTATGGTTCTATGCTTAATCAGACTGTTCTGAAGTCTATTAATGTTATGCTGCTATTGATTTCTCTTTATAATTAAGTAATTTTAATATTTAGCCTTTGCCCTTAAACCGGGGAAGTTTAATTAATTTTGAAATAACTTGGGCTATTGGATCAGGGCTCATCCTGCATCAATGGTCACTTTCAGGATGAAGTAATAAGAGGTTTAGTAAAAGACGATCCATTTCATGCTGAATCATTTGATAAACATTAAACGGCGCTAAACAGTAACGTCTGCGAAGGAAAACATCGGGGCATACATCACACTTTTAACTGGTACGAATGATACAGAAACAGAGACAGAGTAATAATTAAAGGTTTCAGTTGAAATATTGAAGTTAGATTGAACAAGAGTGAAACTGTCGATAGGGTTACCACATGGTAGAGTTGTACTTCTTTGGTCATCAGAAGGAAAACTAAAGTTATTGATAAGGAATAAGTGAATTAAACGTTCCTTACATGCAATTGCATTTTAACTTTTATCTAATTATATAATGCAGAACAGTCTGGATTTCATATACATATAAGGAGAGAAATATATAAAAGTTGCCAGTTTGTAATGACTGTTTTCATTCGTAAAGACCAAAGATACTGAGATCATGACGGTAACACGTCTGGATCACCAACCAACCATCATCAGGTGTGTTTGGATCTATTGCCTTTCAAGTGCATGTTTAAGTACTGTTACTTGAGTTCGAGAGTGACGTACTTAAGTTCGAAACTAGAGTCTTGAACTTAAATGAAGCCAATTACATTGGTATGAGGGGCGAGTTGGCTAAGGTAGATTGGGAAATTAGATTTAAATGTATGACATTCAAGAAGCATTTGAAGAAATATTTCAAAATTCACAATGAGCAGACATTCCATTGAGAAATAAAAACTCCACGGGTAAATAGATACATCCGCGGCTAACTAAATAAGTTAAGGAAGGTATTAGATTACATTTAGAGTCTTATAATGTGGCGAAGAATACTAATAAGCCTGAGGATTGGGAGTGCTGCAGAAACCAACAAAGGACGACCAATCAATTGATAAAAAGGGAGAAAATAGAATATGATAGTAAACTAGCAAGAAATATAAAAAAACGGAATGTAAGAGTTTCTGGAAGTATGTAGAAAGGAAGAGAGTAGTGAAAGTAAACGTTGGTCCCTTAGAGGCTGAGTCAGAAGAAATTATAATAGGGAATAAGGAAATGGCAGAGACATTAAACACATATTTTGTATCTGTCTTTACAGTGGAAGACACAAAAAGCATACCAAAAATAATGGGGAAATAAGGGGCTAATGTGAGGAACTTAAAGAAATTAACATCAGCAGAGAAAAAGTACTGGTGAAACTAATGAGACTAAAAGCCAATAAATCCCCTGCACATGATGGCCTATATCCTATTTTATAAAAGATGTGTGCCTGCAGAGATATTGAATGTATTGGTCGTGATACTCAAGAAAAGAGTGAGAAAGAAAACAAAGACCTTCAGACCAGTTCGCCTGACATCGGTCATCAAGGAAATGCAGGAATCCATTATTAAAGAAGTGGTAACAGGGCATTTAGAAAATCATAATATGATGAAGCAGAGTCAACATGGTTTTACAAAGATAGGTGGAAAAACAAGTTGCGATGACACAAAAGTGTCTGCAAAGGTATATTGACAGGTTAAGCGAATGGGCAAAAATTTGATAGATGGAATATAATGTGGGAAAATGTGAAGTCATCCATCTTGGGAGCAAAAGTAAAAAAGCAAAATATTATTTGAATGGAGAAATACTACAAAATGCTGCAGTACAGAGGGATCTGGGTGCCCTCGTACATGAACAGAAAAAGTCAACATTCATCTGCAACATGAAATCAAGAAGGCAAACTGAATATTGGTCTTTAATTCTAGGAGGGTGCTGGTGAGACCACACCTGGAGTTCTGGTGACCTTATTTAAGGAAGGACATACTTGCGTTGGAGGCAGTTCAGAGAAGGTTCACTAGGTTGATTCCGGGTATGGAAGGGTTGCCTTATGAGGAATTATTGAACAGGTTGGGTCTATATTCGTTGAAGTTTAGAAGAACGAGAGGAGATCTTATTGAAACATAAAAGATTCTGAAGAGACTCGATAGGCTAAGTACTGAGAGGATGTTACCCATCGTGGGGGAATCTAAAACTAGGGGGCACAGTCTCAGAATAAGGGTCGCCCGTTTTAGACGGAAATGAGGAGGAATTCCTTCTCCCATAGAGTCGTGAATCTTTGGAATTCTTTGTCCCAAAAAGCTGTGGAGGCTGAGTCATTGAATATATTCAAGGCTGAGTTAGACAAATTTTTGATCAGCAAGGGAGTCAAAAGATATGGAGAAAGAGCGGGAAAGTGGAGTTTAGGTAAAAATCAGATCAGCCATTATCTCATTAAATGGCGGAGACAGCTCGAGGGTCCGAATGGCCTACTCTTGCTCGTATCTCTTATGGTCTTATGAAAGGTAAATAGTGTTTCACAAATTCATTCGAGATTTTTGAGGATGTAAGTAACAAGCTAGATAAAGGAGAACCAGTGGGTGTAGCATATTAGCATTTTCAAAAGCCATTCGATCAGGTGCCAAACAAAAAGGTTGCAACACAAGATCAGGGCTCATGGTGTTGGGAGTAATATATTAGCATTGATAGAGGATTGGTTGTTGGACAGAAAACAGAGAGTAGGAATCAACGAGTTATTTTCAGGTTGACAGGTTTTAAATCGTGGGGGGCTGCAGGGATCAATGTTTGGGCCTAAGCTGTTTACAATCTTTATTAATGACTTAAATGAAGGGACCGAGTGTTATGTATCCAAGTTTGCTGACAATGGACGCAAAGAGTCTGCAAAGGGTAATAGACAGGTTACGTGATTAGGAAAGAAGGTGGCAAACGGAGTATAACGTGGGGAAATGTGAGGTTATTCGCCATGCTAACAAGAATAGAAACACAGATTTTTTAAAAATGGCGAGAAACGAATAAATGTTGGTGTTCAGCGTGATTTAGGTTTCTCCGTACAAGAAACACAGAAAGTTAATATTAAGCTGCAGCAAGCAATTAGGAAAGCAAATGGCACATTGGCCTTTATTGCAAGGGTGTTGGAGTACAAGAGTAAGGGAGTCTTGCTACAATTATAAAGGGTTTTGCTAAGACCACACCTGGAGTACTGTGTACAGTTTTGGTCTCCTTACCGAAGGAAGGATATACTTGCCTTAGCGATCAGTCATGAAGATTCCGGGCGAGATGGTGTTGCCAGGATGCGAAAGGTGAGGCTGGAGCAGTCACGGTGGATCTGTGTCTCTCCCCACTTAACTTCTACGCAGCTTTTGAAGATCTTTTAATAGCGAACCACACATTTGGGGTGGTGTCTTGTCAACAATAGATTACAAATACAACCCACGATTGATTGACACTTCACTTGTTTTGTCTCAGTAATCACAACATAACCAAGTTAAGTCGGCAGATGTTCAAACGATCTCTAGCCCTCCTGGAATCGTTCTTGTTGCTTTAGTGACCTATCCTCTGTCTTTTATAATGTGTCATTAACAATCCTTCTTAACAGTCCTTCCACCTTTTAATAGTCATTTTCCTGTAGACATAATGAAGCCGATTTAATATCTGGCTTTTGTTTATTGGAAGAACTCTTGCAACACAGAGTATCTGGGAAAGTCTCACAGTAAATAATATTCAGGGTCAGGTGCACAAGACTGAGAGTCTTTATTGTGCAGCCTGCAGGCATCACCTTTAGAAATGTCAAAAATAAATCAACTAGAGTTTTACCCCAGAAAAAACATGAACTGTATGGCTGCTTCTTTTGCTGCTGTTCTGATAGACA
Organism: Heptranchias perlo; assembly: GCF_035084215.1. Taxonomy (NCBI): domain Eukaryota; kingdom Metazoa; phylum Chordata; class Chondrichthyes; order Hexanchiformes; family Hexanchidae; genus Heptranchias; species Heptranchias perlo. The sequence continues at coordinate 4,333,486 of NW_027139559.1, forward strand.
ACACTCTCATTCTTTCCAGGCAGATTATACATTTTGTTTGCGTATTGTATACCTTGTGTTCTGTTCTCACTCCTGTCTCTTGATATGTTTTTCCATCTTTCGTCGTGTCTGTTCTCTGTGTATATAGTTTATCTTCTGTGCGTTTTTTTTTTCTTTTTCTATCTTGGTATTTCCACTTCAACTTTAATTCATGTCTCTCTGTCGCTATTTATGTCTCTCTCTTGTTCTATCAATCACTCTTGGCTATTTTTCGACACATTTCCCCCTCTCCGCCTGTATGTCTCTGCTTGTCTTCGTTCTCTGCGTCTCTTTCTTTTTTAAATCTGCCCCCCTGACCCTTTCGCTTGTTGTCTCTCTCTGTGACTCCATCAGTCATTTTGTCTTTCCACCTCTGTGTCTGTATTCTTCGCTCTCTTTCTCTTTGCCTGTGCCTATCTCTGTCTTTGTTCCTCTCTGAGAATCTACAATTCCCATTTCTTTCTCTCGACCTCTTTCTTCCTCCGTCCTCTTTTATCTGTCTCTTTTTCATTCTGTTTGTTTCTCACACTCTGCAGCTCTGTTTCTGTTTACTTCTTTCTCTCTGTTGCTAGTTGACTTCTCAATCTCTCTGCGTCTGTTTCTGTATTTCATTCTATTTCTTTCAATCTCCGTTTTAATCTTTGTATTTTCCCCCTCTTTCAGGTTTTCTATTTTACACCTTGCTTTCTGTTCCAATAAACAGCAACTTGCATTTGCCTCTTCGGACAACTACTACAACAACTTCCACTTAAATAGAACATATGTCTATATATATTCTACATATAATGTACAGCACAGATACAAGCCATTCAGCCCAACTGGGTACAGAAGATTCTCCATAATTCCGAAATGAATGCATGCGGCAGCAGCAGCAGTAGCAGCAGCAGCAACAACAACAACAACAACAACAACAACCTATGAAAGCTGCGGGGACACAGCAGGGGGGAAATGGGACTAATTGGTTAGCTGCTTCAAAAAGCCGGCACAGGCGTAATGGGCCGAATGGCCTTCTCCTGTGCTGTACCTACTACGATACTATGAACAACATCTTCAACGCCATGAACCTGAAAAAATGGCCGCCATTAAGGTAGCCACCTTACTGAGGAGCAAGGTGGGCATCTTAAACAAAATGGCCACCAGTGACCCAGTGGTCCCACCGTGCTCTCGTGATCTACAGTGATCTCACAATTTCCCAGTGCTCGCACAGTGTCCCAGTGATCCCACATTGCTCCCAATGATCCCGCAGTGATACCACAGTGCTCCCATTGATCTCATAGTGGCCCAGTAATCCACAGTGTGCCAGTGATTTCACAGTGATCACATTGATCGACTGTGACCCAGCGTTCCCATAGTAACTCGAACATAACTCACGTGAGACCCATTGGGTGAAGCCTGTGGTGAAGGCCTAGATCAGGCCCCAATGGAGAGACAGCTTCTTGTCCAAGGATACCTCCTCCTAAAATGTCTCTTCTCACATCTTCATGTCAGAGCATTTTCACAAAAAAAATCCACGAGCTACAGAGAGTAGAAAAGGAATTGATTAAAAACAATGTCAGAGATTAGAAAGGCACAGCAAGAGCCCAGAGCTCACACTACTTACTCACTCCTACACAGGCAATCTCTCAGCAATCACCACTGAGAAACAAAATCCTCAGTTACAAAGCGGAGAATCCAAAGAGAAGAGTGAAAATTTGGTAGTGAGCGAAATAGGAAGACACTCAGGACGGACTGGAATGCTCATGTTGCTTCTCTCTCTAATACAAGTTGAAGAGTTATTTCTCCTGCATTTCCACTCACTCCCCCTAAAAGGTGCAGGTGTGTCTGTCTCTCCTGGTTTGTTGTTTGCTGCAGGGTCCCATTCGACTCTTTGTTCATTTTCCTTTCTGTTCCTGGAGCAGGGGACAAAAAGCCTGTCGTTTGTTGATACTTCACTCCTTTTTGTTGCAGTTGGCGACGGTTGAACGAACTTTACCTTCTCTTGTTTTAATTGCAGTGGGGAAAAAAAGCCAATAGTTTATGGTCAAAATACAACTTGTGGCTTTTTCCAATTAGCCGAAGAGATAAAACAAATTCATGACATTTAGAAGAGCGAAAGCAAAGAACTTAATAAAATAAACAGCAAGATCCCTTACTCAGTTATGGGGACAATCTCTCGGTAACTTTAATTTACACAGAAACAACGCCAAGTTTGTAAAGCAGATGAATTTAACGAGTAAAAGTTTCAGAGAAAATCTTTCCAGACAACAACAATTTGAATATAATATATATATTTATACATTACATAGATACAGCAGGACACAGCAAATAAAAAGGCCATTCGTTCCATCAGGGTAAGGAAGTTACTCCTGAATTCCTTATTTTACTACAACGAAAGCTTGTATATATATTATAACATATACATTTATCTATATATATTTATATATCCTTCCAGATTACAACAAATGCTACAAAGCCATCATAACGGTTGTGGGTAACGAGCAGAGCGGGGAATGGGACTAATTGGATAGGTCTTTCAAAGAGCTAGTGCAGGCATGATGGGTCGAATGGCCTCCTCCTGCGATACTATGATAGTACAAAAAACAACGTAAACGCCATGAACCTGGAAAATGATTGATCGCCCTGAACCTGAAATAGAATGACCGCCATCAACCTAAAATTAAACGGCCGCTCTAATACAAAGTGGCCTCTAGCAAGGCAGCCATCTCACGGAGGAGCAAGTCGGCCGTCTCACTGAGCGGCAAGGTGGCAATCTTAAACAAAATGGCCGCCAAGAAGTTTAATCAAAATGGCCACCTTGAACCTGAAATAAATGGCCAACAGTATGACAGCTATCTTACTGAGAGGCATGGCAGCCATCCTTTGAAGGACAAGACGGAGTTTGTTATGGTGAAAGACACGGAGAGGGTTCATTTGCTGTGCTTGTTAAATCACTGTTGCACAAAGTTAAGGATACAAATTGGGTGGGAAGGCCACTCGCTGGTGTTTAACACAAAGACATCGGTGAAGTGAGGGAATTAAGCACCAAGACGTGAATTTCTACAAAAAATGGATTAACATTTGGTTATTTCAACGCAATGCTTGCGGAGAAGCAGAGACCAGACTTTCAGAGGAAAGGAAAAAGCAGCCATTTTGTGTAGAGCTTGCAATTCTAGCTTGCATTAAATAAATCAGAATAAAATTAGACTCAATCTGGAAGGAGTTATGATCTGGAATTTAATTTATTTATCCATTATTCATATTTATATATAATCTGAAACAATAACAGTATTTGTAACAGTGACAGAGCAAGAGAGTGCTGGGGGACCCTATCAGTTTAGTAACACAGCAGAAGGGACAGGAGTACATTGTGATTTATTACAGAATACAGCAGCTCACTGGGAAAGTTACACATGATACAGATGTGGGAGCAAAAAGGTGCAAAGTGATTTTACACTTTAATTCAGGGCAAAGCATTTTTATCTCGACAAGGTTTAATTTTATATTTAACTTAATGGGCTCTTTTTCCTCAGGAAACTTCAGGCAAAAATCATGGCTTTATAAAGAAAACAATGATATTATTATTAATACCCTAGAAAAATTGAGACTAGAATTTAAACAACACCTTGGGTTTATGCCCGATTTAGAACAGTTTTAACAACAATAAAACAACACATTCTAAATTCCCAAAACGCATAAACGTTTGGAAAACAAATGACTATCTTAGACTAACCACGTAACGAAAATTATATATTGAATTGACTCAAGTTTGCCGTGAAGATTCCAGGTATGTGGATGCATACCTTTGAAGTGTACCGTGGCTTTCTCTTGTAATCAGGTGATCTGCTTCACAGGCATCAACCCACATCTTCCTGACTGCTCGCTACCGCATCAAGTTGTGAGGTAGCGAGCAGTCAGGACGATGTGAGTTGATGCTGCCAGGCATCGAAAGGCGAGGTTGGAGCAGTCGTGATGGAGGTGTGATTCTCCCCACTCAACTTCTGCGCAGCTTTTAAAGAACTTTTGAACAGAACTACACCTCTGGGACGGTGACTTGTCAGCAATGGGTTCCTATAAATACAACCCACGATTGATTGACACTTCACTTGTTTTTTCTAAGTGTCCACAATGTAACCAAGTTAAGTCTGCAAGTGTTCAAATGACCTCTAGCACTCCTGGGATTGTTCTTGTTGCCATTGTGATCTATTCTCTGCTGTGTGGTATTTTACAAAGTGTCATTAACAAGCCTTTCAACAGTCCTTCCACCTTTTGAAAGTCCGTTTCCTTCAGACATGGTGAAGCCGATTTAACAGCAGGCTTTCGTTTATCAGATGGATGTTTACTACACAGAGCAGCTGCGAAAGTCCTGCATTAAACAATGGGCCGGGTCAGGTACAAACGACTGAGTAACTTTATTGTGTCAAAATTAACTCCACAAAAGTGTTATCCCAGAACAAACATGAACCGTCTGGTCCGCTTCATCTGCTGCTGTTCTGCTGGTCAGCAATCTCACACGCTCCAGGCTGATTGCACAGTTTATTTGGTTATTTAATGCTTTCTGTTCTCTCTTCTCAATCCTGCCTCTACTCTCTTGCCACTTTATATATTTATCCGTCATTCATTCTGTCGGTTTCCTGTTTATATGGTTTATTACTCTCTATTTTCTGTGTGTTCTTCCGTCTTGTTATTTCCATCTCGACTTTAATTTCTGTCTCCTGTCGCTATTCATGTTTCTATCTTTTTTCTATCTGTTATTCGTGGCTTCTTTATATGCGCCTCTCTCTCTGTCTGTATACCGCTGCCTGTCTTTTCTCTCTGCTTCCCTGTTCCTCTCGCTTGTAGTCTCGTTCGCTCTGACGTCATCCATCCTTTTGTCTTTCCACCTCTGACTCCATGTCCTTCTCTCTCAACCTGTTTGTTTCTGACTGTCACTGTCTTTGCTTCTCTCTGTGGATTAATTTTCCCTTTTCTTTCTCTCTTTCTTTTTCTTCCTCCTTCCCTTTTCATCTGTCTTTGTTTCTTTCTCTTTTTTTCCCAATCTCTCCAACTCTGTTTCTGTCTACTTCATTCTCCCTGTTGCGAGTTAACTTTTGAATCTGTTCTTTGCATCTTTTTCTGAATTTATTTCCATTTATTTCAATCTCTGTTTTATTCTTTGTATTTCTCCCCCTCTCTCCTGTTTTATATTATTCACCTTGTTTTCCATTTCCCTTTCTCACTTTCTCTTACTGTCATTTTATGTCTGAAACTCCCCTGCACTGCCTCTCTCTCGGTCCCGAGTTATTTGAATCGATTTCTTCTCTGTTTACCACTCTGCTTCTTTTACTTTGTAATTCTTTGTCGCCGTCTTTTACTCGTTCCATCCAAGTCTGCTTTCACTCTATCACTCTCTTTATCTCTATGTGTATATATATATATATATAAACTGATATATCTGCTGTCTTTCTTTCTTTATTTTTCTCTCCTGTGTTAAAAACTCTATTTATTTTGCTCCATCTCCCGGTAACTCTGCCCTGCCCGTCTTTATTTACATCTCTCTCACACGTTCTCCCTCCCTTTTATGTGAATCTGTCTTAATTCTCAGCGCATTTTTAATCGTTAGATTTCTTCTTTCCCTGTTTTCGCTCTCCATCTCTCTCTCTCTCGTGCGCTCTCTCCCCTCTTTCTCTCTCTCTCGGTCTCTCTCTCTGTCTCCCCCTGTCTCACTTTCTCTGTCTTTCTATCTCTGTGTGTCTCTCTCAGTCTGTCTCTCTCTGCCTCTCTCTCTGTCTCTCCCTCTATCTCTCCCTCTGTCGCTCTCTCTGTGCCTTCCTCTCTCTTTGTCTCGCTCTCCCACTGTCTCTCTCTCACTATCTCTCCCCTCCCGCTGTCCGTCCCTCTCTCTCTACCTCTCTGTCTCCCCATTGTCTGCCTCTCTTTCTGTCTCTGTCTGTCTCTAGCTCCAGCCATCTCTTTGTCTGTCTGTCAGTCTCCCCCTCCCTCTGCCTGTCTTTCGCTGTCACTCTTAGCCTCTCGCTCTCTGAAAGTCTCTCTCTCTGTCTTCCCCTGTGTCTATCTGCATCTCTATCTCCCTCTGTCAACCTGTCTTTCACACCGTCTCTTTCTCCATGTCTCTCTCTCTGTCTCTCTCTCCCCCTGTATTTCTCTATCTCTCTCTCTCTCAGTCTTTCCCTCTCTCTCTTTCTCTCACTCTTTATCTGTCTCTTCCTATCTGCCTCTCCCTCTCTCTCCAACTCTCGCTGTCTCTCTGTCTGCCTCTCCCACTATTGCTTTCTCTCCCTCACTCTCTGGGTATCTTTCTCTCTTTAGCACCCCTCTCTCTGTGTGTGTATCTCTCCCTCTCACTCTCCCTCTCACTCTCGATTTAAGTGGAGTGCTCCTATTCTGATCAGGCCCACCACAGCTACCTTGATTGCCAGGTTTGCCCATTTTGCAGGGCGATCATTTAGTTGAAGTCCAGCAGAGATCTTTAGTGCCGCCATTTTGAGCAACAATTCACACTTCTCGCCTGGAGAGCAAATCCCGCCTCAATAGGTCAGATTATCAATAAAATGCAACATCCGAATCAGATTGAAGATCATTTCATGGCCCCATGCTGCTCATTTAAAATGAACTTTGTGTCCTCTGGGAATTGAAGAGGATGGAGTATAAAATGGCATTTAGTTCCAGTGCTTAAAATCCTTCAGCTCTTCCTATGATTTCACTAATTGAACAATTAGATTGAGTGGGTATTTCACCGCGTTCTTCAGCTCCTCTCTGAACTTAGTTTGGGTCAGGACATAAATACACGTGTTTGTGCAAGAACTGAGAAGCTGCAACATCTTTGCTGTGTGTTCTGTGATATAACCAGGGTCAGTATAGGAGTAATGAAACTGAATGTCTGTAATTCGCAGATCAATGTAAAATATAACCTGTGTTACGCATAACAATATAAAACTGACCGATATACTGAAGAGTAAAATGATGGATTTCTTTCGGTTCTCCATCTCTTCGTCCTTGTGAATCTCTCCATTGCTGCGAATCCGGAGTCCCCTGCGGACTCGACTGGACACTAAAATACGTCTGACCGTCAGAACATTGAAAAGCAATATCAGGCAGAACGGGATAAAGGGGGTTAAGATTAGGTGAAACATCTCAAATGCAGCCCATGCGGTGGATTCACGGAAGCTCTGTTTAATCTCACAAAACCAGGGAACATTATCAATTACATATCGAGGTTTAAGTGTAAAGTACCAGGGGAGACTCTCTAAACAGCCCAGCACACTCACTGTTCCCAGAACCACAGCCGTCGTTTTCTCAGTACAATATTTAGTTTTCAGATTCTCACAACAAATGGCCACAAATCGATCAAAGGTGAAAGCAACTGTGAACCAAACAGAAACCACCGTGGCTGCATTACTCAAGAAGATAAGTAAAGTACACACGGGAGTCATGTTCAGGAATGACCATGGGAGATGAAGCGCATTAATCCGATTCAATATTGGATCAGCAATAACGACCAGGAAATCGGCGACTGCCATTCCCACCAGGTAATGACTGATACATTTGGAGAGACCGCACTTTCCTCGGGACAGGATCACAATCGCCACCAAATTAACTGGAAAGAGAGAAAGGGAAGCAGAGAAATTACTGATCAGACCTGGAGCAAAACAACAGTTTGAGAGGGTCTGGGGTGAAATTTCCAACTTTGTTGCTGCATCAAACTGTGGAAAGTGATTCATTGACAGGGGCTGGCACTAAACGGGAAAGGCATCTGGAGACCGAGCCAGTGAGTGAGATTGGGAGAGAGACAAGGAAAAGGACATGTAGGAGCTGGAAGGGCGTCAGGAGCGGATGGTTTGGCAAAGCGGATCAACTTAAGCAATGGATGAGGAGACAGAGGATTCAATGCATTGGGAGGAGAGGCTGGAATTCACAGGGAGAGACTGCAGCAGAGTGTTGGAGGAAATCTAATCTATAGGTCCCAATAACACAATCCAAATAATGCGTTCAACAATTCATTTTTGTGGATATTGGTGTCAGGGAACATGTGTTGGATACAAAAAGTGTTCAATAAATTTACCTTGTACAATCAATTAAAATTACATTTAACAGCATTAATTAAATCCACATCCTTGTTTATTGAATGCAGCTGAGCTTTAAAAATACAATGTCCTGCTAATTAATGATGATCAAGAAATTACTGATTCCATTTTTCAAGTAAATTTTAGTTATGTTTCGTGTTAAGTTGGAAAACAGGGAACATTCATAAAAACAGAGTGAGGACCCGAAAGGGTCTAAACATGAGGGGCGAGTCGCACAATAAAAACTCACCCAATCTGACCACATCATAATAACACCTTGAAGACACATTTTCTAAATTTAATTATTCTGGAAGTTTCTGCAGTTTATTCACACTGCACCTCTTGCTTTCCTCTCAGCCGCCGTCTCTATCACTCGACTCCCAAGTCCAATTTCATATCCGATTAAATCCTATCATCCTGCCCCTGCATTTTGTTCACCAGCCCCACCGACCCTATACTCAGTGACACTTTGTTCAATAGTGAAGTCACTGTGGAATAGTTCAATGTTTCCAGAGATCATCCAGATCTCCGCCTGTTCACCTACGCCAATCACTTCATCTGCAAATCATGGAATAAACAGAATCAAATGCCTCTTCCAGACAGATCTCACAATGATTGAGATTCCATCTCCTGTAATTGTTAAGTAAAGTGTTAGATGGCGGGATTGTTCAATTAACAAAACGCCAATATCATACTTATAACCTACAGATAAATAGAAGGGCGCCAGATTCCACCTGATACAGTGCAAACTGATACAACATAACCTCAAAACATTTCATTTTACAATGAAGTCCAGTGACAGTCAGTGAATTTATCCACAGTGAAGCAGAAAAGGAGATGTGAAAGAATCAGCAGCAAACTCAGTTCAGTAACCAGGCATCTGAAACGGCGTCAGATACACACATAATGAAATAATATTTCTTAACAGTGATAACTAATAAGTAGATTGAAATTCCAGTTAAACTGAAGCATGTTATTGGGGAGGGAGGAAATTGTGCTGACTCCTTGTAACACTGATACGGTGAGCTGTCACATTATCAATCACTGACAGCAGATTGATGACAAAGTATTCCATGACAGGTTAGCTCCACAACATTAAATTGTTAACAGCTTCTGACAGTCTGATACCAGCTCTTAGCCCAGTCACCTGATCCCCATATATTCATTCGAAAGAATAATCCAGTAACAATGCCAATGTTGGATAAACAATGCCCATTTCCGATATGATGTATCTTCTACAAGACCAAACGTTTAGTATTTAAGGAGACACCATCATTCAATAATACATTAAGTACAGAGAATAATCCAGTAACAATACGAGGATTAGGAAAAACTACATTACAGTTATAATGCAGCTCCCACAAGACCGAAAGAGCAGAGACTTTACAAATTACATCATTCAACCGTTAAAACAGAACAGAACAGGCGACCGTGTAAAACATGCAGGGAGAAAAAAAAATTAATGCACCAACAGCAGCAGAGTGAACACCTGATTCCAATATCTTCAATAAAGATAAGTAACAATGCCAAAATTGGATACACAGAGGTCACTAGAAATAGAATGTAACTCCCATAAGACCGAATGTTTAGAAGCTAAGGACATACCATTATTCAACAAAACAGTTCGTACAGAGAATAATCCAGTACCAATGCCAGGGTTAGACACTGAAAGAGAACATTACAGATATGATGCAGCTCCAACAAGACCGAAAGAGCAGAAATTTAACAAATTTAATCATTCAGCCGATGGAACAGAACAGGCGACTGCGTAAAACATGCAGCACAAAAAAATCCAGGTACAGCAGCAGAGTTAACATCGATTTACACCATTAACAGCTGGGATAACGGCGTACCCAGAACTCCAACGGCTGCAAGAACAGGATAATAAATGCGTTGTATCTGATGGATTACTGGATATCCCATTTCTTTGAGAAGCACTGGCTTTTGTTGTCATGGAAACTACAGCTCCGGCAGGCACTCTGATCTGATCCAATCAAACCAGCCCTGAATTAGATAGGAGATAAATGTCCACTGACATGGTTATACTCCTGACTATTGCTATTAGTTACAGTTAAAAGGCAGGTTGAAGATTGCAGTCTAGAAATGACTGTGGGTGAAATTAGGGGACGGACACTGAACGTGTCCCAATCACATTCCTCTCTCCGTTATTTTACCCGTTTATTCTACATTGGTGAAATGCTCCAGTAAATTTGGTCCCGTGCAAAACGGAGCTGAGCTCATGACCTGATTTGACGTCCATCACAAACGCCACGTGATTCACTCACCCGCCTCCATTCCTTCCTCGGCACATTGCCATTGAAACCCTCATCAATTCCTCTGTACCCTCCAGACTCCATTCATCCAATGCACTCCTGACCGCCACACAAACTTCACCTTCCTTAAACGTGAACTCGTCCAAATCTCTGTCGTCTGTGTTTAACCAGCACCAGGTCCTGCTCGGCCTCACTGGCCCTCACTGGCTCCCAGTTCCATATCACTTAGATTTAAAATTCTCATCCTTTCGTTTAAATTCATCCATGGACCACCCCTCCGCATCCCACTCCCCTTCTCCACACAAAAAAAAATCATAAGATCACAAGAAATAGGTCGGGAGTAGGCCATCTGCTCCCTCGAACCTGCTCCACCATTCAACAAGATCACTGCTGATCTTCTACCTCACACCATTTTCCTGCACCATCTCCATATCCCTTTATGCCTTAAATATCTAGAAATCTATCTATCTCTGTTTTGAATGTACCCAAGGGCTGAGCAACAACAGCCCTCCGGGGTAGAGAATTTCAAAGATTCACTACCCTCTGAGTGAAAAAAAATTCTCCTCATCACAGTCCTAAATGGCCGACCCCTTATTCTGAAACTGTGATCCCTGGTTCTCGACTCCATAGGCAGGGGAAACAGCCTCTTTGCATCGACACGATAAGAATTGAGTATGTTTCAATGAGATCAACTCTCATTCTTCTAAACTCCAGAAAAGACAGGCCCATTCTACTCAATCTCTGCTCATATGACAATCCCGCCATCCCTAGAATCAATCAAGTGAACCTTCGTTGCACTCCTCGAAGGCGATTACATCCTCTCTTAGGTAAGGAGAACGAAATTGTTCACAATACCCGAGGTGCGATCTCACCAAGGCCCTAGATAATTGCATTAAGACATCCTTACAACTGCATTCAAATCCTATTGAAATAAAGGCCAACATATCATCTGCCTTACTAATTGCTTGCTGCACCTGCATGTTAGCTTTCAGTGACTCATGTACAAGGACATCAACGTTTCCCAATCTCTCAACATTTAAAAAATAATCTGTATTTCTGTTTTTGCGAACGAAGTGGATAACTTCACATTGGTTTCACTTTATATTGCATCTGCCAGGTTCTTTCCCACTCACTTAGCCTGTCCATATCCCATTGAAGCCTCTTTGCATGCTCCTCATAACTCGCATTCCCACCTAGTTTTGCGTCATCAGCAAACGTGGAAATATTACATTTGGTCCCCTCATCTCAATCATTGATCAAGATTGGAAATAGTTGTGGCACCACGAGTCACACTCTGCCAACCTGTAAAAGACCCGTTTATTCCTAATCTCTGTTTTCTGTCTGTTATCATAGAATCATAGAAGTTACATCATGGAAACAGGCCCTTCGGCCCAACATGTCCATGTCGCCCAATTTATACCACTAAGCTAGTCCCAATTACTTCCACTTGGCCCATATCCCTCTATACCCATCTTACCCATGTAACTGTCCAAATGCTTTTTAAAAGACGAAATTGTACCCGCCTCCACTACTGCCTCTGGCAGCTCGTTCCAGACACTCACCACCCTTTGAGTGAAAAAATTGCCCCTCTGGACACTTTTGTATCTCTCCCCTCTCACCTTAAATCTATGTCCCCTCGTTATAGACTCCCCTACCTTTTGGAAAAGATTTTGACTATCGACCTTATCTATGCCCCTCATTATTTTATAGACTTCTATAAGATCACCCCTTAACCTCCCACTCTCCAGGGAAAAAAGTCCCAGTCTATCTAACCTCTCCCTATAAGTCAATCCATCAAGTCCCGGTAGCATCCTAGTAAATCTTTTCTGCACTCTTTCTAGTTTAATAATATCCTATCTATAATAGGTTGACCAGAACTGTACACAGTATTCCAAGTGTGGCCTTACTAATGTCTTGCACAACTTCACCAAGACATTCCAACTCCTGTATTCAATGTTCTGACAAATGAAACCAAGCATGCCGAATGCCTTCTTCACCACCCTATCCACCTGTAACTCCACTTTCAAGGAGCTATGAACCTGTACTCCTAGATCTCTTTGTTCTATAACTCTCCCCAACGCCCTACCATTACCGGAGTAGGTCCTGGCCCGATTCGATCCACCAAAATGCATCACCTCACATTTATCTAAATTAAACTCTATCTGCCATTCATCGGCCCAATTTATCAAGATCCCGTTGCAATCCTAGATAACCTTCTGCACTGTCCACAATGCCACCAATCTTGGTGTCATCTGCAAACTTACTAACCATGCCTCCTAAATTCTCATCCAAATCATTAATATAAATAACAAATAACAGCGGACCCAGCACCGACCCCTGAGGCACACCGCTGAACACAGACCTCCAGTTTGAAAAACAACCCTCTACAACCACCCTCTGTCTTCTGTCGTCAAGCCAATTTTGTATCCAATTGGCGACCTCACCTTGGATCCCTTGAGATTTAACCTTATGTAACAACCTACCATGCGGTACCTTGTCAACGGCTTTGCTGAAGTCCATGTAGACCACGTCTGCTGCACAGCCCTCATCTATCTTCTTGGTTACCCCTTCAAAAAACTCAATCAAATTCGTGAGACATGATTTTCCTCTCACAAAACCTTGCTGACTGTTCATAATCAGTCCCTGCCTCTCCAAATGCCTGTAGATCCTGTCCCTCAGAATACCCTCAAACAACTTACCCACTACAGATGTCAGGCTCACCGGTCTGTAGTTCCCAGGCTTTTCACTGCCGCCATTCTGAAACAAAGGCACAACATTTGCTACACTCCAATCTTCAGGCACCTCACCTGCAGCTGTCGATAATTCAAATATCTCTGCTAGGGTACCCGCAATTTTCTCCCTAACCTCCCATAACGTCCTGGGATACATTTCATCAGTTCCCGGAGATTTATCTACCTTGATGCGCGTTAAGACTTCCAGCACCTCCCTCTCTGTAATATGTACACTCCTCAAGACATCACTATTTATTTCCCCAAGTTTCCTAACATCCATGCCTTTCTCAACCGTAAATACCGATGTGAAATATTCATTCAGGATCTCACCCATCTCTTGTGGTTCCGCATATAGATGACCTTGTTGATCCTAAAGAGGCCCTACTCTCTCCCTAGTTACTCTTTTGCCCTTTATGTATTTGTAGAAGCTCTTTGGATTCTCCTTTGCCTGATCTGCCAAAGTAATCGCATGTCCCCTTTTTGCCCTCCTGATTTCTCTCTTAACTCTACTCCGGCAATCGCTATACTCTTCAAGGGATCCACTTGATCCCAGCTGCCTATGCATGTCATATGCCTCCTTCTTCTTTTTGACTAGGTCCTCAATCTCCCGAGTCATCCAAGGTTCCCTAATTCTACCAGCCTTGCCCTTCACTTTATAAGGAATGAGCTTACCCTGAACCCTGGATAACACACTTTTGAAAGCCTCCCACTTACCAGACGTCCCTTTGCCTGCCAACAGACTCTCCAAATCAACTTCTGAAAGTTCCTGTCTAATACCATCAAAATTGGCCTTTCCCCAATTTAGAATTTTAACTTTTGGGCTCGACCTATCTTTCTCCATCGCTATCTTAAAACTAATGGAATTATGATCACTGGTCCCAAAGTGATCCCTCACTAACACTTCTGTCACCTGCCCTTCATTATTTCCCAAGAGGAGGTCAAGTTTTGCATACTCTCCAGTCGGTCCATCCACATACTGAATGAGAAATTCCTCCTGAAGACACTCAACACATTTCTCTCCATCAAAGCCCCTAATGCTATGGCTGTCCCAGTCAATGTTGGGAAAGTTAAAGTCCCCTACTATTACCACCCTATTTTTCTTGCAGCTGCCTGTAATCTCCTTACAAATTTGCTCCTCAATTTCCCGTTGACTATGTGGGGGTCTGTAGTACAATCCTATCAAAGTGATCTCTCCATTCTTATTTTTCAGTTCTACCCATATAGACTCAGTGGGCGAACCCTCGGATATATCCCCTCTCACTACCGCTGTGATGTTCTCCCTAATCAAGAACGCAACTCCCCCTCCTCTCTTACCTTCTGCTCTATCTTTCCGATAGCATCTGTACCTGGAACATTGAGCTGCCAGCCCTGCCCCTTCCTTAGCTATGTTTCAGTAATAGCTCTAACATCACCCTCCCATGTACCCATCCATGCCCTGAGTTCATCTGCCTTGCCCATCAGAGTTCTTGCATTGAAATAAATGCAGTTTTATCTGGACTTCCCTTGGTCTTTGCCCTGCTTTCTCAGACCATCTGTCCGGTCATGTTCTGTACACTCTCCCTTACTGCCTTTTGTTTCTGTCACCACTTTACTTGCCACTGACTTCCTGCATCGGTTCCCATCCTCCTGCCACATTAGTTTAAACCTTCCCAAACAGCGCTAGCAAACACCCCCCCAAGGACATTGGTTCCAATCCTGCCCAGATGCAGACCGTCCAATTTGTACTGGTCCCACCTCCCCCTGAACCGGTTCCAATGGCCCAGGAATTTGAATCCCTCCCTCTTGCACCATCTCTCAAGCCACGTATTCATCCTAGCTATCCTGTCATTGCTACTCTGACTAACCCGTGGCACTGGTCGCAATCCTGAGATTACTACCTTTGAGGTCCTACTCTTTAGTTTAACTCCTAACTCCCTAAATTCAGCTTGTAGGACCTCATCCCGTTTTTTTACCTATATCGTTGGTACCTATATGCACCACGACAACTGGCTGTTCACCCTCCCCCTCCAGAATGTCCTGCAGCCGCTCCGAGACATCCCTGACCCTTGCACCAGGGAGGCAACATACCATCCTGGAGTCTCGGTTGCGTCCGCAGAAACGCCTGTCTATTCCCCTTACAATCGAGTCCCCTATCACTATAGCTCTGCCACTCTTTTTCATGCCCTCCTGTGTAGCAGAGCCAGCCACGGCGCCATGAACCTTGCCGCTGTCACCTTCCCCTGGTGAGCTATCTCCTCCAACAGTATCCAAAACAGTATACCTGTTTTGGAGGGAGATGACCGCAGGGGATCCCTGCACTGCCTTCCTACTCTTCCTCTGTCTGTTGGTCACCCATTCACTATCTCCCTCAGTAATTTTTATTTCCGGTGTGACCAACTCACTGAACGTGCTATCCACGACTTTCTCAGCATCGCGGATGCCCCAAAGTGTGTCCATCCGCAGCTCCAGAGCCGTCAAGCGGTCAAACAGTAGCTGCAGCTGGACACACTTCCCGCAGGTGAAGGAACCAGGGGCACAGGAAGGATCCCTGAATTCCCACATCCCACAAGAGGAACATGACACGGGTCTGGGATCTCCTGCCATGACTTAAACCTTAAGTTTGCTTAACAACAACTACAATGTCAAGAAAGAAAAAGGAAAGAAAAACTACTTACCAGTCACCAGCCAATCACTTACCTATTGGCTGTGACTTTGTGCCTCCTGCAGCTGCAGTCGCTCGATCCTCCTCCTAGTCAACTTGCTTGCCCTCCTCACAGTGCCACCTTTTTTTTTGATTGGAGGAGGAGGGAGGGAGGTAAACACAAGTGTAGTGAACCACTTCTCAATCCATGCCAGTATATTACCCCTCCCAATTCCATGTGATCTAACTTTGTTCACCAACCTCCTGTTTGGGACCTTATCGAAAGCCTTCTGAAAACCCATGTCTTCCAATATTTCAGCAACATAGTCACTTACATGAAAGTCTACATTGACCAGATCCATGCTGGCATTTTTTCAATGGCTGCTTGGTAATACGTTGTAATTAGATTTGTTGCGCTTGTGGCAGAAGCAGCCCCGGTGGATCTTTCCCAACTGACATTCCATACAGTTTGCACATACTTCATCACAGGAATTGCTCGGTGGAGAAAGACAAACATCCATCTGGTTCACCTTTTACAATCCTGGTAGTTGCATGATACAAAGATAATGAAGTTGTTGCCCAATCACAGCAATCAATCTCCATCAATTGGTCTACAACAGACCCAGAAATGAGACGAGAAAAACCCGGATGGCGGAGAGCTTTTCGAACCACAGATCCAAAGTCACCTTTTACCTTCCAAGTATGTTGCACTTGACACATGTCATGACTGAAATTACTCATGTATTGTATCCCACAATATATTTTCTGAAAGAAATCGATCGAATTTACTTTTGAATGAATCAATTCTAATAGCTTTCACCGTCACCCGAGGGAGTCTGTCTCATCGATTGACAACTCGCTCACTGAAATAATGGGCCGGAATTTGCTCCGAGCTCTGAACGAATGCCATTTGCCGCTCTTTCGGTTTTAACTCACTCACAAACTTACCGCGGTCTTTACTGCGGGAACTTCCTCTCATGCAAACCTGAAAAGAGTCCAGCGATAACTCCAGCGAAGCTGGGAACCATGCGAGCGACCAGAGGAAATCACTCTCCGCTTGACCAATCAGATTGCAGCATTATTAACAAGCCGTGAAGAGTCAGTGAAAATTGCAACGACTCAAAACCTGGAAGTGAAAGCTGCAACAGTAAAGTCATTGTACAAACAGTTAGAGGCAGTAAAATAAAGGGAGGGCAAGAAATGTTGAAAAAGACAGAGATAATAGAGACAAAGAAAAAGTTTTTTAAAATTATTTTTTTTAAATAAAGATGTCCAACAACTTTTAAAATTGCCATTTTAAAATTTAATTTTTTGGTGCCAGAGTGTTTGTTTGGCAGTCATTAAGACTTACCATGCTGGTAAAACTTAGTTTAGACATGATATAGTTGAGTGTACCTGCTTTGTGGCGATACTAGTTAGTTTCTAGTTGGGCAGGAGAGCAAGTTAGCGCTGGTCCATTGATTCTATTGATTGCATCCATGAATGTCCCTTTGAGGTGATACTTTCAGATCGCTGGCGAACCAGGAATAGCAAGTTCCGGATTTCCGAGTTTTCCTGCGCATGTGCAGTCGCGCTGTTGGGCTCAATGTTATTTTGAAAGCAATTTCCGGACCATTAGTTCTGATGTTTTTTCCCTTCAAGCCCAGGCTGTGCCTGTGGTTCTCACTATCTCTGTATCCTTGTCCAGTCCTACAATCCCCCCTCCAAATCTGGGTTCTTGTTAATCATCCCTTCCTTTCGTCCCACCATCGGTGGTCAATCCTTCAGCTACCAAGCACCACGCTCTGAAATTCTATTCCTGAACCTCTTTGATTTTCCATCTCCCTTTCCTCATTAAAATCCACCTATTGTACCAAACTGTTGGTCATCCGTGAAGCATGAGCAGGTCCGAGGAATTTCCTGACCTATGAGTGCTAATGATATGGATGGACTTTATATTAAAACCCAAAAATGCAAGGGAGCAGAAATCAAACAGTTAAAGTGGCAAAACTGTTTACGTATTCTCGTTAGCAGCCATATCTGCAGCAATATTAATTATGCAAAAAGACTGAATCTTAGCGGGGTGAGGGAGCACGCGGGACATGAAACTCCATAGGTTGTTCAGCAAAAATAATTGGGAACTTATCATGTAGGTAATTCATTTATATGGATACAGATTTACGAAATTTTACAGTTTTCTGTATTTCCCTATTAAAAAAGGCTGTTCCTGTATAAAATTAGATAATATGACTATTAATGGGTTGGGGTTGAGGTCAAAATGGCTTTTTTAGTTTTAAGTATATAGCTTTAAACAATTTATAGCTCTTGAAATGTTTAAAAGTTAAACATTAATTGTGTAAAATGTTTAGCAGTTGGGATTATGTAATACAAAATGTGTCCTTTTGTGCTACGTGCTGTGTAAAATATCTGCTTGCTTTCTGGATCAACGTGGATGAATCGTTGCATTGTATTTACTATAGTCACTGACATTTTATGATCCTTATCACTTCATGAAGTCTTTGAACTCTCTACTGTTGGTCATATAGTCAAATAAAATCATTAACATCACCTGATAAGGGGGAACCAGCATCACGGACATGGATGCAGTGCAGGAAAAAGTTCAATGCTTTGACATGAGTGGTCAAGGTGAGTGAGGTCAACTGTGAAGTGGCGACTCATACCAACTGCACCACGCAATACATCCTCCTAACCCCCACATACCAACAAACTCTGTCCATCAGTACTCAACCCTTCCAATCAAATGCTTCCTCTAACCCTTACACATTACCATTGTTTCAAGCTGCCCATCCACAACTCACAGGCCACACACACTGGCTGCTATTCAACCATTAGAGGCACATCAACCAAACACACGTCCCGTTTTTTGGAGGACACGGTGGCGCATATCAAGAGGCAGCAAGTGGCAATGTCAACCAGCCCATTGTTTCGGCGCTACACAGCCTCTGTTTCATCCAAGGTGGCGTCTTGGATGAACACGCACGTTTCCTGCCTGACGTGCACCAGGCACCATCTTGGTATAGCAGTTAGCGCAGGCGCAGATAATGACGCTGTTATCATGTAAACAATGGGCGCCACACAGCACAATTTAGTAATGGAGAAGGTCCAAAAAAGATTCATAAGAATGAGACCAGAACGGAGGGTTTATAACTATCAGGAAAGACTCAACAGACTGAGACTTTTTTTCCCGAGAAAAGAGGTGACCCAATAGAGGTCATTACAATTATGAAGAGTTTTGATACGGTGAATGCAGAGCAGATGCTTCCACTTGTGGTGAATCCAAACCTTGGGTTCATCAATATAAAATTGCCACTAATCAATCGAATAAGGAATTCAAGAGAAACTTTTTTACACAGAGAGTGGATAGAATGTGGAACCTGCCACCACATGGGGTGGTTGAGGCGAATAGAATAGATGCATTTCAGGAGAAGCTAGATAAATATACAGAATCATAGAATCATAGAATGGTTAGAACACGGAAGGAAGCCATGCCCCCACCGAGCCGGTGCCGGCTCTTTGTAAGAGCAAACCAGTTGGTCTGATTGTCATGCTCTTCCATTTTATTCCCTTATCCAATTCCTTTTTGGAAGCCACGCTTGAATCTGCTTCCACCATCCGTTCAGGCAGCATTCCATATCAGAACTACTCGCTGGGAGTAACTGCCACATGCTGATTGGGTTAGATGAGGTGGGGTTTGTGTGTTGTAAATTCTATGCAGAATCTATGTAAAATCTTTGTATTGTTACATCCCTGGTTTATGCCATCATAGCGTCCGATATTGGACAATTTAGAAACACGAATATCAACTTCAGATTATCAGCATATTGTTACATCCCTGGGATATACTGGTGTAGTGTGAAATAGTGTACAATGCAGAAACACGACTATCCAGTGCAGATTATTACGGGGACCATGTCTACATCACTGGGTTACAGCAATTCAAAACTTATGCCACGGTCCACTTTCTTCCAAATGCCCTTAATTGTTGTCAATTTAAAATATTTATTCCATTTGCTCTTAAACGATGTAGTGGTTAAAGATGCAATTGCATCTTTTCTGTTTGTTCCATTCCCCGTAGTAAAACATTCCATGCTCCAAAAAACCGCTGCGTGAAGAATTTACATTTAACACTTTAACGATGAGCTGAAATTCTCACTGATCCTATAAATCAGAGGATACAGTCATTCTCAATGACTCTATCAGACACCTTCATAATGGGAGTCTCCTCTTCTCAGTTCCCGTGGAAATAAACCCAGTATTTCAACTCATTCATAGTCGATTTCCCTTCCCTGGCCTCATTCGAGTCATTCTACATTGTGTCCACGATGGCTTTCATTTTGTTTCTGTAATTGGGCACCAAAACTGCACACAATACTCTGGAACTACGGGCTTTAACCATAGAGAATAATTAATAACAGCTTCATCCTGGTCATCATCCCCAGAGAGCAGTAAAACGGACTCTTGCCAGAGAAAAAAAGCCAAATATCGAATAAAGTTTCATCTTAGTCAATGTTGCTGCTCTCCTCTTAGATAAAGGACTCCCTGAAGGCTGATTCATTGCTGTGCAAACCTAATTCAGTGGGATGTCTGTAGATTAAAAAGTTATGCTGTTCGAACGAAACGTTGCCCACGAGTAGTTTCCAGTGTTAATTTATCTCAACAAATCCGTCAATCATATAAAATCAATTTCTGGTACAAGAATATCAGCGTAGAAATTAGTTCTGCTCCTAAAATGGAAAATAAATGAACACATTCCAATGAAAATCAGCAACAACTTGCATTCATAGACCGCCTTTTGTATAATAAACATTCCCAAGGGGATTCACAGAGGAGTGAGGGAAAACGATCGGGTTTAAGGAGGGTGTAAAAGGAGGAGATATAAATGGAGAGAAGGAGATGATACGGTTGGTTATCAAGAGTAGAATTTAGATGTATGAAAGAATGGCCACCAATGGAGGGATAAAGTGAGTGGAGGATGACAAAACATACTTGCTAATAACTTGCATTTATATAGCGCCTTTAACATAGATAATTAACCTAAGACGACTCAGTGAGATATCATTAGATACAAAATGGATCCCCGGCTAAAGAAGGAGATATTAGGAGGGATGGGAAAAGCTTGAAGCAAGAGATGAGTTTTCTGGAAGGTCTGAAAGAAGGTAAGGATTTGCATTTATAGATTGTCTTTCCAGACAAGGGCAAAGAGGGGGAGGAATTCCTGAAATGTGTTCAAGAGAACTTTCTGGAACAGTGTGTTACAAGCCCAAAGAGGATGGAAACAGTCCTAGATCTAATTCTGGGGAATGAGGTGGGATAGGTAGAGTATGTTTCAGTCGGGGATCATTTTGGGAACAGTGATCACAATATCATTAAGTTTAGAATAATTAAGGGACAGGACAAGGTACAATCAAATGTGAAAATGATTAACTGGAGGAGGGTCAATTTCAGTTAGTGTAATGGAAATCTTGCCCAGGTGGATTAGAAACGAAAGTTGTAGGCAAAACTGTAATTGAACAATGGAAAGCTTTCAAGGAGGAGTTGGTTCGGGTATAGAATAGACACATCCCTACGAGGGGGAATGGAAGAACATCCAAAGCTAGAACTCCCTGGATGATTAAATATTTAGAGATTAAAATGAAAAAGAAAGCGGAGGCTCATGACGAATTTAAGCTTCATAATACTGTACAGAACCAGGCTGAAAAGAAAAAATACAGAGGAGACCTAAAAAAGGGGCATAAGAGTGCGTATGAGAATCCATTAACGCTAAAATAAAGGGGAATCCAAAGTCTTTTTGTACATATAAATAGTAAAAGGGTAGTCAAAGGAAGCGTTGGTCCGATTAGGGACATAAAAGGAGATCCTATTATGAAGGCAGAGGGCATGGCTCAGGTACTGAATAAATACTTCACATCCGTCTTCACTTCAGAAGAGGATGCTGCCATTCGAGCTTTAAAGGAGACGGTAATAGCGATTTTGGAAAGGATGAAAATAGATAAAGAGGATGTACTTAAAAGATTGGCAGGACTCAAAGTAGAAATGTCATCCGCTCCGGATGGGATGCATCCTTGGTGACTGAGGGAAGTTGGAATGAAAATTGCGGAGGCTCTGGCTGCAATTTCCCAAATCCTCCTTAGATTATGGGGATGGTGCCAGAGTCCGGGAGGATTGCAAATGTTGCAACCTTGTTCAAAAAAATAGGAGAGGGATGAATCCAAAATTACAGGCCAGTCAGCCGAACGTCGGTGGTGGTGAAATTTAAGAGGAAATAATCCGGGAGAAAACTAATTGGGACTTGGAAAAGTCTGGGCCAATAAATGAAAGTCAGCGCGGATTTGTTCAAGGAAAATTGTGTTTACGAACTTGATTGAGTTCTTTGATAAAGTAACGGAAAGGTTTGATGAGGGTCATGCGGTTGCAGTTGTGTTTATCAAGGCAGCATTTGACCGAGTGTGGCACCAAGGAGCCCGAGTGAAATTGTAGTCAATGGGAATCAGGGGGAAAACTCTCCAGTGGTTGGAGTCATACCTGGCACAAAGGAAGATGGTAGTGGTTGTTGGAGGCCAATCATCTCAGCCCCAGGACATTGCTGCAGGAGTTCCTCAGGGCAGTGTCCTAGGCCCAACCATCTTCAGCTGCTTCATCAATGAACTTCCCTCCTTCATAATTTCAGAAGTGGTGATGTTCACTGATGATTGCACAGTGTTCAGTTCCATTCGCCACCCCTCAGATAATGAGGCAATCCATGCCCTGAATCCAGGCTTGGGCTGATATGTGGCAAGTAACATTCACGCCAGACAAGTGCAACGCAATGGCCATCTCCAAAAATAAAGAGTTTAACCACCTCCCCTTGACATTCAGCGGCATTACCATCACCGAATTCCCCGCCATCAACATCCTGGGGGTCACCACTGAGCAGAAACAAAACTGGACCAGCCACATAAACAGGGTGGCGGTAAGAGCAGGTCAGAGGCTGGGTATTCTGCGGCGAGTACTCACCTCCTGGCTGCCCAAAGCCTTTCCACCATCGACAAGGCACAAGTCAGATGTGTGATGGATTATTGTCCACTTGCCTGGATGAGTTTAGCTCCAACAACACTTAAGAAGCTCGACACCATCCAGGACAAAGCAGCCCGCTTGATTGGAACCCCATCCACCAGCCTAAACATTCAATCCCTTCACTACCAGTACACCGTTGCTGCAGTCTTTACCATCTACAGGATGCCCTGCAGCAACTCGCCAAGGCTTCTTCAACAGTAACTCCCAAAACCGCGACCACCACCACTTCGAAGGTCAAGAGCAGCAGGCTCATGGGAACAACACCACTGCACGTTCCCCTCTATGTCACACACTATCCCGACTTGGAAATATATCGCCGTTCCTTCATCGTCGCTGGGTCCAAATCCTGGAACTCCCTTCTTAACAGCACTGTGGGAGAACCATCACCACACGGACTGCCGCAGTTCAAAAAGGCGGCTCACCACCACCTTGAAAGGGCAATTAGGGATGGGTAATAAATGCTTGCCTTGCCAGCGATGCCCACACCGGCGTTCTGTTTTAGACGAGCCACAACTTCCTCCAGTTGAAAATTGGGACGTCATGACCTTTGGCCCCACAATCTCCACATTCTTGCCACGGATTCCATCACCACCCCTGGCTTTTTGATTGGTGAGTCGATCACCAATTATGCAAGCCTTTACTGACCTGCATTGGATTCCAGTCTCCTGAGCATGCTGTTCAATTTTATTGTTTTCTTTCAAATTAATCCACCAGGGCCTCGCCCCTCCCTAACTCTGTCAGAGGGTCAGTAATGAGGCAGCGCTTTACTGTTGGAGGTGCCGACTTTCATACGATGTGTTAATCCGCGGCTCCATCTGCTCTCTCAGGTAGATGTGAAAGATCCCACGGCACTATTCGAAAAAGAGCAAGGGTCCGCGGTGAATTGTCAATATTTATCCCTCAAACAACATTACTAAAACCGATTTTCTGGTAAGTTATCTCATTGCTGTTTGTGGGAGATTGCTGTGTCAACATTGGCTGCCGTGTTTCCTACATTGCCACAGTGACTAGGCTACAAATTGTACTTCATTGAGAGTAAAGTGTATTGCGACGTCCTGAGGTACCATAGTATTATAGCAGATACAGCACAGGATGAGGCTATTCGCCCCATCGTGAATGTGCCAGCTCTTTGAAAGAGCTATCCAATTAGTTGCATTGCCCGGCTCTTTCCCGATAGCCGCGTAAATTTTTCCCTTCAAGTATTTATCCAATTCGCTTTTTGGAAATTACCTTTGAATCAGCTTCCACCACCATTTCAATTGTAAACAATTTTACAACACCAAGTTATAGTCCAGCAATTTTATTTTAAATTCACAAGCTTTCGGAGGCTTCCTCCTTCCTCAGGTGAACGATGTCGACATCGTTCACCTGATGAAGGAGGAAGCCTCCGAAAGCTTGTGAATTTAAAATAAAATTGCTGGACTATAACTTGGTGTTATAAAATTGTTGACAATTGTCAACCCCAGTCCATCACTGGCATCTCCATATCTCCACCGGCATCTCCACCGGCATCTCCACATCATGACCACCATTTCAGGCAGTGCTTTACAGAACATTACAGCTCGCTGCGTAACAGAATGTTTCCTCATGTTGCCTCTGGCATTGTTGCCGATCTCCTTAAGTTTGTGCCCTCTGGTAACCGACCCGTCGACCGCTGACAATCGTTTATCCATTTTTACTATGTCAAAACCGTTCATGATTTTTCACACCTCTATAAAATTTCCTCTTAATGTTCTTTGTTCCAAGGAGAACAACTCCAGCTTCTCCAGTCTCTCCACATAACTGAAATCCTTCATCCCTGGAACCATTGTAGTAAATCTCTTCTGCACCGTCTCCAAGATCTTGACATCCTTCCTAAAGTTTAGTGCCCAAGAATTGGACACAATACTCCAGCTGAGGCCTAACCAGTATTTTTCTTTGGTTTGGCATAACTTCCTTCCCTCTATTAATAAAGCCCGGGATCCCATATGCTTTTTTAACAGGCTTCTGAACTTATCCTGCCAAATTCAAACAGATGTGAATGCACACCCGCAGGTCTCTCTGTTCTTTCACTACTTTTAAAATTGTACCAGTTAGTTTATATTGGCTCTCCTCATTCTTCCGAACAAAATGCATCACTTCACACTTCTCTGCGTTAAATTTCATCTGACATGGGTCTGCTTATTTCACCAGTCTGTCTATGTCCTCCTGAAGTCTGTTACTACTCTCAATATTGCTTACTACAATTCTGAGTTTCGTTTTACGTGCAATCTTTGAAATTATACCCTCTATACCCGAGTCCAAGTCGTTAATATATATCAAAAAGAGCAGTGGCCTCAGTACTGACCCCCGGGGAGCACCACTGTATACTTCCCACGAGTCTGTTAATCAACCGTCCACCCCTGTTCTCTGCTTTCTCTCCCTCAGGAAATTTTGTATCCACACTGCCACTGTCCCTGTAATGCCATGGGCTTTAATTTTGCTGACAAGTCTATCATGTGGTACTTTAACAAACGCATTCTGAAACTCCATATTTTTTTTTATTCATTCATGGGATGTGGGCGTCGTTTGCAATTTCTTACCTTATGATGGAGGGAAGGTCATTGATGAAGCAGCTGAAGATGGTTGGGCCTCGGGCACTGCCCTTAGGAACACCTGCAGCAATGTCCTGGTGCTGAGCCGACCGGCCTCCAACAACGACTACCATCTTCCTTTGTGCAAGGTATGACTCCAGCCAATAGAGAGTTTCCCCCCTGATTGCCATTGACTTCAATTTTACTCGGGCTCCTTGGTGCTACATTCGGTAAAATGCTACCTTGAGGTCAAGGGCAGTCACTCTCACCTCACCTCTGGAATTCAGCTTTTTTGTCCATGTTTGGACCAATGCTCAGGTCTGGAGCCGAATGGTTGGCGGAACCCAAATTGAGCATCGGTGAGCAGGTTATGGGTGAATAAGTGTCGCTTGACAGCACGGTCGACGACACCTTCCATCACTGTGCTGATGATTGAGTGCAGTCTGATGGGACGGTAATTGGGTCGATTGGATTTGTCCTGATTTTTGTCTGCAGGAGACACCTGGGCAATATTCCACATTGTCGGCTAGATGACAGTATTGTAGCTGTACTGGAAGAGTTTGATCAGAGGCGCGGCTCGTTTACAACGTCTCCTCCTCCCGTTAGTTGTTTGATTGTCCACCACCATTCAAGACTGGATGTGGCAGGACTGCAGAGCTTTGATCTGATCCGTTGGTTGTGGAATAGCTTCGATCTGTCTATAGCATGTTGCTTCCGCTGCTTCGCCTGCATGTAGTCATGCGTTGTAGTTTTACCAGGTTGGCAGCTCGCTTTCAGGTACGCCTGGTGCTGCTCCTGGCATGCTCTTCGACACTCCTCATTGAACCAGGATTGATCACCTGGCTTGTTGGTAATGGTTCAGTGAGGGATATGCCGTGCCATGAGGTTACAGATTGTGCTGGAATACAACTTCTGCTGCTGCTGATGGCCACAGCGCCTTATGGATGCCCAGTTTTGAGCTGCTAGATCTGTCCTGAATCTATCCCATTTAGCACGGTGGTAGTGCCACACAACACTTCGGAAGGTGTCCTCAGTGTGAATCATAGAATCATAGAAGTTACAACATGGAAACAGGCCCTTCGGCCCAACATGTCCATGTCGCCCAGTTTAAACCACTAAGCTAGTCCCAATTGCCTGCACTTGGCCCATATCCCTCGATACCCATCTTCCCCATGTAACTGTCCAAATGCTTTTTAAAAGACAAAATTGAACCCGCCTCTACTACTGCCTCTGGCAGCTCGTTCCAGACACTCACCACCCTTTGAGTGAAAAAATTGCCCCTCTGGACCCTTTTGTATCTCTCCCCTCTCACCTTAAATCTATGCCCCCTCGTTATAGACTCCCCTACCTTCGTCTCCACAAGGACTGTGCGGTGGTCATGCCTACCAATACTGTCATGGACAGATGCATCCACGTCCGGTAGATTGGTGAGGACGAGGTCAAGTCGGTTTCACCCTCGTGTTGGTTCACTCACCACCTGCCGCAGGCCCAGTCTGGCAGCTAAGTCCTTCAGGGCTCGGCCAGCTCGGTCAGTCGTGGTGCTGCCGAGCCACTCCTGGACATTCAAGACCCCCATCCAGCGTAAATTTTGTGACCTTGCCATACTCACTGCTGCCTTCAGGTGGTGCTCAACATGGAGGGGGGCTGATTCATGAGCTGAGGGAGTGCGATCGGTGGTAATCAACAGGAGGTTTCCTTGCCCATTTTTGACCTGATGTCATAAGATTTCATGGGGTCCGGAGTCAATGTTACGGACTCCCAGGGCCACTCCCTCCTGACTGTATATCACTGTACCACCACCCCTGGTCGGTCTGTCTTGCCGGTGGGACAGGACATACCCAGGGATGGTGTAGGAAGAGTCTGGGACGTTGGCTGAAAGGTATGATTCTGTGAGTATGGCTATGTCATGCTGTTGCTTGACTAGTCTGTGTGATAACTCTTCCCAATTTTCGCACAAATCCCCAGATATTAGTGAGGAGGACTTTGGAGGGGCGACTGGGTTTGGTTTGCCTTTTTCGTGTCTGGTGCCTCGTGGCTCCATGCCGTGTGGTCTGTCCGGTTTCTTGCTTATGATGACTTTGTGTAGCGAGATTGTACAACTGAGTGTCTTGCTAGGCCACTTCAGAGTGTGATTAAGAGTAGTTTCATGGTAGTTTCAGAGCCACCATTACTGATACTAGTTTTTTTTTATTCTAGATTTTATTTAACTAATTGAATTTAAATTCCCCAGCTGTTACGGCGGGATTTGAACCAATGATTCCGGATTCGTTGACCAGTAATATTACCTCCATGCAACCGTATCCTTAATTTGAATGAGGAGGTCACGGGTCGGTTTGCTGTCGATGTGGAGATGGGACAGGTTGGGCAATGGAGAGATGTAAGCGAATTTTAAATTTGAGTGGTATGGAACTGTGAACCAGTGAGGGTCAGTGAGGTCAAGCTGGACTTGGTGATGGTTGGAAGGTGGAGATTGTGTGGCCCGCCAGGAGTGCATTGGAGGAATGGAGCCTGGAGGGAGAGAGACATTGATGAGGGATTAGTGGCAATGTGCCGAGGAAGGAATGGAGGCGGCTGAGGGAATCACAGGGTCTTTGTGATGGAGGTTAAATCGGGTCCTGAGCTCAGCTCCGTGTTCCATGGCGACAATTTTACTGGAGCCGTTAACCAATGTAGAATAAAAAGGTAAACATTTGCAGTGAAATAGCGGAGAGAGGAGTGTCAATGGGGAACTTTCAGTGTCCGTCCCCTAACATCACCCACAGTCATTACTAGACTGCAATCCTCAACCTGCCCTTTAACACGTTCAGTGTCCGTCCCCTGATATCACCCACGGTCATTTCTACGCTGCAATCCTCAACCTGCCCTTTAACTGTCCTCGTATCAGAGACTCAAATTCATATTTTAACTGGGAAACTTCAGGAACAGAGTGAAACGGGTCTGTTTATGTCCCTGGATTCAGTGTACACTGCGGAGAAATCTCTACAAATTATAAATGAATCGCCAGGAGTGAACATAGTCAATACAATTAGAGGAAAACTGTAAATGAAGCCTCTCATAATTGTTGGATCAGTCCTGTGTGATTACAGCTTTTAACTTTATTCCTGAGAGAGGTCTGATTAATTTAATGTCTTGGACTTTGAGATGCTTATGATATTTCGACCACATTATTTACATCGGAGTCATAGCTGCCTCTGTAATGTGTTTGTTCAATAGACTGTAAATGATGGCAGTCATCAGAGTATAACGTTGTCATTGGAGAATTAATCCCTGTTTATATCAGGGCTTGTTGGAATGGATCAGCTCAGATTGCCCGCCCGAGTTGTGGTGTCCAGACCAACAGAAGTCAGTGCTTCTCACAGAAATGGGATATCCAGTAATCCAACAGATAGAACGCATTTATTATCCTGTTCTTGCAGCCTTCGGAGTTCCGGGTAAGCCGTTTACCTCAGCTGTTAATGGTGTAAATTGATGACTCTGCTGCTGTACTTAGCAATTTATTTTCTCCCTGCATGTTTTACACAGTCGCCTGTTCTGTTCTATCTACTGAATGAAGGAATGTGTTAATTCTCTGCACTTTCAGTAGTGTAGGAGTGTCATTATATCTGTATTGACCTTTGTATGTCCAGCCGTGGCGTTGTTACTGGATAATTGTCTGTACTGAATGTTGTGTAATGGTATGTCCATAGATTCTAAACGTTCGGTCTTGTAATAGTTACATCATATCCTTAGTGACCTTTGTGTATCCAACTCTACCATTGTGACTGGGTTATTCTCCACTGAATGTATTGGAATCAGGTGTCTGGGCAAAGAGCTGGTATCAGACCATCAGAAGTTGTTAACAGTTTAATGCTGTAGAACTATCCTGTCCTGGAATATTTTTTCATTACTATGTTTTCAGTGATTGATTATGAGACAGCTCAGCGTCTCAGTGTTACATGGAGGCAGTGCAATATCCTCCCTCCCCAATAATATGCTTCAGTTAAACTGGGATTACATTGTATTTATTGGTTATCACTGTTGTGAAATATTATTTCATTATGTGTGTATCTGACGCCGCTTCAGATGTCTGGTTACTGAACTGTGTTTGCTGCTGACACTTTCACATCTCCTCCTCCGCTTCACTGTGGATAAATTCACGGACTGTCACTGGACTTCACTGTAAAATGAAAAGTTTTGAGGTTATGTTGTATCAGTTTGCACTGTATCAGTTGGAATCAAGAGCCCTTCTTTTTATCTGTAGATTATAAGTATGATGTTGGCATTTTGTTAATTGAACAATCCCACCATCTAACACTTTACTTTATAATTACAGGAGAAGGAATCTCAATTATTGTGAAATCTGTCTGGAAGAGGCATTTGATTCTGTCTTTCCATGATTTGTAGATGAAGTGAACAGTGTAGGTGAACAGGTGGAGACTTGAATGATCTGTCGGAACATTAAACTGTTCAACAGAGGCATCACTATTTAACAAACTGACACTGAGAATAGGATCGGTGCAACAAGTGGATGGTGAGCAGAATGCAAGGGCAGGATGATAGGATTTAATCGGATATGAAAATGAAGTTGAGAAGGAGAGTAGAGTGAGTGATAGAGAGGGCGACTGAGAGGGAAAGCGAGTGGCTGTGGTGTGAATAATTTATCAGAATGAACTGTTGAAACTTCTAGTACATTTAAACATAGAGAGTGTAACTTGAAGGTGTTATTATGATGTTGTCAGTTTGGGCGAGTTTTGATTCTAGGACTCGCTCCTCATGTTTATATCACTGTCAGGTCCTCACTCCGTTTTCGTGAATGTTCCTTGTTTCCCAACAAATCTCTGAACATAATTAAAATTTACTTAAAGAATAGAATCTGTAATTTCGTCATCGCATTGGATTATTCGGATACTGCAGTTTTAAAGCTCGGAAGGATTCAATAAAAAACAAGGTCGATTTAATTAATACTTTTAAATTTAATTTTAATTGAATGTACAAAGTAATGTTAATTAACACATTTTTTTACCCAACACATGTTCCCTGACACCAATAACCACAGAAATGAACTGTTAACTCTCCGAGTTGGATTGTGTTATTGGGACTTAAAGATTAGATTTCCTCTAACGCTCTGCTGCAGTCTCTCCATGTGAATCCCAGCCTCTCCTCCCACTGCAATTGAATCATCTGTCTCCTCATCAGTTGCTTCAGTTGATCAACATTCCCAAACCATCTGCTCCTGACTCCCCTCCAGCTCCGACATGTTATTTTCCTTATCTGCTTCCCAATCTCACTCACTGGCTCGGTCTCCAGCTGCCTTTCCCGTTTACTGCCAGTCCCTATCGGCTGTCTTAACCCAGAGCAACAAACCAGCCGCATATCTTCCTGTCCCCTCATCTTCCCGACATTCGCTCCATTTCGCGTCCGTCTAGAGCCCAAATCCGGCTTTAATGCGCTCTATTCCTACTCGGTAAAACCCCTTCTTTCTTCACCACCGACACTGCGCCCTCACTCGGCCCTTCCAGTGGACACGGTGCTCACTTTGTTCACTTTCTGTATCGATTTCCCAATTCATTTCTCTGCCCGGAAACGCTGCCCAATTCAATGAACTAGTTTCCACCGTTCGATGCAGCAAGAAAGCGGGAAATTTCACCCCAGATCCTCCCAAACTGCTGCTTTGGCTCCAAGTCTGATCAGTAATTTCCCCGCTTTCTTTTCTCTCTCTCTTACAGTTAACTTGGTGGCGATTGTGATTCTGTCCCGAGGAAAGTGCGGTCTCTCCAAATGTATCAGTCGCTATCTGTTGGCAATGGCAGTGGCCGATCTCCTGGTCGTTACAGCTGGTGTGATATTGAGGTGGATTGGTACGATTTATTTCCGAGGTTCATTCCTGTTCATTACTCCCGTGTGTAGTTTTATTATTTTCTTGAGTTATGCAACCGGGGTTGTTTCTGTTTGGTTAACAGTCGCTTTCACCTTTGATCGATTTGTGGCCATTTGTTATGAGAAGCTGAAAATTAAATATTGCACTGAGAAAACGGCGGCTGTGGTTCTGGGAACAGTGAGTGTGCTGGGCTGTTTAGAGAGTCTCCCTTGGTACTTTACATATGAACCTGGAATTATAATGCATAATGTTCCCCGGGGTTGCATGCTTAAACTGAGCTACCTTACTTCCCCTGCATGGGCCGCATTTGACATGTTTCACCTCACTTTAACTCCTTTCCTTCCGTTCTGTCTGATTTTGCTGCTCAATGCTCTGACGGTCAGACGTATTTTAATCTCCAGTCGAGTCCGCGGGGGATTCCGCAGCCGGAGCAATGGAGAGAATCACAAGGATCCAGAGATGGAGAACCGAAAGAAATCGATCATTTTGCTCTTCAGTATATCGGGCAGTTTTATTGTGTTATGGTTGCCACGGGTTGCATTTTACATTCATCTGCGAGTAACAGACATTCGGTATTATTACTCCTACACTGACCCTGTTTATATCACAGAACACACATCAGTTATGCTGCAGCTTCTCAGTTCCTGCACAAACACGTGTATTTATGTCCTGACCCAGACTAAATTCAGAGAGGAGCTGAAGAACGCGGTAAAATACCCACTCAATCTAATTGTTCAATTAGTGAGATCATAGAAAGAGCTGAAGGGTTTCAAGCAGGAGAACTGAATCCCATTTCATACTCCATCCTCCACACTTCCCAGGGGACGGAAAGTACATTTTAAATTAGCAGCACAGAGCCATGAAATGATCTTAAATCGGATTCTGATGTTATATTTTATTGATTATCTGATATATTGAGGCAGGATTTGCTTTGCAGACAACATTTGAATTGTTGATCAAAATGGCGGCATTAAACAGCTCAAATGTACTTATCCTAAATGACCGCCCTGCAAAATGGGCAAATCTGGCAATCAAAGTAGCTGCGGTGGGCCTGATCGGAATCGGTGCACTCCACGTAAGTGGTGATATAGAGAGACAGAGAGAGGGAGAGGGAGAAAGTGAGAGAGACAGATATACAGAGGGAAAGAGAGAAACAGAGAGAGAGAGAGACGGATCGAGACACAGAGAGACAGGGGGAGAGAGAGACAGGGAGTGACAGGGAGAAAGCGAGAGAGACTCGAGAGACTGAGGGATAGCGAGACAGAAAGAGAGACAGTTGCAGAGTCATAGAGAGAAAGAGAGTGATAGATAGAGAGAGAGACGGGGGTAGAGGGAGAGACGGAGATAGAGAGGGAGAGGCAGAGAGACAGAGGGACAGAGAGTGAAAAAAGGGAGAGACACACATACAGAGAGAAAGAAAGACAGAGTGAAACAAGAAGAGAAAACAGGACCGATATTATAAAATTATAATTTGACGCTTTTTTTTTGGTTTACTGCACATGAACACACCATAACCAAAAAAAAAGAGAAAACAGGGAAAAAGAAAGCCAGACTGAGAGGGAGAGAGAGAAAGACCAAGAAACAGAGAGATAGTGGGAGCGGTGGCAGAGAAAGAGGTAAGCCGAGAGAGTAAAACAGAGCATGAGAAGGAGAGAGAGAGAACCAGAGCGTTGGGTATGGAGACCACTAGTGAAATGGTCAGTTGCAGGTGCCGTATAATGCTTCAAAATATAATCATTTTATAATCCCCCTATATATAATTCCCTCTCTATAATTATGGGTTTAAATTTATCCCGACCAACATTTCTCACCTGACTTATGGGAATGAACTTTCTTGATCTCCGGCCGTCGAACATTCCTCCCGTAGTGATCACATAAATGGAATCATAGAATCTTACAGCGCAGAAGGAGGCCATTTGGCCCATCGTGCCGGTGCCGGCTCTTTGAAAGACATATCCAATTAGTCCCACACCCCTACTCTATTCCCATATCCCTGCAATTTTCTCCCATTCGAGTATGTATCCAATTCCCTTTTTAAATTTACTATTGAACCTGCTTCCACCACCCTTTCAAGCAGTTCTTTCCAGATCCTAACAACTCGCTGCGTAGAATAAAGCCTCCTCATCTCCCCTTGGTTTTTTTGCCTATTATCTTAAATCTGTGAAAATTGATAACCGCCTCTCGGACCAATGGAAACAGTTTCTCCCTATTTATTCCATCAAAATCCCTCAGAATATTGAACAGCTCCATTAAATCTCTCCCTAACGTTCCCTGCTCTGCGGAGAACAATCCCAGCGTCTCCACTTTCTCCACATAAAAGCAGTTCCTCATGCCGAGTACCATTCTTGTATGTATCTCCTGCAGCCCCTTGAAGAACCTGACGTCTTTCCTAAAGTGTGGTGCCCAGAATGAGGCATATCGGGTGATTGATGAAGGTTTAGCATAAATTCCTTGTTTTTATACTCTATGTCTCTATTTATAAAGCCAATGCTTTTTAATGAGACTTATCAATCTGTCCTGCCGCCTTCAAAGTTGTGTGTACCTAAACCTTTAGTATTCTGTACCTACAAAACTTTTAAAATTGTACCATTTGTTTTATATTGCCTCTCCCCATTCTTCCTACCAAAATGCGTCACTTCACACTTCTCTGCATTAAATTTAATCGGCCACATGTCTGCCCATTTCACCAGTCTGTCCATGTTCTCCTGAATTCTGTTTCAATTATCAAGTAATTGAATTGTGTCGAACTACCCTGTAGGATATTCACTGCTGCTTCTGGAGTGTGTGTGTGTGTGTGTGTGTGTGTGTGTGCCTGTGTTTGTGTGTGTGTATGAGAGAGAGAGAGCGGAAGAGAAAGAAAGGAAGAGAGGGAGGCATGGAAAGGAGGAGACACAGTTACACAAGGGGACATAATAAAACAGTCAGGCAGAAAGTGAAAGTGAGAGAATGGGAGAGTCAAAGTCAGAAACAGATATAGAGATAGAGGGAGAGATAATAGGGAAGAGAGAGACAGAAAGGAAGAGAATGAAAATGCATAATAATAATCAGTGACTAAGGAGGAGAAAGATAAAGACAGAAAAAAAAACATGAGAGACCACTAGAAAGACATGAAGACAGAGAGAGATATTGCTGGAGAAACAAACAACGATAGTCAGAAATAAACACAGAAAGGAAAAAGCATGAAGTGAAGAAACAGAGGGAAGGCAGCACGTGGGCCAGAGAAAAGAAGTGATATGGAGAGAGACAAAAATTAAAATAGAAAGACATGGAGAGAGAAGACAACGACAAAAGAAATATAATGATCAAAATACAAAGAAAATTAAGACAGATTCACATTAAAGGCGGGGGGGGGGCAGTCTGTGTGAGTGAGATCGAATCAAAGAGGGGCAGAGATGGAGAAAAATAAGGAGATTTATTAAGACAAGAGAGAAAAATAAAGGAAGAAAAAAAGCGGCGATATATTATATATATATATATATATATATATGTGTGTGTGTCAGAGAGAGAGAGAACGCACTCATGAATGGAACCAGAGAAAGATACACTGACGAGGAATTACAACGTGCTAGAATCGGAGAGATAAATAGACAGAAGAAATCAATTCAAAATAACCAGAGACTGATAGAGAGGCAGAGGAGGAGAGGGTCAGACATGAAGTAAGACAGTAAGAGAGAGAAAGAAAGAGGACTAGAAAGCAAGGAGAAAATAGAAAACAGAAGAGAGGAGGAGAAATAGGACAATTCAAACCGAGATTGAAAGAAATGGAATGAAATACAGAACCAGATGAAAAGAAGAGATCGGGAAGTCAACTCGCAACAGAAAGAAAGAAGTAGACAGAAACAGAGCTGGAGAGAGTGGGACATAAACAGAATGAAATAAAGACGGATGAAAAAAGGGAGAAGGAAGAACGAGGTCGAGAAAAGGAAAACGGAAAAGTAGATACACAGAGAGAAACAAAGAGCGAGATAGACAGAGGGAATAAAAAGAGAGAGAAGGATACGGAGAGAGAGGTGGAAAGATAAAAAGACGGATGAAGTCAGAGAGAGGGAGAGACAACGAGGGAAAGGGGCAGGGAAGCTGATGTGAAAAAAAGACAGAGAAGGCAAAGAGAGAAGTTAGGCAGCGTCATGCAGACAGAGAGAGAGGCGCATAGAAAAAAGCCAAGAATAACAGGAAGAAAAAGATAGAGATACAAACAGCACCAGAGAGACAGAAATTAAAATAGAAGTGTAAAAAACAAGATTGAAAAACACACAGGAGATAAACAGAGATAAACGATATACACAGAGGACAGACACGTAGAAACATGAACAAAGATATAACGTGACAGCAAGGTAGAGGCAGAAACCATTAAATAGCCAAATAAACTGTATGATCAGCCTGGAGTGTGAGGGTGCTGACGAGCAGAACAGCAACAGATGAAGCAGGCCAGACAGTTCATGTCTGTTCTGGGGTTACATTTTTGTGGATTTAATTTTGACAGTTCGAAAGGTGATACCTGGAGGCTGCACAATAAAATCACTCAGTCTTATTTACCTGACCCTGACCATTATTTTCTGTGGGATATTCGCAGCTGCTCTGTGAGGCAAACATTCTTCCGATAAACGAAAGCCTGATATTAAATCGGCTTCAGCACGTCTGAAGGTAAATGACTTTTAAAAGGTGGAAGGACTGTTAATCGGATTGTTAATGACACATTGTAAAAGAAGATCACACAGCGGAGGATAGATCACCATGTCAACAAGAACGATTCCAGGGGGGGGGGGGGCTGGAGGTCGTTAGAACACCTGCGGACTTAATTTCGTTAAGTTGTGGACATTGAGAGAAAACAAATTTGGTGTCAATCAATCGTGGGTTGCATTTGTAAGAACGTATTGTTGACAAGGCATCGTCCCAGAGGCGTGGTTCTGTATTCAAACGGATTTTATAAGCTGCACAGAAGTTGAGTGGGGAGAGACACAGATCCACCACGACTGTCCCATCCTCACATTTCGCTTCCTGGCAGCACCACCTCAGCTGAACTGTTCATTATACTCACTAACACACAGCTTGGTGCCTCCATGCAGGTTTACAGATTGCCTGTGAAGCAGGTGACCTGACTACATGAGAAATGCACGCTACACAACTACCGTATCAATCAAAAAATATCTGCAACCTTCCCAGCAAGCTTGAGCCAACCATGAGCATATCACTTTCGTTATGGGGTTAGTTTAAGGTGCACATTTGATTTCCAAACGGTTATGGATTTGGGGGATTCAGGATGTGTTTTTTTATTGTTGCTAAAGCAATTCTAAATCGGTCTTAAACCCAAGATGTTGATAAATTCTAATGTCATTTTTACTGGTGTATTACTAACAATAATAAATGATTGTTTTCTTCATAAAGCCAAGGTTTATGCCTGAAGTTTCTTTCGGCAACATAGCTCATTAAGTTAAATATAAAATTAAACCTTTTGCAAATTGAAGTCTAAAATCATTTTGCACCTTTTTTTATACCTACATTTGTACCATGTGAAACTCCCCCAATAAGTTAGTGGATTCTGTAATAAATCACAATGTACTCTTAACCCTTCTACAGTTTTGCTAAACTAGACAGGACCCCGCAGCACTCTCCTGCTCTGTTACTTTACAAATATTGTTATTGTTTCAGCTTAAAGAAAAATATGAACTTTGGAGAAATAAACTAAATCCCAGATCAGAGCTATATTTAGATTGAGTCCAACTTTAATCTGATTTATTCAATAAAAGCTACAACGACATTCTTTACATAAAATGAGTAATTTGACCTTTCCTCTGAATGTCTGGTCTCTCCTTCTCCGTAAGCATTATGTTCAAATAACCAAATGTTAAATGTACATTTTCTTTGCAGAAATTCACCCTTTCTTGTTTAATTCCCTCACTGCACGACTGCACTTATGTTTAACAGCAACTAGTTCCAGTCTCACTCAGTTTGTATCTTTAACTAGAGTGGAACTGTGATTTAACAGGAGCAGCAAATGAACCTTCTCCGTGTCTCTCAACACAACAAGCATCCGCCTTGTCCCTCAGTTAGGTTGCCGCTTCACCCATCAGTAAGACGGCTGCCTCACTGGCGGCCATTTTGTTTCATATTCAGGGCGGCTATTTTGTTTAAACTTCATGACAACACTTTTTTTAACATGGCCACTTGTCCCTCAATAAATTGCCTCCGTGCAGCCGGCCATGTTGTTTCCAGTTCAGGGCAGTGAAGCTGTTGTTCACAATATCATCGTAGGTACGGCACAGGAGGAGGTCATTCGGTCCATTCTGCCTGTGCTGGCTCCTTCAATGGACAATCCATTTCGTCCAGTTTCGTCCTCTGCTCTTTCCCCACAGTCCGAATGGGGGCTTGTTGTAGTACTGGTTTTAATGTTTAAATACAGGTTATTTTTGTCTATCAAGATCATTTCCCAATCTTTCACACTTTAGAACTGACGACCCGGATTCTTTCCCCTCAGTCTGGTTCAGTAATAACTGAAGTCGAATACATTTTAAAGTTCAGCACAACTTTAATAGCAGGGTTCTTAGTCTGCAGCATTGATTTGGACTCCTGATAGAGTCCCTCTATGCTGGCAGAGCAAGAACAAGAACATACAGAAATCCACACGTTTTTATACAGATGAATAGGGTTGGAACATACTTAACGAGGGTCAACACCAATCATAAGCCGGGCATAGGTTGCCATGCGAGGTTACATTATTTCCGGCCAATCCTAAATCGTCCATGTGCTGATCATGCTGCTGTTAGACATCAAAGGGGATAACTTCCTCACTTTCCAACTTGGAATGTTCTTCCCTGTTCCTTCTGTTCCTTATCTCACAACCTGGAATGTCTTTCAACTTTGGCTAAGCTCGTTACCTATATTGATCTGCCATAAACATCGAGACATTCAGACCAGTCCTTGACTCACATCAAAGACCTATCATTGATAAGACAATGCAGGCCTGCTGACTAAGCAAACATATGGCCCAGCAGGAGGGCCAGGCCACTTGTATCAATCTCAGTTACTAACTAATTAACCCTTTCTAACCATTTTGCATTCTGCTTCTTTGCCACGTAGGCATTTTAATATTTTACTAAAAACTGACCACGTAGGGATTCTCAGAACCATCTGCCTTATAAACTGGGATTTGTTTCTGTGTAACTGAATGTTAGTGAGAGACTGAGCCTGAAACTAAGTGAGGGATCTTGCTGTGGATTTGATTTTAAAAAAATATTCATTGTTTTGGCACCTCTGAATGTCTAGAATTTGT
Organism: Heptranchias perlo; assembly: GCF_035084215.1. Lineage (NCBI taxonomy): Eukaryota > Metazoa > Chordata > Chondrichthyes > Hexanchiformes > Hexanchidae > Heptranchias > Heptranchias perlo. Next base: position 4,371,900 of record NW_027139559.1, read on the forward strand.
TTTAACACGTTGGCTAATTGGAAAAAGCCACAAATTGGAAGTTGACCACAAACTACAGGCGTTTTATTCCCTGCTCCAGGAACAGAAGGGAAAACGAACACGGGGACCGTTTGGATTCTGCAGCAAACGCTAACAAGGACAGACAGACAGACCGGCACGTTTAAGGGGGAGTTTCTGAGTGAGTGGCAAAGCAGGAGAAAAAAACCTGCAAACTTCAGTTGTAGAGAGAAGCAACATGTGCTCTTCAGGCTGTACTGAGTGTCTTTCTCTTTCTCCCCATTCCCAACTTTTCTCTCTCCTCTTTAGATTCTCTGCTTTGTAAATGGGGTTTCGTTTGTCAATGGTGTTTGCTGAGAGATTGCCTGTGTAACGGAATGAGTGCGTGAGTGAGTGAGTGTGAGTTAGATCTGGGCTCTTGCTGTGCCTTTTTAATCCCTTGCTTTGATTTTAATCAATTCCTTTCTCTCATTCTAACTCTCTTCAGAGTAATTTTTTGTGTCAATGCTGTAACATGAAGACGTGGAAAGAGAAATTTTGGGAAGACGGAGCTTTAGACAAGGGGCTTTCTCTCCAGAGGGGACTGACCGAGGCATTCACCGGAGGTTGCTCTCAATGGGGCTCACGTGAGATGTATCTGGTTTACTGTGCGATCACTGGGAGCACTTTGGGATCACTGGGTCACTGTGGGATCATTTTTTGATCATCGTGGGATCACTGTGGGCATTGTCGCACCACAGGGACACTGTGGGATCACTGGGACAACATGGGGTCGGTGGGACACTGTGGGATCACTGGGAGCTTCCAATGTTTCCGATATTACTATTTTTTTTCAACTGAGGATTCCCCTCCATTGTTGTTGACAGGTCCCTCGACCGTGTCTGTCCCATTTCCTGCATTCTGCCCTCACCTCTTCCCCTCCCTCCCAGAAGCACTATAGGGTCCCCCTTGTCCTCACCTTTCACCTCACCAGCCACCACATTCAAGGTATCATCGTCTGCCATTTCCACAATCCCCAGCGTGATGTCACCAACAAATTCATCTTCCCCTCCACTCCCCCTGCAATAAATGCTGGCCGTGCCAGCGACGCCCACGTCCAATGAATGAATAAAAAATGGGGTTCCTGAAACACAAGGGATTGTGGTTATTTTAGCGGCCATTCGAGACGGATTCTCGGTGAGCCTTTGTATAACTTCGCATTTCCGAATGAACGTCAGTACAGATACAATTAGTGAGACAGGGCGCTGGCGAAGGGCTATTTAGTGAAACCATGAGGAGTTTGGGTCAACGTCAGTACAGATACAGTCAGTGTCGATTGGGTAATCCAGCCTGAGACGGGCTTTGTAAAGGGCAGAGAGGTTGGGTGGGCTTTGTAATGGAGAGAGAGATCAGGAGGACTCTTTAATGGACAGGGAGTATCAAATAGGATCTGTTGTGGGTCGGGGGGTGGATAGTTGTGTCTGGTGCGCTGAAATGTGCAGAGAGGATGTGCTGTCGTCTGCAATGGGGGAGGGGGAGGATCAGATGGGCTCTGTAATGGACAGGGAGGTTCAGGTCGGCTCTGCAAATGACAAGGGGGATTAGGCGGGCACTGTAATGGGTAGGGAGGATCAGATGGGCTCTGTAATAGGCGGGGAGGGTCTGGTGGGCTCTGTGATGGGCGGAGAGGATCAGGTGGGATCTGTATTGGGAGGGGAGGATCTGGTGGGTTCTGTAATAGGCGGGGAGGATCAGGTGGGCTCTCTGATGGGCGGGGGTGATCAGGTGGGCTCTGTAATAGGCGGGGAGGATCAAGTGGGCTCCGTAATAGGCGGGGAGGATCATGTGGGCTCTGTAATAGGCGGGGAGGATCAGGTGGGCTCTCTGATGGGCGGGGGAGATCAGGTCGGTTCTGTAATAGGCGGGATGGATCATGTGGGCTCTGTAATAGGCGGGGAGGATCAGGTGGGCTCTCTGATGGGCGGGGGAGATCAGGTCGGTTCTGTAATAGGTGGGGAGGATTAGGTGGGCTCTGTAATAGGCGGGGTGGATCAGGTGGGCTCTCTGATGGGCGGGGAGGGTCAAGTGGGCTCTGTAATGGGCGGGGAGGATCAGGTGGGCTCTGTATTAGGCGGGGAGGATCAGGTGGGCTCCTTGATGTGCGGGGTGGGTCAGGTGGGCTCTGTGATGGGCGGGGAGGATCAGGTGGGCTCTGTAATATACAGGGACGATCGGTTTGCTCTGTTGTGAGTGGGATTATTGCCGAGCTTTATTGTGAGGTGGGAGGAAGGGCGGGCTCTGTGTGTGTGTGGAGCATTTGCGGGCTCATTTCTGAGGGGGAATATAGCCGAGCTCTGTTATGGGGGGAAGGGCAGCCTCTGTAGTGGGGACGGGGTGTGGGCTCTGTTGTGGAGGAGGGGATATTGATGGGCGGGTTCTGTTGTCGGGGGGGGGGAGTGGGCTATGTTGTGGTGGGGTTGTTGTTGATAGGCGGACTCTGTTGTGGTGGGAGGTGGTATTGCTGGGCGGGCTCTGTTGTGGGGGGTCGTTGATGGGCTCTGTTGTGGGCGGGGGCGGTTGATGTGCGTGCTCTGTTACCGACCGGCCTGTGATGTGTGGTAACATGTTTCGTGTCAGCAGTCGGCGCCTTCTGTATTCGGTGAAATGGCTTCAAACTTCTTCATTTTGGGATATGGGAAGCGATTGGGATGGGGTTTGATGGATGCAGGTTTATGGGGAGAGAGCTAGAATTTTGAGATCTCAGTGCCTCCAAAAACTCTGATTTTTCTTCAAGATCCGTTTAACTCCCTTCTTTCATTTGGAAACATTTCAGAATTTTTGCAGTGACAGAAGACAGATTTATTTAAAGGTTTTCACAAGTCTCATGTACAGACCAGGAATGACCCGGGTTTAATCCATATTCTGTGCTTAGTTATTTGATACCAGTTGGAACAATACAACTAGACTGAGTGCCGCTGGGGTATGTCAGGTGTAAAATCCACCAGGGCTCCTGCTCTCGATGGCGATCCAGTGACCCCGGTACCGGGTGAGAACACCATCAGTGAACTCCACACACTCCAACTCAAAGCTCAGACACCTGGGCAGCAAACTGGTGGCAACCAGTGACTGTGGAACTGAACCATAGTCTGAGTTTGCACTTTAAGGGGAGGACGAAAAAATATTTGGAGAGGTGGAAAGAAAAAATAATTGACCAAGTGATGAACTCGCCAAGGCTTCTTCGACAGCACCTCCAAAACCCGCGACCTCTACCAGCTAGAAGGACAAGAGCAGCAGGCACATGGGGACAACACCACCTGCACGTTCCCCTCCAAGTCACACACCATCCTGACTTGGAAATATATCGCCGTTCCTTCATTGTCGCTGGGTCAAAATCCTGGAACTCCCTTCCTAGCAGCACTGTGGGAGAACCGTCACCACACGGACTGCAGCGGTTCAAGAAGGCGGCTCACCACCACCTTCTCGAGGGCAATTAGGGATGGGCAATAAATGCTGGCCTCGCCAGCGACGCCCACATCCCGTGAACGAGTAAAAAAAAAATTCAAACAATGAGCACAGAGAGGGGATGAGTGTGTGAGACGGGGATTTACAGCTTTGGGGGAAAAGGAGAGGAAAGAATGTTCCATAGATACTAGAATTTTCTGTTCTGAATTTTTATCCTCTATTTACAGTGATGACGTTTGTAAACTCCATTTGCAGGGTATTAGAAGGGGAGGATTTGAAGACGGGAAACTCAAACGAAACATCATCTCAAGCTCTGATAGAGTCTCTCCATTCACCAGGACCTGAATATTAGCGGCCTTTGAATGTGGAAGGAGAATTGTTTGTCTGGTCTGTCTGTGGGAAGAGATTTCAAACATCAGTGTGACTGGAAAAGCACCGAGACACACACACCCGAGTGAGAGTGTTCCAGTGCACTGACTGGGGGAAGAGATTGAACCAATCACAGAGCCTGAAAAAACATCGCACCATTCACAGCGGGGTGAAACCGTGCACGTGTTCTGTGCGTGGGCGAGACTTCAGCTGATCGTCCAACCTGGAGAGACACATGGACACCCGCACCATGGAGAAACCGTGGAACTGTGGGCCTGTGGGAAGGGATTCAATGACCAGTCCCAGCTGGAAACTTATCGACGCAGTCACACTGGGGGAGATCGTTCACATGTTCCATGTGTTGAAAAGGATTCACTCTGTCATCCCATCTGCTTACTCACCAGCGAGTTCAAACTGAGGATAGACCGTTAGTCCGCTCCATGTGTGGGAAGGAATTCACCAATTCATCCAAACTGCTGAAACACCAGCGAGTTCGCACTGAGGATAGACCGTTCGTCTGCTCCATGTGTGGGAAGGAATCACTAATTCATCCAAACTACTGAAGCACCAGCGAGTTCACTTATGACTGCAGGGGTTGGATTCTGCTGTTATTGCTGAAATCACCTCGAGGGCTGAACCATGTTCATTCTGATAGATGAAGCTTGTTTCTGGTTATGTTACTAACCCATGTAACTGGGCTGGGGTTTAATATTCTGGATAAATGTAAATTAAATCAGCATTGTTTTAAAAACGTTGTTGTAGATTTTGGTATTTCCCACCTGAGTGTTCAGCATCACCTAACTGGAGCTCAGAAAGGACGATCCGGGGGCAGGATTTTACGGTGGGAACAGAACTTTACCCTGGACACAGTGCTTTAGGGCCACACTGAGAGGGGCAAACGGGATTTTCGTCTTTCTTGTCTCTCTTTACTGACAGCAAAGTCGCCGTGGGGGTTAATCTTGATGCGTCTAAGAAATGTGTCCAAGCTGCTCTCTTCCGTGGTTCAGAGCTCCTGGACACGGAAAAGAAGATTCCTTTACACCTGTGTTCAAAGCCGGGAAGAACAACGGTGAATGCTGCGAAGGTGTTCTCAAATCAGAGATTGGAGCAAAACCGTGATCTGTTTCACTGAAACGGCAGGATTAAGATTCGAGTTTAAAGATGACTGGTAATTGTTCTTTAATTGGAACAATTATTTCCGCTTTAAACAGAATCACTGCACCGTGCAGTGTCCACCAGCGGACGGCGACATTTCCACCTTACTGGAACCACTGCACCGTGCAGTGTCCACCAGCGGAGGGCGACATTTGTCTCCAATTGTAATCCTCGCAGCAGTGAGTCACTTCGACCTTTAAAGGTGAAAGAACCAATTAAAGAGCAACCTGTGGAATTATTGTCACTGGGATATATGCTGCCAGTTTTTTTTTGTACTATCATTTCTTGTTTCTTGTAAAAGATTGACTACAACCTGTAGTTTTTGGTCATTTTACCAACTGTGCTTGGATGAAGTTTACACTTTAGCGAATATCGTCAACACAGTTTAATAAAGCCCTGATTTATCAAGCGTATCAGAGAACACAGAGTGCATTCTCGGAGGATTGGACAGAATATGGGAAGAATTGAGTTATGACGATGGGTCATGAGGGATACAAGGAAGTAGTGGAGATGGCTTATCTGTGATCGAGACAATGGGAATAGAGATGCCACATAAGATGACAAGGTCAAGCATGTTGCCGTGAATATGGATTTCATATGGAGCGAGAGGTTAATGGAGGACAGGAGGCCAGTGATTTGCGAGGAGAGAGGGCAAGTTCATTGATTTCAATTTCCAACCGAACTTATAGCCTGGTCGGAAATTTAAGAAAAGGAAGGAGACAGTCTGAGAGAGTCCAAGGTGGATGTCTGAGTCCTGTGGTGGGAAGAAATTGAGTTGCAGACCAGGTGGAGACAGCTTGAAGCATCGACATTCAATGTCCGCCTTCGGGACAGTATGGGATAGGAAGTGATCCCAGGAGGTGTTCGACGTGCAGAGTATCAGTGGGCGTACAGCTGGAGGTGAGCGGGAAATGTAACAGTGTCTGTTCCTTTAACTGGCGACCGCACAGTAACAGAGGGCGCACTATCCCTTTAAGAGCCGACCCTTCCTCGCTACAACATTTTCTTTTGTCTAAAATTAATAATAAAACTCCAGAAAATCCAACACATTTATTTATAAATACTATAATATTCTGGCTCACCACACTGTTGCCTTTTTCATTTGTTTTTAAAAACGTCATTCTTTTTCAATAATTAATATTTTGAAAAATAATCCTTTATTTAAAAGATAAATGAATAAACATCCCCGGCCCGTCTCCTTCAGTGTTTAAGACAAAGAGACACGGGGTTTGGATCCATCGCACTGGTCAGCAGAATCCCGCCCCCTCCCTACTGTGAGTGGACCATGAAAAGACTATCGGTCTCCAGTCCATCTCCGCGCTTACTATTGGTAATGAACTAATGTCAATCATCTACACCCGCCAAGTTTGATTTGGGGGGGGAGGGGGCGTCGGTGGGTGGAACTGAGGCCCCAGAACAGAACTCCGGCCAAGCAACAAAATCGGTAACAATCGAATTTTCAATTTGCCAATTGAAATAAAGGGCTCAGGCGGCGGGTCACTCCGGGTCTCAGGTTTTCTGATAGGGGAAAGAGCGGCGGGTCGCTCCGGGTCTCAGGTTTCCGATAGGGGACAGGGCGGCGGGTCGCTCCGGGTCTCAGGTTTCTGATAGGGGACAGGGCGGCGGGTCGCTCCGGGTCTCAGGTTTCCGATAGGGCCAGGGCGGCGGGTCGCTCCGGGTCTCAGGTTTCTGATAGGGGACAGGGCGGCTGGTCGCTCCGGGTCTCAGGTTTCTGATAGGGGAAAGAGCGGCGGGTCGCTCCGGGTCTCAGGTTTCTGAAAGGGGAAAGGTCGGCGGGTCACTCATGGTCTCAGGTTTCTGAAAGGGGACAGGGCGGCGGGTCACTCCGGGTCTCAGGTTTCTGAAAGAGGACAGAGCGGCGGGTCGGCTCCGGGCCTCCGTTTACTGTTTAGTGTTAAATAAAAACAGAAAACTCTGCAAACAATCAGCAGAAATGTTTAGAGTCGCCTCTTCACTCGGCGCTGAAAACCCGCTTCTCGCCACAGTACATTTCAATCAGCAATTCGGGATCTCAATGGCGGGTGCTCGTACCCAGAATACCCGGGAGCTGGAAAACGGCCTATTCATACCAGTGGAACCCAGCTCTCAGGCTCAGTATCAGTTTGTTGCCAGGTGCAATGTTGTAAGGGGGTGCAGACAGAGATCGAGGACCGGGGATCGATACAAACCACGATGGGGTGGGGCGGGGGTGGGGGGAGATAGAGTGCGAGGGCCGGGGATCGATACAAACCAAGGGGGTGGAGATTGAGAGCTAGGGCCGGGGATTGATACAAACCTCGGTGGTGGAGACAGAGAGCGAGGGTAGGGGATCATTGCACACCCCGGGGGGGTGGAGATAGAGAGCGAGGGCCGGGGATCATTGCACACCCCGGGGGGGGGGGGGGGGGGGGTGGTGTGGAGATAGAGAGCGAGGGTCAGGGATCAATGCAAACCCCGAGAGGTGGAGAGAGTGAGCGAGGGTCGGGGATCAATGCAAACCCCGAGGGGTGGAGATAGTGAGCGAGGGTCGGGGATCAGTGCAAACCCCGAGAGGTGGAGATAGTGAGCGAGGGTCGGGGATCAATGCAAACCCCGAGGGGTGGAGAGAGTGAGCGAGGGTCCGGGATCAATGCAAACCCCGAGGGGTGGAGATAGAGAGCGAGGGTCAGGGATCAATGCAAACCCCGAGGGGTGGAGACACACTCTTCGGAATCACAACTGTGGGTCTGAGGACCCAGAGCGCTCGGAACCCATGCGTGTCCAGAGGGCGGCATCTGCGATGATCTCTCCCCAGTGATGGCACCGGCTTACCAGATAACCAGCCGCCATATTGGAAGAGGATGTTGGGAAGGGTTCAGCGACCAGCACGGCGCATGTGCGGCCCACTTGCTACAGGAACAAAGAGTGGGCGCGGATTCAGGGTCTCAGTGACCAGGAGTAAAGTTTGGGCGAGGCTTCCGGATTTCAGTGATCAAAAGCAAAGCGTGGTCGGGGCTTAAGAGTCCTAGAAAACAGGAACGAAGAGTTGGGAGGCTTCAGTGTCCCACTAACCAGGAACAAAGCCTGGTCGTAGCTTCATGGTCCCAGTGGCCAGGAGCAAAGAGTGGGTGAGGCTTTAGGGTCCCAGTGACCAGGAACAAATTATGGGCTGGGGTTCCGGGTCCCAGTGAGAAGCAACAAAGCCTGGTCGGGGCTTCATGGTTCCAGTGACCGGGAAGGTGAAGTGAGAGTGACTGCCCTTGACATGAAGGCAGCATTTGACTGAATGTGGCACAAAGGAACCCGAGTAAAATTGAAATCAATAGGAATCGGGGGAGAACTCTCCAGTGATTGGAGTCATACCAAGCACAAATGGAGATAGTGGTGGTTGTTGGAGGCCAGTCATCTCATCCCCAGGACATGGCTGCAGGAGTTCCTGAAAGCAGTATCCTAGGCCCAACCATCTTTAGCATTTTTTTATTCGTTCATGAGATGTGGGCGTCACTGGCAAGGCCTGCATTTATTGCCCATCCCCAATTGCCTTGAGAAGGGGGTGGTGATCCGCCTTCGTCAACTGCTGCAGTCCATGTGCTGAAGGTTCTCCCACAGTTGCTTCATCAATGACCTTCCCTGCATCATACGGTCAGAAATGGGGATGGTCGCTGATGATTGCACAATGTTCAGTTCATTTTGCAACCCCTGACATAATGAAGCAGACCGTGTCCGCATGCAGCAAGAACTGGACAACATCCAGGCTTGGGCTCATAAGTGGCAAGAAACATTCGCGCCAGACAAGTGCCAGGCAATGACCATCTCCAACAAGAGAGAGTCTAACCACCTCCCCTTGACATTCAACAGCACTACCATCACCGAATCCCCTACCATCAGCATACTAGGGTCATCATTGAACAGAAACTTAACTGGACCAGCCATATAAATACTGTGGCTACAAGAGCAGGTCAGAGGCTGGGTATTCTGCGGCAAGTGACTCACCTCCTGACTCCCCAAAGCCTTTCCACCATCTACAAGGCACAAGTCAGGAGTGTGATGGAATACTCTCCACTTGCCTGGATGAGTGCAGCTCCAACAACACTCAAGAAGCTCGACACCATCCAGGACAAAGCAGCCCGCTTGATTGGCACCCATCCACCACCCGAAACATTCACTCCCTCCACCATCAGCGCACCGTGGCTGCAGTGTGGACCATCCACAGGATGCACTGCAGCAACTCGACAAGGCTTCTTCGACAGCACCTCCCAAACCCACGACCTCTACCACCTAGAAGGACGAGGGCATAAGGCACATGGGAACAACACCACCTGCACGTTCCTCTCCAAGTCACATACCCTCCCGACTTGGAAATATATCGCCGTTCCTTCAACGTCGCGGGGTCAAAATCCTGGAACTCCATTCCTAACAGCACTGTGGGAGAACCTTCACCACACGGACTGCAGCGGTTCAAGAAGGCCGCTCACCACCACGTTCTCAAGGGCAATTAGGGATGGGAAATAAATGCTGGTCTTGCCAGTGACGCCCACATCCCATGAACGAATAAAAATAAAACAAAGAGTATGCGAGGCTTCAGCGCCCCAGTGACCAGGAACAAATAGTGGGCGGGGATTTCGGCTCCCAGTGAACCGCAACAAATAGTGGGCGAGGCTTCAGGGCCCCAGTGACCAGGAACAAAGAGTAGTAGGGCCTTCAGTGTCCCAGTGACCATGAACAAAGTATGGGCGGGGTTTCAGGGTCCCAGTGACCAGGAACAAAGAGTGGGCGGGGCATCAGGGCCCCAGTAACCAGGAACACAGAATGGGCGGGGCTTCAGTGTCCCAGTGAGTAGAAACAAATAGTGTGCGGGGCTTCAGTGTTCCAGTGGCTAGGAACAAATAGTGGGCAGTTTTTCAGCGTCCCAGTGACCAGCAGCAAATAGTGGGCAGGGTTTCAGTGTCCCAGTGACCAGGAACAAATAGTGGCAGGGTTTCAGGGTTCCAGTGACCAGGAACAAATAGTGGGCAGGGTTTCAGTGTCGCAGTGAACAGGAACAAATAGTAGGCAGGGTTTCAGGGTCCCAGTGACCAGGAGCAAATAGTGGGCAGGGTTTCACTGTCCCAGTGACCAGGAACACATATTAGGCAGTGCTTCAGGGTCCCAGTGACAGGGAACAAATTGTGGACAGAGTTTCAGTGTCCCAGTGAGCAGGAACAAATAGTAGGCAGGGTTTCAGGGTCCCAATGACCTGGCGTAAATAGTGGGCAGGGTTTCAGTGTCCCAGTGACGAGGAATAAATAGTGGCATGGTTTCAGGGTTGCAGTGACTGGGAACAAATAGTGGGCAGGGTTTCAATGTCCCAGTGACCAGGAACAAATAGTGGCAGGGTTTCAGGGTTCCAGTGACCAGGAACAAATAGTGGGCAGGGTTTCACTGTCCCAGTGACCAGGAACAAATAGTAGGCAGGGTTTCAGGGTCCCAGTGACGAGGAACAAATTGTGGGCAGGGTTTCGGAGTCCCAGTGACCAGGGACAAATAGTGGGCAGGGTGTCAGAGTCCCAGTGACCAGGAACAAATATTAGGCAGGGTTTCAGGGCCCCAGTGACGAGGAACAAATAGTAGGCAGGGTTTCAGTGTTCCAGTGACCAGGAACAAATTGTAGGCAGGGTTTCAGGGTCCCAGTGACTAGGAGCAAATAGTGGGCAGGGTTTCAGAGTCCCAGGAACCAGGAACAAATAGTAGGCAGGGCTTCAGGGTCCCAGTGACCAGGAACCAATAGTAAGCAGGGTTTCAGAGTTCCAGTGACCTGGAATAAATATTAGGCAGGGCATAAGGGTCCCAGTAACCAGGAACAAAGAGTGGGCGGGGCTTCTGCTTCCCAGTAACCTGGAGAGAAAATCAGTCACACATTTATTGTATTCTCACTCTGCATACAGTGGGTGTCGAACTGAACCCAACCAGAGTAGAGCGAGGGACAGAACTGGGAGTGGAGGAGAGGAATGTTTGAGATGGTGCGATAGGTTTGGATTTCAGCACAGGGAGGAGGGAGAGTGTGTGGGACGGGGATTTACAGCTTTGAGGGAACAAGAGAGGAAACATGTTCCATAGAAACTAGAATTCTGTGTTCTGAATTGCTATCCTGTATTTACAGTGATGACAGGGTATTAGAAGGGGAGGATTTGCAGACGGGAAACTTAAACCAAACATCACATCAAGCTCTGACAGAGGCACTCGATTCATCAGGACCTGAATATCATCGGCCTTTGAATGTGGAAGAACAAATGTTTCACTGTTCTGTCTGTGGGAAAATGTTTCAAACATCAGTGTGACTAGAAAAGCACGGAGACAAAAACCCGAGTGAGAGTGTTCCAGTGCACTGACTGTGGGAAGAGCTTCAACCAGTTACAGAGCCGGAAAAATCATCACACCATTCACAGCGGGGAGAAGCCGTACACGTGTTCTGTGTGTGGACGAGGCTTCAACCGATTGTCCGACCTGTAGAATTACAGGGACAGCCGGACCACGGAGAAGCCGTGGAAATGTGGGGCCTGCGGGAATGGATTCAATTCACCATGTGAGCTGGAAACTCATCATCAACGCAGTCACACTGGGGAGAGGCTGTTTACCTGCTCCATGTATGAGAAGAGATTCACTCAGTCATCCCACCTAGTGAAACACAAGAGAGCTAAAACTGGGGAGAGGCCGTTCACCTGCTCCGTGTGTGGGAAGAAATTCATTCATTCATCCCACGTCTCTGCACAGCCAGTTGACATGTGACTGCAGGGGTTGGATTCTGCTTTTATTGTTGCTGTCAATCACATTCAAGATTGAATCATGTGCATTCTGGCAGTTGGGCTATGGATCTGCTGATGTTAAGAACCCCAATAACTGGGCTAGAGTTTAATATTATGATATCGGTCAAATAAATCAGCTTTGCGTCAAACACACAGTGTGTGGAGTCCTTCATCTCTCCGGGATAAGAGGAGAATATTTGATGTCCTGTTACTCATTTCCTGATATTGAGAAGAGCAATGGTTCCAACTCCACTCTCTGTTTTCTGGCCTTTACCTAACTTCCTATCCATGTTGTTATGATCTGGAATTCACTGCCTGAAAGGTGGTGGAAGCAGATTCAATAGTTACTTTCAATATGGAATTGGATAGGACGAATTTGCAGGGTTATGGGCTAAGTGGAGGAGAGTGGGGCTAATTGGATCGCTCTTTCAAAGAGCCAGCACCGACACGATGGGCTGAATGTCCTCCTTCGGTGCTGTAACTTTTCTTTGATTCTTTCTATGATTCTATGATTCTACCTGCGTCTTTTCTCCTCATGCCTCTGCGTAATATCATGGCACTTTTCTCTCGAGTGCTCAAGTTCGAGCTTTGTGTTGCTGGTGTCACTGCGGGGCATTTCCTGGATCGCACGTTTCCCGAGGTGGTCACCCCACAGCTACAGAGAGTTCAGGAGGATAGTAAGTGGGTGGTCATCCGACAGGGTAGGAAGAGGCAGGCAGTTCAGGAATCCTCCTGGAGTGTGGCGCTCACGGACCGTTTTCAGTGCTGAATACCAGTGATGGTGACGCGAACTAGGGGAATCCAATCTGGAGCACATCCACGGCACCGTGGGGCAAAGGACTACACAGTGGTGGGGGGGGGGGGGTGCACAGCCATGTATAGAAATGCACACAAATGATAGGTGATTGATAGTCAGTGGGATAGTCAGGCGTTTCTGCAACCGCCGACATGAGTCCTGCAGAGTGCTGTCTCCCCGGTCCCAGGGTAAAGGACGTCATGGAGAGGTTGCAGAAGATTATGCGTCTGGGAAGGGGAACAGCCAGAAGTCGTGGTCCATGTTGCAATCAATGATATGGGAAGGAAAGGGTTTGAGTTCCTGCACACAGAGTTTCAGGAGCGAGGGAGGAAGTTAAAGAGCGGGACCTCAAATGTGATAATCCCTAGATTACTCCCAATGCCACGTGCTGATGGGTATCGGACCAATGTCCTCGTGAAGTGTTTAACTGGTGCTCTGGGTGAGGATTTAAACTAAATTGGCAGGAGGAGGGGCACAAGGATAAAGAATTAGAGAGGAGAAACAAGGTGCATAGAGGACTGGGAAAGACAAACAGCATTAGCATAAAGAGTATTTCAGAAATTGGAGGGAGCATACAGGGGGTAACGTGAGGCAGACTAAGATGAGTTTTGAGTGCATGTGCATAAATGCACGGAGCGTGATAAATTCAGTTCGTAAGCTTCAGACGCAAATTACCACGTGGGATTATGAAATAGTTGCAATTTGGAGGCCTGGCTCATACATATCAACTTAATATTTCTGGCTACAAGGTATTCAGGACAGGTAGGGAAGGAAGACTAGGAGAGAGGGTGAGGGGGCAGGGTTGATCAGTGATATTGTTACTGAACTGGAAAGGGTGATATAGCAGAGGGTTCAAAGACAGAAACTATTTGGTTAGTATTGAGGAAAAAAGAGAAGATATTACGATCCTGGGTGTATACTGTCGGCCAAAAAATAGTGGGAAGGAGATAGAGGAACAAATCTGCAGGCAAGTTGCAGAAAGGTGCAAGAAATATAGAGTAGTGATAATGGGGGTCTTTAATTATCCCAGTTTCGTCTGCGAAAGTAACAGTGTAAAGGGAAAAGAGGGGGATGAATTTCTGAAATCTGTACAAGAGAACTTTTTGACCAGTATGTTTCCAATCCAATGATGAAGGAAGCAGTGATGGATCTAGTACTGGGGAAGGAATTGGCGCAAATGGACCATGTTTCAGTGGGGGAGGATTTGGGAAACAGTGATCATAATATCAAGAGGTACTTATGTAAAATGCCAACGAACATCAAATGTGAAAATACTCAACTGGAGGAGGGCTCATTTCAGCGAGTTGAAAGGGGACGAGACACTTTCCCACGAGGGGGAATGGGGAAGCATCGAAAGCTAGAAATAGATGATTAAGGATATAGCGACTAAAAAGAAACATAAAAAGGAGGCTGATGATAAATGTTAGGCTCATAATACAGTGGAGAATCAAGCTGAATACAGGAAGTACAGAGAAGAACTGAAAAAGGAAATAAGACGGGCAAAAAATATGTATGAGAATAGATTACCGGGTAACATAAAGTGGAACCCAAAAGTCTATTCTAAACATGTAAATAGTAAAAGGATAGTCAAAGGAAGGGTGGGGCCGATTAGGGAAAACGAGATCTTCTTGTGGAGTCCGAAGGCATGGCTGAAGTACTAAATGAGGAATTTGCATCTGTCCTCACCAAAGAAGAGGATGCTGCCAATGTCACAGTACAGGCGGAGGTAGTAGAGCAATTTGAAAGGATAAAAATAGATAATGAGGAGGTACTTAAAAGGTTGGCAGCGCTCAAAGTAGAAAAGTTACCCGGTCCAGAGGGGATGCATTCTAATTGGTTGAGGGAAGTAAGGGTTGAAATTGCGGAGGCTCCGGCCACAATCTTCCAATCTTCCTCAGATATGGAGGCGGTGCCGGAGGACTGGGGGATTACAAATGTTACACCCCTGTTCAAAAAATGGAAGAGGGATAAACCTGGCAACTACAGACCAGTCAGTATAACTTCGGTAGTGGGGAAAGATTCAGAGAGAATAATTGGAGACAAATTTAATTTTCATTTGGAAAAAGCATGGGCGAATAAATCACAGCCAGCATGGATTAGTTAAAGGAAAATCGTGTTTTCCTAAATTGATGAAGTTCTTTGCTGAAGTAATGGACAGGGTTGAGGAAGTTAGTACAGTTAATGTTGTATATATGAACGTTCAAAAGGCATTTGATAAAGTGCCACTTCATAGACCTTTTGCAAAATTAAATCCATTGGATTAAACGGGCAGTGGCAGCTTGAATAAGAAATTGGCTAAGGGACAGAAAGCAAAGAGTAGTGGTGAAATATTGTTTTTCAGACTGCAGCGAAATATATAGTGGTGTTCCCCAGGGGTCGGTAATATGACCACTGCAGTTTTTGATATATATTGATGACCTGCACTTGGGTATAGAGAGTATAATTTCAAAGTTTGCAGATGACACAAAACTCGGAAATGTAATAAACAGTGAGGAGGATCGTAACAGACTTCAGTAGGACATAGATAAACGGGTCAAATGGGCAGACACATGGCAGATGAAATCTAACGCGGAGAAATGTGAGGGGGTGTAGTTTGGTAGGAAGAATGAGAATAGGTTCTATATAGATATATATATATATATTCGTTCATGGGATGTGGGCATCGCTGACAAGGCCAGCATTATTGCCCATCCCTAATTGCCCTTGAGAAGGTGTTTGTGAGCCGCCTTCTTGAACCGCTGCAGTCCGTGTGGTGAAGGTTCTCCCACAGTGCTGTTCGGAAGGGATTTCAAGGATTTTGACACAGCGACGATAAAGGAACTGCGATATATTTCCAAGTCCGGATGGTGTATGACTTGATACAAATGGTTCACTTTTAAAGGTGGTGCAGGAACAGAGAGACCTGGGGTGCACGTACACAAATCTTTGAAGGTGACAGGGCAAGTTGAGAAGGATGCGCAGTAAAAGGGTCTCCACACCTGCCATATTCCCATTCCTGCTCCCTAATGTAAAGCAGTCACATAACTATGTGGCCCTAGATTCTTCGAAACATTCCAAACTCATATTATTAGAGACATACACGTCTTCCAGTTGCGTTAGTATGTTTAGTTCTTCAATGAATCGTGTGTCGAAGTGCACACTCCTGGCGAGACACCTGAGAGCTGCGTTTTGATAACCCGACGCCGACCCGGAAGCAGGTTCCGATCTCTGAAGGGAAATGATGAACCAATTGGATCTTTGTGACAATCCGGCAATTTTTTTTTGCATATTCTTTTCCAAGATTATTATCTTTAGCTTTCCAACTCGCAATGATATAATTGGACCTCACTGCCTCTGATTTCTAGTTCCCGATATTAATAAAGTACACAACACGGATTTACTTACAATACAGTAGTAGGACAGGCCTGAATATCCTCAATTTAAAACATGAATTAACTTATTTCAAAGATAGTCTGACTTCGTAATATGAGGTCCTGATATCACTGTAATAGTATATTGTTAACGTGTGCATTTTTAACTTTCAGTTAACACCCTGCTGCATTTCCTATGCCCTATGCAAGGGTATTCGATATTTAGGCAGGACAGGCAAAATGGAAAAGGAGGTGGGGTGGCGTTGTTAGTAAAGGATGAAAACAGAACAATAGTGAGAAAGGATATCGGCTCAGAAAATCAAGATGTAGAATCAGTTTGGGTGAAGTTAAGAAGCACCAAGAGGCAGAAAACACTGGTCGGGTTGTCTATAGGCCTTCAAACAATAGTGGTAATATAAAGGATGGGAACAAACAGGAAATTAGAGATGCGTGTAACAAAGCTACTACAGTAATCATGGATGACATTAAGCTGCAGACAGACTGGCCAAACCAAATTAGCAATAATATTGTGGAGGATGAATTCCTGGAGTATGTACGAGATTTTTTTTTTAGACAAGGACACTAAGGAGCCAACAAGGGAACAGGCCATCCTAGATTGGGTATTGTGCAATGAGAAGGGGTTAATTAATAATCTTGTTGTGCAGGGTCCTTTAGGCAAGAGTGACATAACTTGATAGGATTCTTCATTAAGACGGAAAGTGAAGTAGTCCAATCCGAAATTAGGGTCCTAAATCTAAACAAAGGAAACAACGAAGGTATGAGGAGTGAGTTGGCTATGATAGATTGGGAAGCTTCATTAAAAGGCATGGCAGTTGATAGACAATGGCTAACATTTAAGGAACAAATGCATGCATTGCAATAATTATACATTCCGTTCTGGCACAAAAACACAAAAGGAAATGCGGCCCAATCATGGATAACAAAATAAATGAAGGATAGTATTGTAGCCAAAGAGGATATAAAGTTGCCAGAAAAAGTAGCAAGACTGAGGATTGGGAGCAGTTTAGCATTCAGCAAAAAAGGACCAAAAGATTGATTGAGGGGAGAAATAGAGTATGAGAGTAAACTTGCAAGGAACATAAAAGTGGACTGTAAAAGCTTCTACAAGTATGTAAAAAGGAAAAGATTAGTGAAGACAAATGTAGGTCCCTTACAGTCAGAAACGGGAGAATTTATGATTGGGAACAAGGGAATTGGAGAGCAATTAAACAAATACTTTAGTTCTGTCTTGACGGAAGAGGACACACATAACTTCCCAGAAATGCTAGTGAACCAAGAGACGAATGAGAAGGAGGAATTAAATGAAATTAGTATTAGTGAAAAAAATAGTGCTGGAGAAATTAATGGTACTTAAAGCCGATAAATCCCCAGGTCCTGATAATCTACATCCCAGAGTACTAATAGAGGTAGCCATGGTAAGAGTGGATGCATTAGTTGTCACCTTCCAACACTCTATAGAGTATGGAACAGCTCCTGAAGAATGGAGGGTGGCAAATCTAATCCCATTATTTAAAAATGGAGGGAGAGAGAAAATAGGGAACTACAGACCGGTTAGCCTAGCATCAATAGTAGGGAAAATGCGAGAGTCTAATATAAAGGTTGCGATAACAGGACACTTCGATACTATCAACGGAATTAGGCAAAGTCAACATGGATTAATGAAAGGGAAATCATGTTTGACAAAGCTACTGGAGTTTTTTGAGAATGTAACTGGTAGAATAGATAAGGGAGAAACAGTGGACGTGGGTTATTTGGATTTTCAGAAGGCCTTTGACAAAGTCCCATGTGGAAAATTCAAAGCACATGGGATTGGTGGTAATATACTGGCATGGATTGAAAATTGGTAAACATTCAGGGAACAGAGAGTAGGAAAAAATGGGTCTTTTTCTTGGTGACAGGCAGTGACTAGTGGGGCACAGCAGGGATCAGTGCTTGGGCCTCAGCTATTCACAATATATATATGAGAATACCTACGAGATGCCCCTCTAATGAAATGCATATGTCGTAAGCTTTCAGTAGCTCAATAAGATGCCACCAGAACAAAATGGCAGTATGGTAAACCAAGGGTTAATATAAGTGGCCCATTTTGCTAGCTAGAATTAGAACAATGAGCTTTTCAATTAGCTTTTCTTTGATCATTCGTTTATGTTATTAATTTTCTGTATGAAAATGTATGCTTTATGATCAATCAAGCAAAGAGAAATGATAAAGCTGAATTCTGGGGTAAGGAGGTGTAGGGAGTGTTGTTTTGCAGCTACCTAATGAATGGTTCCTTATTTCAGACAAGGTCGAAAAACATCCCAGGCCAGAGATAAGCAAGACTCCCTTTCCTTTGACCGACGCACGAACAGGTATCACCTGTGAGTGGTCGGTCATTACGTCAGTTCGTATGGCTTGCCCAGACTCAGCTGATGATTGGTTTTAACCCCTTGCTAATCATGTCCCTCCCCACTCTGAAAATGTATAACTGTGTGAACTGTGACTATGTAATTTGCCTGTTCTATGAGATTGACCAGACTCTGTCAAGAGTTGAAATCAATTCTATAGATGGGTCAGCTGCAGCTAATAAAATTGTGTTAAAACTTTCAAGTGTATTCGCTTTCAGTTTTTGCTGAAACAGACTAAGAGTAAAGAATCCGGTCTCGTCATTTGGGGGCTCGGGTCCGGGATCTCAACGGTCGATCGCCGAGAGTTCGCGGCGTAAGAGACGAATTGTCTTGGACACAGACGAAGGAGAGGGCGCCCCGGGTGAGTAAACACTTCTTTACCACTCCGGCTTTCCTAAATCTGTCACGTCTGACGACGAATCGTCCCATCGCTAACTCTTGCGTGGCGTCCTTACGAGATTCAGCCTCGTACTTAGTCTGGCGAATACACGGATATAGGTTAGTGATTAATATCACTAAGGTTCAGTCGGCGTACTGAGGGAGTGGTAATCAACATATCACTAGGTCAGGCTTTGAGTTCCGGGTCATTGAGTATAAACCGAAACTCTGAAGCGGTAGGTCAGTGATCAACAAACATCACTGAGTCCAGTTCGCGTTCCTGGTCATTGAAAATAAACAGGAAGTGCGAATACGGTGCGTTAGTGATCAAAATATCACTCGGTTCGAGTTCCTGGTGATTGGATATAAACAGGACCTTTGAACACGGTGGGTCAGTGATCAATATCACTGAGGGTTAGGTTTCAAGTCTCTGGTGATTGGGTATAAACCAGTACTTTGAATCCTTGGGCATTGGGTACAAACAGGAACTGATTGCTTGTGCTGATCGACTACAGAAGGAAGTGCCTGTCACACACCCCGCCTTAGACTGGCTGTTAAGAGAGGAGATCCTCCAGGCGAAGGTCAGGACCCTGAAGTGGGTGTAGGCACAAAGGGCACTTAGGATTGTGAGGCACAAGCAGTCAGGACCATCATTAAATCCAGTAAGTAACTGGGTGGCGACATACGGTCGCGTTAACTAGTTGACTTGACTGGGTAGCGACCAATACAGTTGTGTTAACTGGTCGACTAAGGGTAACAAAACAAGATAAGATGGGTAATTGTTTGGATGTCACTACGGAACCGGGAAGTCCCTTACAAATTTTGTGTGAAAAATATCCAGACAAGGTAAAACAATTAAGACAGTTGTCAGGGGGGCTGAATAAAAGACTGGGCAATGAGGAATGGCCATTGGGGGGCAGTAAAAACCTAGATGCCGTCACTAAGGCTGAGGAACTAATTTGGAAAAATAACGGAGGTAAACCAGCCAAAGGGTTAATTGCTTTATGGAAACAGCACTGTCAGGAATTGAGAGGAGCGTCAGTATTAGCCAGCTGGCAAGATAACGCGTTAAAGTTAGGAATAGGACTCACTGAAGGAGGAATAGTTAAGTCTGCAGAACTCCTAGAAAAAGAATGTGCTCATGCAGAACGGGAGTCTGAAAAGACTTCGGTCGAGTCTAAAACACTTGATAGGAGTGGATTACGTCATCCAATGGTTGGCATGGCTTTGACCGGGGAAGACGATGAATTCGATGAATGGAACTTCAGGTCCCATGTAACTCCCCAGGGTCCTAGTGCTCCTCCTGCATACAGTAGCCTCTATCCCTCAGCAGCTCCGAGACCGGTTGTTCAAACCGCTGTCATAACGCCTCAAATTGTTTCCCCAGTCTCCTCCCGTACCAGAAGTCAAACTAAGGGCTTATTGGCTCCAATTTTTAAACCCTCAGCCAACCCACCTAGTTCTGGACAGCAGCTGAGACTGGACAGTCAGGGACTTAGAGACACAGACACTGGAGAGCCGGGTGACGACTTGATATCACTAGACTCAAGACGTAATACTGAGACACTAGTTAGATATGAACCGACCCCTCGTCAGTTACCAATGAGACAGGTGCCGAATCTCGCCTATGTCGCGGCTAACGCCGGAGACGCTGACAACCCCCAAACGATAAATGTGTACTGTCCATTGAGACCCCACGAAATAATGGCCATTCTAACCGGGATACCGGATAGAAAACAAGCACCTACCTCATTCGTGGACTTTCTTCGGACTACCATTTCCGTCTATAATGCCGAATCAAGGGACTTATGGTCCCTAATACAACAAGTTTTAACCCCTGCTGAACATACTAAATTCCTAGCAAAGTTGACCTATCAGAATCATGCCGCACTGGTGGAACAGGTAGCAAATGATGAACACCGCCAGCAGCGTCTTTTTGCTGCCCTTAGTGCTATTCTACAAAAAACAGTTGACATAACCAAGATCTTAGACACCAAGCCTAAAAAGGGAGAGGGAGCAGAAGAATATTTGGAAAGATTCTCTGAAATATACCAGAATCAGTCAGGGGATGTAGCATACCGTGACAAAAAGGACTCACCACAGTACTGCGCTATGCTATTGAACTGCCTACCGAGTCAGGTTGCTCAAGCAATTAAGACTAATAATATGAACTGGTCAGAGAATACTCCCACCCAGATGAATAGGGCAGTAAAATACTACTGGACGAATAATAACCACCAGGAAGGTCAAGCCCAAGTTAGGGTCAAGACTGAGTATGTGATGAAAAAGGAAGAGCCAAAACTCATAACAGGATATCAGATGGAGCCTCAGCCTTGTGTCCCAGGATGGGTGGACAGGGAAGGGAATGGATATGTTATACATCCTAACGGACCAACCGCCCCTAATTATGGCCCACCCTATGTTCCCCCGAGACGTAATTCTGAACCGAGAAGAGGAGGAGGGAGACAGACAGGGTCAGATGGCTGTTTCAATTGTGGTCAGCGGGGCCACTGGAGCAAGGAATGTCCCTCCCGTAGACAACAAAGAGGGGAACAGATGCAGGGGCAGCGAAGAGGAGTTTGGCAAGGGAGTCAAGGACGAGGAAGATATACGGACTTTTCCCAAAATAATCCCTTCCCCCAGTATTGACCAGCTCACCTTGTGGTGAACGGGATCCAGTCAGAACAGGAGCCCGTTCTGTCATTAATGATCGAAGGGAACCCACATACATTCTTAGTAGACACCGGAGCAACTATGTCATCTGTCCGATCGGAGCTCAATCTCCCTGAGTCCGGGGAAAGACAGAGTCTGTCTGGTTTCCAGGGACAAGTGAACCAATACCCGATATCTAAACCAGTGGAAGTATATTTTGGAAATGACTCAGTAAAACACCAATTTATAATCACAAGTGGACTAGACTGTAACCTCATGGCTAGAGACTTGCTCTGTACATTTCGCCTGAGCATTGAGTGCGGGGACAAAGGACTGACTGTGAAACCATGGGCCCCCAAAAGGCAGTGTTATGTTTCTATCACCCCACAATGGTGGTCTCTAGATTTTAAGGATGAGGGTCCCCTTCATGTAACCTTGGCTTACGATATGAGTGGGAAGAATAAGGAATTGGAGGACTTTTACCGAAGCTATGTAGGAACGGAATGGGAAGTTATCCGTCGAGCTATGGTTACAGGACCAGAAGGGAGAGCAGAGTATGTTGAGATCCCCTCAGAGTTATGGAAGGAAGCACCTATTATAGGTTACATCGCTCGACGTGCTGCAAAAACAATGGGATGTGATCCAGGATACTTTGAAATAAAAGGAGCCCCACATATCACCTTGGAGGTGAATTACCCGCACCATGCGAGGAATCTAGGACCCATGGAAAATCGGGCAGTCAAACAAGCTGATCCAAATAACCGGCAGAAGCAGATCCTGTCAAATGGCCGTACTATTCTGTTTTATCAGACACCAAAGATTAACAGGGCACAATTGCACCACCATGTGGGCAAAGAAAAACCAGAATATGTCAATCCGCAAGTGTGGGCAGAGGACCCCACACAGGTAGGATGCGTTAAGATGACTCCTATTCATGTGGCCCTGCAGGACAATTTTGCATTACCCTCTATTCGACAATATCCACTAAAGCAACAGGCAATACCAAGCATTGACAAACTGATCGCTGGATTATTAAAGCAAGGGATTTTGATTAAATGTCAGTCCCCGTGGAACACGCCCATCCTTGCAGTTCCGAAGCCAGGGAAACCAGACGAGTACAGATTAGTACAGGACTTACGATCTATTAATGCTATTGTACAATCGCTACACGCACTTGTACCCAATCCGGCCCATATTCTGGCTCAAGTCCCGGCAGCAGCTAAAATCTTTGCAGTAGTTGATCTCCAACATGCCTTTTTCGCCTTGCCGCGAGACCCATCTAGCCAGTATCTTTTTGCCTTCACTTACAAGGGACAGCAATATACGTGGACCCGACTGCCACAAGGCTTCGTTAACTCCCCAACGTTGTTTTCTAGATGCCTACAGGAGCAATTACAGACATTGACTTTAAACTGCCCAACTGCTAAATCACTTATCCTCGCTAGGGTACATAGTATCCCAGTCGAAAGTACTGGTGGCCCAACAGAGGGTTAAGTTTCTTGGCGTCTTGCTCTCAGCAACTGAGCGAGGCTTAGAAAGAAGCAGGATTGAACCAATCTGACAATTCCCTGTACCTCGCACTGCAAAGGAGGTACGGCAGTGGATGGGAATGGTAAACTATTGCAGACAGTGGATCCCTAATATTGCCTTGGACACTAAATTATTAACGCCATATACCAACAAAGAGGGCGAATTTCAACTAGATTCCGAAGCTTTAGAGGCATTCAAGAGATTAAAGGCAGCTTTGTCACAAGCACCCGCATTGGGGAGACCCCTGTACGACAGACCCTTTCAGTTGTACTGTACTATCCTCACTGATTGCTCGACTGCTGTTCTGACTCAAAAACATGGAGACAAGCATAGACCGGTAGCGTACTACTCTTCGAAGCTAGACCCGGTCGCACTGGGACATCCAGTTTGTACTCAGATTTTAACGGCCATTTACAATAGCCTGCAGTCGGCTGCTAATCTGACTTTACAACAGGACATCACTGTATACAGTTAACACTCGGTGACTGCATTATTAGGACAGCTGCAGACTCAACATCTTACCATGGCCCGACAAAATAAGTATGAGATATATCTGCTGAATAATCCTAAGCTGCAATTTAAACATTGTACTACCATCAACCCAGCATGTTTTCTCACAGAACCACCCTTTGAACAAACTGACCCAGGACACGATTGTTTATCTTTAATTAAGGAAGACACCTCTGTCAGAGACGATCTGTCTGATGTCCCAATAAAGGATCCAGACTTAACTATGTATGTAGATGGGAGTGCCTCTATTGGTTCCTTTGGGGAGAAACTTTCGGGATATGCAATCGTGAATCAATACCGTGAAACTATTGAATCTGCTGCTTTTGAATTTCCATATTCTGCCCAACAAGCGGAACTGTTTGCATTAATAAGAGCCTGCATTTTAGGAAAAAACTTGAGAGTGAACATCTATACAGATTCGAGATACGCTTTCGGGGTAGTTCACGATTTTGGACAGTTATGGAAAAACAGGGGATTTCTGACTTCTGCAGGTACGCAGATTTCCCATCAGAAGTTAGTCTCAGATTTATTACAAGCCCTTATGCTACCAAGACAGAACTCGGTTATGAAATGCTCCGCCCACACGACAGGACAGACCTCAGTAGATATAGGGAATAGATATGCTGATCGGGAAGCAAAGGAAGCGTCCCAGACACAGAGGGTGGTTGTCCCTAGAATGATGAGTCAGACTAAAAGCTCAAACAAGAGCAAGTCTCCCTCTGAAAAACCAATGCCAACCATCCAAGGCGTCATTAAATTACAGGAGGACGCTCCTGGCTGTGACAAGAAATTGTGGGAACAACTTGGTTGTACTTATGACTGTGTATCTAAATTGTGGCTTACCCCTGCGGGGCAGACTTGTATGTCGGATGAATTAGCAGTATGGGTTATTGAATGTATACATTTTGCAACTCATTGTGGGGCCAAAGCTGCTAGCGATACACTGCTGGCCACTTGGTGGCATCCTAGGTTGCAAGCCCTAGCCCAGGGCATCAGCAGTCGTTGCCTTATTTGTCAGAAACACAACCCTGGAAAGGCAGTGTCTTGCGAAAAGGGAAAAACCCCTTTACCTGAAGGTCCCTTTGAGACCCTCCAAATGGACTACATTGAGCTGCAAAGATGTCAGGGTTATAAATATGTTTCAGTTATTGTTGATGTATTTCGTAAATGGATAGAGGCCTATCCGGCAACGGATAATAAAGCCTCCACTGTTGTAAAAGTTCTGATGAAAGAGATCATTCCTAGATACGGAATCCCAAATCAATTGAGTTCAGATAACGGCCCTCATTTTGTAGGCCAGGTGAATAAGGAATTCTGCACCCAGATGGGCATCAAAAACAGCTACATTGTGCCTACAGGCCACAGGCCGCTGGGTTGGTTGAGCGTGCTAACCAGACTTTGAAATATAAACTGGCCAAGCTGCAGGCTGAGACTGGTACTACTTGGCTCAAACTTCTTCCTATAGCCTTATTTCAGATACGTACTACCCCGGCTGGGGCAATGCGGTTAAGTCCTGCTGAAATTATATACGGTAGACCCCTCAAGACCCCGTGGAATCAAAACGTTCCGAAGACTGTCCATTTTCACCACATGACGACAGAAATGACTAACTATGTTTTGTCATTAACTAAGGCATTGAGAAGCCTTCACTCTCGGGTACGAGCTGCCTCCATCGAACTTCCTCCTACAGCCAGTCCATCTAAAATCGAACCTGGAATGTACGTGTTAATCAGGAATTGGACAAGGAAAGGACTGGAACCTCGTTGGGAGGGGCCCTATCAAGTCTTACTCACCACCCCTACCGCTGTGAAAGTGGAGGGGAAGAGTGCTTGGGTTCACCTCCACCACTGTAAAACTATCAGTCCCACGTTTTAAATTTAAAATGCTAACTTCTCTTTTCTTTCAAGAAATCTTTCCTATACAGGTGCCGTGACCAGCCATGAAAGCCTTACTACGGATCTCCTCTATTCTACTCTGCTTGACCCTGGGAGTGAACAAACAGGATACCTGTCAGCGCGACCAGCCTGAACGCATATACCACCTCTGCTCAGGAGACGTACTTCGATGCAACGACCCAGATGGATTCGGAATATGGAACGTCACCCAGGTGGACGCCTCTACCGGGCTCTTGCGGCAGCCCTACCGCACGCTGATATTGGGAGCACAACAAAGGAACAGTCACTTACCATGTTACCGGACTAAATGCAAATTTGATTTTGTTTGCCACCAAAACGAAAGTGAATTCCCAGCCCCAGATCCATGCTCTAAAGGAGGGATCAGGCGCTCTGTGACTCGGGTGTCTAGGGGACTGTATTTAAATACTTTTCTCTGTATGTCTCATCTCTATGCCCAAAGCTTAAACATGTCCTCCTGCTGGGTGTGCGCCCATATCCCTACCCATTCCAAGGGAGGTATCCCTCTAAGGCCGATTCCCCTAACTTCCCCAGAAATGGCAGAATGGGTGATAAATCGGAATGAAACTGACGGGAACGGCATTAGAGACAATGGCTATGTACGAGCATACGATTTAACAGTGCCAGTTCCAGTGGGGGAGCAATGGAGAAAATACACCAACCACACCAAGTGTGGGATCAAATTTAAGGGGTGGTACCAACCCAATTACAATCGTACCTATAAGCCCCCATTCCTGATGCTCACCAACACGTCAAGGCCTCAGGGGGTAATATGCCTCTCTAAAAACACCACGGGTGGACAGGTAATGGGATGGAGCAGATGTACTCAATACATCAATGTGACAATGTACGCCAGCCCCAGTACCATCCAATGGACCGGCTGCGGAAATGGGTCAGTCTTGCAGCACAGACTCCGGGGGGGGGGAGGGGAACAACCTCTGGGACCAGACGGGGTGCCCCCATTCACGGAATTGCCCTCCAATCTGACAGCCTATAATGGTACGTATTTCATATGCGGCCATAAGGCATACCCATGGTTGCCTCAGAAATGGACTGGGTCCTGCTTTTTCGGATATGTGGTACCATACATCCATCACTTGCCCTCCCTAGCAGATCATCGCCATTACCGACTCAAAAGGGAAATCACAGAGACAGAACGATACTTCGCTATTTTGTTCCCTGGGTATGGGGTTGGCAGGACAATCAAGGAAATTCGGCTTATCGCTTCCGTCTTAGAACAGGTAGCTAATGAAACAGCAGACGCACTGCAGGACATTAACGCCGAAATGATAGCCATGCGTACAGTGGCCTTGCAAAATCGCATGGCTCCAGACTATCTGTTGGCCGAAAAAGGGGGAACATGTGCGCTGATTGGATCAGAGTGCTGCACCTACATACCAGATAACTCAGAAAACATAACTAATCTGGCTAAGCACATACGGGACGAAGTAAAGAAATTACGCCAAACCCCAAGGGAGGGTTGGTTAGACTGGCTTTTCGGTACCTCATGGGGAGCGTATCTCGTGCATGGATTGGTTATCCTAATTGCAGCAATACTCATTTTCGCCATAACCGTTCTCAGCATCAAAATTGTCTGCAAGATAGCCATCAACCAAATCCGAGTATAGAGCCTTGACCAATCAGAACTGTTGATTGAGCAAAGATTAGTTATCATAAATGATAAAAGGGGGGAATGAGAATACCCACGAGGTGCCCCTCTAATGAAATGCATATGTAGTAAGCTTTCAGGAGCTCAATAAGATGCCTCCATAACAAAATGGCAGTATGGTAAACCAAGGGTTCATATAAGTGTCCCATTTTGCTAGCTAGAATTAGAACAATGAGCTTTTCAAATGAGTTTATCCTTGATCATTCGTTTATGTTATTAATTTCCTGTATGAAAATGTATGCTTTATTATGAATCAAGCAAAGCGATATGATAAGCTGAATTCTGGGGTAAGCAGGTGTAGGGAGTGTTGTTTTGCAGCTATCTAATGAATGGATCCTTATTTCGGACAAGGTCGAAAAACATCCCAGGCCTGAGACAAGTGAGACTCCCTTTCCTGTGACCTACTTATGAACAGTTATCACCTGTGAGTGGTCGGTCATTATGTCAGTTAGTATGGCTTGCCCAGACTCAGCTTATGATTGGTTTTAACCCCTTGCTACTCATGTCCCTCCCCACTCTGAAAATGTATAATTGTGTGAACTTTGACTGTATAAATTGCCTGTTCTATGAGATTGACCAGACTCTGTCAAGAGTTGAAATCAATTCTATAGATAGGGTCAGCTGCAGCTAATAAATTGTGTTAAAACTTTCAAGTGTATTCGCTTTCAGTTTTTGCTGAACCAGACTAAGAGTAAAGAATCCGGTATCGTCAATTGTATTTTAACTTTTATATAATTTTATAATGCAGAATGGTGTGTATTTCATATACATATAGAGAGAGAAATATATAAAAGTTGCCAGTTTGTAATGATTGTTTTCATTCGTAAAGGCTCAAGATACTGAGCCCAGAACTGTAATACGTTTGGATCCCCAAACAACCATCATCAGGTGTGGTTGTATGTATTGCCTTTTAAGTGTATGTTTACGTGGTGTGACATGAGAACATAAGAACATCAGAAGTAGGAGCAGGAGTAGGTCATATGGCCTCTCTCAAGCCTGCTCCACAATTCAATTAGATCCTGGCTGATCTTCGACCTCAACTCCACTTTCCCGACAGATCCCCATATCCCTTGATTCCCTTAGTGTCCAAGATCTATCTATCTAAGCCTCGAATATACTCAACGACTGGGCATCCGTACCCCTAAGAAGTAGATAATTCCAAAGATTCACAACCCTCTGAGTGAAGAAATGTTTCTTCATTTTGTCCCTAAATGGCCGACCCGTTATCTTGAATCTATGTCCCCGAGTTCTAAACTCTTCAGCCAGGGGGAACGGCCTCTAAGCATTTACCCTGGCAAGCCCTCTAAGAATGTTATACATTTCATTGAGATCACCTCTCATTCTTCCAAATTCCAGAGAGTATAGGCCATTTCTATTCAATCTCTCCTCAAAGGACAACCCTCTCTTCCCAGGAATCAATCTGGTGGACCTTCGTTGCACCCCCTCTAAGCAAATGTATCCATCCTTAGGTTAGCAGACCTAAACTGTACACAGTAGTCCAGGTGAGGTCTCACCAGAATCCGATAAAAATGAAGCAAGACCTCATTACTCTTGTACTCCAACCACGTTGCAATACAGGCTAACACATTATTTGCCTTCCTAATTGCTTGCTGTACCTGCATGTTAACTTTCTGTGATTCGTATACAAGGACACTCAAATCCCTCTGACTACCAACATTTCTCAGTCTCTCACCTTTTAAAACAATGTTCTGTTTTTCTATTCTTCGTACCAAAGTGGATAATTTCACATTTCACCACATTTTACTTCATCTGCCACCTTCTTGCCCCATCTTAACCTGTCCATATCTCTTCCCAGCCCTTTTGCATCCGTCTCACAGCTTAGTTAACCACCCAGCTTTGGATCGTCAGCAAACATGGATACATTACACTCGATCCCTTCATCTAAGTCATTGATATATATTGTAGACAGCAGAAGCCCAAGCACCGATAATAGTAACAGTCTGCCAACCTGAAAATGACCCGTTTATTCCTACTCTCTGTTTTCTGTTCGTTCACCAAATCTCGATCCATGCTAATATATTACCTCAAGCCCATGAGCCTATATCTTGTGTAACAACCTCTTCTGTGGCTTCTTACCGAATGCGTTTTGAAAATACAAATATACTCCATCCATTGTATGTGTAATAATTCAGTGAATCCTTTCATGTCACATTGAATGTGATAATGTTCACATGTTTAATGTTTGAATGTTGTGGAACCCTTAATGTTGAAGAACCTTATTGATAACCTTTTGCGAACAGGACTGTTGGAAAGATTTCAGATCTCCATATCATTTAATGAATTTAACAATTGGAACAAAGGGAAATTTCACCGCATTCTTCAACTGCTCTCTGAATTCAGTCTGGGTCACAGCATAAATACAGGTGTTCGTGCAGCAACTCAGGAGCTGGAACATGAATCCCAATTTTTGTATAAATTCATGTAAATATACTGAATAAAAGCCCAAATAATGCATTCGGTTCCATATAGAATACACCATGAAAAATCCCCATAACAGTATGAAATTCCCCGAGATAACAAACAGTAAAATAATGGATTTCCTTCTGCTCTTCATCTCTGGGTCACTTGGACTCTCCCAACCGCTGTGAACACGAAGTCTCCTGCGAGCTTTGCTGACCACTAAAATGTGTCGGACGGTTAAAGCATTGAGCAGCAGAATAAGAACAAATGCGACCCCCGGGGTTAGAATATAATGAAGGGCTTCAACAACAGCCCAAATCCGTGAAGCCATAACAGTGGGTGTGACAGCACAGAACCAGGGTTCATTGCCAAGCATGTAGCCACTCGAATACATAAAGTACCAGAACGTATCATTTAAACAGCTCAGCACAGTCATAGTTCCTAGAACCACAGCCGCCGTTTTCTCGGTGCAATACGTAATTTTCAGCTTCTGGCAACAAATGGCCAAAAATCGATCAAAGGTAAAAGTGACGGTGAACCAGACAGAACAGTCTGTAGCTGCATAAAGCAGGACGGCGTGGATATTACACACGGGGATGGACCGCACGAATCGAAACTGGGACCAATAAGCAATTGGAATCTGCCTCAATATAACATCGGTGATAATGACCAGTAGATCCGCCGCTGCCATGGCCACCAGGTAGCGAGTGACACATTTGGAGAGACCGCACTTTCCCCGAGATAGGATCACAATCGTCACTAAGTTAACTAAATGAAAAAGAAGAATTAAACGCAAAAAGGAAACATTAAGTGTGAGGAACAGTGTGATTGGGTTGGCAGTTAAATGTCCAGCTGTGTTCCTCCATTCAGTGATAGAATCTGATCATTGGGGCAGTGGGAAGCTCCTTCTCCTCACTCGACAGGTGATGGGGGTTTCCTCTGATCACTGGGTCAGTGAGAAGCTCCTTCTCATCACTCTACAGGTGATGGGGGTTTCCTCTGATCATTGGGTCAGTGAGAAGCTCATTCTCATCACTCTACAGGTGATGGGGGGTTTCCTCTGATCATTGGGTCAGTGAGAAGCTCCTCCTCCTCACTCTGCAGGTGATGGGGGTTTCCTCTGATCATTGGGTCAGTGAGAAGCTCCTTCTCCTCACTCTACAGGTGATGGGGGGTTTCCTCTGATCATTGGGTCAGTGAGAAGCTCCTTCTCCTCACTCTACAGGTGATGGGGGTTTCCTCTGATCATTGGGTCAGTGAGAAGCTCCTTCTCCTCACTCTGCAGGTGATGGGGGTTTTCCTCTGATCACTGGATCATTCAGAAACTTCTTCTCCTCACTCTACAGGTAATGGGTTTTTTCTTCTTCTATCACTGGACCGGGGGCGCTTTGTTTTGGTCAGAGTCAGCGATTAAAATAGAAATAATCATTGATTAATTCGCAAAGAAATAAATAGATGTTAAGAGTAAATAATGGAATGAAGGATAATGAACGGGAGCTTCCCTCCACCACTCTGACTGGACTGACTGATCACTGTTTCATCGATCTATAAAGACCAGAAACGTTTGGTGAGTTAGTCTAACTCAGGTAGTGCGGCTATGGCAGCAGGTTTGGCCGAAATATCCACTTCCCTTGCCCACAGATTTCGGGAAGAGGTGTCTCTGTTTGTTCTTGTGATCACTGTACAGAGGTACAAGCTGAAAGGCTCCAGTGCCTGGAGGCGAGATACGGACAGGATTGGACGCGGCTGTCATTCTCCACAGTCCGATGGTCTTCAGACTTACACTGCCAGGCTCACACTAGAAAGAGGTTTTGCCGAAGTTACCAGAGGTCAGTCATGGCTTTAGAATGTGACCGTGGGAAGAGGCAGCGCTTTCAGGAGAGGAAAGAAACTGAAACATCATAGCAATAATAATAATAATAATAATAATATTAAACATACTAATATAACAATAAAATTAATATTCATAACACTGGAAACAATTTTTTGAACAGCTGAAATGGGCTCTTCGTCCCAACAGGCCACTGGAAGTGCACAATGGGGAAGGAGAGGAACATGAGCAGCAGAATGTGAGCAGAGTCCTCCACAGCGACAGCGATGTCAGATGTTCCATTGTGGACTGGAACATCCTTGGCTGTGATTCCCCAGAATGTACTGGAGGGGACCCAGGGGTCAGGAACCGAGCTGAGAACTTCAGGGCGGAAAGATGATTGTATCATAAGGAGTTTCACACGATTCTTAAACTGCTAATGTGGCGCCTTTCACATCTTACTGGAAACCATAAATGTTTCCACTGGACACAAGAATTATTGCAGCTCGTCAACTGGATAATATCCAACGAGGGACAGCTGGAGATTGTAGAAAGTCGGGCTCGGGCTTGCTGACAGAACCATTGGTCTGAACGAAGTGGGCTCGTGTTGTTATCTCAAAACTGTGATTAAAAATAAATCCTTTGAAAGATAACTGAATATACATTTCATTAGAACATAAATTACACTTGCAATCATCGCCCCGCCATCAATAAGCAGAGAGTTACACAGAGCGGGGGTGTGAGAGGGAAATAGCTGACTGGAAACCTAATTGACAGTGAAAAATGTCCAAACTTTCTGAGTAAACTGTGATCTGTCTGTCAGGACTGGTCTCTGCAATTCGACAGAATTTACCCTCCTGTGGAAACGAAAATAAATCAGGTGAACACATAGACCACGTGACCAGTGTTCCACCCGTGTTCAGTGCAGCCAGCAGATTGCACGCTGTCCTGTTCAAAGATTCATCAGTAACATTGCTCGTGGTGGGGACTAAACGGACACTAAATAAAACCGGATCATACAGAGCTGATAGGGAGGACTGAGAATCTATTATTCATTCAACAGAGACCTGTGAATGGCCGACTGTGCACCAATCGCATCAAGGGATCACGGTGGATTCTCAAACACATCATAGGAATACATGAATTATAAATAATAGCTGGATAAAATCACGAGAATAATACAGTTAACAAGTTTACAGAATAAATAGTTGGATAGAATGAGTTACCAGGAACACCAATAGCAGCGAGAATGGGATAGTAAATCATCTCTATATCCCAAAGTGCGAATAGAACCTTCATATCTGCTCCTCAATCGCGACACCTAATTTTGTTGTTAATCAATGATTCTTGTTTGTGATAGAAACAGTGCTCCAATTTATACTGTGAGGTTACATATTGAATGGAACCCTGATTCATAAGGGAGGGAATCCCTCCACAGAGACAAGCTGGGGCCATGGAGAGCTCCATTCATCACACTCCTTGAACAAACAGGTTCTGTTTGCTCATTTCAGCCCAACCTTTATTTCTGCTTTTCTTTCTGCTGACCAAAAAACTGAAACCACCAATAACTCCTAATCTCATTTTTAGGAACTATTGGGATGGCGACTAACCGTGAAACAGAAATTTGTCCAGCACTGATGTGACGTAAGAGTCTGATATCATCTTACCATTTCAAAGAGGTTTTAATCCACGTTCTAGTGATGAAGTGTACCCACAAACAAGGGAATTTATTGATTTAAGTTACCAAGGGCGTTATTTTTTTTCACAGAGATCTCTCCTGTTTATCTCTCCTCCTCACTCTATTCACTTACAATGCGTCTGTTGATAAAGTAGAAATCAGTGTTCGGGTATTGCAGTATGAACACGTAACCAGTTCGTCACACACTCCTCAGTCACTATTATAATTCTGCTGTGACAAAATGTATTAATAAATGTTTGCACCACACACTTCACATGCAGAGCAAAGCTCCACACTCTCATGTTAAGCATTTGTAAGTCAGGCATATGCTAACTGAATTTGAGTATAAGACTCGCTCGATACTGTCCCATTCTGTGCACCCAGGTCAAGGACAGAAGACATTGAGTGCGAAATAAAGCGCCCTTTTGAAAGTATGAGGCGCTGGAAACTTCCCAATATGTTTGGATACGAGGATCACTGGAAATTCTGCTGGCCTCACGAGCCCTGTTCATGGCCGATCAGGTTTTAATGTTACCGACAGGGCTTTCCGTGTGCATGTCTGTGCATGTGTGTTGGGGAGTGTGGGGATGGAGCGTGTCATGGTGTGAGGGGAGGTGGGTTGGATTGTGGTGGGAGTGGTGGTGAGTGGGGATGTTGGTGGGGGTGGAGGTGTTGGTGGGAGGGAGTGATGGTGGGAGCGGTGGTTGGGGGTGATGGTGGGAGTGGGTGATGGTGGGAGTGGTGGTTGGGGTGATGGTGGGAGTGGGTGATGGTCGGAGAGGTGGTTGGGGCTGATGGTGGGAGTGGTTGATGGTGGGATGGGTCGTTGGGGTTGATGGTGAGAGGGGTGGTTGGGTTAATGGTGGGAGGTGGTGATTGTGGGATGGGTGGTTTGGGGTGATGGTGGGAGGGTGTGATGGTGGGAGGGGGGGTTGGGGGTGATGGTGGGAGGGTGTGATGGTGGGAGGTGTGGTTGGGGATGATGTTGGGAGAGTGTGATGTTGGGAGGGGTGGGTGGGGGTAATGGTGGGAGGGGGTGATGTTGGGAGGGGTGGTTGGGGTTGATGGTGGGAGGGTGTGATGGTAGGAGAGGTGGATGGGGTTAATGGTGGGAGGGGGTGAAGGTGGGGGTGGGGATGTTGGTGGGATGGTGTTATGGTGGGAGGGGTGGTTGGGAGTGATGGTGGAAGGGGTGATGGTGGCGGTGGCGTTTTTTGATGGGAGTGGTGGTTGGGAGTGATGGTGGGAGGGTGTGATGATGTGAGGGGTGGTTGGGGGTGATGGTGGGAGGGTGTGATGGTGGGGGTGGGGATGTTGGTGTGAGGGTGTGATGGTTGGAGGGGTGGTTGGGAGTGATGGTGGAAGGGGTGATGGTGGGGGTGACGTTTTTTGATGGGAGTGGTGGTTGGGGGTGATGCTGGGAGGGGGTGATGGTGGGAGGGATGGTTGGGGTTGATGGTGGGAGGGTGTGATGGTGGGAGGGGATGTTGGTGGAGGTGGGGATGTTGGTGGGGGGGTATGATGGTTGGAGGGGTGGTTGGGAGTGATGGTGGAAGGGGTGATGGTGGGGGTGGGGGTTTTTGATGGCAGTGGTGGTTCTGGGTGATGGTGGGAGGGGTGGTTGGAGGTGATGGTGTGAGGGGTGGTTGAAGGTGATGGTGTGAGGGGTGGTTGGAGGTGATGGTGTGAGGGGTGGTTGGAGGTGATGGTGTGAGGGGTGGTTGGAGGTGATGGTGTGAGGGGTGGTTGGAGGTGATGGTGTGAGGGGTGGTTGGAGGTGATGGTGGGAGGAGTGGTTGGAGGTGATGGTGTGAGGGGTGGTTGGAGGTGATGGTGTGAGGGGTGGTTGGAGGTGATGGTGTGAGGGGTGGTTGGGGGTGATGGTGTGAGGGGTGGTTGGAGGTGATGGTGTGAGGGGTGGTTGGAGGTGATGGTGTGAGGGGTGGTTGGAGGTGATGGTGTGAGGGGTGGTTGGAGGTGATGGTGTGAGGGGTGGTTGGAGGTGATGGTGGGAGGGGTGGTTGGAGGTGATGGTGTGAGGGGTGGTTCGAGGTGATGGTGGGAGGGGTGGTTGGAGGTGATGGTGTGAGGGGTGGTTGGAGGTGATGGTGTGAGTGGTGGTTGGAGGTGATGGTGTGAGGGGTGGTTGGAGGTGATGGTGTGATGGGTGGTTGGAGGTGATGGTGTGAGGGTTGGTTGGAGGTGATGGTGTGAGGGGTGGTTGGAGGTGATGGTGTGAGGGGTGGTTGGAGGTGATGGTGTGAGGGGTGGTTGGAGGTGATGGTGTGAGGGGTGGTTGGAGGTGATGGTGTGAGGTGTGGTTGGAGGTGATGGTGTGAGGGGTGGTTGAAGGTGATGGTGTGAGGGGTGGTTGGAGGTGATGGTGTGAGGGGTGGTTGGAGGTGATGGTGTGAGGGGTGGTTGGAGGTGATGGTGTGAGGGGTGGTTGGAGGTGATGGTGTGAGGGGTGGTTGGAGGTGATGGTGTGAGGGGTGGTTCGAGGTGATGGTGTGAGGGGTGGTTGGAGGTGATGGTGTGAGGGGTGGTTGGAGGTGATGGTGGGAGGGGTGGTTGGAGGTGATGGTGTGAGGGGTGGTTCGAGGTGATGGTGTGAGGGGTGGTTGGAGGTGATGGTGTGAGGGGTGGTTGGAGGTGATGGTGTGAGGGGTGGTTGGAGGTGATGGTGTGAGGGGTGGTTGGAGGTGATGGTGTGAGGGGTGGTTGGAGGTGATGGTGTGAGGGGTGGTTGGAGGTGATGGTGTGAGGGGTGGTTGGAGGTGATGGTGTGAGGGGTGGTTGGAGGTGATGGTGTGAGGGGTGGTTCGAGGTGATGGTGTGAGGGGTGGTTCGAGGTGATGGTGTGAGGGGTGGTTGGAGGTGATGGTGTGAGGGGTGGTTGGAGGTGATGGTGTGAGGGGTGGTTGGAGGTGATGGTGTGAGGGGTGGTTGGAGGTGATGGTGTGAGGGGTGGTTGGAGGTGATGGTGTGAGGGGTGGTTGGAGGTGATGGTGTGAGGGGTGGTTGGAGGTGATGGTGTGAGGGGTGTTTCGAGGTGTTGGTGGGAGGATTTGTTTGGGGTGATGGATGTTCGGGTTGTTGATTGCTTGAGTTGGTGATGGTGGTGGGAGCTGTGTTGTGTTAAATTCTCCATTTATCCTCCTTTCGGTGATTGCTGACTTTATTCAGAGCAATTAGCCCGCCTTGCGGCAAGATTTGAACACAAAGAACAGACGTGAAAAGGTGAAAAGTCACGTCCAATACACGGGAACACCTGCCCATATCCTGGATGAGATTTCAATCTGGCTTTCAGGGTACAAAGCCCAGAATCTAACACACTTTAACATCGACTCGCTCTCTGGGCTGCACTGAACCCAGGGCCAATGGTGAAAGGGAATTCTCAAACATTACTTTGTTTGTAATTATTTTGAAACAGCCATGAAACTCCCTTTTTATAAATATGTTCTGATGATGCGACTATATTTTAAAAGATGTTTTGAATAGTTAAAGGCTCATACTTGCATTGGACCCTCAATTATAAGACCTTTGGGAAATGGGATCTGGCGTTGTGATTCGCTCTTCAAACAGGGTCACTGTGCTAATGGTGAGAATCTCTTCAAACAGGTTCATGATGCTGATTGTGAGACTCTCTATAAACAGGGTCATGGTGTTGATGGTGAGACACGTTCTTTAAAGAGGGTCATGATACTGGTGGTGAGACTCTCTCTTCAAATATAATCATGATGCTGATGGTGAAACTCTATCTTTCAACAGGGTCGTGATGGCGATGGTGAGAATCTATTTAAACCGGGTCATGATGTTGATGGTGAGACTCTCCCTTTCAACAGGGTCATGATTCTGGTGGTGAGATTCTCTATTTAAATATCGTCATGATATTGATGGTGTGGCTCGCTCTTTGAAGCGGGCCATGTTGCTAATGGTGAGACTCTCTATAAACAGCGTCGTGATGTTGCTGGTGAGACTCTCTCCTTAAAAAGGGCCATGATGCAAATGGTGAGAATCGCTCTTTAAACAGGGCCATGATGCTAATGGTGAGACTCTCTCTTTAAACAAGGCCATGATGCTAATGGTGAGACTCTCTATAAGCAGAGTCATGTTCTTGATGGTGAGACTCTGTACAAATAGGGTCATGATGCTGATGGTGGGACTCTCTCTTTAAACATGGTCTTAATGTTAATGGTGTGACTCGCTCTTTAAACCTGGTCACGGTGCTAATGGTAAGATTCTCTTTAAACAGGATTATGATGCTGATGTTGATACTCTCTCTTTAAGCAGGTTCATGAGACTGATGGTGAGACTCTCTCTTTATACCTGGCCATGATGTTGATGGTGAGGCACGCTCTTTAAACAAGGTTATGATGCAGATAGTGAAACTCTCTCTTTGAACAGTGTCGTGATGCTGATGGTGAGAATCTCGAGAAACAGGGTCATGATGTTGCTGTTGAGACTGTCTTTCAACAGGGTCATGATGCTGATGATGAGACTCTCTCTTTAAACAGGGTCATGATACTGGTGGTGAGACTCTCTCCTTATCGCTGGCCATGATGTTGATGGTGAGAAACGCTCTATAAACAGGGACATTATGCTGATGGTGAGACTCTCTATAAACAATGTCATGATGCTGATGGTGAGATTCTCTTCCATCAAGGTCATGATGTAGATGGTGAGGCTCTCTATAAACAGTGTCATGTGCTGATGGGGAGACACGTTCTTTAAACAGGGTCATGACTCTGGTGGTGAGAATCTCTCTCATTACATCTGGCCATGATGCTGACGGTGAGACTCGCTCTTTAAAATGGGTCACGGTGCAAATGGTGAGAATCTCTCTTTATGCCTGACCATGATGTTGATCGTGACACACGTTCTTTAAACAGGGCAATGATGCTGATGTTGAGACACTCTCTTTAAACAGGGTCATGATGTTGCTGCTGAGACTCTCTCTTAAAACACGGCCATGATTCCAATGGTGAGATTCTTTCTTTAATCAGGGTCATGATTCTGGTGGTGAGATTTTCTCTTTAAATAGGGTCATGATTCTGATGTTGAGACTCTCTCTTTAAGCAAAGCCATGATGTTGCTGCTGAGACTCTCTTTTTAAAATGGGTCGTGATGCTGATGGTGAGAATCTCTCCTTAAATATTGTCATGTTTCTGGTGGTGAGTCTCTCTCTTCAAACATGGTCATGATTCTGGTGATGAGATTCTCACTTCAAACAGAGTCATGATGCTCATGGTGATACTCTCTATAAAGCGGTTCACGTGCTGATGGTGAGACTGTCTTTAAACAGTGTCATGGTGCTGATGGTGAGACTCTATAAACAGGGTCATGATGCTTACGGTGAGACTCTCTATAAACAGGGTCATGATAGTGATGGTGAGACTCTCCATAAACAGGGACATGATGCAGATGGTGAGACTCTCTATAAACAGGGTCATGATGCTTACGGTGAGACTCTCTATAAACAGGGACATGATGCTAATGCTGAAACGCTCTTTATACATGGCCATGATGCTGATGGTGAGACTCTCTATAAACAGGGCCATGATGCTGATGGCGAGACACTCTTTAAACCGGGTCACGATGTTGATGGTGAGACTCTCTTTAAACCGGGTCATGATGCTGATGGTGAGACTCTCTTTAAACCGGGTCATGATTCTGATGTTGAGACTCTCTCTCTAAGCAAAACCATGATGTTTCTGCTGAGACTCTCTCTTTAAAAAGGGTCGTGATGCTGATGGTGAGACTCTCTCCTTAAATATGGTCATGTTTCTGGTGGTGAGACTCTCTCCTGAAACATGGTCATGATTCTGGTGGTGAGATTCTCACTTTCAATAGAGTCATGATGCTCATGGTGAAACTCTCTATAAAGAGGTTCATGTGCTGATGGTGAGACTGTCTTTAAACAGGGTCATGATGCTAATGGTCAGACTCTCTATAAACAGGGCCATGATGCTGATGGTGATACTTTCTATAAACAGGGTTACGATGTTGATGGTGATACTCTCTTTAAACAGGGTTATTATGTTGATTTTGAGACTCTTTTTAAACAGTGTCATGATGCTGATGGTGATAATCTCCATAAACAGCGTCAGATTGCTGATGATGAGACACCCTCTTTAAACAGGTTCACGATGTTGATGGTTCGACTCTCTTTAAACAAGGTCATGATGCGAATGGTGAGACTCGCTCTTTAAAGGGGTTCACGGTGCTAATGGTGAGACTCGCTCTTTTTTCCCTGGCCATGATGTTGATGATGAGACACCCTCTTTAAACAGGGCCCTGATGATGATGGTGAGACACTCCCTTTAAACAGGGTCCTGATGTAAATGGTGGGACTCTCGATAAACAGGGCCATGATGCTAATGGTGAGACTCTCGAGAAACAGGATCCTGATGCTGATGGTGAAACTCTCTATAAACAGGGTCATGATGCTGATGGTGAGACTCTCTCTTTATAGCTGGGCATGATGTTGATGGTGAGAAACGCTCTTTAAACAGTGTTAGGATGCTGATGGCGAGACTATCTTTAAACAGGACTAAGATGCTAATGGTGCGACACTCTCTTTAAACAGGGTAATAATGCTGATGGTAAGATTTTCTCTTTTAACAGAGCTACGATGCTTATTGTGAACATAGCAACATAGGAACATAGGTACAGGAGTAGGCCATTCAGCCCCTCAAGCCCGCTCCGCTATTTGATAAAATCATGGATGATCTGTGATCCAACTCCATATACCTGCCTTTGGCCCATATCCTTTAATGCCGTTGGTTGGCAAAAAGCTATCTATCTCAAATTTCAAATTAGCAATTGAGGTAGCACCAATTGCCGTTTGCAGAAGAGAATTCCAAACTTCTACCACCCTTTTTGTGCAGAAGTGTTTCCTAATCTCACTCCTGAAAGGTCTGGCTCTAATTAGTCGACAATGCCCCCTTGTCCGAGAATCGCCTAACACCGGAAATAATTTGTCTCTCTCCACCCTTTCTGTTCCCCTTCATATCTTATAAACTTCGATCAGATCAACCCTTATCTTTCCAAACTCGAGAGAATACAACCCCAATGTGTGTAATCTCTCCTCGTAACTTAACCCTTGAAGTCAGGGGATCATTCCAGTAAACCAACGCTGCACTCCCTCCAAGGCCAATATGTCCTTCCGAAGGGGCGGTGCCCAGAACTGCTCACAGTCCTCCAGGTTCGATCGAAACAAGGTTTTGGATAGGTGCAGCAGAACTTCAGCACCCTTGTATTTTAGTCCTCTCGATATTAAGGCCAGCATTCCACTCGCCTTATTGATTATTTTCTGCACCTGTTCATGACACTTCAATGATATATGTACCTGAACCCCTAAGTCCCTTCGGACATCCACTGTTTTTAACTTTTTTACCATTCAGAAAGTACCTGTCCTATCCTATTTTGGTCTAAAGTGGATGACCTCACATTTGCCGACATTGAATTCCATTTGCCACAGTTTTGCCCATTCACCTAATCTATCAATATCCCTTTGTAATTTTATGTTTTCATCTACACTGCTTTCAATGCCACCAATCTTTGTGTCATCAGCAAACTTAGATATAAGACTTTCGATGCCTTCATCTAAGTCGTTAATAAATATTGTGAATAATTGAGGCCCCAAGACAGATCCCTGCGGGACTCCACGAGTCACATCCTGCCAATGTGAGAAACTACCCATTATCCCGACTCTCTGTCGCCTTTCGCTCGGCCAACTTCCTAACCAAGCCCGTACTTTTCCCTCGATTCCATCCGCTTCTATCTGAGCTAACAGTCTCTTACGTGGGACTTTATCAAATGACGTCTGGAAGTCCATATAAATAACATCCATTGACATTCCCCTGTCCACGACTTCAGTCACCTCTTCAAAAAAAAACAATCAAGTATGTCAGGCACGACCTACCTTTCACAAATCCATGCTGGCTCTCCCTGACTAACTGAAAATTCTCGAGGTGTTCAGTCACCCTATCCTTAATTACAGACTCAAGAAATTTCCCCAAAACAGATGTTAGGCTAACTGATCTATAATTCGTTGGTTTCCCTCTCTCTCCTTTCTTAAAAGGCGGAGTAACAGATGCAATTTTCGAATCTGCGGAGACGTTTCCTGAAACTAGTGAACTTTGAAAGATTATATTTGGGGCATCTGCAATGTGCTCACTTTAAAACCCTGGGATGAAAATCATCTCGTCCTCGGGATTTGTCACTCTTTTATGTTATTATTTTTTACATTACTGTAGTTTTACTTGTGTTAATTGTATTGATTCAATATTAGTTTTCTTGGGATTTCTGGCATCTATTTTTCAACTGTAAATACTGACGCAAAGTAATTATTCAACATTTCCGCCGTTTCCCCATTGTCAATGACAATATCCACCACGTTCAGTTTTTAGGTGGCCAACACTGCTCCTGACCACCCTCTTTTGCCGAATGTAACTATAAACGTTCTTCGTATTGGTTTTGATATCCCTTGCAAGTATATTTTCATACGCCCTTGTTGCACCTCTTACTATCTGTTTTGTGACCCTTTGTTGAACTTTATATCTTTCCCATTCGCCAGGATCTGTACCATTTTTTGCTTTTTTATGTCCTTTCCTTATGTCTTATACTGTCCCTTTCCTCTTCAGTTGTCCATGGCTGTTTTTTTGGCAAGTGCAGTTCTTGCCCCTCAGAGGTAGAAACCGGTTCTGTATCACATTAAATGTTTCTTTAAACATTTCCCACTGATCGTCAGTCGTTTTACCCATTAACAGATTTGCCCAGTTTACTGTGGACAGTCTCTGTCTCATCCCATTGAAGTCTGCCTGACCCAGTCTAGAATCTTAGCAGCTGATTCATTTATTTCTCTTTCAAACACAACTTGAACTCGATCATGTTATGATCGCTATTGGATCGATGTTCAAGCACAGTTAAGCTGTTAACTAAATCTGGTTCATTCGTCATTATTAAATCCAGGATGGTTTGCCCCCTTGTTGCCTCTCGGACATACTGCTGTAGAAAACTATCCTGGACACAATCAAGAAATTCACTACCTTTCTGATAGTTGCTTGTCTGCTTTTACCATTAAGACCACTATGCCTTTGTTACACGCATTTCTGATCTCTGGATTTATACAATCTAGCACTTCAGAGCTACTGCCAGCAGTCGTATAGACAACTCGCACCATAGCCTGAGATCATTTCCTATTTCTCAATTCAACCCATAAGGTCCCTATTTGGTGCTTACCTCTCGTTATATC
Source organism: Heptranchias perlo (assembly GCF_035084215.1). Taxonomy (NCBI): domain Eukaryota; kingdom Metazoa; phylum Chordata; class Chondrichthyes; order Hexanchiformes; family Hexanchidae; genus Heptranchias; species Heptranchias perlo. Next base: position 4,413,997 of record NW_027139559.1, read on the forward strand.
ATCCTTTATCATTGAAGTGATTTCATCTCTGATTAATAAGGATACTCCTAAACCTCTTCCATTTTCCCTGTCTCTCCAGTAAAACTTATAACCCGGTACATTTAGTTCCCAATCCTGACCATTCATAGGAACATAGGAACAAGAGTAGGCCATTCAGCCCCTCGTGCCTGCTCCACCATTTGATAAGATCATGGCTGATCTGTGATCTAACTCCATATACCTGCCTTTGGCCCATATGCCTTAATAACTTTGGTTGCCAAAAAACTATCGATCTCAGATTTAAATTTAGCAATTGTGCGAGTATCAATTGCCGTTTGCAGAAGGGAGTCCAAACTTCTACAACCCTTTGTGTGTAGAAATGTTTTCTAATCTCGCTCCTGAAAGGTCTGCCTCTGATTTTTAGACTGTGCCCCCTACTCCTAAAATCCCCAACCAGCGGAAATAGTTTCTCTCTATCCACCCTATCTGTACCCTTAATATCTTATAAACTTCGATCAGATCACCACTTAACCTTCGAAACTCTAGAGAATACAACCCCAATTTGTGTAATCTCTCCTCGTAACTTAACCCTTGAAGTCCGGGTATCATTCTAGTAAACCTACGCTGTACTCCCTCCAAGGCCAATATATCCTTCTGAAGGTGCGGTGGCCAGAACTGATCACAATACTCCAGGTGCGGTTTAACCAGGGTTTTGTATAGCTGCAGCATAACTTCTGCCCCCTTGTACTCTAGTCCTCTAGATATAAAGGCAAACATTCAATTTGCCTTCTTGATTATTTTCTGCACCTGTTCATGACACTTCAATGATCTATGTTCCTGAACCCCGAACTCCCTTTGGACATCCACTGTTTTTAACTTTTAACATTTATAAAGTAGCCTGTTCTATCCTTTTTTGATCCAAAGTGGATAACCTCACATTTGTCTACATTGAATTCCATTTGCCACAATTTTGCCCATTCACCTAATCTATCAATATCGCTTTGTAATTTTATGTTTTCTTCTATACTGCTTACAATGCCACCAATCTTTGTGTCATCGGCAAACTTGGATATGAGACTTTCTATGCCTTCATCTAAGTCGTTAATAAATATTGTGAATAATTGAGGCCACAGGACAGATCCCTGCGGGACTCCACTAGTTATATCCTGCCAATGTGAGTACCTTCCCATTATCCCCACTCTCTGTCTCCTTTCGCTCAGCCAACTTCCTAACCAATCCGTACTTTCCCCTCGATTCCATGGGCTTGTATCTTATCTAACAGTCTATTATGTGGGACCGTATCAAATGCCTTCTGGAAGTCCATATAAATAACATCCACTGACATTCCCCTGACCACTACTTTCGTCACCTCCTGCAGCCATGTCTCCGTAATAGCTATCATATCATATCATACCTCCAATTTGAATTTGTACCTGTAGTTCATTTAATTTATTCCTTCCACTCCGTGTATTTGTATATCGAACTCTTAGTTGGGCCACACACCCCAGCCTGACCTTGAGCTATGATGCTGGATTAATCGCTTTACACCTTCTAGTTTTTACTTTATCTGTAGTGCCAAAAGTACATTTTCTTTCTGCTGCTCTACGCTTTTCCCTTTCACTTGTTCTTGAACAACCATTTGTACTGATTGTGTTGTAAATTTCTCTTGATCCTCCTCTCCCTTGTTGCTTTCAACTTTACTCTATTATGATTCCCCGCTCAAGTTCCCATCTCCCTGCCACTCCAGTTAAAACCCTCGCCAACAGCAGTAGCAATACCCTGCGAGGATATGAGCCCCGGATCTGTTGAAAAGCAATCTATCCGGCTTGTACAGGTCCCACCTTCCCAAGAATCGGTCTCAATTCCTCAGGAATTTAAATTCCTCCCTCCTGCACCAACCCTGCAGCCACGCATTCATCTGGCCCATTCTCCCACTCCGATACACACGAGCACGTGTCACTGGGAGTAATCCTGAGATAATTACCCGTTAGGTCCTGCTTTTTAACTTATTTCCTATTTCCTTATATTGTGCTTGCAAGACCTGGTTCCTCTTTTTACCTATGTCGTAGGTACCGATATGTACCACTTTCTCTTTATACCTGTCCGTGATGTTGATGGAGAGATACGCTCATTAAGCAGGGTCATGATGTTGATGGTGAAACACGCTCTTGAAACAGTCCATGATGCTAATATTGAGACTCAATCTGAACAGGGCGATGAGGCAGATAGTGAGACTCTCTATAAACACTGCCATGATGTTGATGGTGAGACACTCTTTAAAAAGGGTCGTGATGTTCATGGTGAGGCTCCTTTTAAACAGTGTCATAATGAAGATGGAGAGAATCTCTCTTTAAACATGGTCATGATGCTTTTTAAAGTGGGCAATGATGCTAATGGTCAGACTTTTTAAAAAATAGGGTCATGATGCTGATGGTGAGATTCTCTTTTAACAGTGTCATGATGCTGATGATGAGACAATACCTGTAAACAGGGTAATGATGCCATTACAGACCTCATTACATCCTTGGTCCAAACATGGACAAAAGAGCTGAATTCCAGATGTGAGGTGAGAGTCACTGCCCTTGACATCAAGGCAGCAGTTGACCGAGTGTGGGACCAAGGAGCCCGAGTAAAATTGAGGTCAATGGGAATCAGGGGGAAAACTCTCCAGTGGCTGGAGTCATACCAAGCACAAAGGAAGATGGTAGTGGTTGTTGGAGGCCAATCATCTCAGCCCCAGGACATTGCTGCAGGAGTTCCTCAGGGCAGTGTCCTCGGCCCAACCATCTTTAGTTGCTTCATCAATGACTTTCCCTCCATCATAAGGTCAGAAATGGGGATGTTCGCTGATGATTGCACAGTTTTCAGTTCCATTCGCAACCCCAAAAATAATGAAGCAGTCCGAGCCAGCATGCAGCAAGACCTGGACAACATCCAGGCTTCGGCTCATAAGTGGCAAGTAACATTCGCGCCAGATAAGTGCCAGGCAATGACCATCTCCAACAAGAGAGAGTCTAACCACCTCCGCTTGACATTCAACGGCATTACCATCGCCGAATCCCCCACCATCAACATCCTGGGGATCACCATTGACCGGAAACTTAACTGGACCAGCCTTATACATATTATGGCTGCGAGAGCAGGTCAGAGGCTGGGTATTCTGCGGCGAGTGACTCACCTCCTGACACCCCAAAGCCTTTCCACCACCTACAAGGCACAAGTCAGGAGTGTGATGGAATACTTTCCACTTGCTTGGATGAGTGCAGCTCCAACAACACTCAAGAAGCTCGACACCATCCAAGACAAAGCAGCCCGCTTGATTGGCACCCCATCCACCACCCTAAACATTCACTCCCATCACCACCGGCGCACTGTGGCTGCAGTGTGTACCATCCACAGGATGCACTGCAGCAACTCGCCAAGGCTTCTTCGACAGCACCTCCCAAACCCGCGACCTCTACCACCTAGAAGGACAAGAGCAGCAGGCACATGGGAACAACACCAACTGCACGTTCCCCATCAAGTCACATACCATCCCGACTTGGAAATATATCTTCATTCCTTCATCGTCACTGGGTCAAAATCCTGGTACTCCCTTCCGAACAACACTGTGGGAGAACCGTCACCACACGGACTGCAGCGGTTCAAGACGGCGGCTCACCACCACCTTCTCATGGGCAATTAGGGATGGGCAATAAATGCTGGCCTCACCAGCGACTCCCACATCTCATCAATGAATAAAAAAAAAATCCCTTAATACCTTTGGTTGCCAAAAATCTATCTGTCTCAGATTTAAATTTAGCAATTCAGCTAATATCAATTGCCGTTTGCGGAAGAGAGTTCCAAACTCTTACTACCCTTTTGTGTAGAATGTTTTTCTCATCTCGCTCCTGAAAGGTCTGCCTCTGATTTTTACACTGTGTCCCCGACTCGTAAAATCCCCAGCCAGCTGAAATAGTTTCTCTCTATCCACCCTATCTGTTCCCATTAAAATCTTATAAAGTTCGATCAGACCACCACTCAACCTTCGAAACTCCAGAGAATACAACCCCAATTTGTGTAATCTCTCCTCGTAAATTGATCCTTGAAGTCCGGGTATCATTCTAGTAAACCTACGCTGCACTCCCTCCAAGGCCAATATGTCCTTCTGAAGGTCCGGTGCCCAGAACTGCTCACAGCACTCCTGGTGCGGTCTAACCAGGGTTTTGTATAGCTGCAGCATAACTTCTGCCCCCTTGTACTCCAGTCCTCGAGATATAAAGGCCAGAATTCCATTTGCCTTCTTGATTATTTTCTGCTCCTGTTCATGACACTTCAATGATCTCTGTCCCTCAACCTCGAAATCCCTTTGGACATCCACTGTTTTTAACTTTTTACCATTTAGAAAATATCCTGCCCGCAATATAATGGGAAGAGCGGACTTCAAATATCACCCTCTGAGTCTGAAGAACAAAATCTGCGCACAATATAATGGGAAGAGCGGACTTAAAATATCACCCTCTGAGTCTGAATAACAAACTCTGCCCACAATATAATGGGAAGAGGGGACTTCAACTATCACCCTCTGAGTCTGAATAACAAACTCTGCCCACAATATAATGGGAAGAGGGGACATCAAATATCACACTCTGCACAAACACAAGATTGCAGGGTGTGAGAAAGACAAATCAACGGTCTTCTGATCACTCGCTAAATAACACATTTATCTGGGGAAGAACAGAAATAAAACTAATTTCTTGGCATTATCTATATTTAACATTATAGTTGCGGCTTTAATTTTGAAAACCGCCCTTCGCTGAGCTGTGAGTGCGACAGAAAACTCTGTCGTTCAAGTAAACGATCAGTTAACACAGTTGGTGTCGGGAACACATGAAAAAGAAACAAAATAGAATCATAGAAATGATAGAAATTTACCGCACAAAAGGAGGCCATTCGGCCCATCGTGTCTGTGCCGGCCGAAAAAAGGGCTTTCCAGCCTTATCACACTTTCCAGCATTTGGTTTCTCGCCTCATAAGTTAAGGCAGTTAAAGTGGATATCCACGTAATTTTTAAACGCGATGAGGGTTTCTGCCTCTTCCAACCTTCCAGGCAGTGATTCCAGATCCCCACCACCCACTGAAAAACATTCTACTCTCCCCTAGAATCCTTCTCACAAGTCATTCTTCAAAATCATCCACCTTCTTCAAAATCATGACGGGTCCAGACAGAGCAGATTGAGAGAAGCTGTTCCCATTGGCGGAAGGGTCAAGGACCAGAGGAGATAGGTTCAAGGTGATTGGCAAAAGAACCAATGGTGACATGAGGAAAATCTTTTTTACACAGAGAGTGGTTCGGATCTGGAATGCACTGCCCGAGGGGGTGGGGGAGGCAGATTCAATCATGGCCTTCAAAAGGGAACTGGATAAGTACTTGAAGGGAAAGAATTTGCAGGGTTACGGGGATAGGGCGGGGGAGTGGGACGAGCTTGATTGCTCTTGAATAGAGCTGGCGCAGACTCGATGGGCCGAATGGCCTCCTTCCGTGCTGTTACCTTTCTGTGATTCTATGAATATAAGTGGATGGAGCTTGCACGACTGAAACTGTGCTGTGTTGTCTCTGAACATCAAACTCACCGAGTCCCTTAACTGCTGTACGTTGGAGAGCTCAGACCACCAATGTAGAGACCATTGTTTTTTTCCAGCTGTTATTCACATCTTCTCTTTCAGTAATTTTCCCGGTAGCTGAGAATGAAGTGAGCTGAAATGAGCAGGTCCAACGAGCTGGTTTGGAGCACAGGCCAATGACTGATCGCAGCTTGTTACTCAGCCAGTCAGCTCCGTTACAGCCGCTCCTGTCAGTAACAATTGAAGAGAAACTGTAAATCTGAAACTAAAATAGATAATTTACAATACTTTATATCATCCCACACTTCTCTGTTTCACAGTTTGTCAAACCCAAAACAGCCTCTGTCTGAGAATTGAATGGTTATCGGGGCCGTCACTTAATATCGGAACTCGTTGATTTTTCGGGGCTGATGCTGGTTTATTTCTTTCAGTGAGTGACCCATTTTACACCAAGTGAAGGTCCAATTCTCAGATCAGAGTCTGGGACACTCTGCTATGTCCAGTCTCCGTTTTGCGAAATTCTAAACCCCTCTGGTCCGGTCATTTCTTGGGAATGAGTCCGAAGCAGTCGGGCCACTCGTTTTTAATATCTGTGTCCTCACTGCTAAATAATAAGATTGCGGGTTTCCTTATCAATAATTGTAAATTATTATACTGACTGTTGAGAATCCAATGGAATTGAGCCCCAGATATTCAGTCTGTGCATCTCCTCATAATTGTTGGTGTTTCTCTACGAGTAATAAAAGCAACCGTCTGGTGAAGTAACTCATTGCACAAATATTCCCCGCAATTAATTCCTCTCTTGTTTAATGCAAGGCGAGTGTAGCTCGAATATTATTTTGACGACTATAATTATTTCCCGAATTTCTTTCCACATTGTGCTCCATTTTTTAGGATGATTTGTGAATGATATTTACCAAATGAGCATTTCCTGCTCAGTGGTGATTTATATTTACCTCCAGCAAAAGCTGATTTCTCCTGACATATTACTCCTGCTCCGAACTACAACAACAAGCTTGGTGTGAAATATATGAACGAAAGTGTTTAATAAAATGGAATAGGGAGAATTTAGATATTTACAAAAGTTTGCCCAACATCAGATTCACAAGAACAGAGTGAAAGAAGAGGTAAAATATATTGGGTTCTGTGGCGCGACGGACAGCACATTGGACTTTTAGTTCAAGACTGTAACGACATTTGAAAGGTTCTGGGCTTGAGTTCTCTAAGAGTTATATTTCAGATCACGACTCTATAATAATGATGCTGTGTTCCACTAGAGTTCTATTTCAGATCACGACTCCATAATAATGATGCTGTGTTCCACTGGAGTTATATTTCAGATCAGGCCTCCATAATAATGATGCTGTGTTCCCCCACAGTTAGATTTCAGATCAGGCCTCCATAATAATGATGCTGTGTTCCCCTAGAGTAATATTTCAGATCAGGGCTCCAAATAATGATGCTGTGTTCCTCCAGAGTTATATTTCAGATCAGGGCTCCATAATAATGATGCTGTGTTCCCCCAGATTTGTACTTCATATCATGGCTCCATAATAATGATGCTGTGTTCCCCCGATTTATATTTCAGATGAGGGCTCCATAATAATGACGCTGTGGGTGAAACAAAAATCCAAGCTGATGTCCATGAAAGGCAACTGCCGCCCCGACACTTCCTGTTATGCGAGTGGCGCCGGTCCACCCCGACTTTCTCAATCCTGAATTCCCTTTGATCTGGATTGACGAACCGCTCTCAATGATGACGTTTTAGGCCTGCACTGTTCTGGTCTCCATATTACGGAAACGGATATAGAAGCACTGGAGAACGAAAATAAAATATTCACGAGGATCATAACAATTCTAAGAGGTTATACCTATCAGGAAAGTCTGTACAGTGTGGGACATTTTACTCTAGAAGAGAGAAGACGAAGAGGTGACCTGGTCGAGGTCTTTACAATTATGTCGTGGTTTGATAGGTGGGGATAGAGAAGATGATTCAACTTACGGGGAGCCGAAATTTTCGGGTGATCAGTAGAAAATAATCACTCATACCTTCAATAAGGAATTCAGGAGAAACATCTTTACTCAGACAGTAGTCAGAATGTGGAACTTACTGCTACATGGAGTAGTTGAGGAGAATATCTTAGAAATATGTAAGGGGACGCTAGATAAGTACACGAGAGAGAAAGGAACAGAAAGATATGCTGATAGTTTTAGATGAGATGGAGTTGGAGGAATATTGTGTGGAGCATAAACACCAGCAGAGACCAGTTGGGGCGAATGGCCCGTTTCTGTAAATTCTATCTCGAATCTGTGTATTGTTTTATCGCAGGGTTACACTGTCGTATTGTGTAGTGTTTTGTTTTAAATACAGGTTCTGGATCTGAGACAATATAGTACACAGGCGAAAGTAAAAGGTACTACTTTATTGTAACACTTATAACATACAAGTATTGTAACAGACAAACAATCAATCACAAGCTCACGTGCGTCTGCCCGTCGGGGACCCCTGAAGTCGACGGCTGGTAATTGAGCCTGTGGTTCTCCAAGGCACCGTATGCACTCGCAGTCCTCGGTGAAGTCCTCAGAGTCTGGAAAGTCCCCGATAGTTATACTGGGGCATGAACAAGTGCATTTGTGGCGGACGGCCAGGTCAAACAGCTGGTGGCATGACGCGTCTTGCGCGTTGTAAACACGTTTAGCTGCTGACAACACTTGTGATATGTCATAGAGTTCACCCTTATGTTCCAGTGCCCACATGAGAACACGAAGAAGGAGATGCTTCAGGGAACAGACCAGCTGTCCCTTGAACTCCGGTGGAAATGTTAGAAGCAAAAGGTTAAACTGCTCCAGGTGAGGCTCGAACTCACAACCTCGGCATTTCTTGAGCCTGAATACTGTTATATAAGTACCGCGCGCTAACCGATTGCGCCACTGGAGCCGCGTTGGTTTAGTAGTCTCATCAAACACACTCATTTTTGGCCTGTAAGACTGCATATTCTTTCAGGCAGGTTTCCAAGTGGACACATGCCGCCACCTGCCACTTGGGCATTGGTGTTTTGGAAATCGAATTCTTTCCTGCCACACACGAAGCAAGTGTTCGATTAACGCCCAATGTAGCAGCATTTTCATTCTGCATTCATGACATCGCGTGAATTGCGATAAATTCATATTCAGCTTCGATCTGCACAACATCTTTTCTCCATGTGTGTTGTTTTCACTTCACCTCGGCTTCTAATCGCAAAGGGTGGGAGACGTTTTGGAACGCTCTTCTGCAGATGGAAGTTGATGGTAGCACACTTGTGAATGCTAATTCTGAGATTGAAAGATTTCTGTGAAACAAGGGTATTAAGGGATATGGGGCGAAGCCGGGTACATGGAGTGAGGTCACAGCTCCGCCATGATCTCATTTAATGGTGCAACAAGATCGACGGGCTAAGTATCACTGCTACTTGCTGCCTCCTGATATGCACCACCTTCACCTGCAAGAAAGCGGGATGTGTGGCTGAGTGATGTGCCTGTCATGGTTAAATAGCTGCCAGTGTGTGTGACCTATGAGTTGTGGCTGGGCGGCTTGAAACAGTGATAATGTGGAAGAGTGAGAGGAAGCCTCTGGTTACAAGAGTTGAGACTTTTCAATTACTTTCTCTACCTGCCTTTCAATGATTTATGTGCTTGCACTCCCAAATCTCTGTACTCCTCTACAATCCCTCGCTTCTAACCATTCAGAAAATTCGCCGATTTACGTGTCCAAAGTTGATGACCTCACACTTGCCCACTTTGAACTCTATTTGCCATAGTTTTGTCCATTCTCTTAATCTGTCTATGCGCCTTTGCAACTTCCTGCTCCCCTTTTCACTTACTGTCCGTTCTCACTTAGTCACATCTGCAAACTTGGATATCCAACCCTGTATTCCTTCATCCCAGTCATTAATAAATATGGTGGAGAGTTGAAGCCCCAGAACAGAACTCTGGGGAACATCACTGTCACATCCCGCCAATCAGAATACCTAAACTTTATCCCCACTCTCTGCCTCCTACATCCCAACTAATGTTCAACCCAAGTCAAATGGCTCGCTCCAATTCCGTGCCCTCTCATTTTGGCAAAAATAATTCTTTCCCATTTTATTAAATTCCCGCGAGTTGAATATTACCAATTTCGCAAAATATTCCCTGCAGAAATTAAACACACATTACAGGGCATGTGTTGAGTGCATAGCAAGAAACCCACGATTTAACTAATAAACAGTGAGAATACACATATTAACACTGAGCGCCAGATCTGAATCGAACCCATTACCCCGAGGTTCCGGGACCCCCACCACACTCACACACTCTCACAAATACACTGCGTTCATATTTAATACCAAATGAAAATCAGAAAATAGTAATCACGCCCAGTGGAATTGGAGAATGTTCGTATTTTACAGAACAGGAAGAGACCATTCGGCCCGTCGGGGCCCGCAGTAAATTATGTTCGCTCTCTCTGCTCTGTGTTGCTCTCAGTATAGATTTTCAGTTCACCAATTTGTCTTTTCCTCTCTCTATTTTACGGACTGATTGTGGAAGAGGTTCGGTTTGGCGGCTAATCATTTCGATCAATTATTTGAACATAATTTATTTTGATTGTAAATTTCTCGGAGACCGAGCGGGAGTTCAGTTGTCAGTTTTCTGAAAGATTTATTTCGATTTCGGAAGCTGAAAGGCCAACTTGGTAAAAGAACAGATAATCAATTAAATGACCAACATCCACAAAGTGAAAGCAAGAGACAGAATGAAGTAAAGGCTTTAATGAACACTGTTCCGGGTTTTGGATCATTTGGTGATCGTGGTCTAATAAAAAAAGCACCTGATTTCGCTCTTTATCGTGATGTCATCACAAGATTGCAGGTTCCAGTCCTGCTCTGGTCGGTTTTCACACTGGTTGATAACGTGTTCTACATGGGTCGGAACTGTTTTACATCCGACCATTTCTAACTGTCCCAGAAAAGACTTGAGGTAAATACACACATTCCTTGTCTTCCTGACTGTGCGATTTCAACATTGTCGATCTGGGTGCACGGGCAGGACATTTTGTACCGGTCACTTAATTCACACTGTTTGGATTCAGAAAGAAGGAAATAAAACGGCTTTTGGAAGCTACCGGTGCATCGAGGTGGCCGACATCTTGAGGTGATGCTGATCTACTGCGCTCTGACCTATGATATAACTCGTTCCACGGACATTCCCCATAATTAATTTTCCTTCTGGATTAATTCCAATATGATGATGATGAGGATTATGATCGTTATTTTCATTATTATCGTTACTGTTTATCATTTTCCCCATTTCATTTCACGATGTGTTTAATTTGTGAGGATCTATTTTGCGTTGTTATTTGCCAAATCTGCATTTCTGCCTGTCCCTTTGTCTGCACGTGCTGTATTCTCAACAGCACATTTCAAATACAAGGGACTTAGAATGTCGAATGAAATCTCTTTCTCTAACATTGGGGAGTTGCTGTTTCGTGTTAGAGCTGAGCGCAACAATTGTAAGGATCTGCTGCTCCTCAATTTCTCTGCCCGTCCAGTAAACCGGGTACATTGAGGAGGCGGTTTGTAGATCGAGAGCAGCTTTTGTCACGGGCACTGCTTTTCCGTGAAATCTAGAACTCTCTCCCCGAAAAGGCTGTGGTGACTCCATGAAATGAAAATATCAGGACTGAGATCGAGAGATTTTTGTTGGTTCAGGTTGTCTGAGGGTGCGGAGAAAAGACGGGAAAATGGAGCTGAGGTACAGATCAGCGAGGAACTAGTTGAATGATGATGTGGAGATGCCGGTGATGGACTGGGGTGGAAAAATGAAAGGAATCTTACAACACCAGGTTATCGTCCAACAGTTTTATTTGAAAATCACAAGCTTTCGGAGATTATCTCTTTCGTCAGGTGAGTGAGTGAATGAGAGGTTCTCAAATCGCATATCTTATATTAAGCTGGGATTCAAAGGTGTCGTTGGTGTTCAGACAGGTTAGCCACGGAAAACAGTATGTCCCAGTATACTGAATACACAAGGGTCAAATTACACAGACAAGAAGAGAAAGAGACGCGAAAGGCAGAGAGAGAGAAGAGAGAATGTCCAGTTGTATTAAAAACAGATAACTTTTTTTTCCCGCTGGTGGGGTTACGTGTAGCGTGACATGAACCCAAGATCCCGGTTGAGGCCGTCCTCATGGGTGCGGAACTTGGCTATCAATTTCTGCTCGACGATTTTGCGTTGTCGTGTGTCTCCAAGGCCGCCTTAGAGAATATTTACCCGAAGATCGGTGGCTGAATGTCCTTGACTGCTAAAGTGTTCCCCGACTGGGAGGGAACCCTCCTGTCTGGCGATTTTTGTGCGGTGTCCGTTCATCCGTTGTCGCAGTGTCTGCATGGTCTCGCCAATGTACCATGCTCTGGGGCATCCTTTCCTGAAAAGTATGAGGTAGACAACGTTGGCCGAGTCACAGGAGTATGAACCATGCACCTGGTGGGTGATGTCCTCTCGTGTGATGGTGGTATTTGTGTCGATGATCTGGCATGTCTTGCAGAGGTTACCGTGACAGGGTTGTGTGGTGTCGTGGACGCTGTTCTCCAGAAAGCTGGGTAATTTGCTGCGAACGATGGTCTGTTTGAGGTTGGGTGGCTGTTTGAAGGCGAGTAGTGGAGGCTTGGGGATGGCCTTAGCGAGGTGTTCGCCGTCATCGAGGACGTGTTGAAGGCTGTGGAGAACTTGGCGAAGTTTCTCCGCTCCGGGGAAGTACTGGACGACGAAGGGTACTCTGTCGGTTGCGTCCCGTGTTTTTCTTCTGAGGAGGTCTATGCGATTCTTCGCTGTGGCCCATCGGAACTGTCGATCGACAAGTCTAGCGTCATATCCCGTTCTTACGAGGGCGTCTTTCAGCGTCTGTAGGTGTCCATCGCGTTCCTCCTCGTCTGAGCAGATCCTGTGTATCCGCAGTGCCTTTCCAGAGGGGATGGCCTCTTTGACGTAGTTTGGGTGGAAGCTGGATAGGTGGCGCTTCGTGTGGTTGTCCGTGGGCTTGCGGTAGAGTGAGGTGCTCAGATGCCCGTCTTTGATTGAGATTTGTGTGTCCAAGAAAAAAAACGATTCTGAAGAGTCGTCCATGGTGAGTTTGATGGTGGGATCGGTTCCTTATAGTTGAATGATGGTACAGGCTCGACCAGATGAATCGCTTCCATTTGTTCCTACGTACAGATCAGCCAAGATCTAATTGAATGGCTGAACGGACTCGAGGGGCTGAATGGCCTCCTCCTGTGCTGCACCGACAATGATACTGTGATATCCCGGCCGCTCTGTGCTCCTGTCCTTGGAGTGTTTGATGGGACAGTTTAGAGGCAGTTTTACTTTGTATTTAACCCGTTCTGTACATGCCCTGTGAATGTTTGATGTGGCAGTGTGGAGGGATATTTACTCTGTAATCTAACTCGTGCTGTACCTGCCCTGTGAGTGTTTGACGGGACATTGTTGAGGGAGCTTTACTCTCCATCTAACCCCAGCTTCCCAGTTTTCACCATATCCATCAAACCCAACTAAGTCCTTCTCTCCATGCCTCTCAACCCACTTATCAAGCTTCTCACAATATCCCTCAACCCCCATCTCTCAGTCTGCTGTCGTAGCTCTGTAGCTCTGTTTAGATGTTTGGCTGATAAAAACGTGCCGTGTGAAACCCCACGGAAAATCTGTGGGAAGTGCAAATCTACCGAACGGCTTGCCCGGTCGGTTCAGCACTCAGCAAAATAACCTTGCTGCTTTTAGCTCTGTGACGCAATGGATACGTCATTGTGAGTAAATGAAACGGTTTTAAAGGTTGTGGGTTCAAATCCCACTAGCGTTGTATTTTAGATAACGGCTACATAGTAATGATACTGAAGGGTGGGACCTTGTAATAAAAACCCAAGCTGTTCACCGATGTCCTTCATTGAAGGCAAACAGCCATCCCGACGCTTCCTGTTTTAAGAACATAAGAAACAGGAGCTGGAGTCGGTCATACGGCCCCTGGATCCTGCTCCGTCATTCAATCAGATAATGGCTGAACTTCGACCTCAACTCCACTTTCCCGCCCGATCCCCATATCCCTTGATTCTCCTAGAGTCCTAAAATCGTGCTATCTCAGCCTTGAATATATTCAATGAATCAGCATCTACAGCCATCTGGGGTAAAGAATTCCAAATTTCACAACCCTCTGCGTGAACAAATTCCTCCTCATCACAGTCTTGAATGACCGACCACTTGTCCTGCGACTATGCCCCTGGTTCATTTCTATCTAACTAGGAGAAACAATCTCTCAGCACCTAACTTGTCACGCCCCCTCACAATGTTTTATGTTTTAATGAGATCACCTCTCATTTTTCTAAACTTCAGAGAGTTTAGGCCCATTCTACTCAACCTCTCTTTATAGGACAACCCTCTCATCGGAGGAATTAATCTAGTCAACCTTCATTGCACGTTCTCCAAGGCAATTATATCCTTCCTTAGATAAGGAGAGCAAAACTGTTGGCAGTACTTCAGGAGAGGTCTCACCAAAGCCCTCACAACTGCAATAAGACTTCGTTACTCTTGTCCTCCAACCACCTTGCAATAAAGGCCAACATGCCATTTGCTTTCCTAATTGATTGCTGTACCCACGTAATAAATGTTATGACCTAGGTCACCCAAGTCTCTCTGAAGACCAACCTGTAATAGATTCTCACCATTGAAACAATATTCTGTTCTTCTATTCTGACTGCCAAAGTGAATAACTTCACATTTCTCCACGTTATACTCTATCTGCCACCTTCTTGCCCACTCAGTAAATCTTTTTATATCCCTTTGCAGATTCTTTGTCTCCTCCTCACAACTTGCTTTGCCGCCGAGCTTTGTATCGTCAGCAAAGGTGGATACAGTACACTCGTTCCCTTTATTTAATTCATTAATATAGATTGTAAATAGCTTAGGCCCAAGCACCGATCCTTGTGGCACCTCACTAATTACAGACTGCCAACCTGAGAATGACTCGTTATCCCTGCTCTCTGCTTTCTCTCCGTTAACCAATCTACTATCCATGCTAATATATTACCCCCAACCCCATGCGCCCTTACTTAATGGAACAACCTTTTATGTGGGAACTTATCGAATGCCTTTTGAAAATCCATGTAAACTACAGCCACTGGTTCCCCTTGATCTACCCTGCTGGTTACATCCTCAAAAAACTCGAATAAATTAGTCAAACAAGGGGCTCCAGTCCCACTCGACTTTCATGACACTTAATTCCCTCTGATCTGGATTGGCGAATCGCTCTCAAGGAGGAGGCTGATCTCCAGCTCAGGGGATTCATAGAGAAGAAATTAAAACATGGCCAGACCAAAGTGAATTTGCTGGCCTCCCATTCCAATCTCAGCACTCAGACTCCATTCAGTCTCACCGCCCGTCTGGACATTATAATCTCCAGGAAGTAAAGATCATCTCACCGAATTGAAACACCTCTTGATGAAACTCTTTGAACGGGATCCAGTGTCCGCGGAAGCCTCACTTACACGCTGAAATCCCCCAGGATAATGTGACACTTCAGCCAGTTCCTTTGTCTGAACACAGAGACGGAAGGAGTGCGGGCGGGGTCGCAACATGTGAGGAAACCACGTTCGATACAGACAGAGAGGGAGAGAAACGGGATAAATTAGAAAATGATAAGTCGGTGTAATTAAACTGAGTTTTCAGTCCTGAGAATTATCGGCGGAAGGGAAGAGTGATGGAACGAGGAAAAGCAATATAAACTAAACGGTATAATTCTAATAGGGGTGCAGGAACAGGGAGATCTGCGGGTCTATGTACACAAATCATTGAAGATGGTAGGGCAGGTTGAGAAAGCGGTTAAGAAAGCATACGGGAACCTGGGCTTTATGAATAGATGCATAGAGTACAAAAGCAAGGAGGTTATGATGAACCTTTATAAAGCAGTGGTTGAGCCACAACTAGAGTATTGTTTCTAGTTCTGGGCACCGCACATTCGGAAGGATGTGAAGGCCTTAGAGAGGTTGCAGAAGAGATTTACTGCAATGATTCTAGGGATGAGGGACTTCAGTTCCGTGCATAGACTGGAGAAGCTGAGGCTGTTCTCCATTGAGCCAGAAGTTTGAGAGGAGATTTGATCGAGGTATTCAACATCATGAAGGGTCCAGGCAGAGTAGATAGAGAGAAACTGTTCCCATTGGCGGAGGGATCAAGTACCAGAGGACATAGATTTAAGGTCATGGGCAAAAGAACCAAAGGCGACATGAGAAAAAAGTTTTTGACACAGCGATGGTTGTGATCTGTAATGCAGTGCCTGAGGGGGTGGTGGAGGCAGATTCACTTGTGGCTTTCAAAAGGGAATTGGATCAGTACTTGAAGGGGAAAAAATGCAGAGCTTCGAGTATAGAGCGGGGAAATGGGATTAGCTGGATTTCTCTTGCAGAGAGCCGGCACGGACTCGACGGGCCGAATGTACTCTTTCTGTGCTGGAACCATTCTATGACTCTATAATTCTAAGAGTGTTGTAGATAAGAACACACTGGAGAGCGCTGGCTCCGAATCTGCGGTTAATTCACTCCCTGCAGTTTGAAACACTCCGTTTTTCTTATATTGAGAAGAATCTTGTTGCTGGAACTGAAAAACCAATTTGAAATTTCACTTCCTGTCCGGTCTCGAGAATGAGGGGATGAAACTTTTGAAATTGTCGAATGTTTTCCTGTTGAAGTGAAGTGAACCGTGTAAATCCGGTTAAACCGGCGCGTCTGAATCCCCTTAGATTTAGAATCCAGCTCTTCAATCCCCTCGCTAAAACAACTCTGGTTTAAGAATTAAAGTCGTTGACCAGAAGCGGTCCCGCGGTGTTGGTCTGTGTTTAATCTCCACCATGAATGTTTAGCTCTCCCCGAGAATCAGTTTGTCCAACGTCCTCAGACAAAGATTCGTTCCCTCCTGTCGACTTGATTTGGGAAAATACAGAATATCAGCGAACAGCTGAATTTTTATTCCGCAATTGATTGATATTATTTAATGGAAATATAAAGGAGCAGGGGGCACTTTAACCTCACGGAGATGATTCGATGCAATTGGAAACCCGTGGATGGGAATCTCTGGAACTAATTTAAATCGGCAGTCAACACAGAGAGGCTGGGAAGCAAAAACGAAGGGCTTCTGGAGGCTGCCAATGAGGAAGAGGAAACATTGATCTCGCTGCGCTCTGGAGCACAACGGGTGGAAAAATGGAAGTAAAGAAACAAACAACATGAACTTGAAGGCACCGCTGGGATTTGAACGCAGGATCCCCTGTTTACAAGACAGGTGTTTTAACCACTGAGCCACGGCGCCCACATTTGTACAAATCTTTCCCAACGTTATGGTATTGATACCTTTGTCAAGCGACTTTGTTGAGCCTTCTCCTTCAGAGCGTCTGCGCAATAACATCGATCTTTTGTTCAACGGTCTCAGCCTGAGAAACCATGGATATCAGTCATGACCTTCTCTTCCTTATCCCCTGTCAGTACATCTTATATCTAGTCCTATTCATCCTGTTTTAATCCCACACTCTATCCACACTATCTGGTCTTACCCTATTGCATTTCTGATCTCTTCCCACGAAATGTTGGTGAGTACTGTGTGTGATACACCCGGCCCTGACCTCCTCCTGTGGGTGACCTCCGACAACTACTGCACAATAGTTGGTTTTACATTAGGAAATGTGTATTAGCGCTAGTCTACCCGGTGTACCTATTCTCACACAAAGGGCAATTTTGCTTCAGATCATTTTAATTTTAGTAAGTCTTAATGGATAAGACAAATTGGACATTCAAAATTTTGTGACGAGATGTTGATATTGTTTACTTGAAATAATTAGTGTAGAACTCGATGATGCTGTACATCGGAATAGAAAGCGAGATTGAATGAACAGGTACCGTCTGAAAGGATGGCTGATCGGCTGTGGGTGGCTGCGAAGTTTTACATGGCTGCATGGTCAATTGCCAGCGTTTCGTTGAACTTCGGGTCTTATTTTCACTTTGAGGTTTTCACTGATTGATAAATGAGAAGTCCGGAGATCGAATCCCAGTTAAGTCCCACTCCGCTTCCATTTTAAGTGAAAAATCACCAATTGGCGTCTCAGATTTTTTCAGAGCTGCAGACGGCAGGAACGTATTTTTCCACGAAAGCTGGCAGTGATGGATAGAAGGATGGAAGATGGGAGGGAGCAGAAATAAACTCGACTGAAAAGGAACAAAAGACTGAGCCTGAGAGTGAGATGGCAGGAGAGAAGCTGAGAGGCTGAAGTCTGTGACTTTTCTCAGTCACTTCTTGCTGCCTCATACTTTATTTGCCGTTATTGTCCAATCTTAATTGGCTGCGGCGCGAATAATTGCGTAAATACAGCGAATTGGCGATCGCCGTTGACGGCAACCGTGGGCTGAGCGACGAAAACAACTTTTATCGTTTAACCGAGCCTTTCGGAGGAGCGGCGGAAATGTTCCAGAAATTATTGGGCAAATCACAAATTCCCGTATCTCACTTTCTGCAACATTTACCTATCGATAATGGCGCACGCTGTGAATTCATCATTGTGGCTCGAGGTCCCAGCAATTGCAGGATTAGAATGATAATGAAATAATTCTGGTCCGACAACAGTGAGACCTTGTTCCGCTCCGGGTTCCAACAGCCTTCTCTGTCCCTGCTCCGTCCACTTATCCCAGTTATTCACACAGAAAATGAGGCAGGTCCAGTATTGTAACAAACTGGTGAAAGAGAAAATCTGTCTCCTTCACACGGAGAGAACAAGCGTCGAACAGGGAACCAAAGCAAATGGCGGCAGAGAACAGGCCTGGAGATCTCAGTGAATCAGCCGCCGGTGACATTAACCTCTCGATCAGGTCAATAAACACCAGACAGTTGTTTCTATCTCTCTGCCTGGTGCTGAATCCAGATATAAACGGTGGTCCCTGGGGCAATTGGTGAAATCAGAGGGAAACCGATCAGGGAGAAAACAGTGTCGGCGACAGAGACCAGACCGGGATCCCGAGCCACACGGGCTGGATCCAATCACTGAGCAGCTCATCGCTTCAACCACCTTCGCGCTTCACCCTCGGATCAGTTTCACCGAAACCGCTTCCTGTTTCTGGGTCAAATTCAATCTGATCGAGCGGATCAAACATAAAAGTCGAACTCATATTTCTCCAGGAGCGCAGTGGGCAAATGTGGTTCCAGATCATATTCCTGATTCTTGGGACACTAATCCCTGACTCGCCAGCACGGTATGCAATGACAATTCTGATTGAACAGCAAAAAATGAGGGTTTTCACTAATGTCCCGTGGACGAGATTTACTGCAGTGCTCACGGAAACCTCTGTGGGGAAAGACCGTGGGATTTCGAGGAGTCCTCAAAATATTAAGGAACCGGATTTCAGTGAACACTCGGGAATGTGCTCCAAATATTTCTTGGATGAATTAATAGAAGGTTTTGTATCCAAGTTTGCAGATGACAGTTAGATCGGAGGCACAGTTACCTGTGTGGGTGGGATCAGGAAGTTACAAAGGGACAGAGACAGATTAAGTGACTCGCAAAACTGTGTTAAATGGAGTTCAATGAGGGGAAGTGTGAGGTAATTCACTTTGGATCCAATCAATCGGAAAATTTTCTCAATGTCGAGAGATTAGGAACAGTGGAGGAGCAAAGGGATTTGTGTGTCCATGTACACAAATCACTAAAAACGATTGGACAATAAAAAAAGGTCATCAAAAAGGTTAAAGGGATGTTGACCTTTATTTTAAGGGGACTGGAATACAAAGAGGAGGAAGTTATGCTTCAGTACATCTGTAGAACTGCGTTCAGTTCTGGGCACCGCCCCTCAGGAAGGATATATTGGCCTTGGAGGGGGTGCAGCGCAGATTACCAGAATCATAACTGGTCTTAAAGATTTAAATTATGAAGACATGTTGCATAAACTCGGATTCTGTCGCTTTCAGTTTGAATGGTTGATCTGATTGAGGTATTTAAAATGATAAAACGATTCGGAAGAGTAGATACAGAGAAACTATTTCCTCTGGTGGTGGGGGTGGGGCGGGGCATAAAATTAGAGCTCGGATTTTCACTGGTGAAATCAGGAAGCACTTTATTACGTTGCACATACAGACAATAATGCAGTTTCTGACCTCATACATTCTGCAAGGTCTTACTTGATAACGCAAGTCGCACATTGAAAACGATTTTGGTAAAGAAGGCCTGATAGCGTACAACATGGACTTGGATGGACGGGGCAGAATTTCAAAGTTTGCAGAGGACGAGACAGAGAAAAGATAAATATGTACAGACTTGGTACAAATCTAATAACTGGGCTGATTGAAGATTGTTGAAAAGGTTTGAAATTAGATTTCTTCTTGATGGATAAAGTTAACCCTTTATGTTCCACCTCCCATATCATTTGCTGTTCCCGCCAATTTTCCATTCGCTGCAAACAACAGAGGCAGCAAGGAAGGACAGAACAATCTCTCTCCGAACCTTCCTCTCTACTCGAACTTTATCCCATGAGATGAGGTGAAAAATTCCAATTATTCCTCTTCATTGAAACAAAATATAAACAATCCAGGGACACAGACTTAAAACACCGCTGTCGGACAGATAATAATAACATTCAAGCCCATTTTGATTGTTCAAAACTTACGTAGGGCCGCCTCAAATGTTCAATACAATAACGACGGGGATGGGATTCGGACCCTTACGAACAGAAACAATTGATTAGCCGACCATTTCTGGATCCAAACAGTAGAAATAAAGTCACTTTTACACTATTTCCTGCCCGTGCACCCAGATCGACAATGTTGAAAATGTCGGGTCCACTTCTGTAAGCAAAGGAATTTACGTATTTCCGTTCCATTCGGTCAGTTACTGTCAGAAACGGTCGGGTGTTCAACAGTGCCGGCGCCCGTTGGAAAAAATGCAAAAACGACCACGGCCGGACTTGAATCTGCAATCTTCTGATATCATCGCGTTTAATACCGAAGTCAGACGCCTTATCCACTAGGCCACGCGGCCGCTGTTGTAAAGTTTCTGCACAAGATCTTAAACCAGGGGCAGGGGTGGTTAAGACTCTGCTTGGATCTTTCTCTTAATTTCATTTTGTTGATGTTGTCCATTTATTGTTTTCTTTCTTGTCGCAAGTTGGCTTTGCTGTTTCCGACCAATCAGGAAACTGACAACCGAACTCCCGCTGGGTCTCCGAGAAACCTACAATCAGAATTAGCAATTTTCAAATCTTTGATCAAAGTGTTCAGCCTCCAAAGCGAATCTCTTTCGCACTCAGCCTGAAAAATAGAGAGAGGGGAAATAAAATAAAAGACAAATCGGTAAACTAAAAATGTACACGGAGAACAACACCGAGCGGAGAATGTGAACAGAATTTACTATCCAACCCGACGGGCCAAGTGGCCTCATCCTGTCCTGTAAAATACGAACAATCCCCAATTCTGCTGGGTCTGATTATTATTTTCTGATTTTCTTTTTTTTGGTAAATATAAACGCGGACGGGGTCCCGCACCACGGGGAAAACGGGTCAGATCCAGACCTGGCGCTCAGAGTTAATGTTAATATTGAGCACGGGATTCTATCCGTGTAACAATAAAATCGCGGGTTTCTTGCTTTATATTCGACACATCCCCTTGCTGTGTGTTTAATCAGGGCATGGAATGTTTTGCTGGTTTAATGATCTTCATTTTGCAGGAAATTAGTAAACTCGTCTCAATACATGAGATTTCCAGTTTCTATTTCGCTAAATGGAGTTGAGGTGCAGATCAGCGATGAGCTGCTGTGACTCCGCCGCGCCGGTTTAACCGGAATTTGACGTTTCAGTGAAGTGAAGTGAACCGTCTCAATCCGGTTTATTTCTTTATTTGTAACATTGTTCATTTTGAGTGACAGTTTGATCGAAAATCCATTGAGAGTTCAGTTGTCAGTTTTCTGATCAGTTTGAATCTGAAGAAGATAAAAATATGGAAAGAAAAACATTACAAAGGTCAAAACTCGAATTGATACAATCACCTTCTCTTCACCTTTAAGGACAATTAGTTCTCCCTGCTACCCCGTTCAATATTCATCTCTCCACTCGCGTCATTACAATACATTATCTGGTCATTGTCACATCGCTGTGCTTGGGATCTTGCTGTGCGAAAATTGACTGCTTCGTTTCCTACATGTCAGCAGTGACTACACTACCAAAAGTGCTTCATTGTCTGTAAAGCGCTTTGGGACGTCCTGGGGTGTGAAGGGCGCTATCAAAAAACATTCTTTCTTTCGGTGGCCCCATGTGCCGGGTCCCATATCGGAATCCTGCCGACCAGCGCACGCAGGAATCATTGGGCGGTAATTTGGACAGGTGGTCCAGTTATGACACAATGTTTTCACTGCTGTGAACTGGGTTCAATTCCACGTTAAAAAATACTTTTTACAAAAGAGCTGAGAAGCCAATAATATTAAAGATAACTAATCATAGTCTAAAAACAATTATTAAAGCCCTGCTCAGAGTGTGAATTTCAAAGATTCGATGATACTGAGGGTGGAACTCCCGATTCGTGTATAGTTTTAATTTAAAATGTTTATTTCTTTATTTGAATTGATTTCATACCGAAATCGTAAACAGTCTATTCCGATGCTTGTTTTGCCGAATCAGTATTTACAATCTTATTACACGAGCTGAATAATCTGGAACAAAACCAGTCAGAAAATTGCACCAGACGACTTCAAATGTACACCCTGTGATAAGGACAATATTACAGCCGAAGGACACATTGAAACGGTGAACGTCTCAGACTGTAAATCTGACGGACAAGTCAATTAATTTTCCGTTTACGGCCCTGGGTGGGCTCAAAACCACCAACTTTTCAGTTAATAGCCGAACGAATTGATTGATTGCGCCACAAAGACGGTGAAATAATTGAGATACTAAACCATTAATTGACCGAGAAAATGATGCGACCGCAGTAACAGCGGTCTGTAATGATTCACCATCTTATTTGAAAATACCAAAATTAACTGACATTTCTTTTGCTCTGCGTTTCGTTTAATGGCTTTGCATTACGTTGTTTCTGTGCAAATGGAATAACATTTCAGATTTGAAGTTTTGCGTTTGTCCGACATTGATCCCGAGGATCTGGCGTGGCCGGTGAAGAAGTCAGTGACTGAACCCCAATGACTAACACTGACCCCTCTCTACACTCAATATCAGTCGTCAGCGGCTTATGGCCTTACCAGCGTTTTATACAGTTCCTTCATTACATCACTGATTTTGCATTCAAAACATCGGCGAATAGCGGAGAGCATTTCGTATAACTTCTTCACAACCTTATCTACCTGTACTGCCACCTTCAGGGACCTGTGAACATGCACTCCAAGGTCTCTCACTTCCTCTGCCCCTCTCAATATATTCCCGTTTACTGCGTATTCCATTTTACTGTTTGCCCTCTCTAAGTGCGTTACCTCACACTTCTCCGGGTTGAACTCCATTTGCCACTTTTCCGCCCACTCCGACAACCCATTGATATCTTCTTGGAGTCTACAGCTATCCTCTTCACTATCAACGACACGGCCAATTTTTTGTCGTCTGCAAATTTGTCCCCGACATTCAAGTCCAATTCATTAATGTATACCACAAACAGCAATGGACCCGACATTGAGCCCCGTGGCACACCATTGGAAACGGATTTCCATTCGCAAAGACATCCATCGACTTTTACCCTTTCTTTCCTGTTACTGAGCCAATTTTGGATCCAATTCGCCTCATTTCCCTGTATCCCATGGACCTTTACCTTTCTGACCAGTCTGCCATGTGGGACCTTGTCAAAAGCCTTACTAAAATCCATGCAGACAACATCCACTGCACTTCCCTCATCAATCCTCATTCTCACTTCCTCAAAGAATTCAATCAGATTTGTGAGGCTTGACCTTCCCAGAACAAATCCAAGCTGACCATCCTTGATTAAACCATGCCTTTCCAAATGAGAGTTTATCCTATCGCTCAGTATTGATTCTAACAGTTTGCCCACCACCGAGGTACGATTGATTCGCCTATAATGTTTCGGCCTTTCCTTCGTACCCTTTCGAAACAATGGTACTATGTTTGCAGATGTCCAGTCCTCCGCTACCTCCACTGTATCTAGTGAGGATTGGAAAATGATCCGCAGAGCATCCGCTACTTCCTCCCTGGCTTCCTACAATTGCCTCGGAAACAATCCATCCGGCCCTTGTGACTTATCAACTTTCAAGCATTCCAGTCCCTCTTGTTCTGCCTCTCTCGTTATATTTATCTTATCCAATATTACAGGAAGGACATAAATGCTCTGGAGAGAGTGCAGAGAATATTTACAAGTATGTTGCCACGGCATGAAAATTGCAGCTACGAGGAGAGATTGGATAGGCTGGGGTTGCTTTCCTTGGAGGAGAGGAGGCTGAGGGGCGACTTGATTGAGGTGTACGATAATATGAGGGGCCCCGTTAGAGTGGATAGGAAGTATCTGTTTCTCCGAGCGGAGAGTTCAAGAACTAGAGGACATCGATTTAAGCTGATTGGCAGAAGGATTAGAGGGGACATGAGGAAAAACTTTTTTACCCCAGAGGGTGGTGGGTGTATGGAATTCACTGCCCGAATTGGTGGTAGAGGCAGTGACCCTCAACTCTTTTTAAAAATACCTGGACCTGCAACTGAAGTGCTGTAAGCTGCAGGGCTACGGACCGGGTGCTGGAAGGTAGGATTTGAATGGGCACCTGGTTGTCCTTCGAGCCGGCGCGGCCACGATGGGCCGAATGGTCCCCATCTGTGCTGTTTCTTTTTTATTGTTCTATGGTTCTATGGAAAGAATGCAGGATTGGATATCGATATTTTCAGATGAGGATAAATGATGAGGCACAGTAAGTAGTGTAGACGGGAGCAGCAAATTGCAAAGGGACATAGACAGATTAAGTGAGTGGACAAGATTAAGACAAATGGAGTTCAAGTGGGCAAGTGTGAGGTCACCCATTTTGGACACAAGAAATATAAATCAGACTAATTTCTAAATGGGGAGAAGCTCGGGTCTTTCGAGGAGCAAAGAGATTTCAGAGTCCATGTTCACAAATCATTAAAAGTCGGTAGACAGGTAAAAACAGCAATCAAAAAGCCTAATTGAATGTTAATATTGACCTTTATCTCAAGGGGGTTCGAGTACAAAAGTGACGATTCAGTTGCACTATGCCTTGGTCAGACCCCATCTGGAGTTTTGCGTTCTGCTTTGGATCCCGAACCTCAGAAGGATACATTGGCCTTGGGGTGTGTTTAGCGCAGATTCAGCAGATTGATACAAAGGCTAAACGGGTCAAATTATGAGGAGACATTACACAAACTAGGCTTATTTTCCCTGGAACATAGAAGGTTGAGGGATGATTTATTTGAGATTTTTGGATTTTTAAATGAATTGATAGGGTAGATAGAGATAAACATTTTTTCGCTGTTGGGAGATTCTAGGACAACGTGACATAACCTTAAAATCAGAGCCAGGCCGCTCAGGAGAGAAGTTAGGAAAGACTTTGTCTTCGAACAAAGGGCGGTAGAACTGTGGAACTCTCTCCCACAAGAAGTAGTAGGTGCGAGCTCAATTAATAATTTTAAATCTGAGATCGATAGATTTTTGCTGACCAAGGTTAATAAGGGATATGGAGCCAAGGCGGGTGCATGCAACAAATTATACAGATCAGCCATGATCTCATTGAATGGCGGAACAGGCTCGAGGGGCTGAATGGCCTACTCCGCTTCCACATTCCTTTGTTTGATCGCAATAAACTGTTTAAAATTTCCGCATGAAATCAATTCAATTCAGTTTCCTAGAAGTAAAGGGAATTAGGGGTTACGGGGAGCGGGCAGGAAATTGGACACGAATTTAGATTTGAGGTTAGGATCAGATCAGCCATGATCTTATTGAATGGCGGAGCAGGCTCGAGGGGCCGATTGGCCTGCTCCTGCTCCTTTTGCTTATGTTCTTATGTAATAAATAAAGAATAAAAATGCTCATTTTTGTAAAACTGTGGAAGAATTGTGAGTTCAATTCTCAGTGACATTGCATCACAGAAAACCACCAAACACTGCAAAAATTATTACTTATTCAAAATTTAATTGGTTACTTTAAATTGATTCGGTTCTCAAAAGGATAATCTTCCATGTGGGAATCGAGCCCGGGTTGCGGGCGCTGAATTCTAGCCCTAACACCACCACGGACCTGCATGGATGGTGGGTTAAGGCTTTCCTGAATCAACAAGCGACAGGGCTCCAACCTGCAATCCGGGCCACGGCTCCACCGAAAGGAAGACTTGCATAAAATAGCGCCTTTCACCTCCGCAGGACGTCCCAAAGCACTTTTCAGTCAATTAAGTGTTTTTTGAAGTTTAGTCACCGTTGAAATGTGGGAAATGCGACAGTCAATATACGCACAGCACGATCCAAAAAAAGCAGCGAGGTGATAATGACCAGATAATCCGTTTTGGTGATGTTGGTGTGGGGATAAATATTGGACAGGACACTGGGGAGAAATAATGGTCCTTAAAACTGGAGACAAGGTGATTGTTTTAATTCGAGTTTTGGTGTCATTTTGTCGCTTTCCTTATTGTTTCCCTTCATCAGCTTCCAAGTTATCGGAAAACTGACAACTGAAATCTCAATTAGTTTCAATCTGTCACTCAAAATAAACACTGTTAGAAATGAAGGGATAAAGTGGATTCAGAAGGCTCACTTCACTTCATTAACCGTATAAATCGGGTCAAACCAGTGCTTAGGTTCCCATTCGATTTAGAATCCAGCTCTTTACCCTCGTTGCGAAAACAGTTCAGGTTTATGGATTGTCGCCATGAACGAGAAGCGCTCCTGTGGTGCTTGTCTGTGTTTAATCTCAACCCTGAATGATTAGCTCCAAACTAGAATCAGTTTGTCATCTAGAGAAAAGTTTCAGCAGCTACCGAGCGGGAAGCAGATGCTGAGGCAGAAAATGCAACTTACCCCGGGAGGCGGGTTCAACCTCCTCACAGAAAGATTCGCTCCCTCCTGTCTCCCTCACTGGGGAAAACTGAACCACATGGAACAGCTGAATTTTTATACCAGGATTGATTCATATTTTTGTCACGGAAATGTAAAGGAGCAGTGGGAACATTTTCCTCACAAAGGTGCAACTTTAGAATTGAACACGTGGATGGGAATCACTCGAACTAATTTGACAGGGAGAGGAGCACCTGGATGAAGAGAGGGAATGCAAGTTGCGCAGAGGACTGGGAGAGACGAACAGCAGTAGAGTTAAGAGTAGTTCAAAAGTAGGAGGGGTCAGACGGGGGAAGCGGGGGTGGGGGGGGAGGGTGCGGAAAACGTATATAAGAGTTCAAAGATAGAATCGATTCGGTTCGAACTAAGGAACAAGAGGGGATCTATTACGCTGCGAAGTGGATATTAGAGCCCAGCAAATAGTGGGAAGGAGACAGAGGAGCAAATTTAAAGACTGATTGTAGAAACGTTCAAGAACTTTAGAGTCGTGATAATGTGCAGACTTCAATTAGTCTAATATAACCAAAGAGTGTAAAGGAAAAGAAGGTGAGGAGTTCCTGAAAGGTGTACAAGAGAACTTCAATTATCAGTAGGTTTCCAGCCCAAAGAGGAAGAAAACAGGGGTGGATTATCATATTCATTATATCACTGTGTATTGGTTATCATTTTCAATTCAACAGTTCAATGTAATATTGTTACTTTGTGTATCACTTATCATATCCAATTTAACAATAACTTAATTTCTCTTCCATTGATTATCATATCCAATTTAACATTAACTTGATTTCTCTTCTATTGATTATAATTTCCAATTTAACATTAAATTGATTTCCCTTCTATTGATTATCATTTCCAAATTTAACAATAACTTGATTTCCCTTCTATTGATTATCATTTCCAATTTAACAATAGCTTGATTTCCCTTCTATTGATTATCTTTTCCAATTTAACATTAAATTGATTTCCCTTCTATTGATTATCATTTCCAATTTAACAATAACTTGATTTCCCTTCTATTGATTATCATTTCCAATTTAACATTAACTTGATTTCCCTTCTATTGATTATCATATCTAATTTAAAAATAACTTGGTTTCCCTTCAGTTGATTATCATTTCCAATTGAACAAAAACGTGATTTCCCTTCTATTGATTATCATTTCCAGTTTAACATTAACTTGATTCCCCGTCTATTGATTATCACATCCAATTTTACAATAACTTGATTCCCCTTCTTTAATTATCATGTCCAAATTAACAATAACTTGATTTCCCCGTTTTCATATCGAGCTTTACGATTAACTGTAACTGCCTTTCTCTGTGTATTTGTTATCATATCCTAATTAGCAGTGAACTGAAAATGTATTCCGCTTTGTACTGTTTATCATATCCAATTTAACAATTAACGAATGCTTTTTTGGCTGTGCATTATCTATTATTGCCTAATTATCTATTAACTGGTTGATGAAGTGTTCTTATTCATAATGTACTGCTCAACTCAATTAAATTTTTAATCTTTGAAAGCCAGTTGTCTTACAGGAACATAGGAATAGGAGTAGGCCATTCAGCCTCTCGAGCCTGTTCCGTCATTCAATGAGATCATGGCTCATGTATATCCTAACTCCATCCACCTACCTTGGACCTATATCCCTCAAGGTTCTTGGCTAACAATAAACTATGGATCTCAGATTTAAAATTAAGAATAGAATTAGCATCTACTGCATTCTGTCTGAGAGAGTTCCACACTTCTACCAACTTTTGCGCCTCAAAACTTCTCTCCTCAATGGCCTGGGACGGATTGCAAGGTTATGTCCCTTTTTCCGAGCCTTCCTCAGAAGCAGAAACAATTTTAGCTCTATGTACCCTCTCAATGCCTTTCAAATTCCTAGAAGTCTCAATCAAACATCTTCTATATTTCTGGGAGGACTAGTCTATTATATGTACTGTCTCATAAATTAAGCCACTGAAACCTGGTAACATTCTGGACAATATGAGCTAACTTCGTTCCAAGGTCAACATATCCTTTCTCGGGTATGTAGTAAGCATACAGTACAAGCAATAACACTTAAACCTGTTCTTCAAAGGCAATATTTATAAGAAACCTGTGAATGGAAACTTGTTACAATTCTGAGCTCAGTATCTTCGGCCTTTGTGGAACCGAACCCATATTGCACACCGACAGTTTTGTACGTGGTTCTAACTGTGTCTACGTGACAATCCATAAATTCTGCATAACATAATTGTATAAAAGTTAAAATTGCAACTTCAGAAAAGGTGAATTTATGCGTTTATCCCTTAAAATTATTTGTATTTTCCTTACTGAAAAAGCTCATTTTCCTGTTGCACGAATTATATCTGCCTTACTTTGTTATCGTGCCTGTTGTTTCGCTATTTATCCAATAATTGCCATTCTAGCAGGTGAAACCATCAATTATAAGTCTGCCTTTGTTTGTGCATCATTCGGATAATGTTCACCCAGGCGTTTTCCTTTGCAGCACAAACTGTTCACCCACTCTTTCATCAAATGCTTCAGTATTGAATGGCAGTCTTTAAATAAACCTCTTATTACTTCATCCTGAAACTGACCATTGCTGCAGGGTAAGTCAGGCCCAATGGAACAGTGCTACTTTAAATTGACTGAGAATTCCCCACTGAACAGGTAAGGGCTAAAGTTGAGCATTTTTACAATATGAAGACAAGTCAATAGCAGAACAACATTAACAGACTTCAGGACAGTCTTAGTAAACTTCGGTACCGCTGGGATCATTTCTTTGGCCCGAACTATTCACGGGAATGCAGGCAGTGACTAGTGGGGTACCGCAGGGATCATTTTTTGGCACGAGCTATTCACGGGTTGGCAGGCAGTGACTAGTGGGGTACCACAGGGATCATTTTTGGCACGAGCTGTTCACGGGGTGGCAGGCAGTGACTTGTCGGGTAACGCAGGGATCAGTGCTTAGGTCCCAGCTATTCACAATATGTATCAATGATTTGGATGAGGGAACCAAATGTAGTATTTCCAAGTTTGCTGACGACAGAAAAATAGGTGGGATCGTGAGTTGTGTGGAGGATGCAATGAGGCTTCAAGGCGGTTTGGACAAGTTGAGTGAGTGGGCAAATACATGGTAGATGCAGTATAATGTGGATAAATGCGAAGTTATCCACTTCGGAAGGAAGCACAGAAAGACAGAGTATTATTTAAATGGTGATAGATTGGGAAACGTTGATGTGCAAATGCTCCTGGGTGTCCTTGTACACCAATCACTGAAATCAAACATGCAGGTGCAGCAAGCAGTTAGGAAGGCAAATGGTATGTTGGCCTTCATTGCAAGAAGATTTGGGTACAGGAGCAAGGATGTCTTACTGCAGTTATACAGGGCCTTGGTGAGACCACACCTGGAGTGTTGTGCACAGTTACCCTAAGAAAGGATATACTTGTCATAGAGGGAGTGCAGCGAAGGTTCACCAGACTGATTCCTGGGATGGCAGTTCTGTCGTATGAAGAAAGAATGGGTCGACTCGGCCTGTATTCACTTGAGTTTAGAAGAATGTGAGAGGATCTCATTGAAACGTATAAAATTCTAACAGGGCTGGACAGACTGGATGCAGGGAAGAAGTTTCCCCTGTCTGGGGGTTCCAGAACGAGGGGTCTCAGTCTTAAGATACGGGGTAGGTCATTTAGGACTCAGATGAGGAGAAATTTCTTCACTCAGAGGGTGGTGAACCTGTGGAATTCTCTACCACAGGAGGCTGTTGAGGCCAAGTCGCTGAATATATTTAAGAAGGAGCCAAATAGATTTCTTGACACAAAAGGCATCAAGGAGTCTAGGGAGAGAGCGGGAATATGGTATTGAGATAGAGGAAGAGCCATAATCATATTAAATGGCGGAGCAGGCTCGAAGGGCCGAATTGCCTACTCCTGCTCCTATTTTCTATGTTTCTATGTTTAAATCTTTGCTTACACCAGTCTATGTGAAAATTAAAATCTCCCATTATAACAACATAGCTTTCGTTACATGCTTCCCATGTCTCCTTATTGATACATCCCCCATTAAATTACGACTACACAATGATCTGTGGACAATTCCTATCAGAGTCTTTAATGCTTGCTCATAGTCCATCCAATGCCTGATCTATTTAATTTTTGAGGAGTTCACTTGTAAGATAGGCATGGGAGTGTCTTAAGGTGTTGTGTAAACGGACTTCCAGAAGGCATTCGTTAAAGCTCCACACAAAAATTATGCGCAGAAATGAGAGAGTATGGAATTGGAAGTGGCATTTTGATCTGTGTTGGGAATTGTTTGGGAGGTCGGAAATATATTGTGGAGATAAAGTGTTTGTTTTCTGATATTCTAAATATGACAAGTTGTGTTCTCCGGGGATCTCTTCCGGGAGTCAACTTTTCGACATATTTATTGATGACTTGGATGAAAGAATAGAGGGTTGTATATTTAAGTTTGGAGGTTGCACTAAATTAGGAGGAACAGTAAGTAGTGTAGAGGGAAGCAGAAAGTTGAAAAGGGACAGAGACAGATTAATTGAGTGGGCAAAACTTTAACAGACGGAGTTCAATGTGAAGTCAGTTTGGACCTGGGAAAGGTAACTTAAGAGTATAAATGGAGAGAAACGAGGAACTGAACAGTATACAAACAATTAAAAGCAAGTAGGCAGGTACAAAAAGCAATGAAAAAGACTAATGGAAGAATGACCTTTCTCTCAAGGGCCTGGAATACAAAGGGGAGGAAGTTATGCTTCAGTTGTATAGAGGCTTGGTCAGATCCCATCGAGAGATACTGCGTTCAGTTTTGGGCAATGCAGCTCAGGATGTCCATATTTTTAAAATTCGTTCATGGGATGTGGCCGTCGCTGGCGAGGTCGGCATTTATTGCCCATCTGTAATTGCCCTTGAAAAGGTGGTAGTGAGCCGCTTCTTGAACCGCTGTGGTCCGTGTGGTGAATGTTCTCCCACATTGCTGTTAGGAAGGGAGTTCCTGGATTTTTACCCAGCGACGATGAAAGGAGCGGCAATATGTTTCCAAGTCGCGATGGTGTGTGACTTGGAGCGGAACGTGCAGTTGGTGTTGTTCCCATGTGCCTGCTGCCCTTGCACTTCATGGTGGTAGAGGTCGCGGATTTGGGAGGTGCTGTCGAAGAAGCCTTGGCAAGTTGCTGCAGTGCATCCTGTGGATGGTACACGCTGCAGCCACGGTGCGCTGGTTGTGAATGGAGTGAATGTTTAGGGTGGTGCACGGAGTGCCAATCAAGTGGGCTGCTTTGTCCTTGATGGTGTCGAGCTCCTTGAGTGTTGTTGGAGCTGCACTCGTCCAGACAAGTGGAGAGTATTCCATCACACTGCTGACTTGTGCCTGGTAGATGCTGGAAAGGATTTGGGGAGTCAGGAGGTGAGTCACTCGCCGCAGAATACCCAGCCTCTGACCTGCTCTTGTAGCCACAGCATTTAAGTGGCTGGTCCAGTTAAGTTTCTGGACAATAGTGACTTCCAGGATGTTGATGGTGGGGGATTCGGCGATGGTAATGGCATTGAATGTCAAGGGGAGGTGGTTAGAATCTCTCTTGTTGGAGATGGTCATTGCCTTTCACTTGCTTGGCACGAATGTTACTTGCCACTTATCAGCCCAAAACTGGATGTTATCCAAATCTTTCTGCATGCAGGCACGGACCACTGCATTATCTGAGGGTTTGCGAATGGAACTGAACAATCTGCAATCAACAGCGAACTTCCCGATTTCTGACCTTATGATGCAGGGAAGGTCATTGGTGAAGCATCTGAAGATGGCTGGTCCTGGGACACTGCCCTGTGGAACACCTGCAGCAATATCCTGGGGCTGAGATGATTGCCGTCAAACAACACTCAAGATTATTGGCCTTGGAATCTGGCAGAGCAGTTTCACTCGAAGGATACCAAGCTTAGATCCTTAAACAATAACGACAGGTTGCATAAACTAGTCTTATAGTCCATTGAGTGCAGAAGATTGAGTTGTGATCTGATGGAGTTGATTAAAATTTAAAAAATTTTCGACAGGTTCGATACAGGGAAACGATTTCCTCCGTTCCTGAAATCAAGAACGATGAGGCACAATCTTCAAATTACAGCTTGGCCATTTCGGAGGGAAGTCAAGAAGAACAGAAAAATAATCAGAAAAAAATCGATTCTGAGCCGATGAAGATGTGGTGTCTAAATGATTGGAAAAAGAGACTCATTTTAAGGAGTTTTAAACGTGGAAGAGCGACGTGGAGAGAAAGGACGGTTCATGAATGGGATTCCAGAACCTATGGCCTAGACGACTGAATGCTCAGCCCCCATTTGTGGGTCGCCGGGAAGGGGTGGTCCACAAGATGTCGGAGATGGTTGAACACAGATTTATCAGGGGGCTGTATGGCTTGAACAGTTTACAGAGATAGGGCGGGTGAGGCTATAAAGTGATTTAAACACAAGGATGACAATGTAAAATTTTAATCTTTAGGGGACTTGGAGCCAAAGTAGATCAGCGAGCACAGGGGTGACGGTCAGCAAAGTTATGAATGAGCTCGAGTTCATGGAGAGTGGAAGATGGGAGATCGGCCTGGAGACCGTTGGAATTTTCGAGTGTGGAGGTGACAGTGTCATAGATGAATGTTCCTGGGGCAGGTGGATGAGGTATTCAGGTACAAGTGATGTTACAGAGGCGAAAGAAGGCTGCCTTCGTGATGGAGATGATATGCGGTCGGAAACTCATCCCAGCATCAAATAGATTGCGGACAATCCTATCCCAACCGAACAGAATGACCGGAGAGCGGGGTGGAATTGCTGGCGAGGGTACGGAGTTTGTAGAAGGAGCAGAAGACGATGGCTTCAGTCTTTCCAATATTCAATCGGAGTAAATTGTGGCTCATCCAAGTCTCGATTTCGGACATGCAGTCTGCCAAGACAGAGGTAGTGGACCGGTCGAGAGAGCTGGTGGCAAGTAAGAGCTCGGTGTCATTCACGGACATGTGGGAGCTGACCCCATGTGTTTGCATGATCTCACCAAGGGGCAGCGTGCATATGAAGGCGATGGGGTGAAGGGTAGATCCGTGGGAGACTCCAAATATATCGGCACGGGATTGGGAATTGAATGCATTGCTGAAGATACTCGGGCGACGATTGGATCGGCAAGAATGCAAACAAACGTGGGCAGTCCAACTTAGCTCGACAAGAGAGGAGAGGCGTCGGTGAAGGAGGGGGTGGTCTAACCTGCCATTGACTGCAGACAGGTCGAGAAGGCTGAGAAGGTAGAGTGCATCACGGTCACAGTCACAAAAGATGCCATTTGCAACATTGATTTGGGCCGTTTCAGTGATGCTGCAGGGGCGCCAATCTTATTGGAGAGATTCAAACAGGGAGTTGCGGGACAGGCGGGCTTGGATTTGAGGAGAGGAAACCGTTAACAATAACTAATCACTTGATGGCCAGGAAGTTGGGTGGTCCGACGTTTAGTGGTGTAAAGAACAGGAGTTTGGTCCGATGGGAATTATGAGCAGGGAGACGGTATGAAATTAGAAAGGAGAGAAAGTAGAGAAAGGGCCAGGTTCAGGGTTAACTGATGGAGATGCCTGGGGGAGGTTTTGCTTGATGGGTAAGGGGTATATCCCAGAGGCAGATGAATAGATGTTCTGAATAGTGACAAACAAGTCCGTCAGTTACTCGCAGTTGTTAATGGTGAGGGTGGAGGGGCAGTGGAGAGAAGTTTAACGAGACGGTTGGCAGTGGAGAAAGGAAGACAAGGGTTATGTTTGCGTCCCAGGATAATCATGGAGTAGTGGGCTGTTTTATCAGAGGAGACCAAGGCCCGATAGGTTTTGATCTGGTCGAGGCAGATCTGGCAATGGATGGCTGAACCAATTCGTTACTCTGTGGCTTAAGGGAGTGAAGATGAGGGATGAGCCAGGAGACTGATCAGGGTGGAAGAGCGTAAGGGTTTTATTGGGGTTAAGGACATCAAGGTGTCGATGAGTGAGTGGCTGAGCAGATGGATAAATGGAGAAATATCCTGGGAAATGGACAACTAAAGGCAAGTAAGTTGGGAGTTTTAAAGTGTCGCTCTAAATGTCTTGGCGAGCGAATACTTTTTCCAGCGGCGGACACAGTAGGAAGTGAGGTTATAATGGAACTGGAGATGTGAATGGTAAGGGATGCTGGGGTTCGGTCGGTTATGTCCATGCATGTGACCGGGAAAATGGAAGTCGAGAAGCCACGGGAGATCGCAAGGTCGAAGAAATCAAGGAGACAATCACTGCAGTCAGAATGTGGGTTTCACATTGTTTGCCCTTCCCCATTGTTATTAATATTAATATATAGTGCTGGGGCAGTTCCTCTGTACAATCAAATAACATTTGATCAATTATATTTAGTTATATAAAAAGTGCTGGGTTTAAAAGAGGTTAACTGAATGTGTTTGTTCAGTGAATGTAATTAATGTCAGTCACCATGGACACTAATTGAGTCACTGGAGGGTTTCCCTCTGCTATAAATCAGGGATTTAACTCAAGGTATTACTCAATGGTATCAGTCAGAGCATCACCCTAAGCACAAGCACGGAGCAGCGGCTATCAGGAGAGGGGAGGAATGCTCCTTCAGTTTCAGATACTTGCGGCCGTTCATGCCGTACAGAAGATATACTACCCCATCCTGGCTGCTGTCGGGATCCCGGGTAAGGAACTACCTCCTGCTATCCATGTTGTAAATCTTGTTTAACTGTGTGACTGTATTTTCTGTGTGACTTGCTGAGTACTTCCAGCATTTTTCGTTTTTATTATTAGTTTTAATCTAGTCGGCTTCAGGCAGTCAATTAAATTTCATCAACAGTTATAGGACTCTAGTTTAGAACTGATCGAGTCCGGTTCAGATACTTAATCAAATCTCACCAACAGTTGCACGACACCAGATTAGAGCTTATCGATTCGGGTTTAAACACTTAATCAAATCACACCAACAGTTACAGGACTCCAGGTTAAAAATTATTTAGTCGGGTTAAGATGCTTAATCAAATCTCACCAACAGTCACAGGAATTCAGATTAGAACTGATGTAGTCGAGTTCAGATACTTAATCGAATCGCACCAACGATTATAGGACTCCAGGTGTGAACTGATCCAGTTGGGTTCAGACAATTGAACAAATCTCACCAATCGTTACACGACACCAGATTACAACTGATCGAGTCGGGTTCAGATACTAAATGAAATCTCAGGAACAGTTACTGGACTCCAGATTAGAACTGATCCAGTTGGGTTCACACTATTAGTTAAATCTCACCAACAGTTACAGGACTCCAGATTAGAACTGATCGAGTTGGGTTCATACTATTAGTTAAATCTCACCAACAGTTACTGGACTCCAGATTAGAACTGATCTAGTTGGGTTCATACCATTAGTTAAATCTCACCAACAGTTACAGGACTCCAGATTCGATCTGATCTAGTCGGGTTCAGATACTTAATCAAATCTCACCAACAGTTACAGGGCATCAGAATAGGACTGATCTTGTCGAGTTCAGGGAATTAATGAAATCCCACCAATATTTACAGAGCTGCAGATTAGAATTTATCGAGTCGGGTTCAGATACTGAATCAAATCTCACCAAAAGTTACAGGACTTCAGTTTAGAACTGATCTAGTCGGGTTTGGACACTTAATCAAATCTCAGCAACAGTTACTCGAATCGAGATTAGAACTGATCCAGTCGGGTTCAGATACTAACTGAAATCTCACCAACAGTTCCAGGACTCGAGATTAGAACTGATCCAATCGGGTTGAGATAATTAATCAAATCTCAACAACAGATACAGGACTCCAGATTAGAACTGATTTCGTAGGGTTCAGATAATTAATCAAATCTCACCAACATTAGCAGGACTCCAGATTATAACTAGGCTAGTCTGGTACAGGCACTTAACCAAATCTCACCAACAGTTACAGGACTCCAGGTTTGAACTGATCTAGTCGGGTTCAGACACTGAATCAAATCTCACCAACTGTTACAGGACTCCAGATTAGAACTGATCTAGTCGTGTTCAGATACTGAATCAAATCTCACCAAGGGTTACAGGACTCCTCATTATAACTGCTCGAGTCGGGTCCAGGCACTTAAACATATTTAACCAACAGTTAGAGGAATTCAGGATAAAACTGATCTAGTCGGGTTCAGATAATTAATCAACTCTCACCAACTGTTAAAGGAGTACAGATTAGAACTGATCTCGTCGGGTTCAGATACGTTGTTGAACCCCAAGGTGGTAAATTATATGCATTTTATTATTAAATACAAAGAACGAAATCTGCATTCACACAGCTGGTTATAATGTGAATCATTTGCGATGTTCAAAAAAGGGTGATTGGAATTAGCGCTCATTATTCTCCACGGACTGTCTCTCCCCATTGACTCGGGTTGTTTAAAGGGCGGCTGATTCCACATTGTTCATTATACACCACGGCCTGTCTCCCATCCATTGACTCGGGGTGTATGAAGGGCGGCCGATTCCACATTGTACATTATACACCACGGCCTGTTTCCCATCCATTGACTCTGGGTGTCGAAAGGACAGCCGATTCCACATTGTACACTATACACCACGGCCGGTCTCCCACCCATTGACTCGGTGTTTAAGCGGCGGCCGATTCCACATTGTACATTATACACCACGGCCGGATTGCCATCCATTGACTCGGGGAGTATAAAGGGCGGCTGATTCCATTCAACAGAAAGTAGGAATAAACGGGTCTTTTTCCGGGTGGCAGGCAGTTTCTAGTGGGGTACCGCAGGGATCAGTGCTTGGGCCCCAGCTATAAACAACATATATCAATGATTTGGATGAGGGAACTCATTGTAACATTTCCAAGTTTGCAGATGGCAAACAGCTGGGGTGGAATGTGAACTGTGAGGAAGATGGAAAGAGGCTCCAGTGTGATTTAGACAAGTTGGGTGAGTGGGCAAGACGATGGCAGCTGCAGTATAACGTGGATAAATGTGAGCTTATCCACTTTTTTTGTAAAAACAGAAAGGCAGATGATTATCTGAACGGTGATAGATTGGGAAAAGGGGAGTTGCAATGAGACCTGGGTGTCCTTGTGCACCAATCGCTAAAAGCGAGCATTCAGGTGCAGCAAGCAGTTCGGAAGGCGGAAGGTATGTTGGTCTTCATTGCAAGAGGATTTGAGTACAGGAGCAGGAATGTCTTACTGCAGTTCCACAGGGCCTTGGTGAGACCACATCTGGAGTATTGTGTGCAGTTTTGGTCTCCTTTTATAAAGAATGATGTCCTTGCCATCGAAGGAGTGCAAGGAAGGTTTACCAGACTGATTCCTGGGATGGCAGGACTGAGGTATGAGGAGAGATTGGGTCGACTTGGCCTATATTCACTCGAGTTTAGAAGAATGAGAGGTGATCTCATCGAAACATATAAAATTCTAACAGGACTTGACAGACTTGATGCAGGGAGGATTTTCCCAATGGCTGGGGAGTCCAGAACCAGGGGTCACAGTCTCAGGATACGAGGTATGCCATTTAGAACAGAGAAGAGGACAAATTTCTTCACTCAGAGGTTGGTGAACCTGTGGAATTTTCTACCACGGAAGGCAGTGCAGGCTAAGTCATTACATGTATTCAAGAAGGAGATGGATATATTTCTTAATGCTAAAGGGATCAAGGGATATGAGGAAAAAGCGGGAACAGGGTACTGAGTTAGACGATCAGCCATGATAATTTTGAATGACGAAGCAGGCCCGAAGGGCCGAATGGCCAAGTCTCGCTCCTGTTTTCTATATTTCTATGTTTCTATGCACATTATACACTACTGCCTGTTTAGCATCCTTTGACTTCGGGTGTATAAAGGGCGGCCGATTCCACATTGTACATTTTCAGCACGGCCGGTCTCCCATCCATTGACTTCGGGTGTGTAAAGGGCGGCCGATTCCCCATTGTACATTGTACACCACGGCTGGTCTCCCATCCATTGACTCGAGGTGTATAATGGGCGGCCGATTCCACATTGTACGTTGTACACCAGCACCTGTCGGTATAAATACCCCGAGTATCTGCAGAGAGAAGAGGGAAGTCACCAGTTTGGACGTGAACCCTTCTCAAAACATGATTGGTCATATCATTAGATTATTTAAAGTGAACATTGTTTGTACGTCGATTGAAGATTCTGTGATTGGAAAGATTTTTTAAATGTTTCTCAATAAATATTTTACATTCAGTTGACTTGAAGTTTCAGATTTGAGTTGAAGTTCAAGCAATGTCCGGTTTAATTAACAGTTTATTTTACACCTAGTGTTATGTTTCCATGATTTAATCCCACACCCGGATTCGTTTTACAATTTATTACTGAGCAGTTAGTTCTAGTTTTCATTGTAATTCCTGTCTCCAGCTGAAAGCCCGTTCACAATGAAAGTTATTCAATTCCATGATTGGAAGCAATAACAAGTCTGGAAATTTCACCCCAACTCAATCAAACCTCTGATTTCGCTCTCATCCTGCTCCTAATGTGTCTGTTTGTTTCTCTTCTTACCAGTTAACTTAGTGACGATCAAGATTCTGTGTCAAGGAACGTGCGGACTCTCCAAATGTGTCACTCGCTATTTGGTAGCCATGGCAGCGGCGGATCTACTGGTCGTTATCATCGATCTGATATTGAGGCAGATTCCGATTGCTCATCAAATAAGCATTGTGCGATCCATTCCCGTGTGTAATATTCACGCGGTCCTGCTGTACGCAGCCACAGACTGTTCTGTCTGGTTCACCGTTAGTTTCACCTTTGATCGATTTGTGGCCATTTGCTGCCAGAAACTGAAAACTAAATATTGCACCGAGAAAACGGCGGCTGTGATTCTCGGAACAGTGAGTGTGCTGTCCTGTTTAAAGAACATTTTCTGGTACTTTATGTATCAACCTTGGTACACGATGTATAATAACCCCTGGTTTTGTTATGTGAGCGTCCGTGTTAAGACTTCAGGATTATGGACAGCAATCGAACTCCTTCATTATATTCTCACCCCGTGTGTCCCGTTTGTTCTGATTCTGCTGCTCAATGCTTTCACCGTCAGACACATTTTAGTGGCCAGCAGAGCCCGCAGGAGACTCCGGGGACAAGACAGTGGGGAGAGTCCCAGAGACCCAGAGATGGTGAGCCGAAGGAAATCCATCATTTTAATGTTTGTTATCTCGGGGAATTTCATCCTGTTATGGGCGATGTTTATGATGTGTTCTATAGCTCAGCGAACGTGGTATCTTGGTTATATGTCTTTAGAACCACCTCTTTTTGGACTAGAAATTGGATTTATGCTCCAACTCCTGAGTTGCTGCACAAACACTTGTATTTATGCAGTGACCCAGAGTAAATTCAGAGAGCAGTTGAAGAATGTGGTGAAATATCCCATTACTATAATTGTTAAATTCATTAAACGTTGAGAGGAATGGAAGAATTTCCAGCTTCAGTATTCAATCCTGGTTCATGTTCCACCCGACCCGATAGTCCCCGCCGCACTGTCGGAGTGTCAGTACTGAGGGAGCGCTGCACTGTCGGAGGGGCAGAACTGAGGGAGAGCTGCACTGTCGGAGGGTCAGTACTGAGGGAGTGCTGCACTGTCGGAGTGTCAGTACTGAGGGAGCGCTGCACTGTCGGAGGGTCAGTG
Organism: Heptranchias perlo; assembly: GCF_035084215.1. NCBI lineage: Eukaryota > Metazoa > Chordata > Chondrichthyes > Hexanchiformes > Hexanchidae > Heptranchias > Heptranchias perlo. The sequence continues at coordinate 4,454,332 of NW_027139559.1, forward strand.
CTGAGGGAGCGCTGCACTGTCGGAGGGGCAGAACTGAGGGAGTGCTGCACTGGCGGAGGGTCAGTACTGAGGGAGCGCTGCACTGTCGGAGGGTCAGTGCTGAGGAGTGCTTCTCTGTCGGAGGGTCAGTGCTGAGGGAGAGCTGCACTGTCGGAGGGTCAGTGCTGAGGGAGCGCTGCACTGTCGGAGGGGCAGAACTGAGGGAGTGCTGCACTGTCGGAGGGTCAGTACTGAGGGAGAGCTGCACTGTCGGAGGGTCAGTACTGAGGGAGAGCTGCACTGTCGGAGGGTCAGTGCTGAGGGAGCGCTGCACTGTCGGAGGGGCAGAACTGAGGGAGTGCTGCATTGTCGGAGGGTCAGTACTGAGGGAGAGCTGCACTGTCGGAGGGTCAGTACTGAGGAGTGCTGCTCTGTCAAGAACTGCTGTCTTTTGACTGACACGCTAAACCTCTCAGGTGGACTTGATTGATCCCACCGGGCTATAACGAAGAAGAACAGTGGAGAGTCCTGGACAATATTTATCACTCAACCAACATCACTGAAAAACATGATCATTGTCACGTTGCTGTCTGTGGGCTCTTGTTGTGCACAAATTAGCTGCCGCGTTTCCTACATTAGCACCGCAATGACTACACTTCAAAGTACTTCATTAGCTGTAAAGTGCTTTCGAACAACCTGCGGTCGTGAAAGGCGCGGAATAAATACAAGTCGCTCTTTCTCAGATGGCGCAAATGAGCATTTCCTAATGTAAAACACACACACTCCAACTAGTTTTGCTGCAGCTGTAGGAGGTCACGTACAGGACGAGGACAGGGCCTCGTGTATGACAGACATTATTCACTAACAGTTGATAGGAACAGATGAGAAATGTTATTCCCATAAGACCAGGTAATCTGGAGAGAGTGTGGGAATGCAAGATTATGAACAGGACTGGGTATAAGATGGGTTTTATCATCGAATTGATGAAGAAAATGTATTAACCATAAGTCACAGTATTTACTAGCCCCCGAATTTGTACTAATGATAAAGATCAACGACTGTCCCACAAACCCAACCTAACTGGCGAGCTGTCTGGGCTAGAATTCATTGGGTATTTGAATGTCTGATTTGGGTCGGGTCATCTCTCGTCAGACCCATTTCAAGCTGATTGCGGAATATGGAGGATCTGGGCGAATATATAGATGAGTACTCGGTGCATCATGGCGAGACATCTCGAACGATCAGTGATCTTCTGGGAAAGACAGAGTCCTTGATTGAGTTAGCATAGGTCATTAAAAAGGACATTCTGCAGATCTCGAGGAAGGTTAGAACCAAAATTGCATTGCTGCTCGTGGCTGAGATCCGAGTCCAATAATGGTCTCAGAAAGGTGTGAGAAAGATTGAAGGAATGAAATAAACAGCTACAAGAGGATAGGGCGATGGAAGTACACGATGAGAAGGGGAAGGCAGAGAAAGAGTTAAATATAAAGGTAGAGAAAAGAGATAAAGCTGAGACACTTGCTGCACAGGTTTGAGCAAGTAGGATTCCACGTGCTGAAGTTCTGCTAAAGAGAAGTCGAGGGGTGGAGGAGTTAGAAAGCGCTGTAGCGGAATTATAGATGAACAATGGTCCAGCTTTCGGCAGACACAGCCGATTTTACAGGAGTAGGGACCATCAGGCAATTCCGCTGTAGTTCCAGTGTTATAGAATGAGTCGAGTCCATCTGACGCCTCTCGTTCACCCTGTTCAATGAATAGTCACCAACATCTGTTCCTCCACCTCCACTTTATCCACCGTTACCTGCCGCCCCAGTGCTATTCCACACTCCGCGTCACTTCCATCAACTCCAACCCAACCCCAACCCATCATTCATTTCCAGCTGCGTCACCTCCACCTCACACTTCCCCACCACTCCAAGCTGCCCCAACACCAAGCCCAACCTATCCTCCACTTCCAGTCGCTTCAACTCCACGTCCCACCGAAACACGTCTCCCATCTGTCCCAATCTCCAGACCGTTGCCTTCCGCCATCCACTGGCCCCCACTCCAGCCCGAATATGTCCATCAGCAACTCCTTGTCTGCAGGTAGAATCCATAATCTCCTCAACCGCTAATCAGTGAAAAGAGGATCCTCGTGGAGCAGTGCGTGTCGGTTTAGGAGACTTGATTTTCGCTTCGGTATTTTCACTGATTGAAATACAAGTTTAAATCTCTCACGAGCGCCGCTGTGATACCATTTTAAGTCAAAAATCACCCATTGGCTTTTCACATCTTTTCAGCGTCATCACCAACATCATCTTATTGACCATCACCTGGGACCAGTGAGGATTTTCACCCTATTCCGCCACCTCCTCATCACCGTTGTCATAGTCATCAAAATTCACACTCCCTCATTCTGAAAAAAGACCTTTGGAGAGGAAATGAAGTCTGTGCAACCCCCAGAGATTGTGCCAAGATCGAGACTGTCTGTAGTTCGTTCTTCGAAGTGGTGCATCAAATGGAGGAAGTTCACCCAGTCAAACACTGTCAGGACACGCTCGCCAGTAACGACATTGGGATTTGGATCAAAGGCGGTTAAATGGAGTTACGATGGAGATCAGCCAGAATCTAAAAGAACGGCTCGAGGGGGTGAATAGTCAACACCTGTTACTTTATTCCTAAGGTGTCGCCAACCTTGAGCCAAGTTTCAGTCGAAGCCATGATGCCAATGCAATCATCCATAGTGTGTACTTGGGTGGAAATCTGAACTATAAGATTCTATGACTCTGAGACATTTCCTCTGACAAACCCCAGTCAGGGGCTTGTTTGATGCATCTGCTCAAAGCAGATTGACGCAGATCCCCTGCAGTGTTGTATGGCATCAATAATACAAGGCCAGCAGCGGGTGGTCACAACTTGGTCAGTGCTTCTCCAGTGAGGCAGAGCCGCAAAAATTATGTCTTGTCTGACATCCCCACGTGCCACTACGATGATTTTTAATTCGGTTCCAGGGGCATTGTTGCCAGAAGTGCCTTCAAACCTGAAAATGTTTTCCAGTGTTACCTTTACCCAGATCATGCATACAGAACATCTGAAATCCGAACAGGAGTAGGCCATGCGGCCCCTCGAGCCTGCTCCGCCACTCATTAAGATCATGGTTGAACATCGACCTCAACTCCATTTTCCTGCCTGATCCCAATATCCCATGAGAACCCTAGTGTCCAGAAATCTATCAATCTCAGCCTTGAATATACTCAAACACTTAGCATCCACAGCCCTTTGGAGTAGAGAATTCCAAAGATTCACAACCCTCTGAGTGAAGAAATTTCTCCTCTTCTCAGTCTTAAATGGCCGACCCCTTATTCTGAGACTATGCCCATTAGTTCTACACTCTCCAGCCAGGGGAAACAACCTCTCAGCATTTACCCTGTCAAGCTCCTTCAGAATCTTATATATTTCAATGAGATCACATCTCATTCTTCTAAACTACAGAGAAAATAGGCCCATTTTATTCAACCTCTCCTCATAGCAGAACTCTCTCATCCCAGGAATCAATCTAGTGGACCTTCTTTACACCGCCTCTAAAGGCAAGTATATCCTTCCTGAGAAAGTGAGAACGAAACTGTGCACAATCCTCCCAATGTGGTCTCAACAAAGCCCAGTACAACTGTAGCACGATTTCCTCACTATAAGGAAGTATTGCTGCAATTGTTACAACCTTGCAATAAAGGCCAACATTTAGTTTGCCCTCCTAATTGCTTGATGTTCCTGCATGCTAACTCTGTGTTTCTTGTCCGAGGACACACATATCTCCCTGAACACCAACATTAAATATTTTTCACCATTTTAAAATATTCTTCTTTTTTGTTCTTCCTACCAAAGTGAATAACCTCACATTTCCCATTCAGCGTGGATAGATTCTCCTATCCTTGTAGACCTGCCCTTTTTACATCAGTGGTAGGGACCAAGGCAGCGTGACATTGACCATTGGAAAAATGCAGCCTGCATTACAGAAAGGAACAAGAATAGGGACAGCTACCTATGTACACTTGTACGAATGGAGGAACACAGAAAAATCTGATCCACACTGCAGCTCGCAACCCTCCCAATTGCTGGTGTTGTAACGAAAGAGTTAGTCTGACGAACTTGAAGTCTGTTGATGTCATATAGTTTCCTTCATTTTGTAATGACGTTAGTTCTTAGTCCTTGTTTCGTTAGTCTGAAAGATGAATCAAAATTCTCAGATAATTGGCACAAGAAGCATCGGGGAAATGAGGTGACTTTTTAAGCCAGGAGTTGTTATGATCTGGAATTGCCAGAAAGGGTGGTGGAAGCAGATTCAATAGTTAGTAAAGTTAATAGAATCATGTCATCATAGAAAGGTTACAGCACAGAAGGAGGCCATTCGACCCATCCAACCCGTGCCGGCTCTTTGTAAGAGCAATCCGGTTAGTCCTATTGGCCCGTTCTTTTCCCGTAGACCAACAAGTTTTTTTTTCCCTGCAAGTATTTATCCAATTCATTTTTGAAAGCCACGATTGAATCTGCTTCAATCATACTTTCACGCATCGCATTCCAGGTCAAAACTGCTGATTGCATAAACACATTTTTCCTCCTGTCGCCTTTGGTTCTTTTGCCAATCACCTTCGATCTGTGTCTTCTGTTTCTCGAACTTTCCGCCAATATGAACAGTTTCTCTTTATTTACATTATCTAAACCCTTCATAATTTTGAACACTTCTATCAAATCTCATCTTAACCCCCTCTGCTATGAGGAGAACAACCACAGCTTCTCCAGTCTATCCACGTAACTTAAGTCCTTCATCGCTGGAACCATTCTAGTAAATCGCTTCTGCACCCTGTCTGATGTCTTCACATCTTTCCTGAAGTGCAGTGCCCAGAATTGGACACAATACTCCAGTTGTGGTCGAAGCAGTGTTTTATAAACGCTCAACATAACTTCCTTGCTTTTGCACCCTATGCCTCTATTTACAAAGCCCAGGATTCCGTAGGCTATTTTAACCACTTTCTCAACCTGTCCTGCCGCCTTCAAAGATTTCTGCACATATACCCCCAGATCGCTCTGTTCCAACACCTCCCCCCAGCCTAGAATTGTATCATTTAGTTTTTATTGCCTCTCCTCGTTCTTCCTGCGAAAATATATCACTTCGCACTTCTCGACATAAAATTTAATTTACCATACGTCCGCCCATTCCACCAGCCTGTCGATGTCCTCCTGAAGTATTTTACTATCCACCTCACTCTTCACTACGCTTCCAAGTTTTGTGTAATTTGCAGGTTTTGACATTGTGCTCTGTACACCCAAGTCCAAGTCATTAATATATAGCTAAAAAAGTCGTACAATGCTCTGGGGAACACCATTATATACCTTCCTCTAGTCTGAAAAACAACCACTCACCACTTCTCTCTGTTTCCTATCACGTGATCTAACTCATATCTCTCTGGCCACTGCGCATCTCATTCCATGAGCTCAAATTTGGTGACAAGCCTATGATATGGCACTGAATCAAACACCCTGTGGAAGTCCATATTCACAACATCAAATGCATTCCCCTCATCAACCCTCTCTGTTGCCTCATCAAAAACTAAATCAAGTTATTTAAACACGATTTGCCTTTAACAAATCTGTGCTAGGTTTCCTTTATTAATTCACACTTGTCCAAGTGACTATTAATTTTGTCCCATATTTAATTTCTAAAAGTTTCCCCACGACCGAGGTTAAACTGACTGGCCTGTAGTTGCCGAGTTTATCCTTACGCCCTCTTTTAAACATTTGCAATTCTCCAGTCCTCTGGCATCACTCCCATATATAAGGAAGATTGCAAGATTATGGCCAGCACCGCTGCAATTTCCACCCTTCCTTCCCTCAGCAACCGAGGATACATCCCATCTGGACCGGGTAACATATCTACTTGAAGTACAGCCAGCCTTTCGAGTACCTCTTTGTCATTTTTCAGCCCATCCAGAATCTCAACGACCTCTCACTTACTGTGACTTTGGCAGCATCTTCTTTCTTGGTAAAGACAGTTGCAAATACTCATCTACTAACTCAGCTATGCACACTGCCTCCATGAGTAGATCTCCTTTTTGGTCCTTAATCAGTCCCACCCCGCCTCTCACTGTCGGTTTATTATTTACATGCCGACAGAAGACGTTTGAATTCCCCTTTATGTTCACCGCAAGTCTATTCTCATACTGTCTGTTTTCCCCAGTTATTTCCCTTTTCACATCTCCTCTGCACTTTCTATATTCATCCTGGTTCGGACTTGTATTATCAACCTGACATCGATCATACGCCCCCTGTTTATGCTTCATCTTACTCTGTACCTCTTTCGTTATCCGGGAATCTCTGGCTTTGGTTGCCCAGCTTTCCTCCTCGTGGGAATGTACCGAGACCGTCCCCGAACCACGTCCTCTTTAAAGGCGGCTCATTGTTTGATTACAGTTTCGCCTTCCGATCTTTGATTCCAATTTATTCGGTCCGGGTCCGTTCTCAACCCACTGAAATTGGCCCTCCTCCAATTATGTATTTTTACTCTATCCCATCTCCTGTTAAGTAATCTTGCGTTTGATTTTTCCTTGTCACTTTCCATAACTAACCTAAAACTGATGATGCCATGATCACTGTTCCCTCAAGTTCCCTCCCCGTGACACTTATTCCACTTGACACGCCTCATTCCCCAGAACCAGATCTAGCAATGCCTCCTTCTTCGTTGGGCCATAAACATACTGATCAAGAAAACTCTCCTGAACACAGTTCAGAAATTCCTCCCCCTCTTTGTTCTGTGCACTTTTACGATTCCATTCTATATTTGGATAGTTGAAGTCCCCCATTATCACTGCTCTACAGTCCTTGCACATCTCTGTAATTTCCCTGCAAATTCACTCCTCTATATCCTCCCCACTAATTGGTGGCCTTCAGAATAAACTCAGTAATGCAATGACACCGATATTGTTTCTTAACTCTAACGAAATAGACTTTGTCCTTGATCCCTCAAGGACACCCTCTCTCTCCAGCGCTGCAATATTCTCCTTAATCAATGCTGCCACCCCACCACTACCTCCACCGACACACCTCTTTCTTGTCTTTCCTGAACACCTTGTATCGAGGAATATTTAGTACACATTCCTGCACTTTTTTGAGCCAGGTCTCTGTTACCTCTACCACATCATTTTCGCATGTGAATATTTGCGCCTGCAGCTCACCAACCTTATTTACCACGCTTCGTGGGTTTAAACACACCCACTCTAATCCTATCTTCGACCTTCTCGTCTTCTCTCTTAGTCTGATCCCACCTAATAATGTGCAATTTCTTACTCTCGTTCTATCTCTCTCTTTCAATCCTTTGTGCACCTCGTTTCTCCTTTCTAATGCTACATCCTGTTGCCCATCCCCCTTCCAAATTACATCAAATCCCTCCACCACTTGTGAACCTTCCCATGTGTACATTGGTCCCTGCTCGTTTGTGGTATAACCCATCCATCTTGAACATGTTCCTCCTGTACCAGAACTGGTCTTAATGCCCCAAGATTCTGAAACCCTCCCTCTTGCACATATCCATAGCTACACATGAACCTGTCTTATCTTCCTATTTCTCTACTCACTCGCGTGTTGCACTGGGAGTAATCCAAATGTTACTAACGTTGAGGTCCTGCTTTTTAACTTGCTCCGAGCTCCTGAAATTCTAGCCGCAGGACCCCATACCTTTTCTTTCCTGTGTCGTTGGTACCCACATGGACCACGATATCTGGCTGTTCCGCTTCCCCCCGCAGAGTCTTCCACACCCTCTCCATGATGCCCTTTACCCTGGCACCAGGGAGGCAACACTGCAAGTGGGACTCACGGCGACGGTCAATGAAACGCCTGTCTGTGCCCCTTACTGTCGAATCCCAAATGACTACTGCATTTCTGCACGTCACTGTGTTCCCCTGTGCAGTCCTGTGTCCCATGGTGCCATGCTCAGGACTACTCTCCTTCGAGCAGTCATCACCCTCACTGGCATCCAGTGATGAACACCGGTTTAGCAGTGGCACACATTCAGAAGATTCCTGCACTGCCTGCCTCTTTCTAACCTTTCGAATGGCCACCAACTTGCTATCCTGAACTCTCTGTGGCTGTGGGATGACAACCTCCTGGAACGTACGATCCAGAAAATATTCAGCCTCCATGATGCTCTGCAGTGACTCCAGCTGCCCCTCAAGCTCAGAAACCCTTAGCATGAGCTTGAGGAATGGAGACATTTCCTGCACACTTGGCCCTCCAGGACACATGAAACGTCCTGAAGTTTCCACATGGCGCCAGAATTGCAGGCGATGGGTCTCAGCTCCCGTCTATTGTATTCAGGTTTTTTTTCTAATCTCCCTTTCGACACTCCATTATTAGTAATTTACTTAATGTTTACTTAACCCGATTAACCCACCCTTTTATTCCGGGTCTCTCAGTCTTTCCCCCTCCACACCTAATGCCCCCTCTCACCAAATTCTCAAGTTTCCACTCTGTTCACAATCCACTCAATTCCCTCAGTGCTTCAGCGGACACCTTTCACTTGATACACCTTTTGAGAACAGCAGTTGCAACTATTCAATCAGCATCCGGCTCAAAGTAATTAAGCTCTATTCAGACAATCACCTACAGCTGATTAACGGCTAACTGCCACTGACTTGCAGTTACTGTTAACTTTAACTGAACTTGCAGTTTCTGTTCACTGTTACTGAACTTGCAGTTTCTGTTAACTATTCCTTAACTTGGAGTTTCTGTGAACTCTTACTGAACTTGCAGTTTCTGTTAACTTTTACTGAACTTGCAGGTTCTGTTCACTGTTACTGAACTTGCAGATTCTGTTAACTCTTACTGAACTTGCAGTTTCTTTTAACTGTTACTGAACTTGCAGTTTCTTTTAACTGTTACTGAACTTGCAGTTTCTTTTCAAGTTTTAAAGTCCTATGTTGAATTATCAACTGAATTTTAATTTCAATTCACCCATTACTTTAACAGAACCCCCCTCTCACCAACATCACATGAGCTGCATTATCTGGTACAGAAATAGTCATCAAATTGCTAAGTGGAACTTTAAATGTGCACCCTGTGCTCAGGACAATGTTGCAGCCAAAAGACACATTGAAAAGGTGAAAGTGTCAGATGGTGAACCTGACAAATAAATATATAAACTCAAAGTTCCCGTTCCAGGGTGGGTTGGAACCGCCAACCTTTTAATTAATAGCTAAGCACGCTGAACGATTGCACCACAGAGACAATTTAGCACAGCAATCACAAAAATTTACAGAGCTATGGGGAAAGAGCATTGGACAAGAATGGGACTCATTGGATAGCTCTTTGGAAGAGCCGGCATAGGTAACATGGGGAAATGCTATGCTTAACATGATACTGTGATAATTAAGATATAATTCATGTATGTGAAGCAATTTTGGGCGCTCTATGGCGTTTCAGTAATGTAAGAGCTGTGGTTTTTTTTGTGTCGATTTTTAACGTTATTCCATTACATCAGGTCAGGGACTCTTATAAATGATTGGGTGTAAAAAAGTTCCAGGCCATTTAGGGCACTTTATCACCCAGTGTGCGGAACGACCTGGGTAGAAAGTCAATTCTGTGCTAACAGCAGCATTAAAGCCGAAGTTAGACGCCTTATCCTTTTGACCACGCAATCACTGATCGTCACTCGTCAGCAAATGATGTTAAACCCGGAGCAGAAGTGATTGCAGACTCGGATTGTATCTGTCTCTTGCTTTCACTTCGTTGATGTTGTTCATTCCATGTCTTCTCTCTTCTTTTAGCATGTTAGCTCTAGAAATGAAGCCCTGTGCTTGGTTTGTCTTTTTATGGCTTTATTCACCTGCGTCGTTGCTTTTAGTGATTTGTGTGTCTGTACCCCGAGATCCCTTTGCTCCAGTGCCCCATTTAGTCCCTTATTATCCAAGAAAATGTGGCCTCCTTCATCTAAATACCAAAGTCCACCACCTCACAATTATCGATATTGAAATTAATTTGCCAATTGCACGCCCATTCTGCAAGTTTATTAATGTCTTCTTTCATTTTGACACATTCTTCCTTTGCATTAACTACACCTCCCAATTAGTTGTCATCTGCAAATTTTGAAATTATATTTCCGATTCGCGAGTCCAAATCTTTCATGTAAATTGAGAACAACAATGATCCCAGCACTGATCCCTGTGAAATACCACTTCCCACACTTTGCTGGTCTGAGTAGCTACCCTTAACACCTACTCTCTGTTTTGTGTTTTGTAGCCAGTTTGCTATCCACCCTGCTACCTGTACCCTAAGTCCACATGCTCTACCTTACTCATGAGTTTACAATGTGGTACCTTATCAAAGGCCTTTAGAAAAACCAAATATATTAGATCTACTACATTGCCCTTGTCTACGATTTCTGTTACTTCTTCAAAGAATTCAATAAGGTTGATCAAGCATGATTTTCCCTTCTGAAATCTGTTCTGACTACTGCTTATTATATTTTCGTTTTCCAGATGTTTTTCCTATTACATCTGTGAGTAAAGATTCCATTATCTTTCCAACCTCAGAATTTAAGCGAACTGGTCTATAGTTCCCTGAACTTGTTCAATCTCTCTTTTTAAATACAGGAAGAACATTAGCTGTCCGCCAGTCGTCTGGCACTATTCCCTTTTCTAATGATTTTTATTTATATATTATAGTTCCTCTGCAATCTTTTCCCGAACATCTTTCAATATATGTGGATGAAATCCATCTGGATTAATGGTTTCATCCTCTCTATGTTTGAATTGTTTATCAATTATTTCTCCGCCCCCCGACACCGTGCCTTTTACTTTAAATGTCTTTAGATCCATTTTGATCTATTCATCTGATATCATACCCACTTTATTAGTCTCCCTGGTAAATACTGAGGCAAAGTAACTGTTCAATATTTCTGCCATTTCACTGTCATTACCTCTGAGCTGATCTTGTGCATCCCTTATTAGCCCTACCCCTATCCTATTTTTTCTTTTGTTGTTTACGTGTTTGGAGAACACTTTAACTATTTCCTTTTATATTCCTTCATACTTTAATTTCGTAGTTCATCTTTGCTTTCTGAATTGTTTTTTGACATCTTTCCGAACCTCTTCTTATTCCCCTTAGTCAACCTTTCCTTTATTGTCTGTACACTTGGAATATGCCTTCATCTTCAGCTGCTTATATATCCAATTTTTTTCATTATTGGCTCGATCTCTTTTGTTTTTTGGAGCAATATATTTCTCCTGGACTCTATTGATCACCATTTTAAATATTTCCCACTTTTGTTCTATCTCTCTGTCTTTCAACATTTTTTTTTCAGTTTAACTTCCCGAGATCCATTCTCATCCCCTCAAAATTCGTTTTTTTCCCCAATCTATTTCTTTGGTCTTTGTCTTATTTACGTTTTTTTCAATCATTATTTTAAACCTTATTATGTTATGATCGCTATTGCCAACATGTTCCACTATGCGTCCCTCTCTTACCTGCTCCTGTTCATTTCCCATTACTAGATCCAGCAGTGATTCCTCTCTTGTTGGGCTTCTCACATTCTGAGTAAGAAAGGAGTCCTGTACACACTGAAAAAATTGCATCCCCCTTCCCCCTTTACCGACCTCTTCTTGTCAGTTTATTTTGGGGTAGTTGAAAACTCCGATGATTATTATTCACTGTTTTTTACTGATTTGATAGACTTGTCTAGCTATTTCTTCCTCCACTTGGCTTCCATTATTCTGTAGTCTGTAGAATATACATATTACCGTGGTCGATCACTTCTTATTCTTTGCCTCAACCCACATGGATTCCCTTTCTATCCTAATATTATTCAAGTCCCTTTTTTCCATTGCCATTATATTGTCTCTAATTCGAACAGCTGCTCCTTCCCTTTCAATCATTTCTAAATACGTCATATCCTGAAATATTTAACAGCCAGTTCTGTTCTTTCTGTAGCCATGTTTCAGTTATCCCGATAGCATCTGGCTCCTCGCTTCGAATTACTGCCTCCAGTACCCCCGTTTTGTTTTGGATGCTGTACACAATGCTGTACAGGCAACTTAATTTGTTTTTAATATTTGCTCCCTCTCGCTTCATTTTTAACAGTCAGTTTGTACTGATATTCTTTACCTGTATTTGTTCCGTGACTGTTTAGTTCCTTTCCGTGTTCTTCCCTTTAATCTCATATCCTATTTCTTTTATCTTCAGACTTATATTATTTTCACGAGATCTCTCCCCGTTTAAGGTCCTATCCACAAACCCTTTTATCCTTTCCGCTAGGACATTGGTCCCATTCCGTCCTAGCGGTACAGCTCCAAACTGTCCCAGTACTGATGACAGCATTGCATGAAATGGAACTCTTCCTTCCCACACCAGTCCTTCAGCCACGTATTCACCTTCCTGATCTGCCTATCCCTGTGCCAATTATCACGTTTCTCGATAACAATCCCGAGATTACCTCTCTGAGGTCCTGTTTTTTCATTTAGTTCCTAACTTCTGATAATCCTTCAGCAGGAGCTCCTCCCTTATCTTCCCGCCGTCATTGGTCCCTAGATGGCCCACGACAACTTCTTCCCCCTTCCAAGTTCCTGTCAGGAATATAAGATGTTGAGAACAGTATTTAATATTCTGCAGGATAATGAATATAAACAGCAGGAATGTTGTGGGAAAAAAATGGATAAGAGCCGTTTTTGGGTGCAGGTAGCGGAATGCGCTATTAACCGCGCCCAATGACACTTGCACAGGCAAGGTTCAGCTTGACCGAGGAACAAGCTCCCATCAGCGTTCCATTCCGGGCCTGACACGTGGAATCAATGCAATTCATACTTTCCACCACCAGGGGAGCTCAATCTCTGAAACGCAGCATGGTTCTTCGAAATTTCTTAAAGGCATCTTATTTGCTCAAAAAATAACAGGCTACTGTCTGCACCGAGTCCGAACGGAGATCAGCCATTGCACACGTAAAACACAGATGCAGGTTGCATCCCTATGTTTGCACACTGATGTTTAAACATTGAATAAAGGCTGTGCACTCCGAAATCCCACATCCTCCAATCTGCACGACAGACCTCACCAATCTGCCGATCTGAGTTGGTACCAGGTCTGGAGAGTCCATGCACCAAGGTTCTCTGCTGATGCTGAGTGATCTTCTTCGAAAAGGTGGAAGAAGGAGTGACATCCTATATCCGCAGAGCGGGAGGGAGTGGGGGGTGGTGCAAGAGGTCCTCCAGACATATATCAAAAAGGCAGCGGGAGGCAGCGGGGGACGATGTCAATGCCAGGCGCACAGCTTCATGAACATGGAAGCAGTGCAGGAAGAAGTTCAATGCTCGGACATCAGTCGTCAAGGTGAGTGAGGTCAACTCTCAAGTGGCGTCTCCTATGGACTGCACCACGCAATACACCCACCATCTCCCATATCCCAACAAACTCTTCCATTAGTACTCAACTCTTCGAAGGAGAGGCTTTCTCTCACCCTCACACATTACCACTGTTGCAAGCCGCCCACCCACAACTCACAGGTCACACAAACTGGCAGCTATTCAAATATGACAGGCACATCAGCGAAACACACGTCCTGCTTTCTTGAAGGAAAAGGTGGCGCAAATCAGGAGGCAGCAAGTGGCAGTGGCATTTAGCCCGCCGAGCCTGTTCCACCATTCAATGAGATCATGGTGGACCTGTGACCTAACTCCATGTCCCCGCCTTAGCCTTAATACCATTGTTTCACAGAAATCGATCAAACTCAGATTTACCATTCACAAGTGAGTTACATCAACTACCGTCTGCAGAAGTGCGTTCCACACGTCTCCCACCCTTTGCCCGTAGAAGCCGAGGTTTTGTGGATGCATCTAACGTGGAGAAAAGAAAATATCTCCAGATGTTGTGCAGATTGAAGCTGAATATGAATTTATCCCAATTCACGCGATGTTATGAATGCAGAATGAAAATGCTCCTGCATTGGCTGGTAATCGAAACCCAGCTTCCTGTAAGGCAGGCAAGAAATCGACGTGCCCATGCAGCAGTTGGCTGCATGTGTCCACTCGGAAACCTGTCTGAAAGAACATACAGTCTCACATGCCGAAAATGTCAGTGTTTGATGAGACCATCTCTCGTGGCGCAATCGGTTAGCGCGTGGTATTTATATAATAGAATCAGGCTTGAGAAATACCGAAGTTGTGAATTCGAGCTTCACCTGGAGCAGTTTACCGTTTTGCTTCTGCACATTTCCAGCGGAGTTCAAGGCACAACTGGTCAGTTCCATAAAGCATTTCCTTCTTCGTGTTCTCATGTGGGCATTTAGGGTCCTCTGGCCGACGGTATTGCAATAACAGGTGTGAGTTTATTTGTTCACAGGCCGGACAGGGGGAGATTGGTGACAGCGTGAAATGGCAAAGGAGGCGGCACGAGATCTCTAAATCTAAAGAACCGAAATCACAATTCTTCTTTACGTGAAATAGACATTCTTCTGTTTGAAGTGTCGTGTAGGAAAATGGGGATCGGGCGGGAAAATAGAGTCGAGGTCGAAGATCAGCCCTGATCTCATTGAATGGCGGAGCAGGCTCGAGGGGCCGTAAGTACGACGCTTTTATTGCTAGGGGGATAGAATATAAAAACAAGGAGGTATTGCTGCAGTTATATAAGGTATTGGTGAGACCGCACCTGGAATACTGCATACAGTTTTGGTCTCCATACTTAAGAAAAGACATACTTGCTCTCGAGGCAGTACAAAGAAGGTTCACTCGGTTAATCCCGGGGATGAGGGGGCGGACATATGAGGAGAGGTTGAGTAGATTGGGACTCTACTCATTGGAGTTCAGAAGAATGAGAGGCGATCTTATTGAAACATATAAGATTGTGAAGGGTCTTGATCGGGTGGATGCAGTAAGGATGTTCCCAAAGATGGGTGAAACTAGAACTAGGGGGCATAATCTTAGAATAAGGGGCTGCTCTTTCAAAACTGAGATGAGGAGAAACTTCTTCACTCAGAGGGTGGTAGGTCTGTGGAATTTGCTGCCCCAGGAAGCTGTGGAAGCTACATCATTAGATAAATTTAAAACAGAAATAGACAGTTTCCTCGAAGTAAAGGGAATTAGGGGTTATGGGGAGCGGGCAGGAAATTGGACATGAAGCTGAGTTCGGATCGGTCAATGCCCTGTGGGTGGCGGAGAGGGCCCAGGGGCTATGTGGCCGGGTCCTGCTCCGACTTCTTGTGTTCTTTAGATTTGTGGTTGGGATCAGATCAGCCATGATCTTATTGAATGGCGGAGCAGGCTCGAGGGGCCGATTGGCCTACTCCTGCTCCAATTTCTTATGTTCTTATGTTCTTATGTAACTATTTCTTATGTTCTTATGTAACAGCTGACCCGCTCCTGGTGGCTTGGCTGTTTGTTTTGCAATATCCTGCCCCGCCGATCCGCTTGATCCAGTTTGTTGCTCCCACTTTCACATTCAACTTGTTTCTCGTCCCTGGTCATGTGAAATAATTGCAGATTGCAGAAGGTTCAAAGCCTGAAGGAAGATCAACGGTGGAAGGAATGAAAGCAGCGATTTTGATTTGCCACCAATGACGAAACGCTCACTTTTCCTTTATTTTTCGTTTTTCTCTCTTGGAGTAAACTTTGGCGAAAGTGAAGCGAAATTCAGTGACTGTGAAATGACCAGGGGTTCTTGCAGCACAAGATGAAATTGGCGACATCGGCATCTGAGAGGCTGAAATGGTTCACATTGTTCCCGAGTTTCGGTAAGAGGCAGCACGGATTGATTTGTAGCGCTGAATGTCTCTGCATTCGACCGCCCACGGAGATAATGCTGGAAGTGTCTGCAAGGAGAGGGTGGGGGATAAAAAGTATCTAATTTATTCGAGCAAATAAATCCGAATTTTCCTACACGACACTTCAAACAGAAAAATGTCTGTTTCACGAAAAGAAGAATTGTGTGATCGGTTCTTTAGATTGAAAGATCTCGTGCCGCCTCCTTTTCCATTTCATGCTGTCGCTTATCGCCCCCTCTCCCGCCTATTGACAAATAAACTCACACCTGCTATTGCGATACGGCCGGCCAGAGGACCCCAAGTGCCCACATGAAAACACGAAGAAGGAGATGCTTCATGAAACATACCAGCTCCGGTGGAAATGTTCAGAAGCAAAAGGTAAATCTGCTCCAGGTGAGGTTCGAACTCACAACCTCGGCATTGCTCGAATCTGATACTGTTATATAAATACCGCGCGCTAACCGATTGCGCCACTAGAGCCGCCCACGATTAGTGTGCCCAGCAAACAGTGTCATTTGCGGCCTGTGAGACTGTCTGTTCTTTCAGACAAGTTTCCAAGCAGATAACTGCCGTTCGGACATTGGTGTTTTCGTTGTCGAATTTTTGCCTGCCGCACAGGAAGCTGGGGTTTGATTACCGCCCAATGCAGGAGCATTTTCATCTGCGTTCATGACATCGCGTGAATTGGGATATTTTCTTTTCTCCACGTGCGTAGCGTTGACGAAACCTCGGCATTCTGTCCTCTGAAACAGGATCAGGAATTGAGTCAATTTTCACTGTAAGTGGGGGTACAGCCGTATTTGATTGGGATTTGAACCCGGGACCGCTCACATACACAACCAGTTAAACCGCCCGAGGACAACACAGTGTGCTGAGAGTTCGGTAAGTGTGGGAGTTGAAGGGTTAATCTCTTTAAATCTCGTGCATATTGCTTCAACTGTTTAAGGTCAATTTAAAAGTTTAAATTTCTAAGTTTCTGTCAGGCTTCAGCAGAGAGCTGCTGCAGCAAGTTAATTGGTTAGCTAGATTCAATTTGGTCCCTGAAGGTGGGGCAGGCCTGACTCATCTGAGTCTCAACTGTAGAAATACAGGGGCCTGTCAGTGCGGACAGCACGGTGTGAGGACAACACAGTGTGCTGAGAGTTCGGTAAGTGTGGGAGTTTGGTGAAGTGGGGGAAGGAGGTGCTGCTTTGCCTTGCTTTTCCTGCAGAGCGGTAGTGGACCTGAGAGTAGAAGACTAAGATTGTGGAATAAAAGCAGCAGCACACCTGCACCAAGAGACCACTACTGTGCGACATCACAGGGACTTAACTCCTGGACCGAAGATAAATAAGAAGCAAAAAGTAATCCAAGTGGGACGTCACCAAGGAAGAGGTAAGCGATTGGCTGGTGAGTATTTTCCTGCTGTATTTGTCTAAGGTTAGAGTTTGTGGATTCTCTGGTCTCTGTTGTGTAGTGGGGGACTGCTGTTCAGCAAGGGCCCTTGAGTATACCTTTTTAATTGAAGTGAAATTGGTGGGATTCATTTAATTTGAATTAATTAGTTAAAGGGTAAGTCATGTCAGGACAGCCCAGCCCCGTGTTATGCTCTTCCTGCTCCAGGTGGGAAATCAGGGACCCTTCCGGTGTCCCTGACGACCATGTGTGCGGGAAATGTATCCAGCTGCAGCTACTGACAAACCGCATTGCGGCACTGGAGCTGCGGATGGATTCATTATGGAGCATTCACGATGCTGAGAACGTCGTGGATAGCACGTTTAGTGAGATGGTCACACCGCAGGTAAAGGTTGTACAGGCAGGAAGAAATTGGGTGACCACCAGGCAGAGTAAGAAGAGCAGGCAGGCAGTGCAGGGATCCTCTGTGGCCGTCCCCCTCTCAAACAAATATACCGCTTTGGATATTGTTGAGGGGGATGACTTATCAGGGGTAGGCAGCAGCAGCCAACTTCCTGGCACCAGGGGTAGCTCTGCTGCACAGGCTGGGAGGAAAAAGAGTGGAAGAGCTATAGTGGTAGGGGATTCTATAGTAAGGGGAACAGACAGGCGTTTCTGTGGCCGTAAACGTGACTCCAGGATGGTTTGTTGCCTCCCTGGTGCCTGGATCATGGATGTCACTGAGCGGCTACAGGGCATTCTCAAGGGGGAGGGTGAGCAGGCAGAGGTCGTGGTCCACATTGGGACCAACGACATAGGTAGGAAGGGAGATGAGGTCCTGCATCAAGAATTTAGGGAGCTAGGTAGCAGATTAAAGAGCAGGACCTCAAAGGTTGTAATCTCTGGATTACTCCCAGTGCCACGGGCTAGTGAGTATAGAAATAGGAGGATAGAACAGATGAATGCGTGGCTAAAGAGTTGGTGCAGGAGGGAGGGTTTCAGTTTCCTGTATCACTAGGCCTGCTTCTGGGGAAGGTGGGACTTGTACAAGTCGGACGGGTTGCACCTCAACCAGAGCGGGACAAATATCCTTGCGGGGGGGTTTGCGAGCACTGTTGGGGGGGGGCGGGGTTTAAACTAACTTGGCAGGGGGATGGGATACAGAGTGGAGCTACAATAGGGGGTGATGTGCAGCCAAATATAGAGAAAAAAACAAGTCAGCTTGCAAGACAGGGCAAATATGTAAGGGCAAGGCTGGATGGCATCTATTTTAATACAAGGAGTCTTGCGAATAAGGTGGATGAACTGAAGGTGTTGATAAACACATGGGAGTATGATATTGTTGCTGTCACAGAGACATGGTTGAGGGAGGGGCAAGACTGGCAGCTCAATATTCCGGGGTACAGAATCTTCAGGCGAGACAGAGGGGGGGGTATAAGAGGAGGGGGTTCGCAATATTAATTAAAGAATCAATTACTGCCATAAGGAGGGATGATATATTAGCAGGTTCCTTTACTGAGGCCATATGGGTGGAGCTTAAAAACAAAAAGGGGGCAAGCACTTTGATGGGAGTGTACTATGGGCCCCCAAACAGTCAGGGGGAGATCCAGGAACAGATATGCAGGCAAATCTCAGAAAATTGTGCAAATAATAGGGTAATAATCGTGGGGGATTTCAACTTCCCCAATATTAACTGCGATACTCAGTGTAAAAGGCTTAGAGGGTACAAAATTCTTAACGTGCATCCAGGAGAGCTTTTTGAGCCAGCATGTAGAAAGTCCTACAAGAGAGGGGGCGGTACTGGACCTAATTCTAGGGTATGTGGCCGGCCAAGTGGAAGAAGTGCGAGTAGGTGAGCACTTTGGTGACAGTGACCATAATTCGGTGAGATTTAAGGTGGTCATGGAAAAGTACAGGAAGGGGCCGGAAATATAGGTTCTAAATTGGGGGAAGGCCGATTTTAATAGGATAAGGCAGGATATGGCCAAAATGGACTAGGATCAGCTGCTTGTAGGAAAATCCGCATCGGAGCAATGGGAGTCTTTCAGAAGGGAGATTGAGACCATACAATGGCAACATGTTCCCGTAAAGGTCAAGGGTGGTTCCAAGAACTCCAGGGAACCTTGGATGTCAGGGGATATACGAGAATGGATTAGGAAAAAAAGGAGGGCTTTTGGCAGATACAAAAGGCTAAAGACGGAGGAAGCCCTAGAGGAGTACAAAAAGTGCAGGGGGATATTTAAAAAGAAATTAGGAGATCAAGGAGGGGCCATGAAATAACACTGGCGAGCAAAATAAAGGAAAATCCTAAGATGTTTTATAAGTATATTAAGGGTAAGAGGATGACTAGGGAAAAAATAGGGCCCATTAGGGACAAAAATGGCAATCTGTGTGTGGAGCCGGCAGATGTATGAGGGGTTCTAAATGAATTTTATGCATCTGTTTTCAATATGGAGAAGGACGATGTAGACATAGAAATACGGCAGGGGGACTGAGATATACTCGAACATATTAACATCGAGCGGAGGAGGTATTGGCGGTTTTAGCAGGCCTAAAAATGGATAAATCCCCAGGCCCGGACGAAATGTATCCCAGGCTACTGTGTGAGGCAAAGGAGGAGATTGCGGGGGCTCTGACACATATATTCAGAACCTCTCTGACCACAGGTGATGTGCCAGAGGACTGGAGAACCGCTAATGTAATACCATTATTCAAGAAGGGGAGTAGGGAAAAACCGGGGAACTACAGGCCAGTGAGCCTAACATCAGTGGTAGGAAAATTATTGGAAAAAATTCTGAAGGACAAAATTAGTCTCCACTTGGAGAAGCAAGGATTAATCAGGGATCGTCAACATGGCTTTGTCAAGGGAAGATCATGTCTGACTAATTTGATTGAATTTTTTGAGGGGGTGACTAGGCGTGTGGATGAGGGTAACGCAGTGGATGTGGTATACATGGATTTCAGTAAGGCCTTCGATAAAGTCCCCCACAGGAGACTGGTCAAGAAGGTACGAGCCCATGGAATCCAGGGTGCCTTGGCACTTTGGATACAAAACTGGCTTAGTATCAGAAAGCAGAGGGTGATGGTCGAAGGTTGTTTTTGTGACTGGAAGCCTGTGGCCAGTGGGGTACCACAGGGATCGGTGCTGGGTCCCTTGTTGTTTGTGGTCTACATTAATGACTTGGATATGAATGTAAAAGGTATGATCAGTAAGTTCGCTGATGATACAAAGATTGGTAGGTTGGTAAATAGTGAGGAGGATAGCCTCAGTCTGCAGGACGATATAGATGGGTTGGTCAGATGGGCGGAACAGTGGCAAATGGAATTTAACCCGGAAAAGTGCGAGGTGTTGCACTTTGGAGGGACTAACAAGGCAAGGGAATACACAATGAATGGGAGGACCCTAGGCAAGACAGAGGGTCAGAGGGATCTTGGTGTGCAAGTTCACAGATCCCTGAAGGCGGCGGAACAGGTAGATAAGGTGGTAAAGAAGGCATATGGGATACTTGCCTTTATTAGCCGAGGCATAGAATATAAGAGCAAGGAGGTTATGATGGAGCTGCATAAAACTCTGGTTAGGCCACAGCTGGAGTACTGTGTGCAGTTCTGGTCGCCACACTACAGGAAGGATGTGATCGCTTTGGAGAGGGTGCAGAGGAGATTCACCAGGATGTTACCAGGGCTGGAGCGCTTCAGCGATGAAGAGAGACTGGGAAGATTGGGTTTGTTTTCCTTGGAGCAGAGGAGGCTGAGGGGGGACATGATTGAGGTGTACAAAATTATGAGGGGCACAGATAGGATGGATACTAAGGAGCTTTTTCCCTTCGTTGAGTGTTCTATGACAAGGGGACATAGATTCAAGGTAAAAGGCGGGAGGTTTAGTGGGGATTTGAGAAAGAACTTTTTCACCCAGAGGGTGGTTGGAGTCTGGAACTCACTGCCTGAAAGGGTTGTGGAGGCAGGAACCCTCACAACATTCAAGAAGCATTTGGATGAGCACTTGAAATGCCATAGCATACAATATGGGATTAGAGTAGACAGGGCTGATGGCCGGCGCGGACACGATGGGCCGAAGGGCCTCTATCCGTGCTGTATGACTCTATGACTCTATGACTCTATTATACCCCTCAAACAACAGGGAACCACGAATACTGCTGTCCAGACAATGTATAAATCGCAGCAACGCACAGCAGAGCACCCAGCCTTTCAGGCCACTTCTGTTTATCCAATCTCGTTTTCTAATCCGATGTACAGCAATGTCAAGTTGAGCACGAACTATTTCAAGTCATCAATATTAGACTCTCTTTACCACATGCGTTTTGAATGAACGACTTGTATTATCAAGTAAAACTTTGCAGAATGTATTGCTCGAAAGCTACGTTGTCAACTGTCTCGGCATCCGCAGGTTATACACTGAACCAAAAGTATAATAAAATTGCGAATTTTTCACTGTGAGGTCGAAGAGATATGAATATGGAGACATTAGCTACGAATTCATCAGCTGGGTTGCACTTTTGCTTTTCCCGCTGTCTCTCTCCATCTTATTTCTATCTCCCGGTCTGTCTCTCTTTGTCTTTTCATCTCTCTCACCCTGTTTCACTTTCTTTGTCCCTTTTTCACTGCCCTGTCTCTCTCCCTTCCTTTCTCTTCCCTCTATCTTTGTTTTTCTATCTCTTTTTTCCTCTCTATCTCTCTATCACCCTCTTATCTCCGTCTCTTTTCTTCTTCTGTCTCTCTCTCTCTCTTATCTCTATCTCTCATTCTCTCACGATCCCTCTGTCCCTCCACCTTGTCTCTCTCTTTCTCCCTCTTTTCTGTGACTTTTCTTCTCTATCCACTCTCTCTATCTCTCTTACGATTTCTCTCTCTCCCTGTCTTTCTTTCTCTGTTTTTATTTTACTTTCTCAATCTTGCCTCCGCCTCCACAATTTCCCTGTCCCTCTCTGTCTCTCTGTATTTCTAGTCTGCTTTGTCTCTCTCCGACCACTCTCTCTCTCTCTCTCTCTCTCCGTCTTTATTCTCTCTAACTCTACTCTCTCTTTCATTATCGCTCTATATATCACTCTGTCTCCCTCTTGTCTTTTTCTTTCTCAGTGTCTCCCCTCTGCCCCCTCTCTGCTCTCCCTCTCACTCTCTCAGTGTCTTCCTCTCCCCCTCTTTTTTGTTTCTGTTGATTATTTCAGTGTTGTTTCCTCTGTCTTTCTCTGTCTTACTCTGCCTCTCTCTCTCCTTTTTTCCCTCTGACTCTGTCACACTTTCTCTGTCTCTCTTTGTGTGTCTCTCTCGCTGTGCCTCTCTCTGTCTCTCTCTTTCTCTCAGTCCGTGAATCTCTCTCTGTTTCTCTCTCTTTCTCTATCTCCCCTCTCTCTCCCTTTCGCTCTGACTTTCTCCCCATCTCCCTCTCTCTCTGTACCCCTCTCACTCTCTGTCTCTCTCTGTCTCTCCCTCTTGTCTTTCGCTCTCTCACTGACTCCCCTTCTGCTCCCCTCTCTACTCTGTCTCTTGCTCTCTGTCTCTTATCTCTCGCTATCTTCCTCTTCCCTTGGTCTCTCTCTGTCTCTCGTTCGCTGTCTCTCTGTCTGCCTTTCGCTCACTCTCTCTTTTTGTTTCTGTTAATCATTACAGATTTGTTTCCTCTCTGTCTCACTGTATCTCTGTCCGTCTCTCTTTGTGTCTCTCTCCCTTTCTCTCTCTGATTCTCCCTGTCTCCCTCTCTCTCTCTGTGTCTCTCTCATTGTCTCTCTCTTTCTGTCTCTCTCATTCTCTCTCTCTCTCTCCCCCTGTTTCTGATATGTCTCTTTGTATGTCTCTGTCCATCTATGAGACTCTGTCTGTCTCGGTCTCTCTCTCTCTCTCTCTCTCTCTCTCTCCCTGTCTCTCCATCTAACTCTCTGTGTCTCTCTCTCCATCACTCTTCGTCTCTCTCTCCGTCTCGCCCCTCTCTCACTCTCTTTCTCTGTGACTCTCTGTCTCTGTCACTCTGTGCGTGTGTGTCCTTCTCTCTCAGTTCCTTTCCCTCTCGTTCTCTCCCTCTACGTTCTGTCTCTCTCTGTCTTTCTATCTCTCGGTCTCTGTTTCTCTCCCGCTACCTCCCTCAATCTGCCTCTCTCTCTATCTCTATCTCTGTCTCTCTGCCTCCTCATCTCTCTGTCTCTCTCTCTGTATCTCTTTCTCTCTGACTCGCTTTGTGCGTGTGTGTGTTTCTCTTTCTCTTTCTGTCTCTTCCTCACCCTCTTTCTCCATCTCTCTCCCCTCCTGACTTTTTTTACAAAGCGAGTGATTGTGATCAGGAATGATCACCCTCCTGAGGGGGTGGTGGAGGCTGTTTCAATCGTGGCTTTCAAAAGAGAATTGGATAAGCACTTGAAGGGGAAAAAATCTGTGCTACAGGGATAGGGCGGAGGGGTGGTTCTAGCTGGATTGCTGTTGCAGGGTGTTAGCACCGACTCGACGTGCCGAATGGCCTCCGTCCGTGCATGAACCATTCTCTGAATCTCTGATTCCAACAATCCTCTGGGGTGAGCGAGAACGTTTTCGGCAAAGATGCCATCTTCTGGTAACAGGGAGTTTTACACCTCAACTTTCGTTGAATCTCACAGCACCGGAGGAGGCCATTCAGCCCATCATCGCGATGTCGGCTCGTTTTCGGCTATGCAATTAGTCCCACTCTCCAGCTCTTTCATAATAGCCCTGCAATGTTTTTCTCTTCCATTATTTTCCAATTCCCTTTTTTATAGTCACAATTGAATCTGCCTCCCCCACCCCTTCTTGCAGTGCATTCCAGATTACAACAACTCGATGTGTAAACTTTGCAATGGAGTGATTAATGAGGAAAATTAGCAGAATACTTCTGGAGGACATAGTCAGACTGGTAAAATGTGCAGTCACATGGCAGATGCAATCTAATGCGGATAAGTGTGAAGTGATGCACTTTGTGAGGAACAACATGGAGAGGGGCACTATGATGTAAATTATATTATTTTGAGGCGGAGGGGATGCAATTACAGAGGACCTGGGTGTGCATAGTCACAGAATAGGGCAAGTTTATAAGAAAGCGTATGGGATACTTGGCTTTGTAAACAGTGGCATTGAATACAAAAACAAGGAAGTCCATGCTGAACCTTTACAAATCACTGGTTAGGCCTCAGCTGGAGTATGTGGTACAATTCCGGGCACCACACTTTAGTAAGGATGTCAAGGAATTGGAGAGGTTACAAAGGAGGTTTATCAGGAAGATATCAGGGATGAGGGACTTAAGTTAAGTGGAGAGATCAGCGGACCTGGGTGTAGCCACCAGCCTCTGACCTGAACCGCGGCACTCTGCAGGATCGCTCTGGATTGAATTCACTGATGATCTGTCAAGCAGCCCAAAGTGTCAAGTCACTTTCCACATCTCGAACAGTCAAACACTTTGTTCATGTATCAATACACTGTTTATGTCCGGGCTCCTCGGTTTTATCCCTGTTTTCAATGTAACGTAACCTATCTTGTCTACAGCCATTCTGTGTTAGGTCCAACAAATCAGCAGCAATGGGACTTGGAATGATGGGATTTGATGTTCTTGCAGGACCTGTTTCTGCTCTCATCTCACTTGTACATGTAATGCCTATTGGGTTCGGCCCAGAACCACACACTAGAATGAAACAACCTCAGTATCCACGTCATCAGAAACAGTGACATCTGCACACATTCCTTGCAGGCCATTGGTGCTGGGAATGGGCTCGGTTGGGCTGTAGTTCAGCGTGAGACAGACCACATTGTTACAATGAAGCTGGGAAAGCCCTGAGATATGATGCTATTAAGGGCATCACACCAGTAATCTATTGGAGCGGTCATGGCTGCCACTCCAGAAGAATCTCCACCAGACCCCTTGCTGTTGCAGGAATCGCCTGGACTGCCTCATTGTCCAGGGTGCTCTGCACGGCCTTACATTCCTCCTGTGCTGTTTTACAAATGCGGCTCTTGAACTTCTACAACTGATCGTCCATCTCCAGAATGTGGGAGGTGACTGTCTCCACGCCCTGGCCATTCAGCCTGTGCGAACAATTCGAAGTTCTGTTGTAGACTGGAGTCCTGAGATCTGCGGCCTTGGGCCACTCAGCCAAGGGCAGTTGTTTCTCGGCCTCCCCAGGGGAGAAACGTAGAATTACTTGCAGCTCCTCCTTCACTCTGGTGCTCGGTGCTTCACCCTGTGAGATACCCTCAGTCTCACTACATACATTCTCTCGAGAGGGTCCCACTGGGCTGGTGATGGAAACGGTGAATCGGGTGCAGCAATGGACGGTTCGGAGTTACCAAGCTGACTGTCATATCCTTACTTCTTTAAATGGTGAGAAAACTTAAAATTAACAAGAACTTTAATTGCTGTTGCCTTTGACACAATAAAATGTCCCAAGGAGCTTCACAGGAGCGTTATCAGATACAATTTGACACTGATCCACAAAAGGAGATATTCGGACAGGTGAACGAAAACTTAGTCAAAAAGTTAGTTTCTAAGGAGAGTCATAAAGGAGTAGAGAGAGGCGGAGGGGTTTAAGTCGGGTATTTCAGAGATTTGGGCCCAGGCAGCTGAAGGAAAAACCGCCATTGGTGGAGCGAATAAAATTTGGGAGTGCACAAGAGGCCATAATTTGAGGTACGCCGTGATCTCGGAGGGTTGTAGGTCTGTGGAAGGTTACATCGAAAGGGAGTGGTAAGGCCGCAGAGGGATCTGAACACAAGGATGAGAATTTTAAAATCGAGGCATTGGCGGACCGGGAGCCAATGGAGGTGAGCGAGCACAGTGGTGATGGACAGTTTCAAAGCGAAGAACCGTGTGCAGGATTAGAGGGACGTCTCCACGCGACCTGAACACAGCACCGGAGGTTCTCTAAATGGTTCAGCGACTGGGATACAATCTCCCCAGTAATTGCTGTCCAGGTGCTCGGTGTATGTGGAGGTTTGACCGGGCCGTGTTATCTTGTTTCCCAGGGAGGAGCAGTGATGAGACGTCTGAGGCTGCATTTGCTGCTTTCCACCGGCAGCGGGTGATTGGAGAGAGCGGGGCCGGGCAGGCGGGCTAAATGTTGCTGCTTGTCGCGGCATCATTCACTCAGGCAGCTGGGGAACAGCGAAAAACTGATGGCTTTGTTGCAGCGGGTGAAATGCAGTTACACCCTATTGTTATTAAGGGAGGCAGCGATGCGGGATCCTTGAATGTTCTCTCACAGATCAACTGAAACCAGTCGAAATGTGCAGCTTTTAGAGGAGCTTTCCGCATCTTCAGAGCAGGAAACGGGAGTGAAGTCGAGATACTGCCGGTATGTGTGTCGTGTTGGACTGTGTGTAGAACTGTACAGAGAAAGAAAAAGTATACCGGGGCTGTGTGATATGCTATTTTATTCATATTTAACCTCCAAGTGAAATCTTCCACCGTTTGAATTGATTTATTTTCAATGAAGATCGTTTGCAAAATGATGCTACACGATTTCGCACCGTGAACTTTCTGTATATTAGGTAAAAGTGATAACCGCTACACTGCGGTAACTCAGCTCTGTAAATTATTATAGGAACAACTCAGAAGAGAAGAGCGGGATCCAAATATTTTCAATGCGGAAGGTGGATTCGATTCCCGTTCAGGGAATTAACCATTACAAAACAGTTTATTGTATTAATTACGCAAAACTCATTGAACTCGGTAAAAAAGATGAATAATTGTTCTAATCGCCATGAATGAACCGATAACTTTTTGTTTCAGACTGATGGAAATCCGAACATGGTTACCGAGAAAGTCAAAACTTTAAAAAGTTTTTGTGTTTTGCATGTGCGGAATTGTCTCCCGTTCTCATTTTACAGACGGTATTTTAGGACATGATTAAAAATGTTCCGTGTTTATGACACCAGGACTCTGGTGCAACCTTTGTAAAATTCCCCACCTCATTAAAACACAACGGTAACTACTGCTCCACTCAATCATACAACCCCAACTAGTGCCCCTCATTTAAAGAAACTTAACTGGAGCCTCCCACTATTGTACAACCTCAAGTGTGTATATACAAAGTGTGAGTGTGTTTATTTGACTGTGATATTTAAGTAATCGCAGCCTCCGATCCCTCCGTGTCTATGGAAAGTTTGTTAGTGACGAAAGTCGAATCGCGCCCTGACAATACAGGGAAATGGACTTCACATGTGTTTATTTCAGAACATCTATCACCATTCAGTAACCAAGGAAGTAAAACACTCACAACGACGAAACAACACTCGCACACTCTGATTTTCATCCTATCATTTTATCAAAAACAGAAAAAGGTTAAAGTTCACACGCAAACCGCCGGCGAATATGATTGTTGAGATCACAGGCCCATTTCCCTGCATTGTGTGTGGGAGATGTTTTCCACTAAAATCCGTTCATGTGGATAAAACGGTGTCGCCATAACCACAGCTGCGGTTAATCAGCAATTTCCATTGGACAACACTGGGAGAGAGCGTGGTCAAGTGGCCTGAGCCCGGACATTGATGCTCCAGTATTGTGAGGGCGCAATTCGACTTTCGTCACCATCTTTCCATAGACACGGAGGGATTAGAGGCTGCTATTACATAAATATCACATTCAAATAAACACACTCACACTTTGTATTTACACACTAGAGGTTGTACAATAGTGGCGGAAAGGGTGGCGGTATTCGTTCAGGTTTTTTAATTGAGGCGGCACTTGGTGTGGTTGCAAGATTGATTGGGGGCAATAGTTACTGTTGTGTTTTAGTGAGGTGGAGAATTTAAATTATTTTAAGATTCATGGTGACATAAACACGGAACATGTTTAACCAAGTTCCAAAATACCGTCTGTAGAATGAGAATGGATGACGATCAACATGGACAAAACACAAACCACATATTACATTTTTGATGGCGACTCGCGAACCTTGTTAGGCTTTCCGGCAATCTAAAACAGAACGTTACCGGTTGATTAATGGATTTGAATGTTACACCCAGGAGCGAGGATGGCCGCAGGATCTAAGGCCAGTTATTCAGATTGCGTGGGTTCTTATTCTGGTCGTGATGTTCAGTAATTCAGCACAGAATCAGAGAATGGTTACAGCACGGAAAGAGGCCATTCGGCCCAGCGAGTCCGTGCCGGCTCTCAGCAAGAGCAATACAACGAGTAACACTGCCCCGCCCTATCCCCGTGGCATTGCAATTTTGCCATTGCAGGACTTATCCAATTCCCATTTAAAAGCCCCGATTGACTCTGCCTCCACAAACCCCTCAGGCAGTACATTCCAGGTCACAACCATTCGCTGTGTAAAAAAGTTTTGCAACACCAGGTTACAGTCCTGGTTATATATAACCTGGTGTTGTAAGACTCCTTACATTTGTCCACCCCAGTCCATCACCGGCATCTCCACATCATAAAAAAGTTTGAATAAAGCATACGGGATCCCGGGCTTTATAAATAGAGGCATGGAGTACGAATGCAAAGAAGTTATGATGAACTTTTATGAAACACTGGTTCGGCCACATCAGGAGTATTGTGCCAAGTTCTGAGCACGGTACTTTAAGAAGGATGTGAAGCCTCGCTGTGCAAAAAAGTTTTTCCTCATGTCGCCTTTGGTTATTTTGCAAGTCACCTTAAATCTTTGTCCTCTGGTTCTTGACCCCTCCTCCAATGGGAACAATTTATCTCTATCAACTCTGTCCAGACCCTTCATGATTTTGAATACCTCTATCAAATCTCCTCTCAAACTCCTCTCCTCTAAGGAGATCAACCCCAGCTTCTCTAGTCTATGCACGTCTCTGATGTCTCTCATCCTTGGCATCATCCCGGTAATTCTATTCTTCAACCTCTCTGAGGCCTTCACATCCTTCCTAAATTGTGGTACCCAGAACTGGACACAATACTCCAGTTGTGGCCGAACCAATGTTTGACAAAGGTTCATCATAACATCCTTACTTTTGTACTCTGCCGCTATTTATAAAGCACACGATCCCATATGCTTTCTTCACCGCTTTCTCAACCTGCCCTGCCTCCTTCAACGATTTGTGCACATATACTCCCAGATCTCTGTGTACCTGCACCCATTTCAGTTCATCAGCTTCAGTTGATATTGCTTCTCCTCGTTCTTCCGACCGAAATCCAGCAGCGGAGAGAGAGGGGCATTCTGGGAGAAGTCGGCTCAGTCACCTCCACTGAACAGTGGGTAGCAGAAGAAGCCCTTCAGTGACTACCAGGAGGAAAAGCATCCAGCCAGCAGAGGAGACAGAGGGGCATTCTGGGAGAAGTCGGCTCAGTCACCTCCACTGAACAGTGGGTAGCAGAAGAACTGGTGTCGAGGAGCAGTTAAACCTGAAACACAATATTTGTGTTTACCTCCCTCCCTCCTCCTGCAACCAAAAAAACAGGAGGTTATTCTGAGGGACAGGATCGACAGGCATTTGGAGAGGCAGGGACTAATTAGCAACAGTCAGCATGGTTTTGTGAGAGGAAAATCATGTCTCACGAATTTGATTGAGTTTTTTGAAGGGGTAACCAAGAAGATAGATGAGGGCTGTGCAGTAGACGTGGTCTACATGGACTTCAGCAAAGCATTTGACAAGGTACCGCATGGTAGGTTGTTACATAAGGTTAAATCTCATGGGATCCAAGGTGAGGTAGCCAATTGGATACAAAATTGGCTTGACGACAGAAGACAGAGGGTGGTTGTAGAGGGTTGTTTTTCAAACTGGATGCCTGTGTCCAGCGGTGTGCCTCAAGGATCGGTGCTGGGTCCGCTGTTATTTGTTATTTATATTAATGATTTGGATGAGAATTTAGGAGGCATGGTTAGTAAGTTTGCAGATGACACCAAGATTGGTGGCATTGTGGACAGTGAAGAAGGTTATCTGGGATTGCAACGGGATCTTGATCAATTGGGCCAGTGGGCCGATGAATGGCAGATGGAGTTTAATTTAGATAAATGTGAGGTGATGCATTTTGGTAGATCGAATCGGGCCAGGACCTACTCCGTTAATGGTAGGGCGTTGGGGAGAGTTATAGAACAAAGAGATCTAGGAGTACTGATTCATAGCTCCTTGAAAGTGGAGTCACAGGTGGATAGGGTGGTGAAGAAGGCATTCGGCATGCTTGGTTTCATTGGTCAGAACATTGAATGCAGGAGTTGGGATGTCTTGTTGAAGTTGTACAGGGCATTGGTGAGGCCACACTTGGAGTACTGTTTACAGTTCTGGTCACCCTATTATAGAAAGGATATTATTAAACTAGAAAGAGTGCAGAAAAGATTTACTAGGATGCTACCGGGACTTGATGGTTTGACTTACAGGGAGAGGTTACACAGACTGGGACTTTTTTCCCTGGAGAGTAGGAGGTTAAGGGGTGATCTTATAGAAGTCTATAAAATAATGAGGGGCATAGATAAGGTCGATAGTCAAAATCTTTTCTCAAAGGTAGTGGAGTCTATAACGAGGGGGCATAGATTTAAGGTGAGAGGGGAGAGATACAAAAGGGTCCAGAGGGGCAATTTTTTCACTCAAAGGGTGGTGAGTGTCTGGAACGAGCTGCCAGAGGCAGTAGTAGAGGCGGGTACAATTTTGTCTTTTAAAAAGCATTTGGACAGTTACATGGGTAAGATGGGTATCGAGGGATATGGGCCAAGTGCAGGCAATTGGGACTAGCTTAGTGGTATAAACTGGGCGACATGGACATGTTGGGCCGAAGGGCCTGTTTCCATGTTGTAACTTCTATGAACTATGAACTGTGAGGAGGGCAAGCAAGTTGACGAGGAGGAGGATCGAGCTACTGCAGCTGCTGGAGTTATGAAGTCACAGCCAACAGGGAAGTGATTGGATGGTGACTGGTAAGTAGTTTTACTTTTCTTTTTTTTTCTTGACATTGTAGTTGTTGTTAAGCTAATTTAAAGGTTAAGTAATGGCAGAAGATCGCAGACCCGTGTCATGTTCCTCTTGTGGGATGTGGGAATTCAGGGATACTTCCTGTGTCCCTGGTTCCTTCACCTGCGGGAAGTGTGTCCAGCTGCAGCTACTGTTTGACCGCTTGACGGTTCTGGAGCTGCGGATGGATAAACTTTGCGGCATCCGCGACGCTGAGGAAGTCGTGGATAGCACGTTCAGTGAGTTGGTCACACCACAGATAAAAATTACTGAGGGTGATAGTGAATGGGTGAACAACGGACAGAGGAAGAGTAGGAAGGCAGTGCATGGGGTCCCCTGCGGTCATCTCCCTCCAAAACAGGTATACCGTTTTGGATACTGTTGGGGGAGATGACTCACCAGGGGAAGGTGATAGCGGCCAGGTTCATGGCACCGTGGCTGGCTCTGCTGCACAGGAGGGCAGGAAAAAGTGTGGCAGAGCTATAGTGATAGGGGACTCGATTGTAAGGGGAACAGACAGGCGTTTCTGCGGACGCAACCGAGACTCCAGGATGGCATGTTGATCCCTGGTGCAAGGGTAAGGGATGTCTCGGAGCGGTTGCAGGACATTCTGGAGGGGGAGGGTGAACAGCCAGTTGTCGTGGTGCATATAGGTACCAACGATATAGGTAAAAAACGGGATGAGGTCCTACAAGCTGAATTTAGGGAGTTTGGAGTTAAACTAAAAAGTAGGACCTCAAAGGTAGTAATCTCAGGATTGCTACCAGTGCCACGGGCTAGACAGAGTAGGAATGACAGGATAGCTAGGATGAATACGTGGCTTGAGAGATGGTGCAAGAGGGAGGGATTCAAATTCCTGGGACATTGAAACCGGTTCTGGGGGAGGTGGGACCAGTTCAAATTGGACTGTCTGCATCTGGGCAGGACTGGAACCAATGTCCTGGGGGGAGTGTTTGCTAGTGCTGTTGGGGAGGGTTTAAACTAATGTGGCAGGGGGATGGGAACCGATGCAGGAAGTCAGTGGGAAGCAAAGTGGTGACAGAAACAAAAGGCAGTAAGGGAGAGTGTACAAAACATGACTGGACAGATGGGCTGAGAAAGCAGGGCAAAGAACAAGGGAAGTCTAGATTAAAATGCATTTATTTCAATGCAAGAAGTCTGATGGGCAAGGCAGATGAACTCAGGGCATGGATGGGTACATGCGACTGGGACGTTATAGCTATTACTGAAACATGGCTAAGGGAGGGGCAGGACTGGCAGCTCATTGTTCCAGGGTACAGATGCTATAGGAAAGATAGAGCAGGAGGTAAGAGAGGAGGGGGAGTTGCGTTCTTGATTCGGGAGAACATTTCGGCAGTAGTGAGAGGGGATATATCCGAGGGTTCGCCCACTGAGTCTATATGGGTAGAACTGAAAAATAAGAAGGGAGAGATCACTTTGATAGGATTGTACTACAGACCCCCAAATAGTCAACGGGAAATTGAGGAGAAAATATGTAAGGAGATTACAGACAACTGCAAGAAAAATAGGTTGGTAATAGTAGGGGAATTTAACTTTCCCAACATTGACTGGGACAACCATAGCATTAGGGGCTTGGATGGAGAGAACTTTGTTGAGTGTATTCAGGAGGAATTTCTCATTCAGAATGTGGATGGCCCTACTAGAGAGGGGGCAAAACTTGACCTCCTCTTGGGAAATAAGGAAGGGCAGGTGACAGAAGTGTTAGTGAGGGATCACTTTGGGACCAGTGATCATAATTCCATTAGTTTTAAGATAACTATGGAGAATGATAGGTCTGGCCCAAAACTTAAAATTCTAAATTGGGGAATGGCCAATTTTGATGGTATTAGACAGGAACTTTCAGAAGTTAAGTGGGAGAGTATGTTGGCAGGCAAAGGGACGTCTGGTAAGTGGGAGGCTTTCAAAAGTGTGTTAAAGAGGGTTCAGGTTAAGCACATTCCTTATAAAGTGAAGGGCAAGGCTGGTAGAAGTAGGGAACCTCGGATGACTCGGGAGATTGAGGCCCTAGTCAAAAAGAAGAAGGAGGCATATGACATGCATAGGCAGCTGGGATCAAGTGGATCCCTTGAAGAGAATCGAGATTGCTGGAGTAGAGGTAAGAAAGAATTCAGGAGGGCAAAAAGGGGATATGAGATTGCTTTGGCAGATAAGGCAAAGGAGAATCCAAAGATCTTCTACAAGTACATAAATGGCAAAAGAGTAACTAGGGAGAGAGTAGGGCCACTTAAGGATCAACAAGGTCATCAATGTGCGGAACCACTAGAGATTGGTGAGATCCTGAATGACTATTTCACATCGGTATTTACGGTTGAGAAAGGCATGGATGTTCGGACTCTTGGGGAAATATATAGTGATGTCTTGAGGAGTGTACATATTACAGAGAGGGAGGTGCTGGAAGTCTTAACGCGCATCAAGGTAGATAAATCTCCGGGACCTGATGAAATGTATCCCAGGACGTTATGGGAGGTTCGGGAGGAAATTGCGGGTTCCCCAGCAGAGATATTTGAATCATCGACAGCTGCAGGTGAGGTGCCTGAAGATTGGAGGGTAGCAAATGTTGTGCCTTTGTTTAAGAAGGGCGGCAGGGAAAAGCCTGGGAACTACAAACCGGTGAGCCTGACATCTGTAGTGGGTAAGTTGTTGGAGGATATTCTGAGAGACAGGATCTACGGGCATTTGGAGAGGCAGGGACTGATTAGGAACAGTCAGCATGGTTTTGTGAGAGGAAAATCATGTCTCACAAATTTGATTGAGTTCTTTGAAGAGGCAACCAAGAAGATAGATGAGGGCTGTGCAGCAGACGTGGTCAACATGGGCTTTAGAAAAGCCTTTGACAAGGTACCACATGGTAGGGTGTTACATAAGGTTAGATCTCACGGGATCAAAGGTGAGGTAGCCAATTGGATACAAAATTGGATTGACGGCAGAAGACAGAGGGTGGTTGTAGAGGGTTTTTTTTCAGACTGGAGGCCTGTGACCATCGGTGTGCCTCAGGGATCGGTGCTGGGTCCGCTGTTATTTGTTATTTATATTAATGATTTGGATGAGAATTTAGGAGGAATGGTTAGTAAGTTTACAGATGACACCAAGATTGGTGGCATTGTGGACAGTGAAGAAGGTTATCTAGGATTGCAACAGAACTTGATAAATTGGGCCAGTGGGCCGATGAATGGCAAATGGAGTTTAATTTAGATAAATGTGAGGTGATGCATTTTGGTCGATCGAATCGGGCCAGGACCTACTCCGTTAATGGTAGGGCGTTGGGGAGAGTTATACAACAAAGAGATCTGGGAGTACAGGTACATAGCTCCTTGAAAGTGGAGTCACAGGTGGATAGGCTTGTGAAGAAGGCATTCGGCATGCTTGGTTTCATTGGTCAGAACATTGAATACAGGAGTTGGGATGTCTTGTTGAAGTTGTACAAGACATTAGAAAGGCCACACTTGGAATACTGTGTACAGTTCTGGTCACCCTACTTTAGAAAGGATATTATTAAACTAGAAAGAGTGCAGAAAAGATTTACTAGGATGCGACCGGGACTTGATGGTTTGACTTATAGGGAGAGGTTAGATAGACTGGGACTTTTTTCCCTGGAGAGTCGGAGGTTAAGGTGTGATCTTATAGAAGTCTATTAAATAATGAGGGGCATAAATAAGGTAGATCGTCAAAATCTTTTCCCAAATGTAGGGGAGTCTATAACGAGGATACATAGATTTAAGGTGAGAGGTGAGAGATACAAAAGGGTCCAGTGGGGCAATTTTTTCACTCAAAGGGTGGTGTGTGTCTGGAACGAGCTGCCAGAGGCAGTAGTAGAGGCGATTACAATTTTGTCTTTTAAAAAGCATTTGGACAGTTACATGGGTAAGATGGGTATCGAGGGGTATGGGTCAAGTTCAGGCAATTGGGACTAGCTTAGTAGTATAAACTGGGCGCCAAGGACATGTTGGGCCTAAGGGCCTGTTTCCATGTTGTAAACTTCTATGATTCTATGATTCTAAATATATCATTCCACACTTTTCTGCGTTGAAATTCATGTGCCACGTGTCTGCTCATGCCGCCACCCTGTCTCTATCCTCTTGAACTCTATCACTATCCTCCTCACTGTTCACTACCCTTCCAAGTTTTGTGTCATCTTCAAATTTTGAAATCGTGGCCTTTACACCCAAATCCAATTCATTAATAAATATCAAAATCAGTAGTGGTCCTGGTACCCACCCCCGGGTCGCATCACTGTGCACCGCCCGACAATCGGAAAAACAACCGTTCACCACTGCTCCCTGTTTCCTGTTACTGAGCAAATTTCGTATCCATGCTGCCATTGTCCCCTTTATTCCATGGGCTTGAACTTTGATGAAGAGCCTATTATGCGGCAATTTTCACACGCCTTTTGAAGTAAATTTACACCTCATCAACCGCATTGCCCTCATCGACCCTCTCTGCTACCCCATCAAAAAACTCAATCAAGTTCGTCAAACATGATTGGCCTTCAATAAATTCGTGCTGGCTTTCCTTAATTAATCCACACTTGTCCAAATGACTATTAATTTTGTCCATATTTATTGTTTCTAAAAGTTTCCCCACTCCCGAGTTTAAACTGAGTGGTTGTTGAGTTCATCTTTATACCCTTTATTAACACGTGTGTAACCACTGTACGATCACTGCACCACACATCAGTTCCGGTAGTCTTGCCCCAACATTGCAATGCTGCACACAATACTGCTTGGAAAAGATGGGTTTTCGGGGTGGCAGAGACAGGAGAAATTATTATGGGGAATAAGGAAATGGCAGAGACGCTGAACAAATATGTTGTATCTGTCTTCACAGTAGATGGCACAAAAGGTACCGGAAGTCGTGGTGAACCAGGGGTCCATTGAGAGTGACGAACTTAAAGAAATTAAGATTATTAAAGACAAGGTATTGGATAAATTAATGGGACTAAAAGCCGACAAATCGCCTTGACCTGATGGCTTTCATCCTCGGGTTTTAAAAGAGATGGCGACAGAGATAGTGGGTGCATTTGTTTTCATCATCCAGAATTCCCTCGATTCTGAGGCAGCAAATGGAACCACGCTATTCAAGAAAGGAAGGCGAGAGAAAACAGGAAACGACAGGCCAGTTAACCTGACATCAGTGGTTGGGAAAATGATAGAATATTTGATTGGGCTGTGATGAAAGGACACATAGAAAATCATAATGTGATTACCCAGAGTCAACACGGTTTTATAAAAGGGAAATCGTATTTGACAAGTCTATCAAAGTGTTTTGATGGTCCAACCAGCAGGTCAGATATGGGGGAACCAGTGGATGTGGCATGTTTGGATTTTATAAAGGCGTTTGATAAGGTGCATCAAAAGAGGTTTCCATACAAAATAAAGACTCGTGGAGTCGGGGGGTAATATATTAGCATGGTTTGAGGATCGGCTGACAGACATAAAACACAGAGTAAGAATAAACAGTTCATTTTCGGGTTGGCCGGTTTTAACTAGTGGGGTGCCGCGAGGATCAGTACATGGCCCTCATCTATTTACAATCTATATTAATGACTGAGACGAGGCGACCTAGTGTAATGTAGCCAAGTTTGCTGACGGTACAAAGCTAGGTGGGAAAGTAAGCTATGAGATTGACACATAGAGGATGCAAAGGGTTAAAGGCAGTTTAAGTTATTTGGCAAATCGGCAGCAGATGAAGTATAATGTGGGGAAATGTGAAATCATCCACTTTGCAGGAAGAATAGAAAAGCAGAATATGATTTAAAATGTGAGAGACTGGTAAATATTGATATTCAGAGGGATATCGGTGTCGTTATACACGAATCACAAATAGCTAAAATGCAGGGACAGCAAGCAATAAGGAAAGGAAATGATATGTTAGGCTTGATGGCATGTGGTTGGAGTATAAGAGTAAGGACATCTTGCTGCAATTAAAGAGGTGTTTAGTGCACGCCTGATTTACTGTATACGGTTTGGGCCTCCTTACCGAAGGAAGGATGTACTTGCCTTAGATACAGTGCAACGAAGGTTCACTAGATTGATTCCAGGGATGAGATGGTTGTCCTTTGAGGAGAAATTGTTTTGATTGGGCATTTTTTCTCTGGAGTTTGGTCCGCCATTTAGAATTGAGATGAGAAAAAAATCTTTCCTCACAGGATTGTGATTTTTTGGATTTCTCTACCCAGCGGGCTGTGGAAGCTCAGTCGCTGAGTACAGTCGAAACTAAGGGAATCAAGGTATTTGGGGATCGGGCGGGAAAGCGGAATTGTGGTTGAAGATCAGCCATGATCTGATTGAATGGCGGAGCAGGCTCAAGGGGTCGTATAGCCTAATGATGCTCCGATATCTTATGTTCATCTGTATCGGTGCACCGTGGAGAGTAGACTTTCAGTCAGTCCCTATGGTCTATGGATTGCACCAATATTTAGAATGGATGTAGCTGGTGTTCAAATATATAAGGAGAAAACTTAGAGACTCTGCCAATATTTGCAAAGGCTACAGAGTTCTTGCCATTAAATAATGAGAGGTTAAGGCTGTAATTCTTATCTCAGGGGAACCACACACTCTCCAACGATTGCAAAGCGATCCAGAAAAAAAAACAATATTTACAATAGATTCATAGACTGCACTGAAATTCATTGTGCATGGAGAAACTGGACTAATATTTACATGGTATGCAGACAGTATGTTAGGATTTAGAGAGGGATGCAGAGATGGTGCCAATATTTATGTGGGTTATCCAGAGATGTTTCAATAATACTGGGAAATCTTGAGATGGCCCAATAATTTTAGAATTATCCAGAGCCTTTATCGTAGTCTATCGGAATATTTGCAGGGAGACCAATACACGGTGTGAATATATACAGTACAATCCAACAAATTACCGATACTTAAAGGTAGATCCAGAGACGGTACCAATATTTGCAATATTATCCTTTGATTTCCAAATATTAACGGGGTATCCAGAGATTACACCAATATTGGCAGGGTGGTCTTCAAGCTGACTGATAAAATGATTCAGTTTCTAACTCTCAGTGCAAACCCAACCCTTTAGAAATGTCCAGAAACTAACTAAAATTAATTAATAAATCACGTTCAGAAATAATCTGCAATCTGTAATTGAAGCTGCTCTCGCTTCACACCGATGCTGTCACATTGCGGGTCTCATAGTT
The DNA here is from genome assembly GCF_035084215.1 of Heptranchias perlo. NCBI lineage: Eukaryota > Metazoa > Chordata > Chondrichthyes > Hexanchiformes > Hexanchidae > Heptranchias > Heptranchias perlo. Next base: position 4,492,500 of record NW_027139559.1, read on the forward strand.
GCTGTTCTTTCAAATATTAGTTAAAATAATGTGCTGAGCTTTTAGATTTACAACTGTGAAATATTTGGATAAATATATGTTGTGATATAAAATGTATTGGGTTGAAAGGCGTTAACTGAACCTGTTTATTCTGTGACTGTAATTCAAGTCAGCCTCCACGGGCCCTAATTGTTTCACTGGAGAGTTTCCCTTTGCTATAAATATCGAGCTCCGTGCAATGTGTTATCCCATATTGTCAGGTGAAGTACCACCTCCGGCCTTCAAGGGATCAGCGGCTCGACAGAGAGTGGGAGAAAGCGTCTGAATCGGAGGACAATCAATTGGAAAGTGACAAGAATGGGTCATAATCTGAGGACAATAGATTGGAATGTTGCAACAATGGGTCATAATCTGGTTACAATCGATTGGAATGTTACAACAATGGGCAGGAGTTTCTCCTGGGAGTTTGATTATCTTTCGGCAAATTATGATAGACTAAGATTAGCTGTTCGGATATATTTGGCACTTCGGATTATTCAAAAGATTTACTATCCCATCCTCGCTGTTGCAGGTGTCCCTGGTAATATTCTTTATTATTAATTCCCTAAACCATGTTTAACTGTATTACTGTTCTTCTCATTTACTTCCCCTTCCTTGCTGTTAATTCTCTATATCAACCTATCGATTCTATAATCCACGATTAACTGTACGCCAGTTCCTCTCATTTATTTCTTCCAGTTCGCTGATTTTGGTGATCGTGGTGAGTTCAATGTCGAGCTATTATTTATATGTCCCACGTTTTACCGTATTACATTTCTTGTGAGCTACCATCCCCTCCTTTGTGCAGTTAGTGTTCCTGGTTATTCTCTATATTCACCTATTAACTCTATAAAACAGGTTTCACTGTATTATTATTCCTGTCATTTACAATTCCCTCCTCGCTGCTGTCGGTATCCCTGGGAACTTCTATATCAGCTATTAATTCTATAACACGTGTTTCACTGTAATACTGTTCTTCCCGTTTACTGTCTGCTCCTCGCTGATGATGCCATTTTTGATAAGCCTCTATATCCAGCTTTTGGTTTTGTAAACTGCCTTTCACTGTATTACTGTTCTCGTAATTTACTGCCTCATCTTCACTTCTCCTGGAGCTCCTGCTAAGCCTGCATATGTATATGGGGGATTCGGGACTCAATGTGTAACTACGATGTTTGCTGGTAAGTTTCTATATCTATATTGTATCTCTGGGAAAGAGATTTAATTAAGGGGTCTCCTGGTAAGTGTCGATATCGACATGTGTTTTCAGGATGCGTGATTTAATTACGGGGTCGACTGGTAAGCCTCTATATCGACATGTGTTTCCAGGATGCGAGATGTTAGTACAGGGTTTCTTGGTAAGTCCGATATCGACATGTGTTTCCAGGATGTGAGATGTAATTACGGGGTCTCTTGGTAAGTCCGATATCTGCATGTGTTTCCAGGATGTGAGATGTAATTACGGGGTCTCTTGGTAAGTCCGATATCTACATGTGTTTCCAGGATGCGAGATGGAATTCCGGGATCTCCTGGTAAGTCTCGATATCCATATGGAGTTGTCGGGATCGGAGATTTAATTACCTCCTCGGAAACCTCGATATCTAGATCGGTTTCCAGGATGTGAGGAAATGACGGGTTTTCCTTGTCAGTCTCTGTGGCTACATGATTTATCCGGGATGGGAGATGTAATTCTGGGCTGTCCTCTTCAGTCTCTGTATCTATATGTGGTATCTCCGATGGGAGATGTACTTACGGAGGTCTTCTGCTGAGGAATTATATGCATATGGGGTTTCCACGATTGGAAATACAATTAAGGGATCCCCTGGTCAGTCAACATCAATATTTGGTTTCCAGGATGGAAACTAGGTCTCCTTGGATGTCTTTAAATCTGTATGGGGTATCAGGAATGGGAGTTATAATTACAGGAATTCTTGGTCTGTCCCTATATCTGTATGGGTTTTCCGTGATGGGAGATGAAATTACGGTGACTCCGCGGAAGTCTCTCTATCAATATGGGTTTTCCGGGATGGGCGATGTAATTTTGGGGTCTCCTCGTAAGACCCTGCACCTATATGGGGTTTCTGGAATGAGAGATAAAATTACGGGTTTCTGCTGCAAGTTTTGAATATCTATGTGGGGATTCTGGGATGTTCCATGTAGTTACAGGTGTCTCCTCATAAGTCTTTATATCGATATGGGGTTTCCGGGATGGGTGATCTCATTATGGGCACTCTTCTTAGGTCTTTATATCTTTAAGCGGTCTCTGGGATGGTTGATGTAATTGCGGAGGTTTCCTGCTAAGTCTTTATATCTGTGTAGGTTTCTAGAATGGGAGATGTAATTCCGATATCGACTGGCATGTCCCTTTATCTGTATGGGTTTTCTGGGATGGGAGATGTAATTATGGGAACTCCTGGTGATTCACAAAAATTTATTTGGATACCTGTGCGAGTGTTATTATTTGCAGATCATTCCAGGGTCATTGTCAACATTTACAGGTAGTTCCTGCATGAGTGTCAGTAATTACAGGGTTTTCCTGAGATAGTGTCATTATTAACGGAATGTCCTTGTAGAGTGTCAGCATTTAGAGGTTGTTCCTGAGTGACTGTCAGTGGTTACAGGATGTTCCTGAATTTGTGTCAGTATTTAAAGGATGTTTCTGAGCGAATGTCAACATTTAAAGGATGTTTCTGCATGAGTGTCATTATTTGTAGGTTGCTCCTGTGTGAGTGTCAGCATTTACAGATTTTTCCTATTTCATTGCCATAATTTACAGGATGTTCCTGATTGTGTGTTAGTATTTACTTGATGTTCCTCTCTGAGGCTGAGCATTGACAGGATTTTTCTGAGTGAGTGCCAGTATTTACAGGATGTCTCTGAGTGAGTGTCATTATTTACTGATTATACCTGGGCCATTGCCATTATTTACAGGATGTTCCTGATTGTGTGTCAGTATTTACTGGATTTTCCTCTATGAGTCTCAGCATTGACAGGATTTTTCTGAGTGAGTGCCAGTAATTACAGATTATTCCTGGGTCATTGTCATTATTTACAGAATGTTCAATATTGTGTGTCAGTGTTTACTGGATGTTCCTCTGTGAGTCTCAGTATTTACGTGTTGTTCCTGAGTGAGTGTCGGTATTGATAGGATGTTCCTGAGTGAGTGTCAGTATTGATAGGATGTTCCCGAGTGAGTGTCAGTATTTACAGAATATTCTTGTGTGAGTGTCAGTATTTATAGGATGTTGCTTATTGAGTGTCAGTTTTTAGAGGATGTTCCTGAGTGCGTGAGTATTTACAGGATGTTCCTGAATATGTGTCAGTTTTTACAGGATTTCTCTGAGTGAGTGTCAGTATTTACCGGATTTTCCTGAATGAGTGTCTTTTTTTACAAGATGTTCCCGAGTGAGTGTCAGTATTTACAGGAAGGTCCTAAGTGTGTGTCCGTAAATACAGGATGTTCCTCAGTGTCTGTCAGTATTTTCAGGAAGATCCCGCTTGAGTGTCAGTATTTACAGGATGCTCCTCGGCGAGATTCCTTCCTTATACAATGTTCCTGGGTAGGTCTCATTATTTATACGATGTTCCCGAGTGCGTGTCAGTATGTACGGAACGATCCAGAGTGAGTGTCAGTATTTACAGTTCGTTCCTGGGTGAGTGTCAATATTTACATTCTGTTCCCGAGTTTGTGTCATTGTTTACAGGATGTTCTTGAGTGAGTGTTAGTTTTTACAGGATGTTCCTGAGTGAGTTTCAGCATTTACAGTTTATTCTTGAATGATTGTCAGTATTTACAGGATGTTCCTGATTGCGTCATTATTTACAGGATGTTCCCGAGCATCTGTTCGTATTCGCAGGATGTCCCTGAGTGTGTGTCACGATTGACAGAATGTTGCAGTTTGAGTGTTTGTATTTACAGCATGGTCCTGGGTGAGTGTCAGGATCTACAGGATGTTCCTAGGTGAGTGTCAGTATTTACAGAATGCTCCTGGATGAATTTCAGTATATACAATATATTCCTAGGTGAATCACATTATTTACAGAATGTTCCTCGTTGACTGTTTGTATTTACAGCAGGGTCCCGGGTGAGTGTCAGTATTTATAGAATGTTCCTGGGTGAGTGTCAGTATTTAGAAGATGTTCCTTGGTCAGTGTCAGTATTTACAGGATGATCCTAGCTGAGTGTCAGTATTTACAGGATGTTACTAGTTGAGCGTCAGTATTTATAGATTGTTCCAAGGTGAATGTCAGTATTTTGAGGATCTTCCTGCATGAGTTTCAATTTTATCAGGATGTTCCTGAGTGAGAGTAAGTATTTGCAGGCTGATCCGACGTGAGTGTCAGTATTTAAAGCATGTTCCTGTTTGAGTGTCAGTATTTACAGGATGCTCCAAGCTGAGTGTCGGTATTTACAGGATGTTACTCGGTGAGTGTCAGTATTTATAGATTGTTAATAGGTATATGTCAGAATTTAGAGGATGTTCTTGGGTGAGTCTCAGTTTTTTCAGGATGTTTCTGTGTCAGTGTAAGTATTTGCCGCCTGTTACTAGGTGAGTGTCAATATTTACAGGATGTTCCCAGATGAGTGTCAGTAATTACAGTCTGTTCCTCGCTTAGTGTCAGTATTTCAAGAATGTTCCTTAGTGAGTGTCAGTATTTACAGGATGTTCCAAGGTGAGAAACATTATTTAGACAATTTTCCTGAGTGAGTGTCAGTATTTACAGGATGTTCCTGGTTGAGTGTCAGTATTTACAGGATGTTCCTGGTTGAGTGTCAGTATTTTTAGGATGTTCCTGGTTGACTGTCAGTATTTATACGATGTTCCTGGTTGAGTGTCAGTATTTACAGGATGTTCCTGGTTGATGGTCAATATTTACAGGATGTTCCTTGTTGAGTGTCAGTATTTACAGGATGTTCCTGGTTGAGTATCAGTATTTACAGGATGTTTTTAAATTAGTGTCAGTATTTGCTGGATCTTTCTATTTGTGTGTCAGTAATTATAAGTTATTCAAAAGTGATTCTCACTCTTTGCTGGATGTTTCTTTGTGCGTGTCAGTACTTGTGGGATGCATAAACTTTTTTGTATTCCCTTTAGTTTAAAATCTGAGAAGTTATCTAATCGAAGTGTTTAAAGTCATAAATGGATTGAATCGGGTAGATACCGACAAATGTTTTCTATTCTGGTTGAATCCAAAAGTAGCGGGCAAATTATTCAATTTCGGAGCGAAATCAGGAGGCACTTTTTGACCCAACGGGAAGTGGAAACCTTGAACACTCTTCCCCACACGGCTGTGTACATTGGGTCAATTGACATTTTCTAGACTGAAATCGATAGCTTTTTGTTTATTAACAAATTATATGGATCAAAAGGGGTTTAAAAGGAGTTGAGATGCAGATCAGCCATGACCTAATTGGATGGTGAACAGACTCGAGCGGCTGAATGGCCTACTCCTGGTCCTGTGTCCTAGGTTTGCATTGACTTATTGTTACAGAATCTGTAGAATATCAATTCACTCGGGGTTTCCTAAATGGGGACGCTCCTGGTAACCCTGTAAATATTGACTCACCCATGCATGTAATCACTGGCGCATTCTGGCGTCTGCCTGAATATGTAAACGCTCTGCCACTGCTTCGTTCGGCCTCAGCTGGAGTATTGAGACCAATTCTCGTAACCATACTTTTGAAAGTTCGTCAAAGAAAGAGTGCAGAGGCCATTAGCTAAAATGGTAGCAGGGATAAAGGATTTCATTGTGTGGAGAGACGAGAGAAGCTGGGATTGTTCACTTGGAGCAGAAAAAGGCCATGGGGAGATTTAATAAAGGTGTTCAAATTAATGAGGGGTTTTGAGAGAGTAAAAAAGTAGAAACTGTATCCACTGGCAGGAGGGTCGGTAACCAAAGGAACGGATTTAAGATCATTGGGAAATGAAGCAGGGGGAGATGAGGAGATTTTTTTTTTTATGCAGCGACTTGTTATGATCTGGAATGTATTGTCTGAAAGGTGGTGGAAGAATATTCAACAGTCGCTTCCAAAAGGTAATTGGACAGACACTTGAAAAGGAAACCTTTTCAGGGATATACGGAAAGGGCAGGGGAGTGGGACTAATTGGATAACTCTTCCAGAAGAGCCGGCATTGGCACGGTGGGCCGAGTGTCCTCCTTGTATGCTCTAAGATTATTTTACTGTATGAAATATTGACACTGTCCACTTACCCTTGTCTATACTAACACGGTCTGGAGACTGAATGGAAAGATCAACATTAATGGGGGATTTAGTGACTGTACCAACATTTCAGAGGTTTTCAGAGACGATACTACATTAATACGGGATCCGGAGAATTTACCAATACTTAAAATTGGATCTATGGACTTCCCGAATGTTTATCGTGGCGCCGAGAATCTGTGGCCATATCGACAAGAGTTAAAGTGACGGTACGATGTTGACAAGTGGGACCACAGATTATGACAAAGTTTACTTTGGAACCACGGATTGTATTAATATTTACACTTGGATCAAAGGCTCTATCAATATTTACAGGGTGATGTGATTCATTGGAAACCGATTATCTTTCATGTGTAATTTAATTCCTTTCTTTTATTTAGTTATCAATCCACTCCTGATTCCAGCAGAAATCCCTGTTTGTTTCTCTGTTTAACAGTCCAATCACTATTATTATATTTAAACTCTGTCTCCAGTCGAAAGCCGTATCACAAGTATAATAATCAGGTCCATCACTGGATGCAGTAACAAATCATCAAATTTCACCCCGAACTCCATCAAACTGCTGCTTTTGCTCCCAGCCTGATGTATAATTTCCCTCTTCATTTCCCTTCCTTACAGTTAACTTCGTGACGATTGTGATCCTGTCCCGAGGAAAGTGCGGTCTCTCCAAATGTGTCACTCGCTACCTGGTGGCCATGGCAGCGGCGGATCTACTGGTCGTTATCATCGATCTGATATTGAGACAGATTCCGATTGTTTATTTCGAACAATTTCTTTTCCTGTCCGACATCCGCGTGTGTAATATCCACGCCGTCCTGCTTTATGCAGCGACAGACTGTTCTGTCTGGTTCACCGTCACTTTCACCTTTGATCGATTTGTGGCCATTTGTTGCCAGAAACTGAAAACTAAATATTGCACCGAGAAAACGGCGGCTGTGGTTCTGGGAACAGTGACTGTGCTGAGCTGTTTGAAGAACATCACCTGGTACTTTATGTTATCGAGTGGGTATGCTCTTGGCAACCTTCCCTGGTTTTGTAGTGATGATGGTGGTTTAAAATATTCCCGGGTGGGGGGAACAATCGAACTCCTTCATTATATTCTAACCCCGGGGGTCGCATTTGTTCTGATTCTGCTGCTCAATGTTTTAATCGTCAGACACATTGTAGTGGCCAACAGAGCCCGCAGGAGACTCCGGGACCACAGCAGTGAAGAGAGTCCCAGTGACCCAGAAATTACGAGTCGAAGGAAGTCCATTATTTTACTGTTCGTCATCTCGGGGAATTTCATGCTGTTATGGGCGATGTTTATGTTGTATTCTATATGGGTGCGGGTGTTGGATTTCATACGTCCGTCTGCAATTCCGCCTATGTTTCTAATGGAACTGGGATTCATGCTCCAGCTCCTGAGTTGCTGCACAAACACTTGTATTTATGCTGTGACCCAGACTAAATTCAGAGAGCAGTTGAAGAATATGCTGAAATATCCCTTTTCTCTAATTGTTGAAATCATTAAATGATGAGAACAACAAAAAAATTCCCAGCATCAGAACTCAATCCTCTTTTATGTTCTGTCGGAACCGCTCCGCCCCCGGGCTCTGTGCTAGAGAGATATTGTGGTCAATCGGCTATGACACTGAACCAGTCCAAAGTACTATCATTGGTTCCTAATTTGAATGGAAGTTTGCGGACGATCGCAACCTCTGAGGTCCCTGCGGTGAATCTTGAATGTGGCCGGGAATTTCACTACAGCTTCCTGTCGAGACATTGTGGGACTGGACAATCGTTGGAAGGTGTTTTAAATTATTGAAAGAAATGATCACTTAAACGTTCAGTAACATGACGGAAGACTCCTTAGAATATTAAAAAACATAAATGGACAATAAGTGAACAATTACCCAGGAACAGAAACACTCAGTAAACATTAACAGACTCAAGGAAACACGCTGCAAACATTAACAGTCGCTCAGAATGGCCCTATAAATAATAACCGTCTCACAGAAACGCACTGTAAACATTAACATTCACAGAAACCACCTGTAAACATTAACAGTTTCACCGAAACGCCACATAAATATTAACAGTCTCACAGACACACTCTGTAAATATTAACAGACTCACATAAACACTCTGTAAACATTAACAGTCTCACAGAAACAACCTGAAAACATTAACAGACTCACAGAAACAGGTTGTAAATAACAATATGCTCGCAGAAAGACACTGTAAATATTAATAGAATCACAGAAACACTGTAAACTTTAGCAGACTCACACAAATACACAGTAAACATTAACAGACTGTCAGAAACACTGTAAACATTGACAGATTCAAGGAAACAGCCTGTCAACATTAACAAGTCTCACAGATACACGCAGCAAGTATTAAAATACTGACATCATTCCATACTAATACATTGCCAGGCACTTCCTGTCAGCAACGAATCAACCCCAGAGACCCCCAAGATCTGTTAACAAAATGACAGAAGCATCCTGTAAAAATTACCGTTGATGAACAGACACCATGTACCAACTACAACACTGCCAGAGACTTCCTGTAAACAATAACATACTCCCAATGACTCATGAATATAAACACACCGATAGATTACAGAGGTTAATATTAACATTCTCACTGAGACACTCTGTGCTTCATAGCCCAGGGCCAGAGACACCCTGTGAACTGTAAAACACTCCCACTGATGCCAGGGATATTAAGACCCTGACAGAGACACAGGTGAATATTAACAACAATAACTCCCATTTATGCAGCGCCTTTAAGGTAGTAAAACGTCCCAGGGCGTTTCACAGGAGCGATTATCGAACAAAATTTGACACCGAGCCGACTAATGAAATATGAGGACAAGTGACCAAAAGCATCGGTAAAGAGGGAGGCTTTAAGGAGCGTTTTAAAGGGGGAAAGGAAGGGTGAGAGGCAGACAGGTTTTGCGAGGGCACTTCAGAGGTTCGGCAGCTGAAGGCATGGCCGCCATTGGTGGGGGGATGAAAAGCGGTGAAAGGCAGGAGGCCAGAATTGGAGGGGCGCAGAGATCTCGAAGTGTTGTCGGGCTGGTGGAGGGTACAGAGATAAGGTGGGGCGAGGCTGCAAATGGATTTGAAGACAAGGATGAAAATTTTAAAATCGAGGCGTTGCTGGACTGTGAGCCAATGTCGATCAGCGAGCACAGAGGGGCGGTGGGAGAACGGGACTTGATTCGAGTGAGAATTTGGACAGTAGAGTTTTGGATGAGCTCAAGTTTGCAGAGGGTACAAGGTTGGAGGCTGGCCGGGAGGGCATTGAAGTAGTTGATTCTGGAGGTAACAAAGGCATGGATGAGAGTTTCAGCAGCAGATGAGCTGAGGCAATGGGTGGAGACCGGCGATGTCACAGAGGCGGAAGTCGGCGGTCTTGGTGATGGAGAGGATATGGGGTCAGAAGTTCATCTCAGATTCAAACTGGGCGCTAAGGTTGTGAACGGTGTGGTTCAGCCTCACACATTGGCTGGGGAGAGGGATGGCTTTAGTGTCTGGGGAATGGAGTTATTGGCAGGGACAGAAGACAAGGGCTTCGGTATTCCCAAAGTTTAATTGGAGGAAATTTCTGTTCAACTAATACTGGATGACGGAGAAGCAGCGTGACAAAGCAGAGGCAGTGGAGGGGTTGGGAGAGATGGTGGGGATGTGGAGCTGGGTCTTGTCAGCAGCCTGAACTGGTTCCTCCCAGACTGAGCAGGATTACTATTGCAACAACACATCATCAGTGGTGTGAAACTAAGCTGTCTCACGAGGGTCTAATCCGAGCTCCCGTTCAATATTCGAGTGTGAACAATCCAGCGCTGGGTGAAGTCTGCTTCACAATCGGAGGAACAGCCGACATCGAAGGATCAAAAAGCGACATCCCCACGAGCGCTGGATCGCCACAGGCCGTCTGGAACCTGACGTTGTGTTTTCGGATGATATCGGCGAAGCGCAGAATGCAGAGGAGAAATTGGCGGGGGCCAAGGAGAGATCATTGGGTTTTCCAGAGGTAAAGATGGAGGAGCAGGAAGAGAAGCCGTCGCGGGTGATTCTCTGACTCAACTGGATAGATGGGAATGGACCAGGCGAGGACAGTCCCAACTCGGCAAAGAGTGAGGGGAAAGAGCGAACCAAAGTCAGAGGGAGAGAGAGAGACACACAGTGAAAGAAGTGGTGAGAAATAGAGCGGGACAGATTGGAGATAGTGTCGCAGAGAGAGAGGGGGAGAGAATTAAACAGAAACAGAGAAAATGTGTGACACAAACTCAGACAAAGTACGAGAGAAAATGAGCATCGCACACTGGTCCAGAATTAATCTCGAATCGCAAATAAGACCCGGTTCAATCGTCCCCCGTGAACCCTCTTTTTAAACCTCCTTCTTTAACTCCTTTTTATACCAACTTAATTCCCCTTTTTGAATCCACTTTAAATTGTCATTTGAAACGTAATTAAACCTCCTTTAATTCCTTTTAAACTTCATTTTTAAACCCTACTATTGAAGCCATTTTGCCCCCTTTTTATTCCCAAACTCTGACACTGTGGTTCCTTTTGAAACCCATCACTTTCTCACCGAGCTTACAGTCTCTCTCCTAACCCCTTTTAAAATCCCTTTTTAATACCTGTTCAACCCCCTTTTAACTACATAAACTCATTAAACCGCTTATAACTATCCTTTTTAAACCATTTAACCTCTTAAACAAATTTTTCCCTCCAACCTCCTTTTTAACCTTTTAATTTTATTAGACCTATTTTAACCTCTTTACTATCCTTTCAACCAGTGACGTATTGAACCCCTTTCAACCCTCTTTTTAACCCCTTTATAACTTTCGTCCCCCTTTAAACCCATTTTAAACTCTTTAACATTATTCTTAATTCCCTTCCGTGGGAGCAGCAAAGCGTCCCCCAGATATTGAGCACAATGCAGGTTTGCAGACAGAGGGAGGGGGCAGGGACTCTGGCATCGTTGTGTCTCACAGGAAGTGACCTCACCGCGTAAGACAATGACGACCCAACACGGACGCCTCCAACGCTGCTGACCCGCCCCCTCCGCATCCGACATTTTGTCCTTACCAAGAAGTGACTTCGTAACGTCGATGCCAGCTCACCGTGTCCGCCGCCGGGCTCCGCTGGGCTCCGCCTGCTGCCCCGCACCCGAGTGACCGGTTGAGGAGTCACGTGGTCAGGTGACGCCATCTCCCAGAGTGAAACGCGGCCAGAACTGTGGTTCGATAGGGGCCTTTCTCCGCCGCGCCGCATTGTGGGAAGGCGGGGTCGCCATCGCCACATACGTCCCACCAGCTCCTGAAATCGGCGAAATCGCCGCCCGCCAACGGGGACCGGCACCGAAAGGAGCTCGAGTTGGGATTCAAACCCCGGAAGGCAACTTGGATCGTCCGTCGGCTCCTTCCAACAACCTGAACAAATTCCCCACTTCATAAACCCCTTCCCGCTCCCTCAAGCCCTTCCCCAAACACTGAACGACTTCCCTGAACAGCTTTCCATCCCCTGAAGCTCTTCCCACACTCTGAATTGCTTACAATCACAATGAATCCCTTCCCATCCACTGAACCCCTTTTCAAACCCATGAACCCATTCTCGATGCACTCAACCGCTTCTCCTCCCCGAAATCCCTTCCCATCCTCTGAACTCCATTCTACCCGCTGATATGATTCCAACCACCTGAGCATCTTCCCCAAATCCTCACCATCCCTTGAACGACTTCCCATCCCCTGACCCTCTTCCCACTCCCGAACTCCTTCCCTCCCTCTGAAACCCTGCCACATCCCCTGACCCATTTCCAATCCTCTCGATCCCTTCCCCTCCCACTGAACACCTTCCCACCTAATGAATCCCTTCCCCAGCCCGTGAATCCCTGATCCCTTCCAAACCCCTGAACCTCTTTTCCACCCTCTGAATCCGTACCATCCCCTTCCCATCCTTGATGCAGTTCCCCACAGCCTGATCCCCTTCCCCAACACCTGAACCAACAAGGATCTCCACTGGGGCATCAACTATTCAATGTATTTATTATTGACAAGGTTAACACAATAAAGAGCCATTTATCCACGTTTTCAAATGACACAAGGATTGATGGCATAGCAAGTCGTGTACACGGGAGCAGAAAATTACAATGAGACATTTGTGGAGTAAGTGAGGGCACAACTGTGGCAGATGGACTTCAAAGCAGTTAAGTGTGAGGTCATCCATTCTGGACCAAAAAATGGTCAATCCGAGGATTTGTTTGAATGGCTGTCATTCCCTTCAGAATGGAAGATTCTAATTCTAATAGAAGATCTAATTGAAGCGTTTAAGATGATAGAGAGGAATTGTTTCCTCTGGTTGGGGAATGCAGAACAACGGGTATAACCTTAAAATTAGAGCCGGGCCGTTCAGGGGTGAAGTCAAATAGAACTTCTTCACACAAAGGGCAGTGTAAATGTCGAACTCTCGCCCCCAAAAGCTGTTGAGGCTGCGGATCCATTGAAAAATCCAAAACTGAGATTTATTTTGTTCGGCATGGGTATTATGAATAATGGAACCAATGCGGGGAGATGGAGTTAAGATTCAGATCAGCCATGATCGAATTGATCGAATCAGGCTCGAGGAGTTGAATGGTTTACTCTTGTTCCTATGTTCCTATGTCACTATTTTACCGATGTTCCGAAGTAACTATGTTCCAATGGAGGAGAGGTGGAAGTGATTATCCTCGGGGTCGGTGCTGGGCCCAAATCTCCGCTCCGTATATACAGACTGTTCGGATTTGGGAATCGGGAGCACAATCGGAACGTTTGCTGATGACACAAAATTAGGAGATTTGACAACCAGTAAAGAAAATATGAATGAGTTCCGGCAGACGTTGATGGTTTGGACTGGAATGGATTGACAGGTGGCAGATGCCGTTTAATGTGCCTGGAATTTAAATTTCCCATCCTCGTGTTAAAATCCTTTCAGGGCCTCGCCGTTCCTTATCTCTGTATCCTCCTCCAGCCCTACATCACCGCCCCTCTCCCCGAGAACTCTGCACTCCTTCAATTCTTGCCTCTTGTGCATTCCCGATTTTCATCACTCCACCATTGGCGGCCGCGCCTTCAGCTGCCTTGGCCGTAAGCTCTGGAATTCCCTCCCTAAACCACTCCGCCTCTCTCCCTCTGTCTCCTCCTTTAAGACGTTCCTTAAAATCGACCTCTTTGACCAAGCTTTTAGTTAACTGTGCTAATGCCTCCTGATGTGACTCAGTGTCAAACTGTGTTTGACAATGTTCCTGTGATGCGAATTGGGACGTTTTACTACGTTCAATGTGCTATATAAATGCAAGTTTTTGTCGACTATGGATATAGAATCATAGAATAACAGAATGGTTAGAGCACAGAAGGACGCCATTCGGCCCATCGTGCCTGTGCCTGCTCTTTGTAAGAGCAATCAATTTAGTCCCATTATCCTGCTCTTTCCTTGGAATCCTGCTTTTTTTTTCCCTTCAACTATTTATCCAATTCATTTTTGAAAGCCACGATTGAATCTGCTTCCACCACGCTTTCAGACAGGACATTCCAAGGGAGGGATCACTTTGGGAAAAGTGATCATAATTCCATTAGTTTTAAGATAGCTGTGGAGAATGATAGGTCTGGCCCAAAAGTTAAAATTCTAAATTGGGGAAAGGCCAATTTTGATGGTATTAGACAGGAAGTTTCAGAAGTTGATTGGGATAGTCTGTTGGCAGGCAAAGGGACGTCTGGTAAGTGGGAAGCTTTCAAAAGTGTGTTCATCAGGGTTCAGGGTAAGCACATTCCTGAAAAAGTGAAGGGCAAGGCTGGTAGAAGTAGGGAACCTTGGATGACTCGGGGGATTGAGGCCCTAGTCAAAAAGAAGAAGTAGGCATATGACAAGTGGATCCCTTGAAGAGTACAGAGATTGCGGGAGTAGAGCTAAGAGAGAAATCAGGAGGGCATAAAGGGGACATGAGATTGCTTTGGCAGATAAGGCAAAGGAGAATCCAAAGAGCTTCTACAAATATCTTAAGGGCAAAAGAGTAACCCGGGAGAGAGTAGGGCCTCTTAAGGGTCAACCAGGTCATCTATGTGCGGGACCACAAGAGATGGGTGAGATCCTAGATGAATATTTCACATCGGTATTTACGGTTGAGAAAGGCATGGATGTTAGGGGACTTGGGGAAATAAATAGTAATGTCTTGAGGAGTGTACATATTACAGAGAGGGAGGTGCTGGAAGTCTTAACGCGCATCAAGGTAGATAAATCTCCGGGACCTGATGAAATGTATCCCAGGACGTTATGGGAGGTTAGGGAGGAAATTGCAGGTCCCCTAGCAGATATATTTGAATCATCAACAGCTACAGGTGAGGTGCCTGAAGATTGGAGGGTAGCAAATGTTGTGCCTTTGTTTAAGAAGGGCGGCAGAGAAGCCTGGGAACTACAGACCGGTGAGCCTGACATCTGTAGTGGGTAAGTTGTTAGAGGGTATTCTGAGAGACAGGATCTCCAGACATTTGGAGAGGCAGGGACTGAATAGGAACAGTCAGCATGGTTTTGTGAGTGGAAAATCATGTCTCACGAATTTGATTGAGTTTTTTGAAGGGGTAACCAAGAAGATAGATGAGGGCTGTGCAGTCGACGTTGTCTACATGGACTTCAGCAAAGCCTTTGACAAGGTACCGCATGGTAGGTTGTTATATAAGGTTAAATCTCACGGGATCCAAGGTGAGGTAGCCAATTGGATACAAAATTGGATTGACGACAGAAGGTGGTTGCAGAGGGTTGTTTTTCAAACTGGAGGCCTGTGACCAGCGGTGTGCCTCAAGGATCGGTGCTGGGTCCGCTGTTATTTGTTATTTATATTAATGATCTGGATGAGAATTTAGGATGCATGGTTAGTAAGTTTTCAGATGACACCAAGATTGGTGGCATTGTGGACACTGAAGAAGGTTATCTAGGATTGCAACGGGATCTTGATAAATTGGGCCAGTGGGCCGATGAATGGCAGATGGAGTTTAATTTAGATAAATGTGAGGTGATGCATTTTGGTAGATCGAATCGGGCCAGGACCTGCTCCGTTAATGGTAGGGCGTTGAAGAGAGTTATAGAACAAAGAGATCTAGGAGTACAGGTTCATCGCTCCTTGAAAGTGGAGTCACAGGTGGATCGGATGGTGAAGAAGGCATTCAGCATGCTTGGTTTCATTTGTCAGAACATTGAATACAGGAGTTGGGATGTCTTGTTGAAGTTATACAAGACATTAGTAAGGCCACACTTGAAATACTGTGTTCTGGTCACCCTATTATAGAAAGGATATTATTAATCTAGCAAGAGTGCACAAAAGATTTACTAGGATGCGACCGGGACTTGATGGTTTGACTTATCGGGAGAGGTTGGATAGACTGAGACTTTTTTTCCCTGGAGAGTCGGAGGTTTTGCGGGTGATCTTATAGAAGTCTATAAAATAATGAGGGGCATAGATAAGGGAGATAGTCAAAATCTTTTCCCAAAGGGAGGGGAGTCTATAACGAGGGGGCATAGATTTAAGGCGAGAGGGGAGAGATACAAAAGTGTCCAGAGGGGCAATTTTTTCACTCAAAGGGTGCTGAGTGTCTGGAACGAGCTGCCAGAGGAAGTAGTATAGGCGGTACAATTTTGTCTTTTAAAAAGCATTTGGACAGTTACATGGGTAAGATGCGTATAGAGGGATAGGTTCCAAGTGCAGGCAATTGTGAGTAGCTTAGTGGTATAAACTGGGCGACATGGACATGTTGGGCCGAAGGGCCTGTTTCCATGTTGTAAACTTCTCTGATTCTATGATTCTATAAGTTTAGTATTCATTTAAAAGCAGTGGTGCCTTTGAATTGCGTATTAATTTGATATTTGACGTTCTGTGATTGTTTCTTGAAGTTATAATTTTTAAGTGCAGGGGTTTCGAACAGTTTTCTTGTTGGAGAACTGCACTGATGTGAATGATTAGAATATTGAAATGCTCTTTATTTTCTCACTGTATATTTATCCTGGAAGGGCACGAATGACTTGTACCGAATGTCTCGTGCTGCTTGATCTGGGGAGCACGCTGATTGTGCACGAGTGAAGTCGGACGCTGGAATCAACGAGCAAGCGATGTGCATGAGGAAAATTCATTGAAAAACGGATCTTGGACATGTCAGTCACGCTGACAACGCAACTACATGAAATGGTGAATGTGGATCAGGAGAGTTAGAACATCTATTGGACCACTACTGACTTGAAACTTGTACTCAAGGCTCTGACACATGCTTCATCGAAAAAAACGACCTTCTGCATTAAGCTTAATGAAAGAACCAGGATGGTGTTCAACACACTGGTACCGATCAGAGCTATTGAAGTTAAAATAGAGAAGGGCATCAAATTGGAAATTCAGAATTCAGAATGAAACCTCCAAACATGAATTAAAATGACACGTAATATGGTTAAGAGCAAAATTGGACAGGAGGATCTTTTAAGTCGAGTTGATGACGTTTTGATATATGGAAGTGCACGGGGAGAAATAGGTTTTGAACCTTGTTTACCATTTAATGTAAAATGATATTCATAACAATTTTAATGATATGTTATGCCTAATTGGTAGAATTCTGTTCAGTATTGGCCTTAAAAATTCTAGAGACAACAATGGGGTGATTGTAAGGGAAGGGTTAATCAAACTGTCCTGAAGCCCATTAGTGTTATTCTGCTATTGATTTCTCTTTATACTTTAGTAATTTTAACCTTTAGCCTTTGCCCTTTAAACGGGGAAGTTTGATTCATTTTGAAATAACATCGGCTATTGGGCCTGGGCTCATCCTGCAGCAATGTTCACTTTCAGGATATAGTAATAAGAGGTTCAGTAAAAGACGTGCCATTCCATGCGGAATCACTTGATAAACAATGAAACAGCGGTGAACAGTTACATCTGCAAACGGAAATATCATACAGCACGCGGCATACATCACACTTCCAACTGGTTCGAATGATACAGATACAAAGACAGAGTTATAATTAACGGTTTCAGTTGAAATATAGAAGTTAGATTGAACAAGTTTGAAACTGTCGATAAGATAACAACGTGGCGGAGTTGTACTTGTTCGCTCAACGGAAATGGAGCTCATTAATTAAGGAACTCTACATTTATTGATAAGAAATAAGTGAATTAAACTTGTCTTACATGCAATTGTATTTTAACTTTTATATAATTTTATAATGCAGAATAGTGTGGATTTTATATACATATATAGAGAGAAATATATTCAATTTGCCAGTTTATAATGATTGCTTTCATTCGTAAAGGCCCAAGATACTGAGCCCAGAACGGTAATACGTTCGGATCCCCAAACAACCATCATCAGGTGTCTTTTAAGTGTATGTTTACGTGGTGTGACATGAGAACATAAGAACATCAGAAGTAGGAGCAGGAGGAGGTCATGTGGCCTCTCTCAAGCCTGCTCCGCCATTCAATTAGATCCTGGCTGATCTTCGACCTCAACTCCACTTTCCCAACATATCCCCATATCCCTTGATTCCCTTAGTGCCCAAGATCTATCTATCTAAGCCTCGAATATACTCAACAACTGGGCATCCATAACCCTATGGAAGTAGATAATTCCAAAGATTCACAACCCTCTGAGTGAAAAAATGTTTCTTCATTTTTTCCCGAAATGGCAGACCCGTTATCTTGAATCTATGTCTCCGAGTTCTAAACTCTTCAGCCAGGGGGAACGGCCTCTCAGCATTTACCCTGGCAAGCTCTATAAGAATGTTATACATTTCAATGCGATCACCTCTCATTCTTCCGAATTCCTGAGAGTATAGGCCCATTCTAGTAAATCTCTCCTCAAAGGACAACCCTCTCTTCCCAGGAATCAATCTGGTGGACCTTCGTTGCACCCCATCTAAGCAAACGTATCCGTCCTTAGGTTAGCACACCTAAACTGTACACAGTAGTCCAGGTGAGGTCTCACCAGAACTCGATAAAAATGAAGCAAGAACTCATTACTCTTGTACTCCAACCACGTTGCAATACAGGCTAACACATTATTTGCCTTCCTAATTGCTTGCTGTACCTGCATGTTAATTTCTGTGATTCGTATGCAAGGACACTCAAATCCCTCTGACTACCAACATTTCTCAGTCTCTCACCTTTTAAAACAATGTTCTGTTTTTCTATTCTTCGTACCAAAGTGGATAATTTCACATTTCACCACATTTTACTACACCTTCCACCTTCTTGCCCCATTTAACCTGTCCATATCTCTTC
Organism: Heptranchias perlo; assembly: GCF_035084215.1. Classification (NCBI taxonomy): domain Eukaryota; kingdom Metazoa; phylum Chordata; class Chondrichthyes; order Hexanchiformes; family Hexanchidae; genus Heptranchias; species Heptranchias perlo. The sequence continues at coordinate 4,511,014 of NW_027139559.1, forward strand.
CCAGCCCTTTTGCATCCGCCTCACTGCTTACTTAACCACCCAGCTTTGGATCGTCAGCAAACATGGATACATTACACTCGATCCCTTCATCTAAGTCATTGATATATATTGTAAACAGCAGAAGCCCAAGCATCGATAATAGTAACAGTCTGCCAACCTGAAAATGACCCGTTTATTCCTACTCTCTGTTTTCTGTCCGTTCACCAAATCCCTATCCATGCTAATATATTACCTCAAACCCATGAGTACTTATCTTGTGTACAACCTCTTCTGTGGCTACTTACCGAATGCTTTTTGAAAATCCAAATATACTCCATCCATTGTATGTGTAATAATTCAGTGAATCCTTTCATGTCACATTGAATGTGATAATGTTCACATGTTTAATGTTTGAATGTTGTGGAACCCTTAATGTTGAAGAACCTTATTGAAAAACTTTTGCGAACAGGACTGTTGGAAAGATTTCAGATCTTCATATCATTTAATGAATTTAACAATTAGATCAAAGGGAAATTTCACTGAATTCTTCAACTGCTCTCTGAATTTAGTCTGGGTCACAGCATAAATACAGGTGTTCGTGCAGCAGCTCAGGAGCTGGAACATGAATCCCAATTCTTGTATAAATTCATGTAAATATACTGAATAAAAGCCCAAATAATGCATTCGGTTCCATATAGAATACACCATGAAAAATCCCCATAACAGTATGAAATTCCCCGAGATAACAAACAGTAAAATAATGGATTTCCTTCTGCTCTTCATCTCTGGGTCACTTGGACTCTCCCAACCGCTGTGAACACGAAGTCTCCTGCGAGCTTTGCTGACCACTAAAATGTGTCGGACGGTTAAAGCATTGAGCAGCAGAATAAGAACAAATGGGACCCCCGGGGTTAAAATATAATGAAGGGTTTCAACAACAGCCCAAATCCGTGAAGCCATAACACTGGGTGTGACAGCACAGAACCAGGGTTCATTGCCAAGCACGTAGCCACTCGTATACATAAAGTACCAGAACGTGTCCTTTAAACAGCTCAGCACAGTCACAGTTCCTAGAACCACAGCCGCCGTTTTCTCGGTGCAATACTTAATTTTCAGCTTCTGGCAACAAATGGCCACAAATCGATCAAAGGTAAAAGTGACGGTGAACCAGACAGAACAGTCTGTAGCTGCATAAAGCAGGACGGCGTGGATATTACACACGGGGATGGACCACACGAATCGAAACTGGGACCAATAAGCAATTGGAATCTGCCTCAATATAAGATCGGTGATAATGACCAGTAGATCCGCCGCTGCCATGGCCACCAGGTAGCGAGTGACACATTTGGAGAGACCGCACTTTCCCCGAGATAGGATCACAATCGTCACTAAGTTAACTGAACGAAAAAGAAGAAATAAACGCAAGAAGGAAACATTAAGTGTGAGGAACAGTGTGATTGGGTTGGCAGTTAAATGTCCAGCTGTGTTCCTCCATTCAGTGATAGAATCTGATCATTGGGTCAGTGAGAAGCTCCTTCTCATCACTCTACAGGTGATGGGGGTTTTCATCTGATCATTGGGTCAGTGAGAAGCTCCTTCTCCTCACTCTACAGGTGATGGGGGTTTTCTTCTGATCATTGGGTCACTGAGAAGCTCCTTCTCCTCACTCTACAGGTGATGGGGGGTTTCCTCTGATCATTGGGTCAGTGAGAAGCTCCTTCTCATCACTCGACAGGTGATGGGGTGTTTCCTCTGATCATTGGGTCAGTGAGAAGCTCCTTCTCACTCGACAGCTGATGGAGGTTTTTCCTGTGATAATTGGGTCAGTGAGAAGCTCATTCTCCTCACTCTACAGGTGATGGGGGTTCTCATCTGATCATTGGGTCACTCTACAGGTGATGGGGATTTTTCTTCTTCTGTCACTGGACCGGGGCCGCTTTGTTTTGGTCAGAGTCCGCGATTAAAATAAAAATAATCATTGATTAATTCGCAAAGAAATAAATAGATGGTAACAGTAAATAATGGAATGAAGGATAATGAAACGGGAGCTTCCCCCCACCACTCTGACCTGCCTGACTGATCACTGTTTCATCGATCTATAAAGACCAGAAACGTTTGTTGAGTTAGTCTAACTCAGGTAGTGCGGCGATGGCAGCAGGTTTGGCCTAAATATCCACTTCCCCAGCCCACAGATTTAGGGAAGAGGTGTCTCTGTTTGTTCTTGTGATCACTGTACAGAGGTACAAGCTGAAAGGCTCCAGTGCCTGGAGGCGAGATACGGACAGGATTGGACGCGGCTGTTATTTTCCACAGTCCGATGGTCTTCAGACTTACACTGCCAGGCTCACACAAGAATGAGGTTTTGCCGAAGTTACCAGAGGTCAGTCATGGCTTTAGGATGTGACCGGGGGAAGAGGCAGCGCTTTCAGGAGAGGAAAGAAACTGAATCATCATAGCAATAATAATAATAATAGTAATAATAATAATAATAATAATAATAATAAAACATACTAATAGAACAATAACATTAATATTCATAACACTCGTAATAATTATTTGAACAGCTGAAATGGGCTCTTCGTCCCAACAGGCCACTGGAAGTGCACAATGGGGAAGGAGAGGGACATGAGCAGCAGAATGTGAGCAGAGTCCTCCACAGCGACAGCGATGTCAGATGTTCCATTGTGGACTGGAACATCCTTGGCTGTGATTCCCCAAAATGCACTGGAGGGGACCCAGGGGTCAGGAACCGAGCTGAGAACTTCAGGGCGGAAAGATGATTGTATCATAAGGAGTTTCAGACGATTCTTAAACTGCTAATGTGGCACCTTTCACATCTTACTGGAAATCATAAATGTTTCCACTGGACACAAGAATTATTGCAGCTCGTCAACTGGATAATGTCCATCGAGGGACACCTGGAGATTGTAGAAAGTCGGGCTCGGGCTTGCTGATTGAACCATTGGTCTGAACGAAGGGGGCTCGTATTGTTATCTCAAAACTGTGATTCAAAATAAATCCTTTGAAAGACAATTGAATATACATTTCAAACAGCTGACTGGAAACCTAATTAATAGTGAAAAATGTCCAAACTTTCTGAGTGAAGTATGGTCTGTCTGCCTGGACTGGTCTCTGCAATTCGACAGAATTTACCCTCCTGTGGAAACGAAAATAAATCAGGTGAACACATAGACCACGTGACCAGTGTTCCACCCGTGTTCAGTGCAGCCAGCAGATTGCACGCTGTCCTGTTCAAAGATTCATCAGTAACATTGCTCGTGGTGGGGACGAAACGGACAATTAATAAAACCGGATCATACAGAGCTGACAGGGAGGACTAAGAATCTATTATTCATTCAACAGAGACCTGTGAATGGGGGACTGTGCACCAATCGCATCAAGGGATCACGGTGGATTCTCAAACACACAATAGGAATACATGAATTAAAAATAATAGCTGGATAAAATCACGAGAATAATACAGTTAACAAGTTAACAGAATAGATAGTTGGATAGAATGAGTTACCAGGAACACCAATCGCAGCGAGAATGGGATAGTAAATCATCTCTATATCCCAAAGAGCGAATAGAACCTCCATATCTGCTCCTCAATCGCGACACCTAATTTTGTTGTTAATCAATGATTCTTGTTTGTGATAGAAACAGTGCTCCAATTTATACTGTGAGGTTATATATTGAAGGCAACCCTGATTCATAAGGGAGGGAATCCCTCCGCAGAGACAAGCTGGGGCCATGGAGAGTTCCATTAATCACACTCCTTGAACAAACAGGTTCTGTTTGCTCATTTCAGCCCAACCTTTTTTTCTGCTTTTCTTTCTGCTGACCAAAAAACTGAAACCACCAATAACTCCGAATCTCATTTTTAGGAAATATTGGGATGGCGACTAACCGTGAAACAGATTTTTTTCCAGCACTGATGTGACGTAAGAGTCTGATGTCATCTTACCATTTCAAAGAGGTTTTAATCCACGTTCTCGTGATGAAGTGTACGCACAAACAAGGGAATTTATTGATTTAAGTTACCAAGGGCGTTGTTTTTTTCACAGAGATCTCTCCTGCTAATCTCTCCTCCTTATTCACTCACGATGCGTCTGTTGATAAAGTAGAAATCAGTGTTCGGGTATTGCAGTATTAACACATAACCATTTCGTTACACACTCCTCAGTCACTATTATAATTCTGCTGTGACAAAATGTATTAATAAATGTTTGCACCACACACTTCACATGCAGAGCAAAGCTCCACACTCTCATGTTAAGCATTTGTAAGTCAGGCATATGCTAACTGAACTTGAGTATAACATTCGCTCGATACTGTCCCATTCTGTGCACCCAGGTCAGGGACAGAAGACATTGAGTGCGAAATAAAGCGCCCTTTTGAAAGTATGAGGCGCTGGAAACTTCCCAATATGTTTGGATACGAGGATTACTGGAAATTCTGCTGGCCTCACGAGCCCTGTTCATGGCCGATCAGGTTTTAATGTTACAGACAGGGCTTTCCGGGTGCATGTCTGTGTATGTGTGTTGGGGAGTGTGGGGGTGGAGCGTGTCATGGTGTGAGGGGAGGTGGGTTGGATTGTGGTGGGAGTGGTGTTGAGACAGGATGTTGGTGGGGGTGGAGGTGTTGGTGGGAGGGAGTGATGGTGGGTGGGGTGGTTGGGGGTGATGGCGGGTGGGGGTGATGGTTGGAGGGGTGGTTTGGGGTGTTGGTGGGTGGTGATGTTGGTTGGGGTGGGAGTAATGGTGGGACGTTGGTTGGGGGTGATGGTGGGGTTGGGGGTGTTGGTGGCGGTGGGAATGTTGGTGGGTGGGTGTGATGGTGGGTGCGGTGGTTGGGGGTGATTGTGGGAGGGCGTGATATTTGTTGGGGTAATGGTGGGAGAGTGTGATGGTGGGAGGGTTCGTCGGGGGTGATGGTGAGAGGGAGTGATTTTGGGAGGGGTGGTTGGGTGTGATGGTGGGAGTGGGTGATGGTGGGAGTGGTGGTTGGGGGTGTTGGTGAGAGGGAGTGATGTTGGGAGGGGTGGTTGGGGGTGATGGTGGGAGTGGGTGATGGTGGGAGTGGTGGTTGGGGGTGTTGGTGGGAGTGGGTGATGGTGGGAGAGGTGGTTGGGGCTGATGGTGGGAGTGGGTGATGGTGGGAGAGGTGGTTGGGGGTGTTGGTGGGAGTGGGTGATGGTGGGAGAGGTGGTTGGGGCTGATGGTGGGAGTGGGTGATTGTGGGATGGGTCGTTGGGGTTGATGGTGAGAGGGGTGGTTGGGTTAATGGTGGGAGGTGGTGATTGTGGGATGGGTGGTTGGGGGTGATGGTGGGAGGGGGTGATGGTGGGAGGGGTGGTTGGGGGTGATGGTGGGAGGGGGTGATGGTGGGAGGGGTGGTTTTGGGTAATGGTGTGAGGGTGTGATGGTGGGTGGGGTGGTTGGGGGTGATGATGGTGGGAGGGTGTGATGGTGGGAGGGGTGGGTGGGGGTAATGATGGGAGGGGGTGATGGTGGGAGGGATGGTTGAGGTTGATGGTGGGAGGGTGTGATGGTGGGAGAGGTGGATGGGGGTAATTGTGGGAGGGGGTGATGGTGGGAGGGATTGTTGGTGTTGATGGTGGGAGGATGTGATGGTGGGGGTGGGGATGTTGGTGGGAGGCTGTTATGGTGGGAGGGGTGGTTGGGAGTGATGGTGGAAGGGGTGATGGTGGGAGAGGTGGTTGGGGGTGATGGTGGGAGGGTGCGATGGTGGGGGTGGGGATGTTGGTGGGAGGGTGTGATGGTTGGATGGGTTGGTGGGGTTGATGGTGGGAGGGTGTGTTGGTGGGAGGGTGTGATGGTTGGAGGGGTGGTTGGGAGTGATGGTGGAAGGGGTGATGGTGGGGGTGGGGGTTTTTGATGGGAGTGGTGGTTGGGGGTGATGGTGGGAGGGGGTGATGGTGGGACGGTGTGATGGTGGGAGGGGTGATGGTGGGGGTGGGGGGTTTTGAAGGGACGGGTGTTTGCGGGTGATGGTGTGAGGGGGTGATGGTCGGAGGGGTGGTGGGGGGTGATGGTGTTCGTTGGAGGTGATGGTGTGAGGGGTGGTTGGAGGTGATGGTGTGAGCGGTGGTTGGAGGTGATGGTGTGAGGGGTGGTTGGAGGTGATGGTGTGAGGGGTGGTTGGAGGTGATGGTGTGAGGGGTGGTTGGAGGTGATGGTGTGAGGGGTGGTTGGAGGTGATGGTGTGAGGGGTGGTTGGAGGTGATGGTGTGAGGGGTGGTTGGAGGTGATGGTGTGAGGGGTGGTTGGAGGTGATGGTGTGAGGGGTGGTTGGAGGTGATGGTGTGAGGGGTGGTTGGAGGTGATGGTGTGAGGGGTGGTTGGAGGTGATTGTTTGAGGGGTGGTTGGAGGTGATAGTGTGAGGGGTGGTTGGAGGTGATGGTGTGAGGGGTGGTTGGAGGTGATGGTGTGAGGGGTGGTTGGAGGTGATGGTGTGAGGGGTGGTTGGAGGTGATGGTGTGAGGGGTGGTTGGAGGTGATGGTGTGAGGGGTGGTTGGAGGTGATAGTGTGAGGGGTGGTTGGAGGTGATGGTGTGAGGGGTGGTTGGAGGTGATGGTGTGAGGGGTGGTTGGAGGTGATGGTGTGAGGGGTGGTTGGAGGTGATGGTGTGAGGGGTGGTTGGAGGTGATGGTGTGAGGGGTGGTTGGAGGTGATGGTGTGAGGGGTGGTTGGAGGTGATGGTGTGAGGGGTGGTTGGAGGTGATGGTGTGAAGGGTGGTTGGAGGTGATGGTGTGAGGGGTGGTTGGAGGTGATGGTGTGAGGGGTGGTTGGAGGTGATGGTGTGAGGGGTGGTTGGGGGTGATGGTGGGAGGGGTGGTTGGAGGTGATGGTGTGAGGGGTGGTTGGAGGTGATGGTGTGAGGGGTGGTTGGAGGTGATGGTGTGAGGGGTGGTTGCGGGTGATGGTGTGAGGGGTGGTTGGAGGTGATGGTGTGAGGGGTGGTTGGAGGTGATGGTGTGAGGGGTGGTTGGAGGTGATGGTGTGAGGAGTGGTTGCGGGTGATGGTGTGAGGGGTGGTTGGAGGTGATGGTGTGAGGGGTGGTTGGAGGTGATGGTGTGAGGGGTGGTTGGATGTGATGGTGGGAGGGGTGGTTGGAGGTGATGGTGTGAGGGGTGGTTGGAGGTGATGGTGTGAGGGGTGGTTGGAGGTGATGGTGTGAGGGGTGGTTAGAGGTGATGGTGTGAGGGGTGGTTGGAGGTGATGGTGGGAGGGGTGGTTGGCGGTGATGGTGTGAGGGGTGGTTGGAGGTGATGGTGTGAGGGGTGGTTGGAGGTGATGGTGTGAGGTGTGGTTGGAGGTGATGGTGTGAGGGGTGGTTGGAGGTGATGGTGTGAGGGGTGGTTGGAGGTGATGGTGTGAGCGGTGGTTGGAGGTGATGGTGTGAGGGGTGGTTGGAGGTGATGGTGGGAGGGGTGGTTGGAGGTGATGGTGTGAGGGGTGGTTGGAGGTGATGGTGGGAGGGGTGGTTGGAGGTGATGGTGTGAGGGGTGGTTGGAGGTGATGGTGTGAGGGGTGGTTGGTGGTGATGGTGTGAGGGGTGGTTGGAGGTGATGGTGTGAGGGGTGGTTGGAGGTGATGGTGTGAGGGGTGGTTGGAGGTGATGGTGTGAGGGGTGGTTGGAGGTGATGGTGTGAGCGGTGGTTGGAGGTGATGGTGTGAGGGGTGGTTGGAGGTGATGGTGTGAGGGGTGGTTGGAGGTGATGGTGTGAGGGGTGGTTGGAGGTGATGGTGTGAGGGGTGGTTCGAGGTGTTGGTGTGAGGATTTGTTTTGGGTGATGGATGTTCGGGTTGTTGATAGGTTGAGTTGGTGATGGTGGTGGGAGCTGTGTTGTGTTAAATTCTCCATTTATCCTCCTTTCGGTGATTGCTGACATTATTCAGAGCAATTAGCCAGCCTTGCGGCAAGTTTTGAACACAAAGAACAGACGTGAAAAGGTGAAAAGTCACGCACAATACACGGGAACACCTGCCCATATCCTGGATTAGATTTCAATCTGTCTTTCAGGGTACAAAGCCCAGAATCTAACACACTTTAACATCGACTCGCTCTCTGGGCTGCACTGAACCCAGGGCCAATGGTGAAAGGGAATTCTCAAACATGACTTTGTTTGTAATTATTTTGAAACAGCCATGAAACTCCCTTTTTACAAATATGTTCTGATGATGCGACTATATTTTAAAAGATGTTTTGAATAGTTAAAGGCTCACACTTGCATTGGACCCTCAATTATAAGACCTTTGGTAAATGGGATCTGGCGTTGTGATTCGCTCTTTAAACAGGGTCACTGTGCTAATGGTGAGAATCTCTTCAAACAGGTTCATGATGCTGATTGTGAGACTCTCTATAAACAGGGTCATGGTGTTGATGGTGAGACACGTTCTTTAAAGAGGGTCATGATTCTGGTGGTGAGACTCTCTCTTCAAATATAATCATGATGCTGATGGTGAAACTCTATCTTTCAACAGGGTCGTGATGGCGATGGTGAGAATCTATTTAAACCGGGTCATGATGTTGATGGTGAGACTCTCCCTTTCAACAGGGTCATGATTCTGGTGGTGAGATTCTCTATTTAAATATGGTCATGATATTGATGGTGTGGCTCGCTCTTTAAAGCGGGCCATGTTGCTCATGGTGAGACTCTCTATAAACAGGGTCGTGATGTTGCTGGTGAGACTCTCTCCTTAAAAAGGGCCATGATGCAAATGGTGAGAATCGCTCTTTAAACAGGGCCATGATGCTAATGGTGAGACTCTCTCTTTAAACAAGGCCATGATGCTAATGGTGAGTCTCTCTATAAGCAGAGTCATGTTCTTGATGGTGAGACTCTGTACAAACAGGGTCATGATGCTGATGGTGGGACTCTCTCTTTAAACATGGTCTTAATGTTAATGGTGTGACTCGCTCTTTAAACCTGGTCACGGTGCTAATGGTGAGATTCTCTTTAAACAGGATTATGATGCTGATGTTGATACTCTCTCTTTAAGCAGGTTCATGAGACTGGTGGTGAGACTCTCTCTTTACACCTGGCCATGATGTTGATGGTGAGGCACGCTCTTTAAACAAGGTTATGATGCAGATAGTGAAACTCTCTCTTTGAACAGTATCGTGATGCTGATGGTGAGAATCTCGAGAAACAGGGTCATGATGTTGCTGTTGAGACTGTCTTTCAACAGGGTCATGATGCTGATGATGAGACTCTCTCTTTAAACAGGGTCATGATACTGGTGGTGAGACTCTCTCCTTATAGCTGGCCATGATGTTGATGGTGAGAAACGCTCTATAAACAGGGACATTATGCTGATGGTGAGACTCTCTATAAACAATGTCATGATGCTGATGGTGAGATTCTCTTCCATCAAGGTCATGATGTAGATGGTGAGGCTCTCTATAAACAGTGTCATGTGCTGATGGGGAGACACGTTCTTTAAATAGGGTCATGACTCTGGTGGTGAGACTGTCTCTCATTACATCTGGCCATGATGCTGACGGTGAGACTCGCTCTTTAAAATGGGTCACGGTGCAAATGGTGAGAATCTCTCTTTATGCCTGACCACGATGTTGATCGTGACACACGTTCTTTAAACAGGGCAATGATGCTGATGTTGAGACACTCTCTTTAAACAGGGTCATGATGTTGCTGCTGAGACTCTCTCTTAAAACACGGCCATGATTCCAATGGTGAGATTCTTTCTTTAATCAGGGTCATGATTCTGGTGGTGAGATTTTCTCTTTAAATAGGGTCATGATTCTGATGTTGAGACTCTCTCTTTAAGCAAAGCCATGATGTTGCTGCTGAGACTCTCTTTTTTAAAAAGGTTCGTGATGCTGATGGTGAGAATCTCTCCTTAAATATTGTCATGTTTCTGGTGGTGAGTCTCTCTCTTCAAACATGGTCATGATTCTGGTGATGAGATTCTCACTTCAAACAGAGTCATGATGCTCATGGTGATACTCTCTATAAAGCGGTTCACGTGCTGATGGTGAGACTGTCTTTAAACAGTGTCATGGTGCTGATGGTGAGACTCTCTATAAACAGGGTCATGATGCTGATGGTGAGACTCTCTATAAACAGGGTCATGATGCTTACGGTGAGACTCTCTATAAACAGGGTCATGATAGTGATGGTGAGACTCTCCATAAACAGGGACATGATGCAGATGGCGAGACTCTCTATAAACAGGGTCATGATGCTTACGGTGAGACTCTCTATAAACAGGGACATGATGCTGATGCTGAAACGCTCATTATACATGGCCATGATGCTGATGGTGAGACTCTCTATAAACAGGGCCATGATGCTGATGGCGAGACACTCTTTAAACAGGGTCATGATGCTGATGGTGAGACTCTCTCTTTAAACCGGGTCAAGATGCTGATGGTGAGACTCTCTTTAAAGCGGGTCACGATGTTGATGGTGAGACTCTCTTTAAACCGGGTCATGATGCTGATGGTGAGACTCTCTTTAAACCGGGTCATGATTCTGATGTTGAGACTCTCTCTCTAAGCAAAACCATGATGTTTCTGCTGAGACTCTCTCTTTAAAAAGGGTCGTGATGCTGATGGTGAGACTCTCTCCTTAAATATGGTCATGTTTCTGGTGGTGAGACTCTCTCCTGAAACATGGTCATGATTCTGGTGGTGAGATTCTCACTTTCAATAGAGTCATGATGCTCATGGTGAAACTCTCTATAAAGAGGTTCATGTGCTGATGGTGAGACTGTCTTTAAACAGGGTCATGATGCTAATGGTCAGACTCTCTATAAACAGGGCCATGATGCTGATGGTGATACTTTCTATAAACAGGGTTACGATGTTGATGGTGATACTCTCTTTAAACAGGGTTATTATGTTGATTTTGAGACTCTTTTTAAACAGGGTCATGATGCTGATGGTGATAATCTCCATAAACAGCGTCAGATTGCTGATGATGAGACACCCTTTTTAAACAGGTTCACGATGTTGATGGTTCGACTCTCTTTAAACAAGGTCATGATGCGAATGGTGAGACTCGCTCTTTAAAGGGGTTCACGGTGCTAATGGTGAGACTCGCTCTTTTTTCCCTGGCCATGATGTTGATGATGAGACACCCTCTTTAAACAGGGCCCTGATGCTGATGGTGAGACACTCCCTTTAAACAGGGTCCTTAATTAAATGGTGGGACTCTCGATAAACAGGGCCATGATGCTAATGGTGAGACTCTCGAGAAACAGGATCCTGATGCTGATGGTGAAACTCTCTATAAACAGGGTCATGATGCTGATGGTGAGACTCTCTCTTTATAGCTGGGCATGATGTTGATGGTGAGAAACGCTCTTTAAACAGTGTTAGGATGCTGATGGCGAGACTATCTTTAAACAGGACTAAGATGCTAATGGTGCGACACTCTCTTTAAACAGGGTAATAATGCTGATGGTAAGATTTTCTCTTTTAACAGAGCTACGATGCTTATTGTGAACATAGCAACATAGGAACATAGGTACAGGAGTAGGCCATTCAGCCCCTCAAGCCCGCTCCGCTATTTGATAAAATCATGGATGATCTGTGATCCAACTCCATATACCTGCCTTTGGCCCATATCCTTTAATGCCGTTGGTTGGCAAAAAGCTATCTATCTCAAATTTCAAATTAGCAATTGAGCTAGCACCAATTGCCGTTTGCAGAAGAGAATTCCAAACTTCTACCACCCTTTTTGTGTAGAAGTGTTTCCTAATCTCAATCCTGAAAGGTCTGGCTCTAATTAGTAGACGATGCCCCCTTGTCCGAGAATCGCCTAACACCGGAAATAATTTGTCTCTCTCCACCCTTTCTGTTCCCCTTCATATCTTATAAACTTCGATCAGATCAACCCTTATCTTTCCAAACTCGAGAGAATACAACCCCAATGTGTGTAATCTCTCCTCGTAACTTAACCCTTGAATTCAGGCGATCATTCCAGTAAACCAACGCTGCACTCCCTCCAAGGCCAATATGTCTTCCCAAGGGGCGGTGCCCAGAACTGCTCACAGTACTCCAGGTTCGATCGAAACAAGGTTTTGGATAGGTGCAGCAGAACTTCTGCACCCTTGTATTTTAGTCCTCTCGATATTAAGGCCAGCATTCCACTCGCCTTATTGATTATTTTCTGCACCTGTTCATGACACTTCAATGATATATGTACCTGAACCCCTAAGTCCCTTCGGACATCCACTGTTTTTAACTTTTTTACCATTCAGAAAGTACCTGTCCTATCCTATTTTGGTCTAAAGTGGATGACCTCACATTTGCCGACATTGAATTCCATTTGCCACAGTTTTGCCCATTCACCTAATCTATCAATATCCCTTTGTAATTTTATGTTTTCATCTACACTGCTTTCAATGCCACCAATCTTTGTGTCATCAGCAAACTTAGATATAAGACTTTCGATGCCTTCATCTAAGTCGTTAATAAATATTGTGAATAATTGAGGCCCCAAGACAGATCCCTGCGGGACTCCACGAGTCACATCCTGCCAATGTGAGAAACTACCCATTATCCCGACTCTCTGTCGCCTTTCGCTCGGCCAACTTCCTAACCAAGCCCGTACTTTTCCCTCGATTCCATCCGCTTCTATCTGAGCTAACAGTCTCTTACGTGGGACTTTATCAAATGACGTCTGGAAGTCCATATAAATAACATCCATTGACATTCCCCTGTCCACGACTTCAGTCACCTCTTCAAAAAAAAAACAATCAAGTATGTCAGGCACGACCTACCTTTCACAAATCCATGCTGGCTCTCCCTGACTAACTGAAAATTCTCGAGGTGTTCAGTCACCCTATCCTTAATTATAGACTCAAGAAATTTCCCCAAAACAGATGTTAGGCTAACTGATCTATAATTCGTTGGTTTCCCTCTCTCTCCTTTCTTAAAAGGCGGAGTAACAGATGCAATTTTCGAATCTGCGGAGACGTTTCCTGAAACTAGTGAACTTTGAAAGATTATATTTGGGGCATCTGCAATGTGCTCACTTTAAAACCCTGGGATGAAAATCATCTCGTCCTCGGGATTTGTCACTCTTTTATGTTATTATTTTTTACATTACTGTAGTTTTACTTGTGTTAATTGTATTGATTCAATATTAGTTTTCTTGGGATTTCTGGCATCTATTTTTCAACTGTAAATACTGACGCAAAGTAATTATTCAACATTTCCGCCGTTTCCCCATTGTCAATGACAATATCCACCACGTTCAGTTTTTAGGTGGCCAACACTGCTCCTGACCACCCTCTTTTGCCTAATGTAACTATAAACGTTCTTCGTATTGGTTTTGATATCCCTTGCAAGTATATTTTCATACGCCCTTGTTGCACCTCTTACTATCTGTTTTGTGACCCTTTGTTGAACTTTATATCTTTCCCATTCGCCAGGATCTGTACCATTTTTTGCTTTTTTATGTCCTTTCCTTATGTCTTATACTGTCCCTTTCCTCTTCAGTTGTCCATGGCTGTTTTTTTGGCAAGTGCAGTTCTTGCCCCTCAGAGGTAGAAACCGGTTCTGTATCACATTAAATGTTTCTTTAAACATTTCCCACTGATCGTCAGTCGTTTTACCCATTAACAGATTTGCCCAGTTTACTGTGGACAGTCTCTGTCTCATCCCATTGAAGTCTGCCTTACCCAGTCTAGAATCTTAGCAGCTGATTCATTTATTTCTCTTTCAAACACAACTTGAACTCGATCATGTTATGATCGCTATTGGATCGATGTTCAAGCACAGTTAAGCTGTTAACTAAATCTGGTTCATTCGTCATTATTAAATCCAGGATGGTTTGCCCCCTTGTTGCCTCTCGGACATACTGCTGTAGAAAACTATCCTGGACACAATCAAGAAATTCACTACCTTTCTGATAGTTGCTTGTCTGCTTTTACCATTAAGACCACTATGCCTTTGTTACACGCATTTCTGATCTCTGGATTTATACAATCTAGCACTTCAGAGCTACTGCCAGCAGTCGTATAGACAACTCGCACCATAGCCTGAGATCATTTCCTATTTCTCAATTCAACCCATAAGGTCCCTATTTGGTGCTTACCTCTCGTTATATCATCCTTTATCATTGAAGTGATTTCATCTCTGATTAATAAGGATACTCCTAAACCTCTTCCATTTTCCCTGTCTCTCCAGTAAAACTTATAACCCGGTACATTTAGTTCCCAATCCTGACCATTCATAGGAACATAGGAACAGGAGTAGGCCATTCAGCCCCTCGTGCCTGCTCCACCATTTGATAAGATCATGGCTGATCTGTGATCTAACTCCATATATCTGCCTTTGGCCCATATGCCTTAATAACTTTGGTTGCCAAAAAACTATCGATCTCAGATTTAAATTTAGCAATTGAGCGAGTATCAATTGCCGTTTGCAGAAGGGAGTCCAAACTTCTACAACCCTTTGTGTGTAGAAATGTTTTCTAATCTCGCTCCTGAAAGGTCTGCCTCTGATTTTTAGACTGTGCCCCCTACTCCTAAAATCCCCAACCAGCGGAAATAGTTTCTCTCTATCCACCCTATCTGTACCCTTAATATCTTATAAACTTCGATCAGATCACCACTTAACCTTCGAAACTCTAGAGAATACAACCCCAATTTGTGTAATCTCTCCTCGTAACTTAACCCTTGAAGTCCGGGTATCATTCTAGTAAACCTACGCTGTACTCCCTCCAAGGCCAATATGTCCTTCCGAAGGTGCGGTGGCCAGAACTGATCACAATACTCCAGGTGCGGTTTAACCAGGGTTTTGTATAGCTGCAGCATAACTTCTGCCCCCTTGTACTCTAGTCCTCTAGATATAAAGGCAAACATTCAATTTGCCTTCTTGATTATTTTCTGCACCTGTTCATGACACTTCAATGATCTATGTTCCTGAACCCCGAACTCCCTTTGGACATCCACTGTTTTTAACTTTTAACATTTATAAAGTAGCCTGTTCTATCCTTTTTTGATCCAAAGTGGATAACCTCACATTTGTCTACATTGAATTCCATTTGCCACAATTTTGCCCATTCACCTAATCTATCAATATCGCTTTGTAATTTTATGTTTTCTTCTATACTGCTTACAATGCCACCAATCTTTGTGTCATCGGCAAACTTCGATATGAGACTTTCTATGCCTTCATCTAAGTCGTTAATAAATATTGTGAATAATTGAGGCCACAGGACAGATCCCTGCGGGACTCCACTAGTTATATCCTGCCAATGTGAGTACCTTCCCATTATCCCCACTCTCTGTCTCCTTTCGCTCAGCCAACTTCCTAACCAATCCGTACTTTTCCCTCGATTCCATGGGCTTGTATCTTATCTAACAGTCTCTTATGTGGGACAGTATCAAATGCCTTCTGGAAGTCCATATAAATAACATCCACTGACATTCCCCTGACCACTACTTTCATCACCTCCTGCAGCCGTGTCTCCGTAATAGCTATCATATCATATCATACCTCCAATTTGAATTTGTACCTGTAGTTCATTTAATTTATTCCTTCTACTCCGTGTATTTGTATATCGAACTCTTAGTTGGGCCACACACCCCAGCCTGACCTTTAGCTATGATGCTGGATTAATCGCTTTACACCTTCTAGTTATACTTTATCTGTAGTGCCAAAAGTACATTTTCTTTCTGCTGCTCTACGCTTTTCCCTTTCACTTGTTCTTGAACAACCATTTGTACTGATTGTTTTGTAAATTTCTCTTGATCCTCCTCTCCCTTGTTGCTTTCAACTTTACTCTATTATGATTCCCCGCTCAAGTTCCCATCTCCCTGCCACTCCAGTTAAAACCCTCGCCAACAGCAGTAGCAATACCCTGCGAGGATATGAGCCCCGGATCTGTTGAAAAGCAAACTATCCGGCTTGTACAGGTCCCACCTTCCCAAGAATCGGTCTCAATTCCTCAGGAATTTAAATTCCTCCCTCCTGCACCAACCCTGCAGCCACGCATTCATCTGGCCCATTCTCCCACTCCGATACACACGAGCACGTGTCACTGGGAGTAATCCTGAGATAATTACCCGTGAGGTCCTGCTTTTTAACTTATTTCCTATTTCCTTATATTGTGCTTGCAAGACCTGGTTCCTCTTTTTACCTATGTCGTTGGTACCGATATGTACCACTTTCTCTTTATACCTGTCCGTGATGTTGATGGAGAGATACGCTCATTAAGCAGGGTCATGATGTTGATGGTGAAACACGCTCTTGAAACAGTCCATGATGCTAATAGTGAGACTCAATCTGAACAGGGCGATGAGGCAGATAGTGAGACTCTCTATAAACACTGCCATGATGTTGATGGTGAGACACTCTTTAAAAAGGGTCGTGATGTTCATGGTGAGGCTCCTTTTAAACAGTGTCATAATGAAGATGGAGAGAATCTCTCTTTAAACATGGTCATGATGCTATTTTAAGTGGGCAATGATGCTAATGGTCAGACTTTTTTAAAAAATAGGGTCATGATGCTGATGGTGAGATTCTCTTTTAACAGTGTCATGATGCTGATGATGAGACAATACCTGTAAACAGGGTAATGATGCCATTACAGACCTCATTACATCCTTGGTCCAAACATGGACAAAAGAGCTGAATTCCAGATGTGAGGTGAGAGTCACTGCCCTTGACATCAAGGCAGCAGTTGACCGAGTGTGGGACCAAGGAGCCCTTGTAAAATTGAGGTCAATGGGAATCAGGGGGAAAACTCTCCAGTGGCTGGAGTCATACCAAGCACAAAGGAAGATGGTAGTGGTTGTTGGAGGCCAATCATCTCAGCCCCAGGACATTGCTGCAGGAGTTCCTCAGGCAGTGTCCTCGGCCCAACCATCTTTAGTTGCTTCATCAATGACTTTCCCTCCATCATAAGGTCAGAAATGGGGATGTTCGCTGATGATTGCACAGTTTTCAGTTCCATTCGCAACCCCTCAAATAATGAAGCAGTCCGAGCCAGCATGCAGCAAGACCTGGACAACATCCAGGCTTCGGCTCATAAGTGGCAAGTAACATTCGCGCCAGATAAGTGCCAGGCAATGACCATCTCCAACAAGAGAGAGTCTAACCACCTCCGCTTGACATTCAACGGCATTACCATCGCCGAATCCCCCACCATCAACATCCTGGGGATCACCATTGACCGGAAACTTAACTGGACCAGCCTTATACATATTATGGCTGCGAGAGCAGGTCAGAGGCTGGGTATTCTGCGGCGAGTGACTCACCTCCTGACACCCCAAAGCCTTTCCACCATCTACAAGGCACAAGTCAGGAGTGTGATGGAATACTTTCCACTTGCTTGGATGAGTGCAGCTCCAACAACACTCAAGAAGCTCGACACCATCCAAGACAAAGCAGCCCGCTTGATTGGCACCCCATCCACCACCCTAAACATTCACTCCCATCACCACCGGCGCACTGTGGCTGCAGTGTGTACCATCCACAGGATGCACTGCAGCAACTCGCCAAGGCTTCTTCGACAGCACCTCCCAAACCCGCGACCTCTACCACCTAGAAGGACAAGAGCAGCAGGCACATGGGAACAACACCACCTGCACGTTCCCCATCAAGTCACATACCATCCCGACTTGGAAATATATCTTCATTCCTTCATCGTCACTGGGTCAAAATCCTGGTACTCCCTTCCGAACAACACTGTGGGAGAACCGTCACCACACGGACTGCAGCGGTTCAAGACGGCGGCTCACCACCACCTTCTCATGGGCAATTAGGGATGGGCAATAAATGCTGGCCTCACCAGCGACGCCCACATCTCATCAATGAATAAAAAAAAAATCCCTTAATACCTTTGGTTGCCAAAAATCTATCTGTCTCAGATTTAAATTTAGCAATTCAGCTAATATCAATTGCCGTTTGCGGAAGAGAGTTCCAAACTCTTACTACCCTTTTGTGTAGAATGTTTTTCTCATCTCGCTCCTGAAAGGTCTGCCTCTGATTTTTACAATGTGTCCCCGACTCGTAAAATCCCCAGCCAGCTGAAATAGTTTCTCTCTATCCACCCTATCTGTTCCCATTAAAATCTTATAAAGTTCGATCAGACCACCACTCAACCTTCGAAACTCCAGAGAATACAACCCCAATTTGTGTAATCTCTCCTCGTAAATTGATCCTTGAAGTCCGGGTATCATTCTAGTAAACCTACGCTGCACTCCCTCCAAGGCCAATATGTCCTTCTGAAGGTCCGGTGCCCAGAACTGCTCACAGCACTCCTGGTGCGGTCTAACCAGGGTTTTGTATAGCTGCAGCATAACTTCTGCCCCCTTGTACTCCAGTCCTCGAGATATAAAGGCCAGAATTCCATTTGCCTTCTTGATTATTTTCTGCACCTGTTCATGACACTTCAATGATCTCTGTCCCTCAACCTCGAAGTCCCTTTGGACAGCCACTGTTTTTAACTTTTTACCATTTAGAAAATACCCTGCCCGCAATATAATGGGAAGAGCGGACTTCAAATATCACCCTCTGAGTCTGAAGAACAAAATCTGCGCACAATATCATGGGAAGAGCGGACTTCAAATATCACCCTCTGAGTCTGAATAACAAACTCTGCCCACAATATAATGGGACGAGGGGACATCAAATATCACACTCTGCACAAACACAAGATTGCAGGGTGTGAGAAAGACAAATCAACGGTCTTCTGATCACTCGCTAAATAACACATTTATCTGGGGAAGAACAGAAATAAAACTAATTTCTTGGCATTATCTATATTTAACATTATAGTTGCGGCTTTAATTTTGAAAACCGCCCTTCGCTGAGCTGTGAGTGCGACAGAAAACTCTGTCGTTCAAGTAAACGATCAGTTAACACAGTTGGTGTCGGGAACACATGAAAAAGAAACAAAATAGAATCATAGAAATGATAGAAATTTACCGCACAAAAGGAGGCCATTCGGCCCATCGTGTCTGTGCCGGCCGAAATAAGGGCTGTCCAGCCTTATCACACTTTCCAGCATTTGGTTTCTCGCCTTATAAGTTAAGGCAGTTCAAGTGGATATCCACGTAATTTTTAAACGCGATGAGGGTTTCTGCCTCTTCCAACCTTCCAGGCAGTGATTCCAGATCCCCACCACCCACTGAAAAACATTCTGCTCTCCCCTATAATCCTTCTAACAAGTCATTCTTCAAAATCATCCACCTTCTTCAAAATCATGACGTGTCCAGACAGAGCAGATTGAGAGAAGCTGTTCCCATTGGCGGAAGGGTCAAGGACCAGAGGAGATAGGTTCAAGGTGATTGGCAAAAGAACCAATGGTGACATGAGGAAAATCTTTTTTGCACAGAGAGTGGTTCGGATCTGGAATGCACTGCCCGAGGGAGTGGGGGAGGCAGATTCCATCATGGCCTTCAAAAGGGAACTGGATACGTACTTGAAGGGAAAGCATTTGCAGGGTTACGGGGATAGGGCGGAGGAGTGAGACGAGCTTGATTGCTCTTGAATAGAGCTGGCGCAGACTCGATGGGCCGAATGGCCTCCTTCCGTGCTGTTACCTTTCTGTGATTCTATGAATATAAGTGGATGGAGCTTGCACGACTGAAACTGTGCTGTGTTGTCTCTGAACATCAAACTCACCGAGTCCCTTAACTGCTGTATGTTGGAGAGCTCAGACCACCAATGTGGAGACCATTGTTTTTTCCAGCTGTTATTCACATCTTCTCTTACAGTAATTTTCCCGGTAGCTGAGAATGAAGTGAGCTGAAATGAGCAGGTCCAACGAGCTGGTTTGGAGCACAGGCCAATGACTGATCGCAGCTTGTTACTCAGTCAGTCAGCTCCGTTACAGCCGCTCCTGTCAGTAACAATTGAAGAGAAACTGTAAATCTGAAACAAAAATAGATAATTTACAATAATTTATATCATCCCACACTTCTCTGTTTCACAGTTTGTCAAACCCAAAACAGCCTCTGTCTGAGAATTGAATGGTTATCGGGGCCGTCACTTAATATCGGAACTCGTTGATTTTTCGGGGCTGATGCTGGTTTATTTCTTTCAGTGAGTGACCCATTTTACACCAAGTGAAGGTCCAATTCTCAGATCAGAGTCTGGGACACTCTGCTATGTCCAGTCTCCGTTTTGCGAAATTCTAAACCCCTCTGGTCCGGTCATTTCTTGGGAATGAGTCCGAAGCAGTCGGGCCACTCGTTTTTAATATCTGTGTCCTCACTGCTAAATAATAAGATTGCGGGTTTCCTTATCAATAATTGTAAATTATTATACTGACTGTTGAGAATCCAATGGAATTGAGCCCCAGATATTCAGTCTGTGCATCTCCTCATAATTGTTGGTGTTTCTCTACGAGTAATAAAAGCAACCGTCTGGTGAAGTAACTCATTGCACAAATATTCCCCGCAATTAATTCCTCTCTTGTTTAATGCAAGGCGAGTGCAGCTCGAATATTATTTTGACGACTATAATTATTTCCCGAATTTCTTTCCACATTGTGCTCCATTTTTTAGGATGATTTGTGAATGATATTTACCAAATGAGCATTTCCTGCTCAGTGGTGATTTATATTTACCTCCAGCAAAAGCTGATTTCTCCTGACATATTACTCCTGCTCCGAACTACAACAACAAGCTTGGTGTGAAATATATGAACGAAAGTGTTTAATAAAATGGAATAGGGAGAATTTAGATATTTACAAAAGTTTGCCCAACATCAGATTCACAAGAACAGAGTGAAAGAAGAGGTAAAATATATTGGGTTCTGTGGCGCGACGGACAGCACATTGGACTTTTAGTTCAAGACTGTAACGACATTTGAAAGGTTCTGGGCTTGAGTTCTCTAAGAGTTATATTTCAGATCACGACTCTATAATAATGATGCTGTGTTCCACTAGAGTTCTATTTCAGATCACGACTCCATAATAATGATGCTGTGTTCCACTGGAGTTATATTTCCGATCAGGCCTCCATATTAATGATGCTGTGTTCCCCCACAGTTAGATTTCAGATCAGGCCTCCATAATAATGATGCTGTGTTCCCCTAGAGTAATATTTCAGATCAGGGCTCCAAATAATGATGCTGTGTTCCTCCAGAGTTATATTTCAGATCAGGGCTCCATAATAATGATGCTGTGTTCCCCCAGAGATATATTTCGGATCAGGGCTCCATAAGAATGATGCTGTGTTCCCCAGGAGTTATATTTCAGATCAGGGCTCCATAATAATGATGCTGTGTTCCCCAGGAGTTATATATCAGATCAGGTCTCCATAATCATGATGCTGTGTTCCCCCAGAGTTATATTTCAGATCACGGCCCCATAATAATGATGCTGTGTTCCCCCAGATTTATACTTCATATCATGGCTCCATAATAATGATGCTGTGTTCCCCCGATTTATATTTCAGATGAGGGCTCCATAATAATGACGCTGTGGGTGAAACAAAAATCCAAGCTGATGTCCATGAAAGGCAACTGCCGGCCCGACACTTCCTGTTATGCGAGTGGCGCCGGTCCACCCCGACTTTCTCAATCCTGAATTCCCTTTGATCTGGATTGACGAACCGCTCTCAATGATGACGTTTTAGGCCTGCACTGTTCTGGTCTCCATATTACGGAAACGGATATAGAAGCACTGGAGAACGAAAATAAAATATTCACGAGGATCATAACAATTCTAAGAGGTTATACCTATCAGGAAAGACTGAACAGTGTGGGACATTTTACTCTAGAAGAGAGAAGACTAAGAGGTGACCTGGTCGAGGTCTTTACAATTATGTCGTGGTTTGATAGGTGGGGATAGAGAAGATGGTTCAACTTACGGGGAGCCGAAATTTTCGGGTGATCAGTAGAAAATAATCACTCATACCTTCAATAAGGAATTCAGGAGAAACATCTTTACTCAGACAGTAGTGAGAATGTGGAACTTACTGCTACATGGAGTAGTTGAGGAGAATATCTTAGAAATATGTAAGGGGACGCTAGATAAGTACACGAGAGAGAAAGGAACAGAAATATATGCTGATAGTTTTAGATGAGATGGAGTAGGAGGAATATTGTGTGGAGCATAAACACCAGCAGAGACCAGTTGGGGCGAATGGCCAGTTTCTGTAAATTCTATCTAGAATCTATGTATTGTTTTATCGCAGGGTTACACTGTCGTATTGTGTCGTGTTTTGTTTTAAACACAGGTTCTGGATCTGAGACAATATAGTACACAGGCGAAAGTAAAAGGTACTACTTTATTGTAACACTTATAACATATAAGTACTGTAACAGACAAACAATCAATCACAAGCTCACGTGCGTCTGCCCGTCGGGGACCCCTGAAGTCGACGGCTGGTAATTGAGCCTGTGGTTCTCCAAGGCACCGTATGCACTCGCAGTCCTCGGTGAAGTCCTCAGAGTCTGGAAAGTCCCCGATAGTTATACTGGGGCATGAACAAGTGCATTTGTGGCGGACGGCCAGTTCAAACAGCTGGTGGCATGAGGCGTCTTGCGCGTTGTAAACACGTTTAGCTGCTGACAACACTTGTGAAATGTCATAGAGTTCACCCTGATGTTCCAGTGCCCACATGAGAACACGAAGAAGGAGATGCTTCAGGGAACAGACCAGCTGTCCCTTGAACTCCGGTGGAAATGTTGGAAGCAAAAGGTTAAACTGCTCCAGGTGAGGCTCGAACTCACAACCTCGGCATTTCTTGAGCCTGAATACTGTTATATAAGTACCGCGCGCTAACCGATTGCGCCACTGGAGCCGCGTTGGGTTAGTAGTCTCATCAAACACACTCATTTTCGGCCTGTAAGACTGCATATTCTTTCAGGCAGGTTTCCAAGTGGACACATGCCGCCACCTGCCACTTGGGCATTGGTGTTTTGGAAATCGAATTCTTTCCTGCCACACACGAAGCAAGTGTTCGATTAACGCCCAATGTAGGAGCATTTTCATTCTGCATTCATGACATCGCGTGAATTGCGATAAATTCATATTCAGCTTCGATCTGCACAACATCTTGAGACACTTTCTTCACTCCATGTGTGCTGTTTTCACTTCACCTCAGCTTCTATCCGCAAAGGGTGGGAGACGTTTTGGAACGCTCTTCTGCAGATGGTAGTTGATGGTAGCTCACTTGTGAATGCTAATTCTGAGATTGATAGATTTCTGTGAAACAAGGGTATTAAGGGATATGGGGCGAAGCCGGGTATATGGAGTTAGGTCACAGCTCCGCCATGATCTCATTGAATGGTGGAACAGGATCGACGGGCTAAGTGTCACTGCCACTTGCTGCCTCCTGATATGCGCCACCTTCACCTGCAAGAAAGCGGGATGTGTGGCTGAGTGATGTGCCTGTCATGGTTAAATAGCTGCCAGTGTGTGTGACCTATGAGTTGTGGGTGGGCGGCTTGCAACAGTGGTAATGTGTAAGAGCGAGAGGAAGCCTCTGGTTACAAGAGTTGAGTGCTGATGGAAAGAGATTGTTGGTATGTGGGGGATGGGGGGTGTATTGCGTGGTGCATTTGGGCGGAGATGCCACTTGAGATTTGCCCTCACTCACTTTGACCACTCACGTCAAAGTATTGAACTTGTTCCTGCACTGCATCCATGTTCATGATGCTGTGCGCCTGGCATTGACTTCGTCCCCCGCTGCCTCCCACTGCCTTTTGGATATATGCCTGGAGGGCCTCTTGCCCGCGCCCACCCCTGTGGATAAAGCATGCTCCTCCTTCTGTTCAACTGCACCACAGTCTCTCAGCATCATCAGAGAACCTTGGTGCATGCACCCTCCAGGCCTGGTACCAAATCAGATCGGCAGATTGGTGAGGTCTGGTGTGCAGATTGGAGGATGTGGGATTTAATTGTGCACAACTTATATTCAATGTTTCAACATAACTCATCAGTTTTCAAACATTGGGATGGAACCTGCATCTGTGTTTTATGTGTACAATGTCTAATCTCCGTTCAGACTCCGTTTGGAAAGTAGACTGTTATTTTAAGCAAATAACAGGTACCAGCTATCTTTATTCGATTTCTGAGCAACATCCTCCTTTAAAGAGATTGAGCTCCCCCCGGCGGTGGAAAGTGCGAATTGCATTGATTCCACGTCCAAGGCCCGAAAGAGAACGCTGATTGCAGGTGAGTGCTCGGGCAGCTGAATCTTGCGTCCTGCCTGCCCAAGAGTCATTGGGCACGGGGTAACAGGGCATCACACTATCTGCGACCAAAAACTACCCTTTTCCAATCTTTCCCCCAACGTTTCCTGCGTGCGCCAGTCGACAGGATTCGAAAATGGAGCCACTGGAAGAATGATCGCATTTTGATAGCGCCCGTCGCCACCTCGGACGTCCCAAAGCGCGTTACGGACAATGTAGCACTTTTTGAAGTGTAGTCACTGCTGACATGTTGGAAACGAGGCAGTCAATTTTCGCACAGCAAGATCCCAAACACAGCGATGTTACAATGAACAGATAATGTATTATAGTGATGTTACTGGAGGGATGAATATTGAACAGGGCTCCGGGGAGAACTGGTTCCCCTTAAAGGTGAAGACAAGGTGATTGTATCAGTTCGAGTTTTGACCTTTGTAATGTTTTTCTTTCCTTATTTTTATCTGTTTCAGATTCCAATTGATCAGAAACTGAAAACTAAATTCTTAATGAATTTTCGATAAATCTGTCACTCAAAATAAACAATGTTATAAATAAAGAAATAAACCGGATTGAGACGGTTCACTTCACTTCACTGAAACGTCTAATTCCGGTTAAACCGGCGCGCGGAGTCACAGCAGCTCATCGCTGATCTGCACCCCAACTCCATTTAGCGAATTAGAAACTGGAAATCTCATGTTTCGAGACGAGTTTACTAATTTCCTGAAAAATGACTATCACTAAATCAGCAAAACATTCCCTGCCCTGATTAAACACACAGCAAGGGGATGTGTCGAATATATAGCAAGAAACCCGCGATTTTATTATTACACGGATAGAATCCCGTGCTCAATATTAACATTAACACTGAGCGCCAGGTCTGGATCTGTCCCGTTTACCCCTTGGTGCGGGACCCCGTCCGCGTTTATATTTACCAAAAAAAGAAAAACAGGAAATAATAATCACACTCAGAAGAATTGGGGATTGTTCGTATTTTACAGGACAGGATGAGGCCACTCGGCCCGTCAGGCTTGGATAGTAAATTCTGTTCACATTCTCCGCTCGGTGTTGTTCTCCTTGTACATTTTTATTGTACCTGTTTGTCTTTTCTTTTATTTCCCCACTCTCTATTTTGCAGACTGAGTGCGAAAGAGATTCGCTTTCGAGGCTAAACATTTTGATCAAAGATTTGAACATTGTTTATTCTGATTGTAGGTTTCTCGCAGACCCAGCGGGAGTTCAGTTCTCAATTTCCTGATTAGTCGGAAACAGCATGGGAATTTGCTGCAAGAGAGAAAACAATAAATTAACAAAATCAACAAAATGAAAGTAAGAGAAAAATACAAGCAGAGTCTTAACCACCTCTGCCAGGAGTTTAACATCATTTGGAGAGGCGTCTGACTTCGGAATTAATCGAGTTGTTATCAGACGATTGCAGGTTCGAGTCCTGCCGCGGTTGTTTTACTCGCTGGGTGAAAATGTGTCCAATATGCGGCGGAACTGTTTTGCACCCGACCGTTTGGAACAATCGGATCGAACGGAAATCAGTAAATTCCTTTGTTTACCGAAGTTGACTCTGCACTTTCAACATTGTCGATCTGGCTGCTCGGGCAGGACAGAGTGTAAAAGTGACTTTATTTCTACTGATTGGATTCAGAAATGGTCGGCTAATCCACTGTGCTCTGTACGTATGCGTCCGAATCCCACCCTCGTCGTTATTGTTTTGAACTTATGATGCGGCCCGACATAAGTTTTGTACAATCAAAATGGGCTTGAATGATATTATTATCAATCCGACAAGGGAGTTTTAAGTCTGTGTCCCTGGATTGTTTATATTTTGTTTAAATGGGGAGGGATAATTTCAATTTTTCACTTGCAGTAATGGAATAAATGTGGAGTGGAGAGGACGGATCGGAGGTACATCTTTTTGTCCTTCCTTGCTGCCTCTGGGGTTTGCAGCGAATGAAAGATTAACGGGAAATGCAAATGATAAGGGAGCTGGAACATAAAGGGTTAAATTTACCAATCAGGAAGAAATCTAATTTCAAAACTTTTTAACAATCTTGAACCAGTGCAGTTATTAGATTTGCACCAAATCTGCACATTTTTCCGTTCAATTTAATTCCTCCACCCGCTCATAATCAAGAAAAATTAAATTTCGAAGGAAGTCCGGTCCAGATTTGAGCCCAGGATCTCTCTCATTGTTAACAGTCTCCCGTTTTGAACTAGAATCTCACCCATGGCTCGGTTCCCAGTAACTGCTGCAGAGATTGAAGGACTTCGGTCCCTCTTGCATCTCCTGCATTTCACCATCTCCCGATTATTCGATCGGTATTTGGGAACATGGGAGAAAGGCTGGGTTTAATTCCCCAACATTTTAATCCCCAACAATCCGTCTGTTGATCCCATTCCACGGTGTCTTTAGTTAACAATAACCGCGGGAGCGCAATTGGAATCCAGTCCGCAGTTTGTTTCCTTCTCTGTTCCTGTTCCCTATCGGTGTCTCTAAAAGACGACACACTGTTTGGATCAGGAACCGAGTTCTGATCAGCCCTGTGACAGACAGACAAGAATCCGTCACTGAAACCCCGAGACACAGGGAATGCTGTTCATTCTGTTCCAGGGACACTTCGTGAGTCGCTGAAACGTTCGAATTCCCATTCCCACAAAGGACAGAGCCAAGCGCAGGAGGGACGTGTTTCTCAATGATCGGACATTGGAGCCCATCGAAGTGTGAGGTCCGATGGTCGATGGGAGGCTGCGGAACGCCTTGAGGGCTTTGGTTTCCTCCCTTAAACTTGGACCCTTCAGTTCGCTCTTAGTGTTCAGCTGTTTTTGGTGGTGTTACTGAGTCAGGAATTTTGGTCAAGACAGCGGGAGAATTCTCTGCGCTTCTTTCAACAGCGCTGGGGAATCTTTAACATCCACCGACAGGGTCTCATTTAATCGTCTCTTCTGAAACCTCCCGCCACTTATCCCTCAGGACTGCACTGATCTGGGACACTAAGGACATTCAATTAATCAGCATTTTAAACAGAAAACATCAATCCCTCCCACATCCTGATACATTGCGGTTTCTGCACTTTCATTCGTTACCTTGTTTTCTCTCCATGAACCGACTCTCATTCTCTGCTCCTCCTTTTGCTCCGATGCTCTTTGCTTCCAAACGGTTCTGCCGTGAGCTTCACCTGCCAGCTATTTCCCATCGCGCTCCCGGTAGCCTGCAAGTTCAGCCCCTAATGGGGAGCGTTGAATCCGTCCTGACAAAGAATGGGGAAGTTTACCCTTGCGGTGTGCTGGTTGCTACTGGAATTTAGTTGTTGACATGCAGTTTTCCCCCTGCAGACACTCGGGGTCCCCAAGCCTGGGCCTTCCGAATCGGCATCAGGAGAGAGAGAGAGAGGGGAAGTTAGAAGGATAGAGAGAGAGAGAGAGAGTTTTAGCGAGAGAGATAGAGAGAGAGATAGAGAATGTCTGTACGAGAGAAAGAGATAGGGAACGCTCCATGTAATGGGCAAACACAATCTGTAACTGTGTAGATGATTCAGTAGCTGATTTGAGCACCCTCACTCCACAAATCACACTTGGCTTTCGAGCTGTTTCTATTATAACGTGGCTATTGTGACGTATTGGGCTTTTAGATCAAATCCAAAACAGGGATTTTAAAAGTTGTGAGCTTCATTCCCAGTGGAGTCAAATTTTAGGCCAGCTGCTTTCGGCGCTGAAATCTTGCATTAAATCTTCAACTGGTTTATTCAAGTCCTTCGAGGAAGGGAAACTGCCGCCTCAACACTTCCCGTTGTACAAGTGGATCCTGTCCCAACCGTCTTTCTTGATGTGTCATTGTCTCTGAACTGGATTGACGAGACACTCACAACAAGAAGGTTTCACCACCTGCTCAGAGCAAGTTGGAAAAAAAACAAATTTTAAAAATTAGTACAAAGAAGTCAATCCTTCCAGACCGCTTCTGTCCATCCAAATTCGCTTTCTAATCCAATGTACAGCAATATCATAGAACTATAGAATCACACAGCCCAGAAGGAGGCCATTCGGCCCATCGTGCCTTTACCTGTTCTTTGATAGAGCTATCCTCTACTCCCCTGCTCTTTCCCCGTAGCACTGCAATGTTTTATCCAATTCTCCATTGAAAGTTATTGTTGAATCTGCTTCCACCACCCGTTCAGGCCGTGCATTCCAGATCACAACAACTCGCTGCATGAAACATTTCTTCCTCAAGTCGACTCTGGTTCCTTTGCCAATCACCTTAAAGAGTAAGGCAGTCTTAATGCAGTTGTACGGGTTTTAGGGAGAACTCACCTGGAGGTCTGCGTACAGCTTTATTCTCCTCATCGAAGGAAGGATATACTTGCCTTACAGGCGGTGCAACAAAGGTTCAATAGATTAATTCCTGGGATGAGAAGGTTGTCCTCTGAGGAGGGAATGAGTCGATTGAGCCTGTACTCTCCGGAGTTTAGAAGAATGAAAGGTGATCTAATTGAATCATATCAGAATATGAGGGGCCTTGACAGGGTAGATGCTGAGAGGTTGCTTCCCCTGGCTGACGAGTCTATGATTCGGGGGAATAGTCTGAGGATAAGGGGTCGGCCATTTAAGACTCAGATGAGGAGGAATCTCTTCACTTAAAGGGTTTTGAGCGTTTGGAATTCTCTACCCGAGAGGGTGTGGATGCTGAGTCATTGAATATATTCAACGCTGAGATCGATAGATTTTTGGACTCTGGGAGAATCAAGGGATATGGGGATCTGGCGGGAAAGCGGAGATAAGGAAAAAGATCAGCCATGATCATAGTGGATAGTGGAGAGGGCTCGACGGGCCGTCTGACCTACTCCTGCTCCTATTTCTTATCTTCTTATGTTCCGAAGCTTTGTATCAAATGTAAGCGAGATTGTTTAATGCAAAGCCGCAGAACGAATTCTGGTTGTTTTTAGATCCTGTTCTCCGCAGGAAAAGGATTAAAATTAAAAAGAGACATTTAATATTTTGAGAGAACGCGCTACAGACCAGGCAGGAAACTGAGACGGGAAACAAAAATAACATCAACAACTTGCATTTATATTGCGCCGTGAACCTAGTAAAACGTCTCAAGGCTCAGTGAGTGTCGAATCCAACAGCGTAACCTTTCGCCGTAACAACCAGCGGGCAGGTAGCAGAGGCTGAGGCTGATCTGTTTCATGTGGGAGCAGAACACAATATTCCTGCTGTGTATATTAATTATCCTGCAGAATATTAAATAATGTTCTCAACATCTTACATTCCTGATAGGAACTTGGAAGGGGGAAGAAGTTGTCGTGGGCCATGTTGGGAGCAATGACATCGGGAAGATCAGGGAGGAGGTCCTGCCAAGGGAATATCAGAAGTTCGGAATGAAATGAAAAGAAGAGAACCTCAGGGTGGTAATCTCGGGATTGCTACACGAGCAACATAATAATTGGCACAGGGATAGGCAGATCAGGAAGGAGAATGCGTGGCTGAAAGACTGCTGTGTGAAGGAGGGGTTCCATTTCATGTGACACTGTCATCAGTACTGGGACAGGTTGGAGCTGCACCGCTAGGACGGGCTCCACCTGAACCGGAATGGGACCAGTGTCCTCGCGGAAAGGATGAATAGGTCTTTGAATAGGACCTTGTAAAATGGGGAGGGATCTCTTCAAAATAACATAAGTCTGAAGATAAAAGAAATAGGATAAGAGAGTAATGATCAGACCAAGGTAAGAAACGAGCGTAACATAAACTGTCAGGGAACAAATACAGGTATAGAATATACGTACTAAATGACTGTTAAAAATTAAGGGAGGTGTAACAAATATTAAAAATGTATTAAATTGCCTGTACAGCATCGCGTAGAGCATCGAAAACAAAACAGAGGAACTGGAGGCAATAATTCGGAGCGAGGAGCCAGATGTTTTCGGGGTAACTGAAACATGGTTACATGAAGAACAGGACTGGCAGTTCAATATTGCAGGATATGACGTATTTAGAAACGACAGGGAAGGAAGGGGGAGCTGTAATAATTAGAGACAATTTAATGGCAAGAGAACAAAAGAGACATTATTAATATTAGGATAGAAACAGAATCCATGTGGATTGAGACAACGAATATGAAGTGATGAACCGCGGTAATAGAGGTATACTGCAGACCAGCTAATAATGGAAGGCAAGTTGAGGAAGAAATATGTCCGCAACTCTATGAAATGAGTTAAAAACAACGAATAATAATCATGGGACATTTCAACTACCCCCAAATAAACTGACAGGAAGAGGTAGGGAAAGGGGAAAGGGAGATGTTGTTTTTACAGTGCGTGCAGGTCTCCTTTCTTACTCAGTATGTGAGAAGCCCAACAAGAGAGGAATCACTGCTGGATCTAGGAATTGGAAAAGAACCGGATCATTGGGGAACATGTAGGCAATAGCGATCAGATCATTATAAGATTCAAAATAATGATTGATAAAGGCATAAGTAAGACAAAGACCAAAGTAATAGATTGGAAAAAAGGTAATTTTGAGGGGATGAGAATGGAACTGGTCAAGATAAACTGGAAGAAATGTAGAAACACGAAGAGTGAGAACAGCAGTCGGAAATATTTAAAATGGTGATCAGTAGAGAGAAGGAGAAATATATCCCTCTCAAAAACAAACGCAACTAGCCAATAATGAAACACCATGGATGAATAAGGAGCTGAGGGTAAAAATGAAACGAACGAAAAATACATCTTCTAAGTATGTAGACAATAAAGGAGAAGATGACAAAAGGGAATGAGAAGAGATTAGGAAAAATGTCAAATAATAATTCGGAAAGCAAAGAGGAACTACGAAATTAAAGTATCAAGGAATGTTAAAAAAAATAATTAAAGTATTCTACAAACACATAAATAACAAAATATAAACCAGGATAAGGGTAGGGCCACTAAGGGATGCACAAGATAAGCTCACAGATAATGGCAGCTAAATGGCAGAAATATTGTTTCGTTAATTTGCCTCAGTATTTAGCACGGAGACTGATAAGGTGGGTATGATATTAAATGAAACACCATGAATGAATAGAGAGCGAATGGTAAAATTGAAACTAAAGAGAACGGATCTAAAGATATCGAAGATAGAAGGGGTGGAGATAATTGATAAACTAATCAAACTTAGAGAGGATACATTAACGATTTGGACTCAGGAATTTCAAAATGTGGGGAATTCACAAATCTGGGAGGTGCAGTTAATAGAAAGGCATAATGTGTCAACATGAACGAAGACATGAATAAACTTACAGAATGGGTGTGTAATTGGCAAATTAATTTTAATATAGATAAGTGTGAGGTGATGCATTTTGGGAGGTAGATTAAGGAGGTCACATATTGCTTGGATAATAAGAGTCTAAATGGAGCACTGGAGCAATGGGTTCTAGGGGTACTGATACAAAATTACTAAAAGTAATGACGCAGGTTAATAGGGCGATAAAAAAGGCAAACCAAACATGGGTTTTATTTCGAGAGGGATAGAATTGTAAAGGAGAGCAGTTATGTTAAATTTGTATGTAACCTTGGTTAGACCACACTTGGAGCACTGTGCACAGTTCCGGCCTAAATATTATTAAATGGAGAGTAGGCAAAAAAGTTTCAAGAATGATCCCAGGACTGAGGGAATATAATTATCAGGAAAGGCTAAACTGGCTGGGGCTCTTTCCTCTAGTAAAGAGAAGGCTGAGAGCTAACGTGACAGAGATCTTGAAGAAAATTAACGAATTTGGTCGGGTGGACGTGGACAAAATGTTTCCATTTGTGGTGGAGTCCAAAACTAGAAGTTATCAATGTATGATCGTCACTAATAAATCCAATAGGGAATTCAGGAGTAACTTCTTTACCCAAAGAATAATAAGAATGTGGAACGCGCTACCTCAAGGAGTAATTGAGGCAAATAGCATAGATGCATTTAAGGGGCAGCTAGACAAGCACAGTCGGGGGAAAGGAACAGAAGGTTGTGCTGATAGGGTCAGAAAAAGTAGGCGGGAACAGTTTTGTGTGGAGCATAAATGCCGATAGGCCTGTTTCTCTGCTGGACACTCGATGTGACTCGATATAAGTATTGGAGATGTTTAGAATATTGCAATGATTGCTGAGATTTTTTCCCAATTTTATTAATTCCCAGCAAATTGAAAATAACTAAACCCGCGATACATTCTCTGCCGAGATTGTATATATAATAAAAGGCATGTGTCGAGTAGAAAGCAAGAAACCCGCCATTTAATTTATTAAAGGGCGAGAGTACATATATTCGCACTGAGCGCCAGATGTGTATCGCAGCTGTTAACCACAGGTCAGGGACCCCGTCCGCCTTTAGATTTAACATAAAAAGAAAATCAGAAGCCACTCGGCCCGTGCGGATTGGACAGTAAATTCTGTTCACTCCATCAGCTCTGTGCTGTTCTAAGTGTGGAGTTTAATGTGACGAATTTGTCTTTTATTTTATTCCTTCACTCTCTATTTTCTGGGTGGAGTGTGAAAGAGGTTCGGTTTGGTGGCTAAACGTTAAATGAATGATCTGAACATTGTTTATTCTGATTGTAGATTTCTCGGAGACTCAGCGGGAGTTCAGTTGTTAGTTTTCTGATAATTCGGAAGCTGAAGAGCCAACTTACCAAATGAAGAGAGAAGACAATAAATGAACAACATCAACAAAGTGAAAGGAAGAAAGAGATGGAATCTGAGTGTTTAATCACTGCTCCGGGTTTAAGATCATTTGCAGACAACTGTTTATAATTGATCGCGTGGCGTAATGGATGAGGCGTCTGATATTTGTTAGTGTGCTTGATATCAATCAGAAAATTTCGAGTTCTACTGCTGTTGTTTTATACACTGGGTGAAAACGTGTTTTACCTTGCCTGGAACTGTTTCACACCCGACCATTTCTAACAGCCCCTGACCTGATGCAACGAAAATACATTAACAAATCGACACAAAAACACACAGCAATTACATTTATGGAACGCCACAGCCCGCCCCCAATCGCTTCACAGACAATTAATTATATCTTAACTATCATAGAAGGTACAGCAAAGGAAGAGGTCATTTGGCCCATCGTACCGATGGCGCCTCTTTGAAAGAGCTATCCAATTAATCCCATTCTATTCCCCTGTTCTTTTCCCAGAGCTCTGCAAATGTTCAGTGACGGAGTTGATCAATTGTCTCTGTGATGCAATCAGTCAGCGCGTTGTGCCATTCATTTAAAATGTTGTTGTCGATTCAAGCCCCTCCAAGGACGGGTCTTTCGAGTTTATTTATAACGTTCACAGTCTGACAATTTCACCTTTTCAATGTGCCTTTTGGCTGCACCGTTGTGCTGAGTACAGGTTAAGTTGCGGCACCTCCCGCAACAAAAGTCCCGAGAAACATCTGCCTCCCGCCCATAAACACTCTTGTCACCGGCACCGAGACATCCGGGATCTCCTCTTCCTCTCGCCCCTTAAACACACTGGTCACCGGCGCCCACAGTCCCGGGACGTCCTCTACCTCCCGCCCCATTAACACACTGATCACCGTCACTAACAGACCCGAGATCTCATCTGCTTCCCGCCCCATTTACACAATGGTCACCGGCATCGACATACCCGGGATCTCCTCTACCTCCCTGCGATTAACACACTGTTCACCGTCACCAACAATCTCGCGATCTCCTCTACCTCCCGCCACATTCAAACACTGGTCACCGGCACCTACAGATCCGGGACCTCTTCTACCTCCCACCCATTAACACACTATTCTCTGGCACCTGCAGTCTTCCTATCTCCCCAACCTGCGGCTCTTTAAACACACTGTTCACCGGCACCTGGCATTGTTGTTTATTTTATTGCCTTTTAATTATTTCAAAATTGTCAAACATTTGGTTCAATTACTAGCCAAATATTATTTTACAACTTGAGATACAAACTTTGACAAACGCTGCAATATGAGTTCATCAATACCCTCAGGTTATAAAGGGTTCAGTGTTTGCAGAATAAACACATCCTGTTTTGTGGAATCACGGTCTGGTGGGGAGAGAATCAGACACCGTATGACACATAAATGATTCAGTTTATCGAAAATCTTCATATCTTCTCATTATTTGATGAATTTAACAATTTGAATGAAGGGATATTTCACCACATTGTTCAACTGCTTTCTGAATTTAGACTGTGTCACCGCATAAATACAAGCGTTTGTGCAGCAACTCAGGAGCTGGAGAATGAATCCCAGTTCTTGTACAAACACAGGTAGAAATATAGATCTAAATCCCAAAAAACACATCCTGTGCCATATAGTAAACACCATAAACACCACCCATAACAGTATAAAGTTCCCTGATATAACAAACAGTAAAACTATGGATTTCCTTCGGCTCTCCATCTCTGGGTCAATGGGACTCTTCCCACTGCTGTGACTCCGGAGTCTCCTGCGGGCTCGGCTGGCAAATAAAATGTGCCTGACGGTGAAAGCATTGAGCAGCAGAACCAGAACAAATGGGACACCAGGGATGAGAATATTATGAATAAATTCAATTGCTCCCCACACCGGGGAAGTTAGAACATTGTCTGTTATATCGCAAAACCAGGGGGAATTACGCGGGGTATATAGACCAGTGAACATAAAGTACCAGGAGATGTTCTTTAAACAGCTCAGCACAGTCACTGTTCCGAGAACCACAGATGCCGTTTTCTCGGTGCAATATTTAATTTTCAGCTTCTGACAACAAATGGCCACAAATCGATCAAAGGTGAAAGTGACGGTGAACCAGATAGAACAGTCTGTGGCTGCGAAAAGCAGGACGGCGTTGATATTACACACGGGAATGAGGAACCTGAAATCAAACTGTGCAGGATAAACAATTAGAATGTGTCTGAGTATCAGATCGATGATAACGACCAGTAGATCCGCCGCTGCCATGGCCACCAGGTAGTGAGTGACACATTTGGAGAGACCGCATGTTCCCCGAGACAGGATCACAATCGTCACTAAATTAACTGTTAGGAAGGGAAATGAAGAGGGAATATATAGATCAGACTGGGGTGCCCTGTGTATATTAATACCGTCTCTAAGTCCACTGTAAATATTAGTAACGTCTCTGGTTTCGCTGTAAATGTTTGTACCGTCTCTCGCTCCACTGTAAATATTAATACAGTCTCTGGATTCACAGTAAAAAGTAATACGGTCTCTGGAACCCCTCTAAATATAAGTACTCTCTCCAGATCCCCTGTAAACATTGGTACCGTCTGTGTAACGCCTGTAAATATTAGAACCGTCCCTGCTCCGCCTGGAAGTATTAGTACCGTCTCCGGAACTTCTGAAAGTATTAGAACTGTCTGGTTCCCCTTTAAATATTAGAACAGTCTCTGGATCCCTGATATATATTTGTAACATCGCTGGAAAGCACATAAATATTAATACCGACTCTGGGTCCTCCTGCAAATATTAGTACTGTCTCTGGTTCCCCTTTCAATATTAGTACCGTCCCTGCATCCTCTATAAATATTGGTAACATCCCTTTATCCCTTGTAATTATTAGTGCTGTCCCTGGTTACGCCAATAAATATTAGTCCCGTTTCTGCATCCCATCTAACTATTAGTACCTGCTTTGCATCTCTTGTAAATATTCGTACCGTCCCTGTAGCCCTCTAAATATTCGTACCATCTCTGGATCCCTGGTAAATATTAGTACCTAATCTGGATTATCTATAAATAGTAGAACCGTCTCTGGTTCTCCTGCAAATATTCGTACCATCTCTTGATCGCACTGTAGACATTAGAACCATCTTTGGATCCCTATAAATATTCGGACTATCTCTGGAAACCACTGTGAATATTAATGCTCTCTCTGAAATCGCTATAAATATTGGCATAGTCTCTGGTTCCCCAGTAAATATTCGTACCATCTCTGGACCCCTGTAAATATTAGCACAGTCTCTGCATCCTCTGTAAATATTAGAACCGTCTCTGGATCACCTGTAAATATTAGTAACTTCTCTGCATTGCATTGTAACTATTAGTGCCGTCTCCGGATCCCTTGGAAATATTAGCGACTTCACTGGATTCCACTGAAAATATTAGTACCTTCTCTTGATTCCCTTGTAAGTATTAGTAATTCGCTGCAACCCAATGTAAGTATTAATGCCGTCTCTGGATAACACTGTAAATATTAATACTTTCTCCGGATCCCCGGTAAATAGTAGCACCGATTCTGGATCTTCCTGTAAATATTAGTACTGACTGTGCATCCCCTGTAAATATTAAAACCATCTCTGGATCGACTTTTAAATATAAGTATAAACGCAATGTAAAGTCTTCTACAAGTATGGAAAAGCGAAGAGAGGAGCAAAAGTAAACGTTCGTATATTAGAGGCTGTATCTGTCTTCACAGTAGAAGACAATAAAAGCATATAAGAAATAAAGGGAACTAAGGGGCTCATGAGAATGAGGAACTTAAAA
Organism: Heptranchias perlo; assembly: GCF_035084215.1. Lineage (NCBI taxonomy): Eukaryota > Metazoa > Chordata > Chondrichthyes > Hexanchiformes > Hexanchidae > Heptranchias > Heptranchias perlo. The sequence continues at coordinate 4,547,614 of NW_027139559.1, forward strand.
GAATTAATATCAGTGGAGAAAAAGTACACGAGAAACTAATGGGACTAAAAGCAGATAAAGCCCCTAGACCTGATGGCCTATATCCTCGTGTTCTAAAAGAGGTGGCTGCAGACATAGTGGATGCATTGATTATGACCTTCCAAACTGCCCTACATTGTCAAACGGTCCCAGCGGATTGGACGGTAACAAATGTAACCCCGCTGTTCAAGAAAGGGGTGAGAGAGAAAACAGGTAACTTCGGGTCAATTAGCCTGATATCAGTCGTCGGAAAAATTCTGGAATCCATTGGTAAGGAAAAGGTAACATGGCACTGAGGACATCATAATGTGATAAGGCAGAGTCAACGTGGTTTTATGAGAGGGCAATCGTTTTTGACAAAGTTATTCGAGTTTTTTTGAGAATGTAACTAGAAGCGGAGACACATGGGATTTTCAAAAGGCATTCGAATCGGTGCCACATAAAAGGTTGTTCCGCAAGGTCAGGGTTCATGGGGTTGGGGGCAACATATTAACATGGATTGAGTTATGGATAACGGACAGAAAACAGGGAGTAGTAATAAACGTCCCATTTTCAGGTTGACAGGCTGCAACTAATGGGGTACTAAAAGGATCGGTGCTTGGGCCTCGGCTATTTGCACAATATGTTAATGACTTCAAGGATGGGACCGAGTGTAAAATGTCCAAGTTTGCTGACGATACAAAGCGAGGTGGGAAAGTAAGCTGTGAGAAGGACACAAAGATTCTGCAAAGGGATATAGACAGGTTAAGTGAGCGGGCAAGAAAGTGGCAGATGAATTATAATGTGGGGACATGTGAGGTTATCCATTTTGCTGGGAAGAATAGAACAACAGGATATTGTTAAATGGTGAGAAACTCGTAAATGTTGGTGTTCAGAGAGATGTGAGTGTCCCTGTACAAGTAACACAAACAGTTAGCATGGAGGTACAGCAAACAATTGGAAAGCAAATAGCATGTTGGCCTTTATTGCAAGGGGGTTGGAGTACAAGTAAGGAAGTCTTACTACAATTGCACAGAGCTTTGATGAGATTGCACCTGGAGTACTGCGTACAGTTCTCGTCTCAATATCTAAGGAAGGACAGACTTGGAGGCGGTGCAACGTAGGTTCACTAGATTAATCCCGGGGATGAGATGGCTGTCGTATGAGGAGAGTGACGAGACCGGATTCTTTACTCTTAGTCTGGTTCAGCAAAAACTGAAAGCGAATACACTTGAAAGTTTGAACACAATTTATTAGCTGCAGCTGACCCTATCTATAGAATTGATTTCAACTCTTGACAGAGTCTGGTCAATCTCATAGAACAGGCAATTTACACAGTCAAAGTTCACACAATTATACATTTTCAGAGTGGGGAGGGACATGAGTAGCAAGGGGTTAAAACCAATCATAAGCTGAGTCTGGGCAAGCCATACTAACTGACATAATGACCGACCACTCACAGGTGATACCTGTTCATACGTAGATCACAGGAAAGGGAGTCTCACTTATCTCAGGCCTGGGATGTTTTTCGACCTTGTCCGAAATAAGGATCCATTCATTAGGTAGCTGCAAAACAACACTCCCTACACCTGCTTACCCCAGAATTCAGCTTATCATATCGCTTTGCTTGATTCATAATAAAGCATACATTTTCATACAGGAAATTAATAACATAAACGAATGATCAAGGATAAACTCATTTGAAAAGCTCATTGTTCTAATTCTAGCTAGCAAAATGGGACACTTATATTAACCCTTGGTTTACCATACTGCCATTTTGTTATGGAGGCATCTTATTGAGCTACTGAAAGCTTACGACATATGCATTTCATTGGAGGGGCACCTCGTAGATATTCTCATTCCCCCCTTTTATCATTTATGATAACTAATCTTTGCTCAATCAACAGTTCTGATTGGTCAAGGCTCTATACTCGGATTTGGTTGATGGCTATCTTGCAGACAATTTTGATGCTAAGAACGGTTATGGCGAAAATGAGTATTGCTGCAATTAGGATAACCAATCCATGCACTAGATACGCTCCCCATGAGGTACCGAAAAGCCAGTCTAACCAACCCTCCCTTGGGGTTTGGCGTAATTTCTTTACTTCGTCCCGTATGTGCTTAGCCAGATTAGTTATATTTTCTGAGTTATCTGGTATGTAGGTGCAGCACTCTGATCCAATCAGCGCCCATGTTCCCCCTTTTTCGGCCAACAGATAGTCTAGAGCCATGCGATTTTGCAAGGCCACTGTACGCATGGCTATCATTTCGGCGTTAATGTCCTGCAGTGCGTCTGCTGTTTCATTAGCTACCTGTTCTAAGACGGAAGCGATAAGCCGAATTTCCTTGATTGTCCTGCCAACCCCATACCCAGGGAACAAAATAGCGAAGTATCGTTCTGTCTCTGTGATTTCCCTTTTGGGTCGGTAATGGCGATGATCTGCTAGGGAGGGCAAGTGATGGATGTATGGGACCACATATCCCAAATAGCAGGACCCAGTCCATTTCTGAGGTAACCATGGGTATGCCTTATGGCCGCATATGAAATGTACCATTATAGGCTGTCAGATTGGAGGGCAATTCCGTGAATGGGGGCACCCCGTCTGGTCCCAGAGGTTGTTCCCCCCCCCCCCCCCCGGAGTCTGTGCTGCAATACTGACCCATTTCCGCAGCCGGTCCATTGGACGGTACTGGGGCTGGCATACATTGTCTCATTGATGTATTGAGTACAACTGCTCCATCCCATTACGAGTCCACCCGTGGTGTTTTTAGAGAGGCATATTACCCCCTGAGGCCTTGACGTGTTGGTGAGCATCAGGAATGGGGGCTTATAGGTACGATTGTAATTGGGTTGGTACCACCCCTTAAATTTGATCCCACACTTGGTGTGGTTGGTGTATTTTCTCCATTGCTCCCCCACTGGAACTGGCACTGTTAAATCGTATGCTCGTACATAGCCATTGTCTCTAATGCCGTTCCCGTCAGTTTCATTCCGATTTATCACCCATTCTGCCATTTCTGGGGAAGTTAGGGGAATCGGCCTTAGAGGGATACCTCCCTTGGAATGGGTAGGGATATGGGAGCACACCCAGCAGGAGGACATGTTTCAGCTTGGGAATAGAGATGAGACATACAGAGAAAAGTATTTAAATACAGTCCCCTAGACACCCGAGTCACAGAGCGCCTGATCCCTCCTTTAGAGCATGGATCTGGGGCTGGGAATTCATTTTCGTTTCGGTGGCAAACAAAATCAAATTTGCATTTAGTCCGGTAACATGGTAAGTGACTGTTCCTTTGTTGTGCTCCCAATATCAGCGTGCGGTAGGGCTGCCGCAAGAGCCCGGTAGAGGCGTCCACCTGAGTGACGTTCCATATTCCGAATCCATCTGGGTCGTTGCATCGAAGTACGTCTCCTGAGCATAGGTGGTATATGTGTTCAGGCTGGTCGCGCTGACAGGTATCCTGTTTGTTCACTCCCAGGGTCAAGCAGAGTAGAATAGAGGAGATCCGTAGTAAGGCTTTCATGGCTGGTCACGGCACCTGTATAGGAAAGATTTCTTGAAAGAAAAGAGAAGTTAGCATTTTAAATTTAAAACGTGGGACTGATAGTTTTACAATGGTGGAGGTGAACCCAAGCACTCTTCCCCTCCACTTTCACAGCGGTAGGGGTGGTGAGTAAGACTTGATAGGGCCCCTCCCAACGAGGTTCCAGTCCTTTCCTTGTCCAATTCCTGATTAACACATACATTCCAGGTTCGATTTTAGATGGACTGGCTATAGGAGGAAGTTCGATGTAGGCAGCTCGTACCCGAGAGTGAAGGCGTCTCAATGCCTTAGTTAATGACAAAATATAGTTAGTCATTTCTGTTGTCATGTGGTGAAAATGGACAGTCTTCGGAACGTTTTGATTCCACGGGGTCTTGAGGGGTCGACCGTATATAATTTCAGCAGGACTTAACCGCATTGCCCCAGCCGGGGTAGTACGTATCTGAAATAAGGCTATAGGAAGAAGTTTGAGCCAAGTAGTACCAGTCTCAGCCTGTAGCTTGGCCAGTTTATTTTTCAAAGTCTGGTTAGCACGCTCAGCCAACCCAGCGGCCTGTGGCCTGTAGGCACAATGTAGCTGTTGTTTGATGCCCATCTGGGTGCAGAATTCCTTATTCACCTGGCCTACAAAATGAGGGCCGTTATCTGAACTCAATTGATTTGGGATTCCGTATCTAGGAATGATCTCATTCATCAGAACTTTTACAACAGTGGAGGCTTTATTATCCGTTGTCGGATAGGCCTCTATCCATTTACTAAATACATCAACAATAACTAAAACATATTTATGAACCTGACATCTTTGCAGCTCAATGTAGTCCATTTGGAGGGTCTCAAAGGGACCTTCAGGTAAAGGGGTTTTTCCCTTTTCGCAAGACACTGCCTTTCCAGGGTTGTGTTTCTGACAAATAAGGCAACGACTGCTGATGCCCTGGGCTAGGGCTTGCAACCTAGGATGCCACCAAGTGGCCAGCAGTGTATCGCCAGCAGCTTTGGCCCCACAATGAGTTGCAAAATGCACACATTCAATAACCCATACTGCTAATTCATCCGACATACAAGTCTGCCCCGCAGTGGTAAGCCACAATTTAGACACACAGTCATAAGTACAACCGAGTTGTTCCCACAATTTCTTGTCACAGCCAGGAGCGTCCTCCTGTAACTTAATGACGTCTTGGATGGTTGGCATTGGTTTTTCAGAGGGAGACTTGCTCTTGCTTGAGCTTTTAGTCTGACTCATCATTCTAGGGACAACCACCCTCTGTGTCTGGGAAGCTTCCTTTGCTTCCCGATTAGCATATCTATTCCCTATATCTACTGAGGTCTGTCCTTTCGTGTGGGCGGAGCATTTCATAACCGAGATCTGTCTTGGTAGCATAAGGGCTTGTAATAAATCTGAGACTAACTTCTGATGGGAAATCTGCGTACCTGCAGAAGTCAGAAATCCCCTGTTTTTCCATAACTGTCCAAAATCGTGAACTACCCCGAAAGCGTATCTCGAATCTGTATAGATGTTCACTCTCAAGTTTTTTCCTAAAATGCAGGCTCTTATTAATGCAAACAGTTCCGCTTGTTGGGCAGAATATGGAAATTCAAAAGCAGCAGATTCAATAGTTTCACGGTATTGATTCACGATTGCATATCCCGAAAGTTTCTCCCCAAAGGAACCAATAGAGGCACTCCCATCTACATACATAGTTAAGTCTGGATCCTTTATTGGGACATCAGACAGATCGTCTCTGACAGAGGTGTCTTCCTTAATTAAAGATAAACAATCGTGTCCTGGGTCAGTTTGTTCAAAGGGTGGTTCTGTGAGAAAACATGCTGGGTTGATGGTAGTACAATGTTTATATTGCAGCTTAGGATTATTCAGCAGATATATCTCATACTTATTTTGTCGGGCCATGGTAAGATGTTGAGTCTGCAGCTGTCCTAATAATGCAGTCACCGAGTGTTAACTGTATACAGTGATGTCCTGTTGTAAAGTCAGATTAGCAGCCGACTGCAGGCTATTGTAAATGGCCGTTAAAATCTGAGTACAAACTGGATGTCCCAGTGCTACCGGGTCTAGCTTCGAAGAGTAGTACGCTACCGGTCAATGCTTGTCTCCATGTTTTTGAGTCAGAACAGCAGTCGAGCAATCAGTGAGGATAGTACAGTACAACTGAAAGGGTCTGTCGTACAGGGGTCTCCCCAATGCGGGTGCTTGTGACAAAGCTGCCTTTAATCTCTTGAATGCCTCTAAAGCTTCGGAATCTAGTTGAAATTCGCCCTCTTTGTTGGTATATGGCGTTAATAATTTAGTGTCCAAGGCAATATTAGGGATCCACTGTCTGCAATAGTTTACCATTCCCATCCACTGCCGTACCTCCTTTGCAGTGCGAGGTACAGGGAATTGTCAGATTGGTTCAATCCTGCTTCTTTCTAAGCCTCGCTCAGTTGCTGAGAGCAAGACGCCAAGAAACTTAACCCTCTGTTGGGCCACCAGTACTTTCGACTGGGATACTATGTACCCTAGCGAGGATAAGTGATTTAGCAGTTGGGCATTTTAAAGTCAATGTCTGTAATTGCTCCTGTAGGCATCTAGAAAACAACGTTGGGGAGTTAACGAAACCTTGTGGCAGTCGGGTCCACGTATATTGCTGTCCCTTGTAAGTGAAGGCAAAAAGATACTGGCTCGATGGGTCAAGCGGCAAGGCGAAAAAGGCATGTTGGAGATCAACTACTGCAAAGATTTTAGCTGCTGCCGGGACTTGAGCCAGAATATGGGCCGGATTGGGTACAAGTGCGTGTAGCGATTGTACAATAGCATTAATAGATCGTAAGTCCTGTACTAATCTGTACTGGTCTGGTTTCCCTGGCTTCGGAACTGCAAGGATGGGCGTGTTACACGGGGACTGACATTTAATCAAAATCCCTTGCTTTAATAATCCAGCGATCAGTTTGTCAATGCTTGGTATTGCCTGTTGCTTTAGTGGATATTGTCGAATAGAGGGTAATGCAACATTGTCCTGCAGGGCCACATGAATAGGAGTCATCTTAACGCATCCTACCTGTGTGGGGTCCTCTGCCCACACTTGCGGATTGACATATTCTGGTTTTTCTTTGCCCACATGGTGGTGCAGTTGTGCCTTTGGTGTCTGATAAAACAGAATAGTCCGGCCATTTGACAGGATCTGCTTCTGCCGGTTATTTGGATCAGCTTGTTTGACTGCCCGATTTTCCATGGGTCCTAGATTCCTCGCATGGTGCGGGTAATTCACCTCCCGGTTGATATGTGGGGCTCGTTTTATTTCAAAGTATCCTGGATCCCATCCCATTGTTTTTGCAGCACGTCGAGCGATGTAACCTATAATAGGTGCTTCCTTCCATAACTCTGAGGGGATCTGAACATACTCTGCTCTCCCTTCTGGTCCTGTAACCATAGCTCGACGGATAACTTCCCATTCCGTTCCTACATAGCTTCGGTAAAAGTCCTCCAATTCCTTATTCTTCCCACTCATATCGTAAGCCAAGGTTACATGAAGGGGACCCTCATCCTTAAAATCTAGAGACCACCATTGTGGGGTGATAGAAACATAACACTGCCTTTTGGGGGCCCATGGTTTCACAGTCAGTCCTTTGTCCCCGCACTCAATGCTCAGGCGAAATGTACAGAGCAAGTCTCTCGCCATGAGGTTACAGTCTAGTCCACTTGTGATTATAAATTGGTGTTTTACTGAGTCATTTCCAAAATATACTTCCACTGGTTTAGATATCGGGTATTGGTTCACTTGTCCCTGGAAACCAGACAGACTCTGTCTTTGCCCGGACTCAGGGAGATTGAGCTCCGATCGGACAGATGACATAGTTGCTCCGGTGTCTACTAAGAATGTATGTGGGTTTCCTTCGATCATTAATGACAGAACGGGCTCCTGTTCTGACTGGATCCCGTTCACCACAAGGTGAGCTGGTCAATACTGGGGGAAGGGATTATTTTGGGAAAAGTCCGTATATCTTCCTCGTCCTTGACTCCCTTGCCAACCTCCTCTTCGCTGCCCCTGCATCTGTTCCCCTTTTTGTTGTCTACGGGAGGGACATTCCTTGCTCCAGTGGCCCCGCTGACCACAATTGAAACAGCCATCTGACCCTGTCTGTCTCCCTCCTCCTCTTCTCGGTTCAGAATTACGTCTCGGGGGAACATAGGGTGGGCCATAATTAGGGGCGGTTGGTCCGTTAGGATGTGTAACATATCCATTCCCTTCCCTGTCCACCCATCCTGGGACACAAGACTGAGGCTCCATCTGATATCCTGTTATGAGTTTTGGCTCTTCCTTTTTAATCACATACTCAGTCTTGACCCTAACTTGGGCTTGACCTTCCTGGTGCTTATTATTCGTCCAGTATTATTTTACTGCCCTATTCATCTGGGTGGGAGTATTCTCTGACAAGTTCATATTATTAGTCTTAATTGCTTGAGCAACCTGACTCGGTAGGCAGTTCAATAACATAACACAGTACTGTGGCGAGTCATTTTTGTCACGGTATGCTACATCCCCTGACTGATTCTGATATATTTCAGAGAATCTTTCCAAATATTCTTCTGCTCCCTCTCCCTTTTTAGGCTTGGTGTCTAAGATCTTGCTTATGTCAACTGTTTTTTGTAGAATAGCACTAAGGGCAGGAAAAATACACTGCTGGCGGTGTTCATCATTTGCTACCTGTTCCACCAGTGCGGCATGATTCTGATAGGTGAACTTTGCTAGGAATTTAGTATGTTCAGCAGGGGTTAAAACTTGCTGTATTAGCGACCATAAGTCCCTTGATTCGGCATTATAGACGCAAATGGTAGTCCGAAGAAAGTCCACGAATGAGGTAGGTGCTTGTTTTCTATCCGGTATCCCGGTTAGAATGGCCATTATTTCGTGGGGTCTCCATGGACAGTACACATTTATCGTTTGGGGGTTGTCAGCGTCTCCGGCGTTAGCCGCGACATAGGCGGGATTCGGCACCTGTCTCATTGGTAACTGACGAGGGGTCGGTTCATATCTAACTAGTGTCTCAGTATTACGTCTTGAGTCTAGTGATATCAAGTCGTCACCCGGCTCTCTAGTGTCTGTGTCTCTAAGTCCCTGACTGTCCAGTCTCAGCTGCTGTCCGGAACTAGGTGGGTTGGCTGAGGGTTTAAAAGTTGGAGCCAATAAGCCCTTAGTTTGACTTCTGGTACGGGAGGAGACTGGGGAAACAATTTGAGGCGTTATGACAGCGGTTTGAACAACCGGTCTCGGAGCTGCTGAGGGATAGAGGCTACTGTATGCAGGAGGAGCACTAGGACCCTGGGGAGTTACATGGGACCTGAAGTTCCATTCATCGAATTCATCGTCTTCCCCGGTCAAAGCCATGCCAACCATTGGATGACGTAATCCACTCCTATCAAGTGTTTTAGACTCGACCGAAGTCTTTTCAGACTCCCGTTCTGCATGAGCACATTCTTTTTCTAGGAGTTCTGCAGACTTAACTATTCCTCCTTCAGTGAGTCCTATTCCTAACTTTAACGCGTTATCTTGCCAGCTGGCTCATACTGACGCTCCTCTGAATTCCTGACAGTGCTGTTTCCATAAAGCAATTAACCCTTTGGCTGGTTTACCTCCGTTATTTTTCCAAATTAGTTCCTCAGCCTTAGTGACGGCATCTAGGTTTTTATTGCCCCCCAATGGCCATTCCTCATTGCCCAGTCTTTTATTCAGCCCCCCTGACAACTGTCTTAATTGTTTTACCTTGTCTGGATATTTTTCACACAAAATTTGTAAGGGACTTCCCGGTTCCGTAGTGACATCCAAACAATTACCCATCTTATCTTGTTTTGTTACCCTTAGTCGACCAGTTAACACAACTGTATTGGTCGCTACCCAGTCAAGTCAACTAGTTAACGCTACCGTATGTCGCCACCCAGTTACTTACTGGATTTAATGATGGTCCTGACTGCTTGTGCCTCACAATCCTAAGTGCCCTTTGTGCCTACACCCACTTCAGGGTCCTGACCTTCGCCTGGAGGATCTCCTCTCTTAACAGCCAGTCTAAGGCGGGGTGTGTGACAGGCACTTCCTTCTGTAGTCGATCAGCACAAGCAATCAGTTCCTGTTTGTACCCAATCCCCAAGGATTCAAAGTACTGGTTTATACCCAATCACCAGAGACTTGAAACCTAACCCTTAGTGATATTGATCACTGACCCACCGTGTTCAAAGGTCCTGTTTATATCCAATCACCAGGAACTCGAACCGAGTGATATTTTGATCACTAACGCACCGTATTCGCACTTCCTGTTTATTTTCAATGACCAGGAACGCGAACTGGACTCAGTGATGTTTGTTGATCACTGACCTACCGCTTCAGAGTTTCGGTTTATACTCAATTACCCGGAACTCAAAGCTTGACCTAGTGGTATGTTGATTACCACTCCCTCAGTCCCCTGACTGAACCTTAGTGATATTAATCACTAACCGATATCCGTGTATTCGCCAGACTAAGTACGAGGCTGAATCTCGTAAGGACGCCACGCAAGAGTTAGCGATGGGACGATTCGTCGTCAGACGTGACAGATTTAGGAAAGCCGGAGTGGTAAAGAAGTGTTTACTCACCCGGGGCGCCCTCTCCTTCGTCCGTGTCCAAGACAATTCGTCTCTTACGCCGCGAACTCTCGGCGATCGACCGTTGAGATCCCGGACCCGAGCCCCCAAATGACGATACCGGATTCTTTCCTCTTCGTCTGGTTCAGCAAAAACTGAAAGCGAATACACTTGAAAGTTTTAACACAATTTTATTAGCTGCAGCTGACCCATCTATAGAATTGATTTCAACTCTTGACAGAGTCTGGTCAATCTCATAGAACAGGCAAATTACATCGTCAGAGTTCACACAGTTATACATTTTCAGAGTGGGGAGGGACATGATTAGCAAGGGGTTAAAACCAATCATAAGCTGAGTCTGGGCAAGCCATACTAACTGACATAATGACCGACCACTCACAGGTGATACCTGTTCGTGCGTAGGTCAAAGGAAAGGGAGTCTTGCTTATCTCAGGCCTGGGATGTTTTTCGACCTTGTCTGAAATAAGGATCCATTCATTAGGTAGCTGCAAAACAACACTCCCTACACCTCCTTACCCCAGAATTCAGCTTTATCGTATCTCTTTGCTTGATTGATCATAAAGCATACATTTTCATACAGAAAATTAATAACATAAACGAATGATCAAAGAAAAGCTAATTGAAAAGCTCATTGTTCTAATTCTAGCTAGCAAAATGGGCCACTTATATGAACCCTTGGTTTACCATACTGCCATTTTGTTATGGAGGCATCTTATTGAGCTACTGAAAGCTTACTACATATGCATTTCATTAGAGGGGCACCTCGTAGGTATTCTCATATATATATTGTGAACAGCTGAGGCCCAAGCACTGATCCCTGTTGTGCCCCACTAGTCACTGCCTGTCACCAAGAAAAAGACCCATTTTTTCCTACTCTCTGTTCCCTGAATGTTGACCAATTTTCAATCCATGCCAGTATATTACCACCAATCCCATGTGCTTTGAGTTTTCCACATGGGACTTTGTCAAAGGCCTTCTGAAAATCCAAATAACCCACGTCCACTGGTTCTCCCTTATCTATTCTACCAGTTACATTCTCAAAAAACTCCAGTAGCTTTGTCAAACATGATTTCCCTTTCATTAATCCATGTTGACTTTGCCTAATTCCGTTGATAGTATCGAAGTGTCCTGTTATCGCAACCTTTATATCAGACTCTCGCATTTTCCCTACTATTGATGCTCGGCTAACCGGTCTGTAGTTCCCTATTTTCTCTCTCCCTCCATTTTTAAATAATGGGATTAGATTTGCCACCCTCCATTCTTCAGGAGCTGTTCCATACTGTATAGAGTGTTGGAAGGTGACAACTAATGCATCCACTCTTACCATGGCTACCTCTATTAGTACTCTGGGATGTAGATTATCAGGACCTGGGGATTTATCGGCTTTAAGTACCATTAATTTCTCCAGCACTATTTTTTTCACTAATACTAATTTCATTTAATTCCTCCTTCTCACTCGTCTCTTGGTTCACTAGCATTTCTGGGAAGTTATTTGTGTCCTCTTCCGTCAAGACAGAACTAAAGTATTTGTTTAATTGCTCTCCAATTCCCTTGTTCCCAATCATAAATTCTCCCGTTTCTGACTGTAAGGGACCTACATTTGTCTTCACTAATCTTTTCCTTTTTACATACTTGTAGAAGCTTTTACAGTCCACTTTTATGTTCCTTGCAAGTTTACTCTCATACTCTATTTCTCCCCTCAATCAATCTTTTGGTCCTTTTTTGCTGAATGCTAAACTGCTCCCAATCCTCAGTCTTGCTACTTTTTCTGGCAACTTTATATCCTCTTTGGCTACAATACTATCCTTAATTTCTTTTGTTATCCATGATTGGGCCGCATTTCCTTTTGTGTTTTTGTGCCAGAACGGAATGTATAATTATTGCAATGCATGCATTTGTTCCTTAAATGTTAGCCATTGTCTATCAACTGTCATGCCTTTTAATGAAGCTTCCCAATCTATCATAGCCAACTCACTCCTCATACCTTCGTTGTTTCCTTTGTTTAGATTTAGGACCCTAATTTCGGATTGGACTACTTCACTTTCCGTCTTAATGAAGAATCCTATCAAGTTATGTCACTCTTGCCTAAAGGACCCTGCACAACAAGATTATTAATTAACCCCTTCTCATTGCACAATACCCAATCTAGGATGGCCTGTTCCCTTGTTGGCTCCTTAGTGTCCTTGTCTAAAAAAAAAATCTCGTACATACTCCAGGAATTCATCCTCCACAATATTATTGCTAATTTGGTTTGGCCAGTCTGTATGCAGCTTAATGTCATCCATGATTACTGTAGTAGCTTTGTTACACGCATCTCTAATTTCCTGTTTGTTCCCATCCTTTATATTACCACTATTGTTTGAAGGCCTATAGACAACCCGACCAGTGTTTTCTGCCTCTTGGTGCTTCTTAACTTCACCCAAACTGATTCTACATCTTGATTTTCTGAGCCAATATCCTTTCTCACTATTGTTCTGTTTTCATCCTTTACTAACAACGCCACCCCACCTCCTTTTCCTTTTTGCCTGTCCTGCCTAAATATCGAATACCCTTGCATAGGGCATCGGAAATGCAGCAGGGTGTTAACTGAAAGTTAAAAATGCACACGTTAACAATATACTATTACAGTGATATCAGGACCTCATATTACGAAGTCAGACTATCTTTGAAATAAGTTAATTCATGTTTTAAATTGAGGATATTCAGGCCTGTCCTACTACTGTATTGTAAGTAAATCCGTGTTGTGTACTTTATTAATATCGGGAACTAGAAATCAGAGGCAGTGAGGTCCAATTATATCATTGCGAGTTGGAAAGCTAAAGATAATAATCTTGGAAAAGAATATGCAAAAAAAAATTGCCGGATTGTCACAAAGATCCAATTGGTTCATCATTTCCCTTCAGAGATCGGAACCTGCTTCCGGGTCGGCGTCGGGTTATCAAAACGCAGCTCTCAGGTGTCTCGCCAGGAGTGTGCACTTCGACACACGATTCATTGAAGAACTAAACATACTAACGCAACTGGAAGACGTTTATGTCTCTAATAATATGAGTTTGGAATGTTTCGAGGAATCTAGGGCCACATAGTTATGTGACTGCTTTACATTAGGGAGCAGGAATGGGAATATGGCAGGTGTGGAGACCCTTTTACTGCGCATCCTTCTCAACTTGCCCTGTCACCTTCAAAGATTTGTGCACGTGCACCCCAGGTCTCTCGGTTCCTGCACCACCTTTAAAAGTGAACCATTTGTATCAAGTCATATACCATCCGGACTTGGAAATATATCGCAGTTCCTTTATCGTCGCTGGGTCAAAATCCTTGAACTCCCTTCCTAACAGCACTGTGGGAGAACCTTCACCACACGGACTGCAGCGGTTCAAGAAGGCGGCTCACAAACACCTTCTCAAGGGCAATTAGGGTTGGGCAATAATGCTGGCCTTGTCAGCGATGCCCACATCCCATGAACGAATATATATATATATATATATATATAACCTATTCTCATTCTTCCTACCAAACTACACCCCCTCACATTTCTCCGCGTTAGATTTCATCTGCCATGTGTCTGCCCATTTGACCCGTTTATCTATGTCCTCCTGAAGTCTGTTACTATCCTCCTCACTGTTTATTACATTTCCGAGTTTTGTGTCATCTGCAAACTTTGAAATTATACTCTCTATACCCAAGTGCAGGTCATCAATATATATCAAAAACTGCAGTGGTCATATTACCGACCCCTGGGGAACACCACTATATATTTCGATGCAGTCTGAAAAACAATATTTCACCACGACTCTTTGCTTTCTGTCCCTTAGCCAATTTCTTATTCAAGCTGCCACTGCCCGTTTAATCCAATGGATTTAATTTTGCAAAAGGTCTATGACGTGGCACTTTATCAAATGCCGTTTGAACGTTCATAAACACAACATAAACTGTACGACCTTCCTCAACCCTCTCCATTACTTCAGCAAAGAACTTCATCAATTTAGTAAAACACGATTTTCCTTTAACTAATCCATGCTGGCTGTCATTTATTCGCCCATGCTTTTTCCAAATGAAAATTAATTTTGTCTCCAATTATTCTCTCTGAATCTTTCCCCACTACCGAAGTTATACTGACTGGTCTGTAGTTGCCAGGTTTATCCCTCTTCCATTTTTTGAACAGGGGTGTAACATTTGTAATCCCCCAGTCCTCCCGCACCGCCTCCATATCGATGGAAGATTGGAAGATTGTGGCCGGAGCCTCCGCAATTTCCACCCTTACTTCCCTCAACAAATTAGAATGCATCCCCTCTGGACCGGGTAACTTTTCTACTTTGAGCGCTGCCAACTTCTTAAGTACCTCCTTATTATCTATTTTTATCCTTTCAAATTGCTCTACTACCTCCGCCTGCACTGTGACATTGGCAGCATCCTCTTCTTTGGTGAGGACAGATTCAAATTCCTCATTTAGTACTTCAGCCATGCCTTCGGACTCCACAAGAAGATCTCGTTTTCCCAAATCGGCCCCACCCTTCCTTTGACTATCCTTTTATTTTACATGTTTAGAATAGACTTTTGGGTTCCACTTTATGTTACCCGGTAATCTATTCTCATACATATTCTTTGCCCGTCTTATTTCCTTTTTCAGTTCTTCTCTGTACTTCCTGTATTCAGCTTGATTCTCCACTGTATTATGAGCCTAACATTTATCATCAGCCTCCTTTTTATGTTTCTTTTTAGTCGCTATATCCTTAATCATCTATTTCTAGCTTTTGATGCTTCCCCATTCCCCCTCGTGGGAAAGTGTCTCGTCCCCTTTCAACTCGCTGAAATGAGCCCTCCTCCAGTTGAGTATTTTCACATTTGATGTTCGTTGTCATTTTTCATAAGTAGCTCTTGATATTATGAACACTGTTTCCCAAATCCTCCCCCACTGAAACATGGTCCATTTGCGCCAATTCCTTCCCCAGTACTAGATCCAGCACTGCTTCCTTCCTCATTGGATTGGAAACATACTGGTCAAAAAGTTCTCTTGTACACATTTCAGAAATTCATCCCCCTCTTTTCCCTTTACATTGTTACTTTCGCAGACGAAACTGGGATAATTGAAGTCCCCCATTGTCACTACTCTATATTTTTTGCACCTTTCTGCAACTTGCCTGCAGATTTGTTCCTCTATCTCCTTCCCACTATTTTTTGGCCGACACTATACACCCAGTATCGTAATATCTTCTCTTTTTTCCTCAATACTAACCAAATAGTTTCTGTCTTTGAACCCTCTGCTATATCACCCCTTTCCAGTTCTGTAACAATATCACTGATCAACCCTGCCCCCTCACCCTCTCTCCTAGTCTTCCTTCCCTACCTGTCCTGAATACCTTGTAGCCAGAAATATTAAGTTGATATGTATGAGCCAGGCCTCCAAATTGCAACTATTTCATAATCCCACGTGGTAATTTGCGTCTGCAGCTTACGAACTGAATTTACCACGCTCCGTGCATTTACGCACATGCACTCAAAACTCATCTTACTCTACCTCACGTTGCCCCCTGTATGCTCCCTCCTATTTCTGAACTACTCTTTATGCTAATGCTGTTTGACTTTCCCAGTCCTCTATGCAACTTGTTTCTCCTCTCTAATTCTTTATCCTTGTGCCCCTCCTCCTGCCAATTTAGTTTAAATCCTCACCCAGAGCACCAGTTAAACACTTCACGAGGACATTGGTCCGATACCCATCAGCACGTGGCATTGGGAGTAACCCAGGGATTATCACACATGAGGTCCCGCTCTTTAACTTCCTCCCTCGCTCCTGAAACACTGTTTGCAGGAACTCAACCCCATTCCTTCCCATATCATTGATTGCAACATGGACCACGACTTCTGGCTGTTCCCCTTCCCCGACGCATAATCTTCTGCAACCACTCCCTGACGTCCTTTACCCTGGGACCGGGGAGACAGCACTCTGCAGGACTCATGTCGGCGGTTGCAGAAACGCCTGACTATCCCACTGACTATCAATCACCTATCATTTGTGTGCATTTCTATACATGGCTGTGCCCCCCCACCCCACCACTGTGTAGTCCTTTGCCCCACGGTGCCGTGGATGTGCTCTAGATTGGATTCCCCTAGTTGGCGTCACCATCACTGGTATTCAGCACTGAAACCGGTCCGTGAGCGCCACACTCCAGGAGGATTCCTGAACTGCCTGCCTCTTCCTACCCTGTCGGATGGCCACCCACTTACTATCCTCCTGAACTCTCTGTAGCTGTGGGGTGACCACCTCGGGAAACGTGCGATTCAGGAAATTCTAAGCCTCCCGTATGCCCCGCAGTGAAACCAGCAACACAAAGCTCGAACTTGAGCACTCGAGAGAAAAGTGCCATGATATTACGCAGAGGCATGAGGAGAAAAGACGCAGGTAGAATCATAGAATCATAGAAAGAATCAAATAAATGTTGCAGCATCGAAGGAGGACATTCAGCCCATCGTGTCTGTGCTGGCTCATTGAAAGAGCGATCCAATTAGCCCCACTCTCCTCCACTTAGCCCATAACCCTGCAAATTCATCTTATCCAATTCCATATTGAAAGTAACTATTGAATCTGCTTCCACCACCTTTCAGGCAGTGAATTCCAGATCATAACAACATGGATAGGAAGTTGGGTCAAGGCCAGAAAACAGAGAGTGGTGTTGGAACTATTGCACTTCTCAATATCAGGAAATGAGTAACAGGACATCAAATATTTTCCTCTTATCCCGGAGAGATGAAGGACTCCACACACTGTGTGTTTGACGCAAAGCTGATTTATTTGACCGATATCATAATATTAAACTCTAGCCCAGTTATTGGGGTTCTTAACATCAGCAGATCCATAGCCCAACTGCCAGAATGCACATGATTCAATCTTGAATGTGATTGACAGCAACAATAAAAGCAGAATCCAACCCCTGCAGTCACATGTCAACTGGCTGTGCAGAGACGTGGGATGAATGAATGAATTTCTTCCCACACATGGAGCAGGTGAACGGCCTCTCCCCAGTTTTAGCTCTCTTGTGTTTCACTAGGTGGGATGACTGAGTGAATCTCTTCTCATACATGGAGCAGGTAAACAGCCTCTCCCCAGTGTGACTGCGTTGATGATGAGTTTCCAGCTCACATGGTTAATTGAATCCATTCCCGCAGACCCCACATTTCCACGGCTTCTCCGTGGTCCGGCTGTCCCTGTAACTCTACAGGTCGGACAATCGGTTGAAGCCTCGTCCACACACAGAACACGTGTACGGCTTCTCCCCGCTGTGAATGGTGTGATGATTTTTCCGGCTCTGTAACTGGTTGAAGCTCTTCCCACAGTCAGTGCACTGGAACACTCTCACTCGGGTTTTTGTCTCCGTGCTTTTCTAGTCACACTGATGTTTGAAACATTTTCCCACAGACAGAACAGAGAAACATTTGTTCTTCCACATTCAAAGGCCGATGATATTGAGGTCCTGATGAATCGAGTGCCTCTGTCAGAGCTTGATGTGATGTTTGGTTTAAGTTTCCCGTCTGCAAATCCTCCCCTTCTAATACCCTGTCATCACTGTAAATACAGGATAGGAATTCAGAACACAGAATTCTAGTTTCTATGGAACATGTTTCCTCTCTTGTTCCCCCAAAGCTGTAAATCCCCGTCCCACACACTCTCCCTCCTCCCTGTGCTGAAATCCAAACCTATCGCACCATCTCCAACATTCCTCTCTTCCACTCCCAGTTCTGTCCCTCGCTCTACTCTGGTTGGGTTCAGTTCTACACCCACTGTGTGCAGAGTGAGAATACAATAAATGAGTGACTGATTTTCTCTCCAGGTTACTGGGAAGCAGAAGCCCCGCCCACTCTTTGTTCCTGGTTACTGGGACCCTTATGCCCTGCCTAATATTTGTTCCTGCTCACTGGAACTCTGAAACCCTGCCCACTATTTGTTCCTAGTCACTGGAACCCTGAAACCCTGCCACTATTTGTTCCTGGTCACTGGGACATTGAAACCCTGCCTAATATGTGTTCCTGGTCACTGGGAGCCTGAAACCTTGCCTACTATTTGTTCATGGTCACTGGGGCATTGAAACCCTGCCTACTATTTGTTCCCAGTCACTGGGACCCTGAAACCCTGCCTACTATTTGTTCCTGGTCACTGGGGCCCTGCAACCTTGCCTAATATTTGTTCCTGGTCACTGGGTCTCTGAAACCCTGCCCACTATTTGTCCCTGGTCACTGGGACTCCAAAACCCTGCCCACTATTTGTTCCTAATCACTGGGACCCTGAAACCCTGCCTACTATTTGTTCCTGGTCACTGGGACAGTGAAACCCTGCCCACTATTTGTTCCTAGTCACTGGAAACCTGAAACCCTGCCACTATTTGTTCCTGGTCACTGGGACATTGAAACCCTGCCTAATATGTGTTCCTGGTCACTGGGACCCTGAAACCCTGCCTACTATTTGTTCCTGGTCACTGGGGCATTGAAACCCTGCCCACTATTTGTTCCCAGTCACTGGAACCCTGAAACCCTGCCACTATTTGTTCCTGGTCACTGGGACATTGAAACGCTGCCCGCTATTTGTTCCTAGTCACTGGGACCTTGAAACCCTGCCACAATTTATTCCTCGTCACTGAGACCCTGAAACCCTGCCCACTATTTGCGCCAGGTCATTGGGACCCTGAAACCCTGCCTACTATTTGTTCCTGCTCACTGGGACACTGAAACTCTGCCCACAATTTGTTCCCGGTCACTGGGACCCTGAAGCCCTGCCTAATATGTGTTCCTGGTCACTGGGACTCTGAAACCCTGCCCACTATTTGTTCCTGTTCACTGCGACACTGAAACCCTGCCCACTATTTGTTCCTGGTCACTGGGACACTGAAACCCTGCCCACTATTTGCTGCTGGTCACTGGGACACTGAAAAACTGCCCACTATTTGATCCTAGCCACTATGACTCTGAAGCCCCGCCCATTCTGTGTTCCTGGTTACTGGGACCCTGAAACCCCGCCCATACTTTGTTCATGGTCACTGGGACACTGAAGGCCCTACTACTCTTTGTTCCTGGTCACTGGGGCCCTGAAACACCGCCCGTACTTTGTTTCTGGTCGGTGGGGCCCTGAAGCCTCGCCCACTATTTGTTGCGGTTCACTGGGAGCCGAAATCACCGCCCACTATTTGTTCCTGGTCACTGGGGCGCTGAAGCCTCGCATACTCTTTGTTTTATTTTTATTCGTTCATGGGATGTGGGCGTCACTGGCAAGACCAGCATTTATTTCCCATCCCTAATTGCCCTTGAGAAGGTGGTGGTGAGCCGCCTTCTTGAACTGCTGCAGTCCGTGTGGTGACGGTTCTCCCACTGTGCTGTTAGGAATGGAGTTCCAGGATTTTGACCCCGCAACGTTGAAGGAACGGCGATATATTTCCAAGTCGGGAGGGTGTGTGACTTGGAGGGGATCGTGCAGGTGGTGTTGTTCCCATGTGCCTTATGCCCTCGTCCTTCTAGGTGGTAGAGGTCGTGCGTTTGGGAGGTGCTGTCGAAGAAGCCTTGGCGAATTGCTGCAGTGCATCCTGTGGATGGTACACACTGCAGCCACGGTGCGCTGATGGTGGAGGGAGTGAATGTTTCGGGTGGTGGATGGGGTGCCAATCAAGCGGGCTGCTTTGTCCTGGATGGTGTCGAGCTTCTTGAGTGTTGTTGGAGTTGCACTCATCCAGTCAAGTGGAGAGTATTCCATCACACTCCTGAGTTGATCTTGTAGATGGTGGAAAGGCTTTGGAGACTCAGGACGTGAGTCACTTGCCGCAGAATAGCCGGACTCTAACCTGCTCTTGTAGCCACAGTATTTATATGGCTGGTCCAGTTAAGTTTCTGGTCAATGATGACCCTAGTATGCTGATGGTAGGGGATTCGGTGATGGTAGTGCTCTTGAATGTCAAGGGGAGTTGGTTAGACTCTCTCTTGTTGGAGATGGTCATTGCCTGGCACTTGTCTGGCGCGAATGTTTCTTGCCACTTATGAGCCCAAGCCTGGATGTTGTCCAGTTCTTGCTGCATGCGGACACGGTCTGCTTCATTATGTCAGGTGCTGCAAAGGGAACTGAATATTGTGCAATCATCAGCGAACATCCCCATTTCTGACCTTATGATGCAGTGAAGGTCATTGATGAAGCAACTGTGGGAGAACCTTCAGCACATGGACTGCAGAAGTTGACGAAGGCGGATTACCACCCCATTCTCAAGGCAATTGGGGATGGGCAATAAATGCTGGCCTTGCCAGAGACGCACACATCTCATGAACGAATAAAAAAATGCTAAAGATGGTTGGGCCTATGATATTGCTTTGAGGAACTCCTGCAGCCATGTCCTGGGGCTGAGATGATTGGCCTCCAACAACCACTACCATCTCCATTTGTGCTTGGTATGACTCCAGCCACTGGAGAGTTCTCCCCCGATTCCTATTGATTTCAATTTTACTGGGTTGCTTTGTGCCACATTCAGTCAAATGCTGCCTTGATGTCAAGGGCAGTCACTCTCACTTCACCTTCCCGGTCACTGGAACCATGAAGCCCCGACCAGGCTTTGTTGCTGCTCACTGGGACCCGGAACCCTAGCCCATAATTTGTTCCTGGCCACTGGGACCCTAAAGCCACGACCCGGCTTTGTTCCTGCTCACAGTGACCCGGCCCCCACCGCCCCCCCCCCCCCGCCCCCCCGCCTCCCATAACTTGTTCCTGGTTAGTGGGACACTGAAACCTCCCAAGTCTTCGTTCCTGTTTTCTCGGACCCTTAAGCCCCGACCACGCTTTGCTTCTGATCACTGAAATTCGGAAAACTCGCCCAAACTTTACTCCTGGTCACTGAGACCCTGAATCCGCGCCCACTCCTTGTTCCTGTAGCAAGTGGGCCGCACATGCGCCGTGCTGATCACTGAACTGTTCCCAACTTCCTCTTCCAAGATGGCGGCTGGTTATCTGGTATACCGGTGCCATCACATGGGAGAGATCATCGCAGATGCCGCCCTCTGGACACGCACGGGTTCCGTGTGCTCAGGGTCCTCAGACCCACAGTCGTGTTTCCGAAGAGTGTGTCTCCACCCCTCGGGGTTTGCATTGATCCCTGACCCTCGCTCTCTATCTCCACCTCTCGGGGTTTGCATTGATCCCCGACCCTCGCTCACTATCTCCACCCCTCGGGATTTGCATTGATCCCCGACCCTCGCTCACTATCTCCACCCCTCGGGATTTGCATTGATCCCCGACCCTCGCTCACTATCTCCACCTCTCGGGGTTTAAAATGATCCCCGACCCTCGCTCTCTATCTCCACCTCTCGGGGTTTGCATTGATCCCCGACCCTCGCTCACTATCTCCACCTCTCGGGGTTTGCATTGATCCCCGACCCTCGCTCACTATCTCCACCCCTCGGGATTTGCATTGATCCCCGACCCTCGCTCACTATCTCCACCCCTCGGGATTTGCATTGATCCCCGACCCTCGCTCACTATCTCCACCTCTCGGGGTTTAAAATGATCCCCGACCCTCGCTCACTATCTCCACCTCTCGGGGTGTCAAATGATCCCCGGCCCTCGCTCGCTGTCTCCACCCCCGTGGTTTGTATCAATCCCCGGCCCTCGCTCTCTATCTCCCCACCCCGCCCCACCCCGCCGTGGTTTGTATCAATCCCCGGCCCTCGCTCTCTATCTCCCGGCGCCTGCCCCACCCCATCGTGGTTTGTATCGATCCCCGGTCCTCGATCTCTGTCTGCACCCCCTTCCAACATTGCAACTGGCAACAAACATATACTGAGCCTGCGCGCTGGGTTACACTGGTATGAATAGGCCGTTTTCCAGCTCCCGGGTATTCTGGGTACTAGCACCTGCCATTGAGATCCCGAATTCCTGATTGAAATTTACCGTGGCGAGAAGCGGGTTTTCAGCGCCGAGTGAAGAGGCGACACTAAACATTCCTGCTGAGTGTTTGCAGAGTTTTCTCTTTTTATTTAACACTAAACAGTAAACGGAGGCCCGGAGCCGACCCGCCGCCCTGTCCTCTATCAGAAACCTGAGACGCGGAGCGACCCGCCGCCCTGTCCCCTATCGGAAACCTGAGACCCGGAGCGACACGCCGCCCTGTCCCCTGTCAGAAACCTGACACCCAGAGCGACCCGCCGCTCTGTCCCCTTTCAGAAACCTGACACCCAGAGCGATCCGCCGCTCTTTCCCCTATCAGAAAACCTGAGACCCGGAGTGACCCGCCGCCTGAGCCCTTTATTTCAATTGGCAAATTGAAAATTCGATTGTTACCGATTCTGTTGCTTGGCCGGAGTTCTGTTCTGGGGCCTCAGTTCCACCCACCGACGCCCCCTCCCCCCCAAATCAAACTTGGCGGGTGTAGATGATTGACATTAGTTCATTACCAATAGTAAGCGCGGAGATGGACTGGAGTCCGATAGTCTGTTCATCGTCCACTCACAGTCGGGAGGGGGCGGGATTCTGCTGACCAGTGCGTTGGATCCAAACCCAGTGTCTCTTTGTCTCAAACACTCAAGGAGACGGGCCGGGGATGTTTATTCATTTATCTTTTAAATAAAGGATTATTTTTCAAAATATTAATTATTGAAAAAGAATGACCTTTTTAAAAACAAATGAAAAAGGCAACAGTGTGGTGAGCCAGAATATTATAGTTTTTATAAATAAATGTGTTGGATTTTCTGGAGTTTTATTATTAATTTTAGACAAAAGAAAATGTTGCAGCGAGGAAGGGTCGGCACTTAAAGGGATAGTGCGCCCTCTGTTACTGTGCGGTCGCCAGTTAAAGGAACAGACACTGTTACCTTTCCCGCTCACCTCCAGCTGTACGCCCACTGATACTCTGCACGTCGAACACCTCCTGGGATCACTTCCTATCCCATACTGTCCCGAAGGCGGACATTGAATGTCGATGCTTCAAGCTGTCTCCACCTGGTCTGCAACTCAATTTCTTCCCACCACAGGACTCAGACATCCACCTTGGACTCTCTCAGGCTGTCTCCTTCCTTTTCTTAAATTTCCGACCAGTCTATAAGTTCGGTTGGAAATTGAAATCAATGAACTTGCCCTCTCTCCTCGGAAATCACTGGCCTCCTGTCCTCCATTAACCTCTCGCTCCATTAAAATCCATATTCACGGCAACATGCTTGACCTTGTCATCTTATGTGGCATCTCTATTCCCATTGTCTCGATCACAGATAAGCCATCTCCACTACTTCCTTGTATCCCTCATGACCCATCGTCATAACTCAATTCTTCCCATATTCTGTCCAATCCTCCGAGAATGCACTCTGTGTTCTCTGATACGATTGATAAATCAGGGCTTTATTAAACTGTGTTGACGATATTCGCTAAAGTGTAAACTTCATCCAAGCACAGTTGGTAAAATGACCAAAAACTACAGGTTGTAGTCAATCTTTTACAAGAAACAAGAAATGATAGTACAAAAAAAAAACTGATAGCATATATCCCAGTGACAATAATTCCACAGGTTGCTCTTTAATTGGTTCTTTTACCTTTAAAGGTCGAAGTGACTCACTGCTGCGAGGATTACAATTGGAGACACATGTCGCCCTCCGCTGGTGGACACTGCACGGTGCAGTGGTTCCAGTAAGGTGGAAATGTCGCCGTCCGCTGGTGGACACTGCACGGTGCAGTGGTTCCAGTAAGGTGGAAATGTCGCCGTCCGCTGGTGGACACTGCACGGTGCAGTGATTCTATTTTAAGCGGAAATAATTGTTACAATTAAAGAACAATTACCAGTCATCTTTAAACTCGAATCTTAATCCTGCCGTTTCAGTGAAACAGACCACGGTTTTGCTCCAATCTCTGATTTGAGAACACGTTCGCAGCATTCACCGTTGTTCTTCCCGGCTTTGAACACAGGTGTAAAGGAATCTTCTTTTCCCTGTCCAGGAGCTCTGAACCACGGAAGAGAGCAGCTCGGACACATTTCTTAGACGCATCAAGATTGACCCCCACGGCGACTTTGCTGTCAGTAAAGAGAGACAAGAAAGACGAAAATCCCGTTTGCCCCTCTCAGTGTGGCCCTAAAGGACTGTGTCCAGGGTAAAGTTCTGTTCCCACCGTAAAATCCTGCCCCCGGATCGTCCTTTCTGAGCTCCAGTTAGGTGATGCTGAACACTCAGGTGGGAAATACCAAAATCTACAACAACGTTTTTAAAACAATGCTGATTTACTTTACATTTATCCAGAATATTAAACCCCAGCCCAGTTACATGGGTTAGTAACATAACCAGAAACAAGCTTCATCTATCAGAATGAACATGGTTCAGCCCTCGAGGTGATTTCAGCAATAACAGCAGAATCCAACCCCTGCAGTCATAAGTGAACTCGCTGGTGCTTCAGTAGTTTGGATGAATTAGTGATTCCTTCCCACACATGGAGCAGACGAACGGTCTATCCTCAGTGCGAACTGGCTGGTGTTTCAGCAGTTTGGATGAATTGGTGAATTCCTTCCCACACATGGAGCGGACTAACGGTCTATCCTCAGTTTGAACTCGCTGGTGAGTAAGCAGATGGGATGACAGAGTGAATCCTTTTCAACACATGGAACATGTGAACGATCTCCCCCAGTGTGACTGCGTCGATGAGTTTCCAGCTGGGACTGGTCATTGAATCCCTTCCCACAGGCCCACAGTTCCACGGTTTCTACATGGTCCGGGTGTCCTTGTGTCTCTCCAGGTTGGACGATCAGCTGAAGTCTCGCCCACGCACAGAACACGTGCACGGTTTCACCCCGCTGTGAATGGTGCGATGTTTTTTCAGGCTCTGTGACTGGTTCAATCTCTTCCCCCAGTCAGTGCACTGGAACACTCTCACTCGGGTGTGTGTGTCTCGGTGCTTTTCCAGTCACACTGATGTTTGAAATCTCTTCCCACAGACAGACCAGACAAACAATTCTCCTTCCACATTCAAAGGCCGCTAATATTCAGGTCCTGGTGAATGGAGAGACTCTGTCAGAGCTTGAGATGATGTTTCGTTTGAGTTTCCCGTCTTCAAATCCTCCCCTTCTAATACCCTGCAAATGGAGTTTACAAACGTCATCACTGTAAATAGAGGATAAAAATTCAGAACAGAAAATTCTAGTATCTATGGAACATTCTTTCCTCTCCTTTTCCCCCAAAGCTGTAAATCCCCGTCTCACACACTCCTCCTCCTCACTGTGCTCATTGTTTGAATTTTTTTTTTACTCGTTCACGGGATGTGGGCGTCGCTGGCGAGGCCAGCATTTATTGCCCATCCCTAATTGCCCTCCAGATGGTGGTGCTGAGCCGCCTTCTTGAACCGCTGCAGTCCGTGTGGTGACGGTTCTCCCACAGTGCTGCTAGGAAGGGAGTTCCAGGATTTTGACCCAGCGACAATGAAGGAACGGCGATATATTTCCAAGTCAGGATGGTGTGTGACTTGGAGGGGAACGTGCAGGTGGTGTTGTCCCCATGTGCCTGCTGCTCTTGTCCTTCTAGCTGGTAGAGGTCGCGGGTTTTGGAGGTGCTGTCGAAGAAGCCTTGGCGAGTTCATCACTTGGTCACTTATTTTTTCTTTCCACCTCTCCAAATATTTTTTCGTCCTCCCCTTAAAGTGCAAACTCAGACTATGGTTCAGTTCCACAGTCACTGGTTGCCACCAGTTTGCTGCCCAGGTGTCTGAGCTTTGAGTTTGAGTTTGTGTCGTTCACTGATGGTGTTCTAACCCGGTACCGGGGTCACTGGATCGCCATCGAGAGCAGGAGCCCTGGTGGATTTTACACCTGACATACCCCAGCGGCACTCAGTCTAGTTGTATTGTTCCATCTGGTATCAAATAACTAAGCACAGAATATGGATTAAACCCGGGTCATTCCTGGTCTGTACATGAGACTTGTGAAAACCTTTAAACAAATCTGTCTTCTGTCACTGCAAAAATTCTGAAATGTTTCCAAATGAAAGAAGGGAGTTAAACGGATCTTTAAGAAAAATCAGAGTTTTTTGAGGCACTGAGATCTCAAAATTCTAGCTCTCTCCCCATAAACCTGCATCCATCAAACCCCATCCCATTCGCTTCCCATATCCCAAAATGAAGAAGTTTGAAGCCATTTCACCGAATACAGAAGGCGCCGACTGCTGACACGAAACATGTTACCACACATCACAGGCCGGTCGGTAACAGAGCACGCCCATCAACCGCCCCGCCCACAACAGAGCCCATCAACGACCCCCCCCACAACAGAGCCCGCCCAGCAATACCACCTCCCACCACAACAGAGTCCGCCTATCAACAACACCCCCACCACAACATAGCCCACTCCCCCCCCCGACAATAAAACCCGCCCATCAATATCCCCTCCCCCACAACAGAGCCCACACCCCGTCCCCACGACAGAGGCTGCCCTTCCCCCCATAACAGAGCTCGGCTGTATTCCCCCTCAGAAATGAGCCCGCAAATGCTCCCCACACACACAGAACCCGCCCTTCCTCCCACCTCACAATAAAGCTCGGCAATAATCCCAATCACAACAGAGCAAACCGATCCTCCCTGCACATCACGGAGCCCACCTGATCCTCCCCGCCCATCACAGAGACCACCTGATCCTCCCGGCCCATCACAGAGCCCACCTGATCCTCCCCGGCCATCACAGAGCCCACCTGATCCACCCCGCACATCACGGAGCCCACCTGATCCTCCCCGCCTATTACAGAGCCCACCTGATCCTCCCTGTACATTACAGAGCCCACCTGATCCTCCCTGCCCATCACAGAGCCCACCTGATCCTCCCCGCACATCACGGAGCCCACCTGATCCTCCCCGCCTATTACAGAGCCCACCTGATCCACCCCGCACATCACGGAGCCCACCTGATCCTCCCCGCCTATTACATTGCCCACCTGATCCTCCCCGCACATCACGGAGCCCACCTGATCCTCCCTGTACATTACAGAGCCCACCTGATCCTCCCTGCCCATCACAGAGCCCACCTGATCCTCCCCGCCTATTACAGAACCCACCTGATGCCCCCGCCCATCACAGAGACCACCTGATCCTCCCCGCCTATTACAGAGCCCGCCTGATCCTCCCCGCCCATCACAGAGACCACCTGATTCTCGCCGCCTATTACAGAGCCCACCTGATCCTCCGCGCCCATCACAGAGCCCACCTGATCCTCAGCGCCCATCACAGAGCCCACCTGATCCTCCCTGCCTATTACAGAGCCCACATGATCCTCGCCGCCTATTACAGAGCCCACCTGATCCTCCCTGCCTATTACAGAACCCACCTGATCCCCCCGCCCATCAGAGAGCCCACCTGATCCTCCCCGCCCATTACAGAGCCCACACGATCCTCCATGCCCATCACAGAGCCCACCAGACCCTCCCCGCCCATTACAGAGACCATCTGATCCTCCCCGCCTATTACAGAACCCATCTGATCCTCCCAACCCATTACAGTGCCCGCCAAATCCCCCTTGTCATTTAGTGAGCCTACCTGATCCTTGCTGTCCATTACCGAGCCCATCTGATCCTCCCGCCCATTACAGAGGCTATCTGATCCTCCCTGTCCATTACAGAGCCCATGTAATCCTACCCCTCCCACATTGCAGACGACAGCACATCCTCTCTGCACATTAAAGCGCACCAGACACAATTATCCACCCCACGACCCACAGCAGATCCTATTTGATACTCCCTGTCCATTACAGAGCCCTCCTGATGTCTCTCTCCATTACAAAGCCCACCCAACCTCTCTGACCATTACAAAGCCCGTCTCAGGCTGGATTACCCAATCGACACTGACTGTATCTATACTGACGTTGACCCAAACTCCTCATGGTTTCACGAAATAGCCCTTCGCCAGCGTCCTGTCCGACTAATTGTATCTGTACTGACGTTTACCCAAACTCCTCATGGTGTCATTCAATAGCCCTTCGCCAGCGTCCTGGCCCACTAATATTATCTGTACTGACCTTCATTCGGAAATGCGAAGTTATACAAAGACTTACCGAGAATCCGTCTCGAATGGCCGCTAAAATAACCACAATCCCTTGTGTTTCAGGAACCCCCTTTTTAATTCATTCATTGGACGTGGGCGTCGCTGGCACGGCCAGCATTTATTGCAGGGGGAGTGGAGGGGAAGATGAATTTGTTGGTGACATCACGCTGGGGATTGTGGAAATGGCGGACGATGATAC
The DNA here is from genome assembly GCF_035084215.1 of Heptranchias perlo. Classification (NCBI taxonomy): domain Eukaryota; kingdom Metazoa; phylum Chordata; class Chondrichthyes; order Hexanchiformes; family Hexanchidae; genus Heptranchias; species Heptranchias perlo. The sequence continues at coordinate 4,575,994 of NW_027139559.1, forward strand.
CTTGAATGTGGTGGCTGGTGAGGTGAAAGGTGAGGACAAGGGGGACCTTATAGTGCTTCTGGGAGGGAGGGGAAGAGGTGAGGACAGAATGCAGGAAATGGGACAGACACGGTCGAGGGACCTGTCAACAACAATGGAGGGGAATCCTCAGTTGACAAAAAATAGTAATATCGGAAACATTGGAAGCTCCCAGTGATCCCACAGTGTCCCACCGACCCCATGTTGTCCCAGTGATCCCACAGTGTCCCTGTGGTGCGACAATGCCCACAGTGATGCCACGATGATCAAAAAATGATCCCACAGTGACCCAGTGATCCCAAAGTGCTCCCAGTGATCGCACAGTTAACCAGATACAGCTCACGTGAGCCCCATTGAGAGCCACCTCCGGTGAATGCCTCGGTCATTCCCCTCTGGAGAGAAAGCCTCTTGTCTAAAGATTCGTCCTCCCAAATTTTAGCTTTCCACGTCTTCATGTTACAGCATTTACACAAAAAAATCCTCTGCAGAGAGTTAGAATGAGATAAAGGAATTGATTAAAATCAAAGCAAGGGATTAAAAAGGCACAGCAAGAGCCCAGATCGAACTCACACTCACTCACTCACGCACTCATTCCGTTACACAGGCAATCTCTCAGCAAACACCATTGACAAACGAAATCCCCATTTACAAAGCAGATAATCTAAAGAGGAGAGAGAAAAGTTGGGAATGGGGAGAAAGAGAAAGACACTCAGTACAGCCTGAAGAGCACATGTTGCTTCTCTCCACAATTGAAGTTTGCAGGTTTTTTTTTTTCTCCTGCTTTGCCACGCACTCACAAACTCCCCCTTAAACGTGCCGGTCTGTCTGTCTGTCCTTGTTAGCGTTTGCTGCAGAATCCAAACGGTCCCTGTGTTCGTTTTCCCTTCTGTTCCTGGAGCAGGGAATAAAACGCCTGTAGTTTGTGGTCAACTTCCAATTTGTGGCTTTTTCCAATTAGCCAACGTGTTAAAACAAATTCTAGACATTCAGAGGTGCCAAAACAATAAATCGTTTTTAAAAATCTAATCCACAGCAAGATCCCTCACTTAGTTTCAGGCTCAACCTCTCACTAACATTCATTTACACAGAAACAAAGCCCAGTTTATAAGGCAGATGGATCTAAAGTGTGAAAGATTGGGAAATGACCTTGATAGACAAAAACAACCTGTATTTATATATTATAACAACTATTACAAAAAGCCCCCATTCGGACCGTGGGGAAAGAGCAGAGGAGGAAACAGGACTAATTGGATTGTCCTTTAAAGGAGCCAGCACAGGCATAATGGACCGAATGACCTCCTCCTGTGCCGTACCTATGATGATATTGTGAACAACAGATTCACTGCCCTGAACTGGAAACAAAATGGCCCGCTGCACGGAGGTAATTTATTGAGGGACAAGTGGCCATGTTAAAAAAAGTGTTATCATGAAGTTTAAACAAAATAGCCGCCCTGAATATGAAACAAAATGGCCGCCAGTGAGGCAGCCGTCTTACTGATGGGTAAAGCGGCCACCTAACTGAGGGACAAGGCGGATGCTTGTTGTGTTGAGAGACACGGAGAAGGTTCATTTGCTGCTCCTGTTAAATCACAGTTCCACTCTAGTTAAAGATACAAACTGAGTGAGACTGGAACTAGTTGCTGTTAAACATAAGTGCAGTCGTGCAGTGAGGGAATTAAACAAGAAAGGGTGAATTTCTGCAAAGAAAATGTACATTTAACATTTGGTTATTTGAACATAATGCTTACGGAGAAGGAGAGACCAGACATTCAGAGGAAAGGTCAAATTACTCATTTTATGTAAAGAATGTCGTTGTAGCTTTTATTGAATAAATCAGATTAAAGTTGGACTCAATCTAAATATAGCTCTGATCTGGGATTTAATTTATTTCTCCAAAGTTCATATTTTTCTTTAAGCTGAAACAATAACAATATTTGTAAAGTAACAGAGCAGGAGAGTGCTGCGGGGTCCTGTCTAGTTTAGCAAAACTGTAGAAGGGTTAAGAGTACATTGTGATTTATTACAGAATCCAATAACTTATTGGGGGAGTTTCACATGGTACAAATGTAGGAATAAAAAAAGGTGCAAAATGATTTTAGACTTCAATTTGCAAAAGGTTTAATTTTACATTTAACTTAATGAGCTATGTTGCCGAAAGAAACTTCAGGCATAAACCTTGGCTTGATGAAGAAAACAATCATTTATTATTGTTAGTAATACACTAGTAAAAATGACATTAGAATTTATCAACATCTTGGGTTTAAGACCGATTTAGAATTGCTTTAGCAACAATAAAAAAACACATCCTGAATCCCCCAAATCCATAACCGTTTGGAAATCAAATGTGCACCTTAAACTAACCCCATAACGAAAGTGATATGCTCATGGTTGGCTCAAGCTTGCTGGGAAGGTTGCAGATATTTTTTGATTGATACGGTAGTTGTGTAGCGTGCATTTCTCATGTAGTCAGGTCACCTGCTTCACAGGCAATCTGTAAACCTGCATGGAGGCACCAAGCTGTGTGTTAGTGAGTATAATGAACAGTTCAGCTGAGGTGGTGCTGCCAGGAAGCGAAATGTGAGGATGGGACAGTCGTGGTGGATCTGTGCCTCTCCCCACTCAACTTCTGTGCAGCTTATAAAATCCGTTTGAATACAGAACCACGCCTCTGGGACGATGACTTGTCAACAATACGTTCTTACAAATGCAACCCACGATTGATTGACACCAAATTTGTTTTCTCTCAGTGTCCACAACTTAACGAAATTAAGTCCGCAGGTGTTCTAACTACCTCTAGCCCCCCCTGGAATCGTTCTTGTTGACATGGTGATCTATCCTCCGCTGTGTGATCTTCTTTTACAATGTGTCATTAACAATCCGATTAACAGTCCTTCCACCTTTTAAAAGTCATTTACCTTCAGACGTGCTGAAGCCGATTTAATATCAGGCTTTCGTTTATCGGAAGAATGTTTGCCTCACAGAGCAGCTGCGAATCTCCCACAGAAAATAATGGTCAGGGTCAGGTAAATAAGACTGAGTGATTTTATTGTGCAGCCTCCAGGTATCACCTTTCGAACTGTCAAAATTAAATCCACAAAAATGTAACCCCAGAACAGACATGAACTGTCTGGCCTGCTTCATCTGTTGCTGTTCTGCTAGTCAGCACCCTCACACTCCAGGCTGATCATACAGTTTATTTGGCTATTTAATGGTTTCTGCCTCTACCTTGCTGTCACGTTTTATCTTTGTTCATGTTTCTACGTGTCTGTCCTCTGTGTATATCGTTTATCTCTGTTTATCTCCTGTGTGTTTTTCAATCTTGTTTTTTACATTTCTACTTTAATTTCTGTCTCTCTGGTGCTGTTTGTATCTCTATCTTTTTCTTCCTGTTATTCTTGGCTTTTTTCTATGCGCCTCTCTCTCTGTCTGCATGACGCTGCCTATCTTCTCTCTTTGCCTTCTCTGTCTCTTTTTCACATCAGCTTCCCTGCCCCTTTCCCTCGTTGTCTCTCCCTCTCTCTGACTTCATCCGTCTTTTTATCTTTCCACCTCTCTCTCCGTATCCTTCTCTCTCTTTTTATTCCCTCTGTCGATCTCGCTCTTTGTTTCTCTCTGTGTATCTACTTTTCCGTTTTCCTTTTCTCTACCTCGTTCTTCCTTCTCCCTTTTTTCATCCGTCTTTATTTCATTCTGTTTATGTCCCACTCTCTCCAGCTCTGTTTCTGTCTACTTCTTTCTTTCTGTTGCGAGTTGACTTCCCGATCTCTTCTTTTCATCTGGTTCTGTACTTCATTCCATTTCTTTCAATCTCGGTTTGAATTGTCGTATTTCTCCTCCTCTCTTCTGTTTTCTATTTTCTCCTTGCTTTCTAGTCCTCTTTCTTTCTCTATCTTATTGTCTTACTTCATGTCTGACCCTCTCCTCCTCTGCCTCTCTATCAGTCTCTGGTTATTTTGAATTGATTTCTTCTGTCTATTTATCTCTCCGATTCTAGCACGTTGTAATTCCTCGTCAGTGTATCTTTCTCTGGTTCCATTCATGAGTGCGTTCTCTCTCTCTCTGACACATATATATATATATATATATAATATATCTCCGCTTTTTTTCTTCCTTTATTTTTCTCTCTTGTCTTAATAAATCTCCTTATTTTTCTCCATCTCTGCCCCTCTTTGATTCGATCTCACTCACACAGATTGCCACACCCCTCCGCCTTTTATGTGAATCTGTCTTACTTTTCTTTGTATTTTGATCATTATATTTCTTTTGTCGTTGTGTTCTCTCTCCGTGTCTTTCTATTTTAATTTTTGTCTCTCTCCATATCACTTCTTTTCTCTGGCCCACGTGCTGCCTTCCCTCTGTTTCTTCACTTCATGCTTTTTCCTTTCTGTGTTTATTTCTGACTATCGTTGTTTGTTTCTCCGGCAATATCTCTCTCTGTCTTTATGTCTTTCTAGTGGTCTCTCATGTTTTTTTTTCTGTCTTTACCTTTCTCCTCCTTAGTCACTGATTATTATTATGCATTTTCATTCTATTCCTTTCTGTCTCTCTCTTCCCTATTATCTCTCCCTCTATCTCTATATCTGTTTCTGACTTTGACTCTCCCATTCTCTCACTTTCACTTTCTGCCTGCCTGTTTTATTATGTCCCCTTGTGTAACTGTGTCTCCTCCTTTCCATGCCTCCCTCTCTTCCTTTCTTTCTCTTCCGCTCTCTCTCTCTCATACACACACACAAACACAGGCACACACACACACACACACACACACACACACACACACACACACTCCAGAAGCAGCAGTGAATATCCTACACGGTAGTTCGACACAATTCAATTACTTGATAATTGAAACAGAATTCAGGAGAACATGGACAGACTGGTGAAATGGGCAGACATGTGGCCGATTAAATTTAATGCAGAGAAGTGTGAAGTGACGCATTTTGGTAGGAAGAATGGGGAGAGGCAATATAAAACAAATGGTACAATTTTAAAAGTTTTGTAGGTACAGAATACTAAGGGTTTAGGTACACACAACTTTGAAGGCGGCAGGACAGATTGATAAGTCTCATTAAAAAGCATTGGCTTTATAAATAGAGACATAGAGTTTAAAAACAAGGAATTTATGCTAAACCTTCATCAATCACCCGATATGCCTCATTCTGGGCACCACACTTTAGGAAAGACGTCAGGTTCTTCAAGGGGCTGCAGGAGATACATACAAGAATGGTACTAGGCATGATGAACTGCTTTTATGTGGAGAAAGTGGAGACGCTGGGATTGTTCTCCGCAGAGCAGGGAACGTTAGGGAGAGATTTAATGGAGCTGTTCAATATTCTGAGGGATTTTGATGGAATAAATAGGGAGAAACTGTTTCCATTGGTCCGAGAGGCGGTTATCAATTTTCACAGATTTAAGATAATAGGCAAAAAAACCAAGGGGAGATGAGGAGGCTTTATTCTACGCAGCGAGTTGTTAGGATCTGGAAAGAACTACTTGAAAGGGTGGTGGAAGCAGGTTCAATAGTAAATTTAAAAAGGGAATTGGATACATACTCGAATGGGAGAAAATTGCAGGGATATGGGAATAGAGTAGGGGTGTGGGACTAATTGGATATGTCTTTCAAAGAGCCGGCACCGGCACGATGGGCCAAATGGCCTCCTTCTGCGCTGTAAGATTCTATGATTCCATTTATGTGATCACTACGGGAGGAATGTTCGACGGCCGGAGATCAAGAAAGTTCATTCCCATAAGTCAGGTGAGAAATGTTGGTCGGGATAAATTTAAACCCATATTTATAGAGAGGGAATTACATATAGGGGGATTATAAAATGATTATATTTTGAAGCATTATACGGCACCTGCAACTGACCATTTCACTAGTGGTCTCCATACCCAACGCTCTGGTTCTCTCTCTCTCCTTCTCATGCTCTGTTTTACTCTCTCGGCTTACCTCTTTCTCTGCCACCGCTCCCACTATCTCTCTGTTTCTTGGTCTTTCTCTCTCTCCCTCTCAGTCTGGCTCTCTTTTTCCCTGTTTTCTCTTTTTTTTTGGTTATGGTGTGTTCATGTGCAGTAAACCAAAAAAAAAATAAGCGTCAAATTATAATTTTATAATATCGGTCCTGTTTTCTCTTCTTGTTTCACTCTGTCTTTCTTTCTCTCTGTATGTGTGTCTCTCTCTTTTTTCACTCTCTGTCCCTCTGTCTCTCTGCCTCTCCCTCTCTCTCTATCTCCGTCTCTCCCTCTACCCCCGTCTCTCTCTCTATCTATCACTCTCTTTCTCTCTATGCCTCTGCAACTGTCTCTCTTTCTGTCTCGCGATCCCTCAGTCTCTCGAGTCTCTCTCGCTTTCTCCCTGTCACTCCCTGTCTCTCTCTCCCCCTGTCTCTCTGTGTCTCGATTCGTCTCTCTCTCTCTCTGTTTCTCTCTTTCCCTCTGTATATCTGTCTCTCTCACTTTCTCCCTCTCCCTCTCTCTGTCTCTCTATATCACCACTTACGTGGAGTGCACCGATTCCGATCAGGCCCACCGCAGCTACTTTGATTGCCAGATTTGCCCATTTTGCAGGGCGGTCATTTAGGATAAGTACATTTGAGCTGTTTAATGCTGCCATTTTGATCAACAATTCAAATGTTGTCTGCAAAGCAAATCCTGCCTCAATATATCAGATAATCAATAAAATATAACATCAGAATCCGATTTAAGATCATTTCATGGCTCTGTGCTGCTAATTTAAAATGTACTTTCCGTCCCCTGGGAAGTGTGGAGGATGGAGTATGAAATGGGATTCAGTTCTCCTGCTTGAAACCCTTCAGCTCTTTCTGTGATCTCACTAATTTAACAATTAGATTGAGTGGGTATTTTACCGCGTTCTTCAGCTCCTCTCTGAATTTAGTCTGGGTCAGGACATAAATACACGTGTTTGTGCAGGAACTGAGAAGCTGCAGCATAACTGATGTGTTTTCTGTGATATAAACAGGGTCAGTGTAGGAGTAATAATACCGAATGTCTGTTACTCGCAGATGAATGTAAAATGCAACCCGTGGCAACCATAACACAATAAAACTGCCCGATATACTGAAGAGCAAAATGATGGATTTCTTTCGGTTCTCCATCTCTGGATCCTTGTGAATCTCTCCATTGCTCCGGCTGCGGAATCCCCCGCGGACTCGACTGGAGATTAAAATACGTCTGACTGTCAGAGCATTGAGCAGCAAAATCAGACAGAACGGAAGGAAAGGAGTTAAAGTGAGGTGAAACATGTCAAATGCGGCCCATGCAGGGGAAGTAAGGTAGCTCAGTTTAAGCATGCAACCCAGGGGAACATTATGCATTATAACTCCAGGTTCATATGTAAAGTACCAGGGGAGACTCTCTAAACAGCCCAGAACACTCACTGTTCCCAGAACCACAGCCGCCGTTTTCTCAGTGCAATATTTAATTTTCAGCTTCTCATAACAAATGGCCACAAATCGATCAAAGGTGAAAGCGACTGTTAACCAAACAGAAACAACCCCGGTTGCATAACTCAAGAAAATAATAAAACTACACACGGGAGTAATGAACAGGAATGAACCTCGGAAATAAATCGCACCAATCCACCTCAATATCACACCAGCTGTAACGACCAGGAGATCGGCCACTGCCATTGCCAACAGATAGCGACCAATACATTTGGAGAGACCGCACTTTCCTCGGGACAGAATCACAATCGCCACCAAGTTAACTGTAAGAGAGAGAGAAAAGAAAGCGGGGAAATTACTGATCAGACTTGGAGCCAAAGCAGCAGTTTGGGAGGATCTGGGGTGAAATTTCCCGCTTTCTTGCTGCATCGAACGGTGGAAACTAGTTCATTGAATTGGGCAGCGTTTCCGGGCAGAGAAATGAATTGGGAAATCGATACAGAAAGTGAACAAAGTGAGCACCGTGTCCACTGGAAGGGCCGAGTGAGGGCGCAGTGTCGGTGGTGAAGGAAGAAGGGGTTTTACCGAGTAGGAATAGAGCGCATTAAAGCCGGATTTGGCCTCTAGACGGACGGGAAATGGAGCGAATGTCGGAAAGATGAGGGGACAGGAAGATATGCGGCTGGTTTGTTGCTCTGGGTTAAGACAGCCGATAGAGGCTGGCAGTAAACGGGAAAGGCAGCTGGAGACCGAGCCAGTGAGTGAGATTGGGAAGCAGATATGGAAAATAACATGTCGGAGCTGGAGGGGAGTCAGGAGCAGATGGTTTGGGAATGTTGATCAACTGAAGCAACTGATGAGGAGACAGATGATTCAATTGCAGTGAGAGGAGAGGCTGGGATTCACATGGAGAGACTGCAGCAGAGCGTTAGAGGAAATCTAATCTTTAAGTCCCAATAACACAATCCAACTCGGAGAGTTAACAGTTCATTTCTGTGGTTATTGGTGTCAGGGAACATGTGTTGGGTAAAAAAATGTGTTAATTAACATTACTTTGAACATTCAATTAAAATTAAATTTAAAAGTATTAATTAAATCGACCTTGTTTTTTATTGAATCCTTCCGAGCTTTAAAACTGCAGTATCCGAATAATCCAATGCGATGACGAAATTACAGATTCTATTCTTTAAGTAAATTTTAATTATGTTCAGAGATTTGTTGGGAAACAAGGAACATTCACGAAAACGGAGTGAGGACCTGACAGTGATATAAACATGAGGAGCGAGTCCTAGAATCAAAACTCGCCCAAACTGACAACATCATAATAACACCTTCAAGTTACACTCTCTATGTTTAAATGTATTAGAAGTTTCAACAGTTCATTCTGATAAATTATTCACACCACAGCCACTCGCTTTCCCTCTCAGTCGCCCTCTCTATCACTCACTCTACTCTCCTTCTCAACTTCATTTTCATATCCGATTAAATCCTATCATCCTGCCCTTGCATTCTGCTCACCATCCACTTGTTGCACCGATCCTATTCTCAGTGTCAGTTTGTTAAATAGTGATGCCTCTGTTGAACAGTTTAATGTTCCGACAGATCATTCAAGTCTCCACCTGTTCACCTACACTGTTCACTTCATCTACAAATCATGGAAAAGACAGAATCAAATGCCTCTTCCAGACAGATTTCACAATAATTGAGATTCCTTCTCCTGTAATTATAAAGTAAAGTGTTAGATGGTGGGATTGTTCAATTAACAAAATGCCAACATCATACTTATAATCTACAGATAAAAAGAAGGGCTCTTGATTCCAAGTGATACAGTGCAAACTGATACAACATAACCTCAAAACTTTTCATTTTACAGTGAAGTCCAGTGACAGTCCGTGAATTTATCCACAGTGAAGCGGAGGAGGAGATGTGAAAGTGTCAGCAGCAAACTCAGCTCAGTAACCAGACATCTGAAGCGGCGTCAGATACACACATAATGAAATAATATTTCACAACAGTGATAACCAATAAATACAATGTAATCCCAGTTTAACTGAAGCATATTATTGGGGAGGGAGGATATTGCACTGCCTCCATGTAACACTGAGACGCTGAGCTGTCTCATAATCAATCACTGAAAACATAGTAATGAAAAAATATTCCAGGACAGGATAGTTCTACAGCATTAAACTGTTAACAACTTCTGATGGTCTGATACCAGCTCTTTGCCCAGACACCTGATTCCAATACATTCAGTGGAGAATAACCCAGTCACAATGGTAGGGTTGGATACACAAAGGTCACTAAGGATATGATGTAACTATTACAAGACCGAACGTTTAGAATCTATGGACATACCATTACACAACATTCAGTACAGACAATTATCCAGTAACAACGCCACGGCTGGACATACAAAGGTCAATACAGATATAATGACACTCCTACACTACTGAAAGTGCAGAGAATTAACACATTCCTTCATTCAGTAGATAGAACAGAACAGGCGACTGTGTAAAACATGCAGGGAGAAAATAAATTGCTAAGTACAGCAGCAGAGTCATCAATTTACACCATTAACAGCTGAGGTAAACGGCTTACCCGGAACTCCGAAGGCTGCAAGAACAGGATAATAAATGCGTTCTATCTGTTGGATTACTGGATATCCCATTTCTGTGAGAAGCACTGACTTCTGTTGGTCTGGACACCACAACTCGGGCGGGCAATCTGAGCTGATCCATTCCAACAAGCCCTGATATAAACAGGGATTAATTCTCCAATGACAACGTTATACTCTGATGACTGCCATCATTTACAGTCTATTGAACAAACACATTACAGAGGCAGCTATGACTCCGATGTAAATAATGTGGTCGAAATATCATAAGCATCTCAAAGTCCAAGACATTAAATTAATCAGACCTCTCTCAGGAATAAAGTTAAAAGCTGTAATCACACAGGACTGATCCAACAATTATGAGAGGCTTCATTTACAGTTTTCCTCTAATTGTATTGACTATGTTCACTCCTGGCGATTCATTTATAATTTGTAGAGATTTCTCCGCAGTGTACACTGAATCCAGGGACATAAACAGACCCGTTTCACTCTGTTCCTGAAGTTTCCCAGTTAAAATATGAATTTGAGTCTCTGATACGAGGACAGTTAAAGGGCAGGTTGAGGATTGCAGCGTAGAAATGACCGTGGGTGATACCAAGGGACGGACACTGAACGTGTTAAAGGGCAGGTTGAGGATTGCAGTCTAGTAATGACTGTGGGTGATATTAGGGGACGGAAACTGAATGTTCCCCATTGACACTCCTCTCTCCGCTATTACACTGCAAATGTTTACCTTTTTATTCTACATTGGTTAACGGCTCCAGTAAAATTGTCGCCATGGAACACGGAGCTGAGCTCTGGACCCGATTTAACCTCCATCACAAAGACCCTGTGATTCCCTCAGCCGCCTCCATTCCTTCCTCGGCCCATTGCCACTAATGCCTCATCAATGTCTCTCTCCCTCCAGGCTCCATTCCTCCAATGCACTCCTGGCGGGCCACACAATCTCCACCTTCCAACCACCACCAAGTCCAGCTTGACCTCACTAACCCTCACTGGTTCACAGTTCCATACCACTCAAATTTAAAATTCGCTTACATCTCTCCATTGCCCAACCTGTCCCATCTCCACATCGACAGCAAACCGACCCGTGACCTCCTCATTCAAATTAAGGATATGGTTGCATGGAGGTAATATTACTGGACAACTAATCCGGAATCATTAGTTCAAATCCCACCGTAACAGCTGGGGAATTTAAATTCAATTAGTTAAATAAAATCCAGAATAAAAAAAAACTAGTATCAGTAATGGTGGCTCTGAAACTAGCATGAAACTACTCTTAATCACACTCTGAAATGGCCTAGCAAGACACTCAGTTGTACAATCTCGCTACACAAAGTTATCATAAGCAAAAAACCGGACAGACCACACGGCATGGAGCCACGAGGCACCGGACACGAAAAAGGCAAACCAAACCCAGTCGCCCCTGTAAAGTCCTCCTCACTAATATCAGGGGATTTGTGCGAAAATTGGGAAGAGCTATCACACAGACTAGTCAAGCAACAGCATGACATAGCCATACTCACAGAATCATACCTTTCAGCCAACGTCCCAGACTCTTCCGACACCATCCCTGGGTATGTCCTGTCCCACCGGCAAGACAGACCGACCAGGGGTGGTGGTTCAGTGATATACAGTCAGGAGGGAGTGGCCCTGGGAGTCCGTAACATTGACTCCGGACCCCATGATATCTTATGACATCAGGTCAAAAATGGGCAAGGAAACCTCCTGTTGATTACCACCGATCGCACTCCCTCAGCTCATGAATCAGCCCCCCTCCATGTTGAGCACCACCTGAAGGCAGCAGTGAGGATGGCAAGGTCACAAAATTTACGCTGGATGGGGGTCTTGAATGTCCAGGAGTGGCTCGGCAGCACCACGACTAACCGAGCTAGCCGAGCCCTGAAGGACTTAGCTGCCAGACTGGGCCTGCGGCAGGTGGTGAGTGAACCAACACGAGGGTGAAACCGACTTGACCTCGTCCTCACCAATCTACCGGACGTGGATGCATCTGTCTATGACAGTATTGGTAGGCATGACCACCGCACAGTCCTTGTGGAGACCAAGTCCCGACTTCACACTGAGGACACCTTCCGAAGTGTTGTGTGGCACTACCACCGTGCTAAATGGGATAGATTCAGGACAGATCTAGCAGCTCAAAACTGGGCATCCATAAGGCGCTGTGGGCCATCAGCAGCAGCAGAAGTTGTATTCCAGCACAATCTGTAACCTCATGGCACGGCATATCCCTCACTGAACCATTACCAACAAGCCAGGTGATCAATCCTGGTTCAATGAGGAGTGTCGAAGAGCACGCCAGGAGCAGCACCAGGCGTACCTAAAAGCGAGCTGCCAACCTGGTAAAACTACAACACATGACTACATGCAGGCGAAGCAGCGGAAGCAACATGCTATAGACAAATCGAAGCTATTCCACAACCAACGGATCAGATCAAAGCTCTGCAGTCCTGCCACATCCAGTCTTGAATGGTGGTGGACAATCAAACAACTAACGGGAGGAGGAGACGTTGTAAACGAGCCGCGCCTCTGATCAAACTCTTCCAGTACAGCTACAATACTGTCATCTTGCCGACAATGTGGAATATTGCCCAGGTGTGTCCTGCAGACAAAAATCAGGACAAATCCAATCGACCCAATTACCGTCCCATCAGACTGCACTCAATCATCAGCACAGTGATGGAAGGTGTCGTCGACCGTGCTGTCAAGCGACACTTATTCACCCATAACCTGCTCACCGATGCTCAGATTGGGTTCCGCCAACCATTCGGCTCCAGACCTTAGCATTGGTCCAAACATGGACACAAAAGCTGAATTCCAGAGGTGAGGTGAGAGTGACTGCCCTTGACCTCAAGGTAGCATTTTACCGAATGTAGCACCAAGGAGCCCGAGAAAAATTGAAGTCAATGGGAATCAGGGGGGAAACTCTCTATTGGCTGGAGTCATACCTTGCACAAAGGAAGATGGTAGTCGTTGTTGGAGGCCGGTCGGCTCAGCACCAGGACATTGCTGCAGGTGTTCCTCAGGGCAGTGCCCGAGGCCCAACCATCTTCAGCTGCTTCATCAATGACCTTCCCTCCATCATAAGGTCAGAAATTGCAAACGACGCCCACATCCCATGAATGAATAAAAAACAAATATGGAGTTTCAGAATGCGTTTGTTAAAGTACCACATGATAGACTTGTCAGCAAAATTAAAGCCCATGGCATTACAGGGACAGTGGCAGTGTGGATTCAAAATTTCCTGAGGGAGAGAAAGCAGAGAACAGTGGTGGACGGTTGATGAACAGACTCGAGGGAAGTATACAGTGGTGCTCCCCGGTGGTCAGTATTGAGGCCACTGCTCTTTTTGATATATATTAACGACTTGGACTCGGGTATAGAGGGTATAATTTCAAAGATTGCACGTAAAACGAAACTCAGAATTGTAGTAAGCAATATGGAGAGTAGTAACAGACTTCAGGAGGACATAGACAGACTGGTGAAATAAGCAGACCCATGGCAGATGAAATTTAACGCAGAGAATTGTGAAGTGATGCATTTTGTTCGGAAGAATGAGGAGAGCCAATATAAACTAACTGGTACAATTTTAAAAGTAGTGAAATAACAGAGAGACCTGCGGGTGTGCATTCACATCTGTTTGAAGTTGGCAGGATAAGTTCAGAAGCCTGTTAAAAAAGCATATGGGATCCCGGGCTTTATTAATAGAGGGAAGGAAGTTATGCCAAACCAAAGAAAAATACTGGTTAGGCCTCAGCTGGAGTATTGTGTCCAATTCTTGGGCACCAAACTTTAGGAAGGATGTCAAGATCTTGGAGACGGTGCAGAAGAGATTTACTACAATGGTTCCAGGGATGAAGGATTTCAGTTATGTGGAGAGACTGGAGAAGCTGGAGTTGTTCTCCTTGGAACAAAGAACATTAAGAGGAAATTTTATAGAGGTGTGAAAAATCATGAACGGTTTTGACATAGTAAAAATGGATAAACGATTGTCAGCGGTCGACGGGTCGGTTACCAGAGGGCACAAACTTAAGGAGATCGGCAACAATGCCAGAGGCAACATGAGGAAACATTCTGTTACGCAGCGAGCTGTAATGTTCTGTAAAGCACTGCCTGAAATGGTGGTCATGATGTGGAGATGCCGGTGGAGATGCCGGTGGAGATGTGGAGATGCCAGTGATGGAATGGGGTTGACAATTGTCAACAATTTTATAACACCAAGTTATAGTCCAGCAATTTTATTTTAAATTCACAAGCTTTCGGAGGCTTCCTCCTTCATCAGGTGAACGATGTCGACATCGTTCACCTGAGGAAGGAGGAAGCCTCCGAAAGCTTGTGAATTTAAAATAAAATTGCTGGACTATAACTTGGTGTTGTAAAATTGTTTACAATTGAAATGGTGGTGGAAGCTGATTCAAAGGTAATTTCCAAAAAGCGAATTGGATAAATACTTGAAGGGAAAAATTTACGCGGCTATCGGGAAAGAGCCGGGCAATGCAACTAATTGGATAGCTCTTTCAAAGAGCTGGCACATTCACGATGGGGCGAATAGCCTCATCCTGTGCTGTATCTGCTATAATACTATGGTACCTCAGGACGTCGCAATACACTTTACTGTCAATGAAGTACAATTTGTAGCCTAGTCACTGTGGCAATGTAGGAAACACGGCAGCCAATGTTGACACAGCAATCTCCCACAAACAGCAATGAGATAACTTACCAGAAAATCGGTTTTAGTAATGTTGTTTGAGGGATAAATATTGACAATTCACCGCGGACCCTTGCTCTTTTTCGAATAGTGCCGTGGGATCTTTCACATCTACCTGAGAGAGCAGATGGAGCCGCGGATTAACACATCGTATGAAAGTCGGCACCTCCAACAGTAAAGCGCTGCCTCATTACTGACCCTCTGACAGAGTTAGGGAGGGGCGAGGCCCTGGTGGATTAATTTGAAATAAAACAATAAAATTGAACAGCATGCTCAGGAGACTGGAATCCAATGCAGGTCAGTAAAGGCTTGCATAATTGGTGATCGACTCACCAATCAAAAAGCCAGGGGTGGTGATGGAAACCGTGGCAAGAATGTGGAGATTGTGGGGCCAAAGGTCATGACGTCCCAATTTTCAACTGGAGGAAGTTGTGGCTCGTCCAAAACAGAACGCCGGTGTGGGCATCGCTGGCAAGGCAAGCATTTATTACCCATCCCTAATTGCCCTTTCAAGGTGGTGGTGAGCCGCCTTTTTGAACTGCGGCAGTCCGTGTGGTGATGGTTCTCCCACAGTGCTGTTAAGAAGGGAGTTCCAGGATTTGGACCCAGCGACGATGAAGGAACGGCGATATATTTCCAAGTCGGGATAGTGTGTGACAAAGAGGGGAACGTGCAGTGGTGTTGTTCCCATGAGCCTGCTGCTCTTGACCTTCGAAGTGGTGGTGGTCGCGGTTTTGGGAGTTACTGTTGAAGAAGCCTTGGCGAGTTGCTGCAGGGCATCCTGTAGATGGTAAAGACTGCAGCAACGGTGTACTGGTAGTGAAGGGATTGAATGTTTAAGCTGGTGGATGGGGTTCCAATCAAGCGGGCTACTTTGTCCTGGATGGTGTCGAGCTTCTTAAGTGTTGTTGGAGCTAAACTCATCCAGGCAAGTGGACAATAATCCATCACACATCTGACTTGTGCCTTGTCGATGGTGGAAAGGCTTTGGGCAGCCAGGAGGTGAGTACTCGCCGCAGAATACCCAGCCTCTGACCTGCTCTTACCGCCACCCTGTTTATGTGGCTGGTCCAGTTTTGTTTCTGCTCAGTGGTGACCCCCAGGATGTTGATGGCGGGGAATTCGGTGATGGTAATGCCGCTGAATGTCAAGGGGAGGTGGTTAAACTCTTTATTTTTGGAGATGGCCATTGCGTTGCACTTGTCCGGCGTGAATGTTACTTGCCACATATCAGCCCAAGCCTGGATTCAGGGCATGGATTGCCTCATTATCTGAGGGGTGGCGAATGGAACTGAACACTGTGCAATCATCAGTGAACATCACCACTTCTGAAATTATGAAGGAGGGAAGTTCATTGATGAAGCAGCTGAAGATGGTTGGGCCTAGGACACTGCCCTGAGGAACTCCTGCAGCAATGTCCTGGGGCTGAGATGATTGGCCTCCAACAACCACTACCATCTTCCTTTGTGCCAGGTATGACTCCAACCACTGGAGAGGTTTCCCCCTGATTCCCATTGACTACAATTTCACTCGGGCTCCTTGGTGCCACACTCGGTCAAATGCTGCCTTGATAAACACAACTGCAACCGCATGACCCTCATCAAACCTTTCCGTTACTTTATCAAAGAACTCAATCAAGTTCGTAAACACAATTTTCCTTGAACAAATCCGCGCTGACTTTCATTTATTGGCCCAGACATTTCCAAGTCCCAATTAGTTTTCTCCCGGATTATTTCCTCTTAAATTTCACCACCACCGACGTTCGGCTGACTGGCCTGTAATTTTGGATTCATCCCTCTCCTATTTTTTTGAACAAGGTTGCAACATTTGCAATCCTCCCGGACTCTGGCACCATCCCCATAATCTAAGGAGGATTTGGGAAATTGCAGCCAGAGCCTCCGCAATTTTCATTCCAACTTCCCTCAGTCACCAAGGATGCATCCCATCCGGAGCGGATGACATTTCTACTTTGAGTCCTGCCAATCTTTTAAGTACATCCTCTTTATCTATTTTCATCCTTTCCAAAATCGCTATTACCGTCTCCTTTAAAGCTCGAATGGCAGCATCCTCTTCTGAAGTGAAGACGGATGTGAAGTATTTATTCAGTACCTGAGCCATGCCCTCTGCCTTCATAATAGGATCTCCTTTTATGTCCCTAATCGGACCAACGCTTCCTTTGACTACCCTTTTACTATTTATATGTACAAAAAGACTTTGGATTCCCCTTTATTTTAGCGTTAATGGATTCTCATACGCACTCTTATGCCCCTTTTTTAGGTCTCCTCTGTATTTTTTCTTTTCAGCCTGGTTCTGTACAGTATTATGAAGCTTAAATTCGTCATGAGCCTCCGCTTTCTTTTTCATTTTAATCTCTAAATATTTAATCATCCAGGGAGTTCTAGCTTTGGATGTTCTTCCATTCCCCCTCGTAGGGATGTGTCTATTCTATACCCGAACCAACTCCTCCTTGAAAGCTTTCCATTGTTCAATTACAGTTTTGCCTACAAATTTCGTTTCTAATCCACCTGGGCAAGATTTCCATTACACTAACTGAAATTGACCCTCCTCCAGTTAATCATTTTCACATTTGAATGTACCTTGTCCTGTCCCTTAATTATTCTAAACTTAATGATATTATGATCCCCGACTGAAACATACTCTACCTATCCCACCTCATTCCCCAGAATTAGATCTAGGACTGTTTCCATCCTCTTTGGGCTTGTAACACACTGTTCCAGAAAGTTCTCTTGAACACATTTCAGGAATTCCTCCCCCTCTTTGCCCTTGTCTGGAAAGACAATCTATAAATGCAAATCCTTACCTTCTTTCAGACCTTCCAGAAAACTCATCTCTTGCTTCAAGCTTTTGCCATCCCTCCTAATATCTCCTTCTTTAGCCGGGGATCCATTTTGTATCTAATGATATCTCACTGAGTCGTCTTAGGTTAATTATCTATGTTAAAGGCGCTATATAAATGCAAGTTATTAGCAAGTATGTTTTGTCATCCTCCACTCACTTTATCCCTCCATTGGTGGCCATTCTTTCATACATCTAAATTCTACTCTTGATAACCAACCGTATCATCTCCTTCTCTCCATTTATATCTCCTCCTTTTACACCCTCCTTAAACCCGATCGTTTTCCCTCACTCCTCTGTGAATCCCCTTGGGAATGTTTATTATACAAAAGGCGGTCTATGAATGCAAGTTGTTGCTGATTTTCATTGGAATGTGTTCATTTATTGTCCATTTTAGGAGCAGAACTAATTTCTACGCTGATATTCTTGTACCAGAAATTGATTTTATATGATTGACGGATTTGTTGAGATAAATTAACACTGGAAACTACTCGTGGGCATCGTTTCGTTCGAACAGCATAACTTTTTAATCTACAGACATCCCACTGAATTAGGTTTGCAAAGCAATGAATCAGCCTTCAGGGAGTCCTTTATCTAAGAGGAGAGCAGCAACATTGACTAAGATGAAACTTTATTCGATATTTGGCTTTTTTTCTCTGGCAAGAGTCCGTTTTACTGCTCTCTGCGGATGATGACCAAGATGAAGCTGTTATTAATTATTCTCTATGGTTAAAGCCCGTAGTTCCAGAGTATTGTGTGCAGTTTTGGTGCCCAATTACAGAAACAAAATGAAAGCCATCGTGGACACAATGTAGAATGACTCGAATGAGGCCAGGGAAGGGAAATCGACTATGAAAGAGTTGAAATACTGGGATTATTTCCACGGGAACTGAGAAGAGGAGACTCCCATTATGAAGGTGTCTGATAGAGTCATTGAGAATTACTGTATCCTCTGATTTATAGGATCAGTGAGAATTTCAGCTCATCGTTAAAGTGTTAAATGTAAATTCTTCACGCAGCGGTTTTTTGGAGCATGGAATGTTTTACGACGGGGAATGGAACAAACAGAAAAGATGCAATTGCATCTTTAACCACTACATCGTTTAAGAGCAAATGGAATAAATATTTTAAATTGACAACAATTAAGGGCATTTGGAAGAAAGTGGACCGTGGCATAAGTTTTGAATTGCTGTAACCCAGTGATGTAGACATGGTCCCCGTAATAATCTGCACTGGATAGTCGTGTTTCTGCATTGTACACTATTTCACACTACACCAGTATATCCCAGGGATGTAACAATATGCTGATAATCTGAACTTGATATTCGTGTTTCTAAATTGTCCAATGTCGGACGCTATGATGGCATAAACCAGGGATGTAACAATACAAAGATTTTACATAGATTCTGCATAGAATTTACAACACAGAAACCCCACCTCATCTAACCCAATCAGCATGTGGCAGTTACTCCCAGCGAGTAGTTCTGATATGGAATGCTGCCTGAACGGATGGTGGAAGCAGATTCAAGCGTGGCTTCCAAAAAGGAATTGGATAAGGGAATAAAATGGAAGAGCATGACAATCAGACCAACTGGTTTGCTCTTACAAAGAGCCGGCACCGGCTCGGTGGGGGCATGGCTTCCTTCCGTGTTCTAACCATTCTATGATTCTATGATTCTGTATATTTATCTAGCTTCTCCTGAAATGCATCTATTCTATTCGCCTCAACCACTCCATGTGGTGGCAGGTTCCACATTCTATCCACTCTCTGTGTAAAAAAGTTTCTCTTGAATTCCTTATTCGATTGATTAGTGGCAATTTTATATTGATGAACCCAAGGTTTGGATTCACCACAAGTGGAAGCATCTGCTTTGCATTCACCGTATCAAAACTCTTCATAATTGTAATGACCTCTATTGGGTCACCTCTTTTCTCGGGAAAAAAAGTCCCAGTCTGTTGAGTCTTTCCTGATAGTTATAAACCCTCCGTTCTGGTCTCATTCTTATGAATCTTTTTTGGACCTTCTCCATTGCCTCTATATGCTTTTTATAATATGGAGACCAGAACTATGCACAGGCTTGAAACGTTTGTCACTAAATTGTGCTGTGTGGCGCCCATTGTTTACATGATTCCAGCGTCATTATCTGCGCCTGCGCTAACTGCTATACCAAGATGGTGCCTGGTGCACGTCAGACAGGAAACGTGCGTGTACATCCAAGACGCCACCTTGGATGAAACAGAGGCTGTGTAGCGCCGAAACAACGGGCTGGTTGACATTGCCACTTGCTGCCTCTTGATATGCGCCACCGTGTCCTGCAAAAAACGGGACGTGTGTTTGGTTGATGTGCCTCTAATGGTTGAATAGCAGCCAGTGTGTGTGGCCTGTGAGTTGTGGATGGGCAGCTTGAAACAATGGTAATGTGTAAGGGTTAGAGGAAGCATTTGATTGGAAGGGTTGAATACTGATGGACAGAGTTTGTTGGTATGTGGGGGTTAGGAGGATGAATTGCGTGGTGCAGTTGGTATGAGTCGCCACTTCACAGTTGACCTCACTCACCTTGACCACTCATGTCAAAGCATTGAACTTCTTCCTGCACTGCATCCATGTCCGTGATGCTGGTTCCCCCTTATCAGGTGATGTTAATGATTTTATTTGACTATATGACCAACAGTAGAGAGTTCAAAGACTTCATGAAGTGATAAGGATCATAAAATGTCAGTGACTATAGTAAATACAATGCAACCATTCATCCACGTTGATCCAGAAAGCAAGCAGATATTTTACACAGCACGTAGCACAAAAGGACACATTTTGTATTGCATAATCCGAACTGCTAAACATTTTACACAATTAATGTTTAACTTTTAAACATTTCAAGAGCTATAAATTGTTTAAAGCTATATACTTAAAACTAAAAAAGCCACTTTGACCTCAACCCCACCCCATTAATAGTCATATTATCTAATTTTATACAGGAATAGCCTTTTTTTAATAGGGAAATACTGAAAACTAAAATTTCGTAAATCTGTATCCATATAAATGAATTACCTACATGATAAGTTCCCAATTATTTTTGCTGAACAACCTATGGATTTTCATGTCCCGCGTGCTCCCCCACCCCGCTAAGATGCAGTCTTTTTGCATAATTAATATTGCTGCAGATATGGCTGCTAACCAGAATACGTAAACAGTTTTGCCACTTTAACTGTTTGATTTCTGCTCCCTTGCATTTTTGGGTTTTAATATAAAGTCCATCCATATCATTAGCACTCATAGGTCAGGAAATTCCTCGGATCTGCTCATGCTTCACGGATGACCAACAGCTTGGTACAATAGGTGGATTTTAATGAGGAAAGGGAGATGGAAAATCAAAGAGGTTCAGGAATGGAATTTCAGAGCGTGGTGCTTGGTAGCTGAAGGATTGACCACCGATGGTGGGACGAAAGGAAGGGATGATTAACAAGAACCCAGATTTGGAGGGGGGATTGCAGGACTGGACAAGGATACAGAGATAGTGAGAACCACAGGCAAAGCCTGGGCTTGAAGGGAAAAAAAAATCAGAACTAATGGTCCGGAAATTGCTTTCAAAATAACATTGAGCCCAACAGCGCGACTGCACATGCGCAGGAAAACTCGGAAATCCGGAACTTGCTATTCCTGGTTCGCCAGCGATCTGAAAGTATCACCTTAAAGGGACATTCATGGATGCAATCAATAGAATCAATGGACCAGCGCTAACTTGCTCTCCTGCCCAACTAGAACCTAACTAGTATCGCCACAAAGCAGGTACACTCAACTATATCATGTCTAAACTAAGTTTTACCAGCATGGTAAGTCTTAATGACTGCCAAACAAACACTCTGGCACCAAAAAATTAAATTTTAAAATGGCAATTTTAAAAGTTGTTGGACATCTTTATTTAAAAAAAATAATTAAAAAAAACTTTTTCTTTGTCTCTATTATCTCTGTCTTTTTCAACATTTCTTGCCCTCCCTTTATTTTACTGCCTCTAACTGTTTGTACAATGACTTTACTGTTGCAGCTTTCACTTCCAGGTTTTGAGTCGTTGCAATTTTCACTGACTCATCACGGCTTGTTAATAATGCTGCAATCTGATTGGTCAAGCGGAGAGTGATTTCCTCAAGTCGCTCGCATGGTTCCCAGCTTCGCTGGAGTTATCGCTGGACTCTTTTCAGGTTTGCATGAGAGGAAGTTCCCGCAGTAAAGACCGCGGTAAGTTTGTGAGTGAGTAAAAACCGAAAGAGCGGCAAATGGCATTCGTTCAGAGCTCGGAGCAAATTCCGGCCCATTATTTCAGTGAGCGAGTTGTCAATCGATGAGACAGACTCCCTCGGGAGACGGTGAAAGCTATTAGAATTGATTCATTCAAAAGTAAATTAGATCGATTTCTTTCAGAAAATATATTGTGGGATACAATACATGAGTAATTTCAGTCATGACATGTGTCAAGTGCAACATACTTGGAAGGTAAAAGGTGACTTTGGATCTGTGGTTCCAAAAGCTCTCCGCCATCCGGGTTTTTCTCGTCTCATTTCTGGGTCTGTTGCAGACCAATTGATGGAGATTGATTGCTGTGATTGGGCAACAACTTCATTATCTTTGTATCATGCAACTACCAGGATTGTAAAAGGTGAACCAGATGGATGTTTGTCTTTCTCCACCGAGCAATTCCTGTGATGAAGTATGTGCAAACTGTATGGAATGTCAGTTGAGAAAGACCCACCACAGCTGCTTCTGCCACAAGCGCAACAAATCTAATTACAACGTATTACCAAGCAGCCATTGACAAAATGCCAGCATGGATCTGGTCAATGTAGACTTTCATGTCAGTGACTCTGTTGCTGAAATATTGGAAGACTTGGGTTTTCAGAAGGCTTTCGATAAGGTCCCAAACAGGAGGTTGGTGAACAAAGTTAGATCACATGGAATTGGGAGGGGTAATATACTGGCATGGATTGAGAAGTGGTTAACTACACTTGTGTTTACCTCCCTCCCTCCTCCTCCAATCAAAAAAAAGGTGGCACTGTGAGGAGGGCAAGCAAGTTGACCAGGAGGAGGATCGAGCTACTGCAGCTGCAGGAGGCACAAAGTCACAGCCAATAGGTAAGTGATTGGCTGGTGACGAGTAAGTAGTTTTTCTTTCCTTTTTCTTTCTTGACATTGTAGTTGTTGTTAAGCAAACTTAAGGTTTAAGTCATGGCAGGAGATCCCAGACCCGTGTCATGTTCCTCTTGTGGGATGTGGGAATTCAGGGATCCTTCCTGTGCCCCTGGTTCCTTCACCTGCGGGAAGTGTGTCCAGCTGCAGCTACTGTTTGACCGCTTGACGGCTCTGGAGCTGCGGATGGACACACTTTCGGGCATCCGCGATGCTGAGAAAGTCGTGGATAGCACGTTCAGTGAGTTGGTCACACCGGAAATAAAAATTACTGAGGGAGATAGTGAATGGGTGACCAACAGACAGAGGAAGAGTAGGAAGGCAGTGCAGGGATCCCCTGCGGTCATCTCCCTCCAAAACAGGTATACTGTTTTGGATACTGTTGGGGGAGATGGCTCACCAGGGGAAGGTGACAGCGGCAAGGTTCATGGCGCCGTGGCTGGCTCTGCTACACAGGAGGGCATGAGAAAGAGTGGAAGAGCTATAGTGATAGGGGACTCGATTGTAAGGGGAATAGACAGGCGTTTCTGCGGACGCAACCGAGACTCCAGGATGGTATGTTGCCTCCCTGGTGCAAGGGTCAGGGATGTCTCGGAGCGGCTGCAGGACATTCTGGAGGGGGAGGGTGAACAGCCAGTTGTCGTGGTGCATATAGGTACCAACGATATAGGTAAAAAAACGGGATGAGGTCCTACAAGCTGAATTTAGGGAGTTAGGAGTTAAACTAAAGAGTAGGACCTCAAAGGTAGTAATCTCAGGATTGCGACCAGTGCCACGGGCTAGTCAGAGTAGCAATGACAGGATAGCTAGGATGAATACGTGGCTTGAGAGATGGTGCAAGAGGGAGGGATTCAAATTCCTGGGCCATTGGAACCGGTTCAGGAGGAGGTGGGACCAGTACAAATTGGACGGTCTGCATCTGGGCAGGATTGGAACCAATGTCCTTGGGGGGGGTGTTTGCTAGCGCTGTTTGGGAAGGTTTAAACTAATGTGGCAGGAGGATGGGAACCGATGCAGGAAGTCAGTGGCAAGTAAAGTGGTGACAGAAACAAAAGGCAGTAAGGGAGAGTGTACAGAACATGACCGGACAGATGGTCTGAGAAAGCAGGGCAAAGACCAAGGGAAGTCTAGATTAAACTGCATTTATTTCAATGCAAGAATTCTGATGGGCAAGGCAGATGAACTCAGGGCATGGATGGGTACATGGGAGGGTGATGTTAGAGCTATTACTGAAACATAGCTAAGGGAGGGGCAGGACTGGCAGCTCAATGTTCCAGGTACAGATGCTATCGGAAAGATAGAGCAGAAGGTAAGAGAGGAGGGGGAGTTGCGTTCTTGATTAGGGAGAACATCACAGCGGTAGTGAGAGGGGATATATCCGAGGGTTCGCCCACTGAGTCTATATGGGTAGAACTGAAAAATAAGAATGGAGAGATCACTTTGATAGGATTGTACTACAGACCCCCACATAGTCAACGGGAAATTGAGGAGCAAATTTGTAAGGAGATTACAGGCACCTGCAAGAAAAATAGGGTGGTAATAGTAGGGGACTTTAACTTTCCCAACATTGACTGGGACAGCCATAGCATTAGGGGCTTTGATGGAGAGAAATTTGTTGAGTGTATTCAGGAGGAATTTCTCATTCAGTATGTGGATGGACCTACTGGAGAGTATGCAAAACTTGACCTCCTCTTGGGAAATAATGAAGGGCAGGTGACAGAAGTATTAGTGAGGGATCACTTTGGGACCAGTGATCATAATTCCATTAGTTTTAAGATAGCGATGGAGAAAGATAGGTCTAGCCCAAAAGTTAAAATTCTAAATTGGGGAAAGGCCAATTTTGATGGTATTAGACAGGAACTTTCAGAAGTTGATTTGGAGAGTCTGTTGGCAGGCAAAGGGACGTCTGGTAAGTGGGAGGCTTTCAAAAGTGTGTTATCCAGGGTTCAGGGTAAGCTCATTCCTTATAAAGTGAAGGGCAAGGCTGGTAGAAGTAGGGAACCTCGGATGACTCGGGAGATTGAGGCCCTATTCAAAAAATAGAAGGAGGCATATGACATGCATAGGCAGCTGGGATCAAGTGGATCCCTTGAAGAGTATAGCGATTGCCGGAGTGGAGTTAAGAGAGAAATCAGGAGGGCAAAAAGGGGACATGCGATTAATTTGGCAGATCAGGCAAAGGAGAATCCAAAGAGCTTCTACAAATACATAAAGGGCAAAAGAGTAACTCGGGAGAGAGTAGGGCCTCTTTAGGAACAACAAGGTCATCTATATGCGGAACCACAAGAGATGGGTGAGATCCTGAATGAATATTTCACATCGGTATTTACGGTTGAGAAAGGCATGGATGTTCGGCAACTTGGGGAAATAAATAGTGATGTCTTGAGGAGTGTACATATTACAGAGAGGGAGGTGCTGGAAGTCTTAACGCGCATCAAGGTAGATAAATCTCCGGGAACTGATGAAATGTATCCCAGGACGTTATGGGAGGTTAGGGAGAAAATTGCGGGTACCCTAGCAGAGATATTTGAATTATCGACAGCTGCAGGTGAGGTGCCTGAAGATTGGAGTGTAGCAAATGTTGTGCCTTTGTTTCAGAATGGCGACAGTGAAAAGCCTGGGAACTACAGACCGGTGAGCCTGACATCTGTAGTGGGTAAGTTGTTTGAGGGTATTCTGAGGGACAGGATCTACAGGCATTTGGAGAGGCAGGGACTGATTATGAACAGTCAGCAAGGTTTTGTGAGAGGAAAATCATGTCTCACGAATTTGATTGAGTTTTTTGAAGGGGTAACCAAGAAGATAGATGAGGGCTGTGCAGCAGACGTGGTCCACATGGACTTCAGCAAAGCCGTTGACAAGGTACCGCATGGTAGGTTGTTACATAAGGTTAAATCTCAAGGGATCCAAGGTGAGGTCGCCAATTGGATACAAAATTGGCTTGACGACAGAAGACAGAGGGTGGTTGTAGAGGGTTGTTTTTCAAACTGGAGGTCTGTGTTCAGCGGTGTGCCTCAGGGATCGGTGCTGGGTCCGCTGTTATTTGTTATTTATATTAATGATTTGGATGAGAATTTAGGAGGCATGGTTAGTAAGTTTGCAGATGACACCAAGATTGGTGGCATTGTGGACAGTGAAGAAGGTTATCTAGGATTGCAACGGGATCTTGATAAATTGGGCAGATGAATGGCAGATAGAGTTTAATTTAGATAAATGTGAGGTGATGCATTTTGGTGGATCGAATCGGGCCAGGACCTACTCCGGTAATGGTAGGGCGTTGGGGAGAGTTATAGAACAAAGAGATCTAGGAGTACAGGTTCATAGCTCCTTGAAAGTGGAGTTACAGGTGGATAGGGTGGTGAAGAAGGCATTCGGCATGCTTGGTTTCATTTGTCAGAACATTGAATACAGGAGTTGGAATGTCTTGGTGAAGTTGTGCAAGACATTAGTAAGGCCACACTTGGAATACTGTGTACAGTTCTGGTCACCCTATTATAGATAGGATATTATTAAACTAGAAAGAGTGCTACCGGGACTTGATGGATTGACTTATAGGGAGAGGTTAGATAGACTGGGACTTTTTTCCCTGGAGAGTGGGAGGTTAAGGGGTGATCTTATAGAAGTCTATAAAATAATGAGGGGCATAGATAAGGTCGATAGTCAAAATCTTTTCCAAAAGGTAGGGGAGTCTATAACGAGGGGACATAGATTTAAGGTGAGAGGGGAGAGATACAAAAGTGTCCAGAGGGGCAATTTTTTCACTCAAAGGGTGGTGAGTGTCTGGAACGAGCTGCCAGAGGCAGTAGTGGAGGCGGGTACAATTTCATCTTTTAAAAAGCATTTGGACAGTTACATGGGTAAGATGGGTATAGAGGGATATGGGCCAAGTGGAAGCAATTGGGACTAGCTTAGTGGTATAAATTGGGCGACATGGACATGTTGGGCCGAAGGGCCTGTTTCCATGATGTAACTTCTATGATTCTATGATAACAGACAGAAAACAGAGATTAGGAATAAACGGTTCTTTTAAAGGTGCCACAACTATTTCCAATCTTGATCAATGATTGAGATGAGGGGACCAAATGTAATATTTCCACGTTTGCTGATGACGCAAAACTAGGTGGGAATGCGAGTTATGAGGAGCATGCAAAGAGGCTTCAATGGGATATGGACAGGCTAAGTGAGTGGGAAAGAACCTGGCAGATGCAATATAAAGTGAAACCAATGTGAAGTTATCCACTTCGTTCGCAAAAACAGAAATACAGATTATTTTTTAAATGTTGAGAGATTGGGAAATGTTGATGTCCTTGTACATGAGTCACTGAAAGCTAACATGCAGGTGCAGCAAGCAATTAGTAAGGCAGATGATATGTTGGCCTTTATTTCAATAGGATTTGAATGCAGTTGTAAGGATGTCTTACTGCAATTATCTAGGGCCTTGGTGAGATCGCACCTAGGGTATTGTGATCAATTTCGTTCTCCTTACCTAAGAGAGGATGTAATCGCCTTCGAGGAGTGCAACGAAGGTTCACTTGATTGATTCTAGGGAAAGCGGGATTG
This sequence comes from Heptranchias perlo, assembly GCF_035084215.1. Classification (NCBI taxonomy): domain Eukaryota; kingdom Metazoa; phylum Chordata; class Chondrichthyes; order Hexanchiformes; family Hexanchidae; genus Heptranchias; species Heptranchias perlo. The sequence goes on from NW_027139559.1 coordinate 4,603,347, forward strand.
TCATATGAGCAGAGATTGAGTAGAATGGGCCTGTCTTTTCTGGAGTTTGGAAGAATGAGAGTTGATCTCATTGAAACATACTCAATTCTTATCGTGTCGATGCAAAGAGGCTGTTTCCCCTGCCTATGGAGTCGAGAACCAGGGATCACAGTTTCAGAATAAGGGGTAGGCCATTTAGGACTGTGATGAAGAGAATTTTTTTTCACTCAGAGGGTAGTGAATCTTTGAAATTCTCTACCCCGGAGGGCTGTTGTTGCTCAGCCCTTGGGTACATTCAAAACAGAGATAGATAGATTTCTAGATATTTAAGGCATAAAGGGATATGGAGATGGTGCAGGAAAATGGTGTGAGGTAGAAGATCAGCAGTGATCTTGTTGAATGGTGGAGCAGGTTCGAGGGAGCAGATGGCCGACTCCCGACCTATTTCTTGTGTTCTTATGATTTTTTTTTGTGTGGAGAAGGGGAGTGGGATGCGGAGGGGTGGTCCATGGATGAATTTAAACGAAAGGATGAGAATTTTAAATCTAAGTGATATGGAACTGGGAGCAAGTGAGGGCCAGTGAGGCCGAGCAGGACCTGGTGCTGGTTAAACACAGACGACAGAGATTTGGACGAGTTCACGTTTAAGGAAGGTGAAGTTTGTGTGGCGGTCAGGAGTGCATTGGATGAATGGAGTCTGGAGGCTACAGAGGAATTGATGAGGGTTTCAATGGCAATGTGCCGAGGAAGGAATGGAGGCGGGTGAGTGAATCACGTGGCGTTTGTGATGGACGTCAAATCAGGTCATGAGCTCAGCTCCGTTTTGCACGGGACCAAATTTACTGGAGCATTTAACCAATGTAGAATAAACGGGTAAAATAACGGAGAGAGGAGTGTGATTGGGACACGTTCAGTGTCCGTCCCCTAATTTCACCCACAGTCATTTCTCGACTGCAATCCTCAACCTGCCTTTTAACTGTAACTAATAGCAATAGTCAGGAGTATAACCATGTCAGTGGACATTTATCTCCTATCTAATTCAGGGCTGGTTTGATTGGATCAGATCAGAGTGCCTGCCGGAGCTGTAGTTTCCATGACAACAAAAGCCAGTGCTTCTCAAAGAAATGGGATATCCAGTAATCCATCAGATACAACGCATTTATTATCCTGTTCTTGCAGCCGTTGGAGTTCTGGGTACGCCGTTATCCCAGCTGTTAATGGTGTAAATCGATGTTAACTCTGCTGCTGTACCTGGATTTTTTTGTGCTGCATGTTTTACGCAGTCGCCTGTTCTGTTTCATCGGCTGAATGATTAAATTTGTTAAATTTCTGCTCTTTTGGTCTTGTTGGAGCTGCATCATATCTGTAATATTCTCTTTCAGTGTCTAACCCTGGCATTGGTACTGGATTATTCTCTGTACGAACTGTTTTGTTGAATAATGGTATGCCCTTAGCTTCTAAACATTCGGTCTTATGGGAGTTACATTCTATTTCTAGTGACCTCTGTGTATCCAATTTTGGCATTGTTACTTATCTTTATTGAAGATATTGGAATCAGGTGTTCACTCTGCTGCTGTTGGTGCATTAATTTTTTTTTCTCCCTGCATGTTTTACACGGTCGCCTGTTCTGTTCTGTTTTAACGGTTGAATGATGTAATTTGTAAAGTCTCTGCTCTTTCGGTCTTGTGGGAGCTGCATTATAACTGTAATGTAGTTTTTCCTAATCCTCGTATTGTTACTGGATTATTCTCTGTACTTAATGTATTATTGAATGATGGTGTCTCCTTAAATACTAAACGTTTGGTCTTGTAGAAGATACATCATATCGGAAATGGGCATTGTTTATCCAACATTGGCATTGTTACTGGATTATTCTTTCGAATGAATGTATGGGGATCAGGTGACTGGGCTAAGAGCTGGTATCAGACTGTCAGAAGCTGTTAACAATTTAATGTTGTGGAGCTAACCTGTCATGGAATACTTTTTCATCAATCTGCTGTCAGTGATTGATAATGTGACAGCTCACCGTATCAGTGTTACAAGGAGTCAGCATAATGTCCTCCCTCCCCAGTAACATGCTTCAGTTTAACTGGAATTTCAATCTACTTATTAGTTATCACTGTTAAGAAATATTATTTCATTATGTGTGTATCTGATGCCGTTTCAGATGCCTGGTTACTGAACTGCGTTTGCTGCTGATTCTTTCACATCTCCTTTTCTGCTTCAATGTGGATAAATTCACTGACTGTCACTGGACTTCATTGTAAAATGAAATGTTTTGAGGTTATGTTGTATCAGTTTGCACTGTATCAGGTGGAATCTGGCGGCCTTCTATTTATCTGTAGGTTATAAGTATGATATTGGCGTTTTGTTAATTGAACAATCCCACCATCTAACACTTTACTTAACAAGTACAGGAGAAGGAATCTCAATCATTGTGAGATCTGTCTGGAAGAGGCATTTGATTCTGTTTATTCCATGATTTGCAGATGAAGTGATTGGCGTAGGTGAACAGGCGGAGATCTGGATGATCTCTGGAAACATTGAACTATTCCACAGTGACTTCACTATTGAACAAAGTGTCACTGAGTATAGAGTCGGTGGGGCTGGTGAACAAAATGCAGGGGCAGGATGATAGGATTTAATCGGATATGAAATTGGACTTGGGAGTAGAGTGATTGAGACGGCGGCTGAGAGGAAAGCAAGAGGTGCAGTGTGAATAAACTGCAGAAACTTCCAGAATAATTAAATTTAGAAAATGTGTCTTGAAGGTGTTATTATGATGTGGTCAGATTGGGTGAGTTTTTATTGTGCGACTCGCCCCTCATGTTTAGACCCTTTCGGGTCCTCACTCTGTTTTTATGAATGTTCCCTGTTTTCCAACTTAACACGAAACATAACTAAAATTTACTTGAAAAATGGAATCAGTAATTTCTTGATCATCATTAATTAGCAGGACATTATATTTTTAAAGCTCAGCTGCATTCAATAAACAAGGATGTGGATTTAATTAATGCTGTTAAATGTAATTTTAATTGATTGTACAAGGTAAATTTATTGAACACTTTTTGTATCCAACACATGTTCCCTGACACCAATATCCACAAAAATGAATTGTTGAACGCATTATTTGGATTGTGTTATTGGGACCTATAGATTAGATTTCCTCCAACACTCTGCTGCAGTCTCTCCCTGTGAATTCCAGCCTCTCCTCCCAATGCATTGAATCCTCTGTCTCCTCATCCATTGCTTCAGTTGATCCGCTTTGCCAAACCATCCGCTCCTGACGCCCTTCCAGCTCCTACATGTCCTTTTCCTTGTCTCTCTCCCAATCTCACTCACTGGCTCGGTCTCCAGATGCCTTTCCCGTTTAGTGCCAGCCCCTGTCAATGAATCACTTTCCACAGTTTGATGCAGCAACAAAGTTGGAAATTTCACCCCAGACCCTCTCAAACTGTTGTTTTGCTCCAGGTCTGATCAGTAATTTCTCTGCTTCCCTTTCTCTCTTTCCAGTTAATTTGGTGGCGATTGTGATCCTGTCCCGAGGAAAGTGCGGTCTCTCCAAATGTATCAGTCATTACCTGGTGGGAATGGTAGTCGCCGATTTCCTGGTCGTTATAGCTGATCCAATATTGAATCGGATTAATGCGCTTCATCTCCCATGGTCATTCCTGGACATGACTCCCGTGTGTACTTTACTTATCTTCTTTAGTAATGCAGCCACGGTGGTTTCTGTTTGGTTCACAGTTGCTTTCACCTTTGATCGATTTGTGGCCATTTGTTGTGAGAATCTGAAAACTAAATATTGTACTGAGAAAACGGCAGCTGTGGTTCTGGGAACAGTGAGTGTGCTGGGCTGTTTAGAGAGTCTCCCCTGGTACTTTACACTTAAACTTCGAAATGTAATTGATAATGTTCCCTGGTTTTGTGAGATTAAACAGAGCTTCCGTGAATCCACCGCATGGGCTGCATTTGAGATGTTTCACCTAATCTTAACCCCCTTTATCCCTTTCTGCCTGATATTGCTTTTCAATGTTCTGACGGTCAGACGTATTTTAGTGTCCAGTCGAGTCCGCAGGGGACTACGGATTCGCAGCAATGGAGAGAATCACAAGGACGAAGAGATGGAGAACCGAAAGAAATCCATCATTTTACTCTTCAGTATATCAGTCAATTTTATATTGTTATGGGTAACACAGGTTATATTTTACATTTATCTGCGAATTACAGACATTCAGTTTCATTACTCCTATCCTGACACTGGTTATATCACAGAACACACATCAAAGATGTTGCAGCTTCTCAGTTCTTGCACAAACACGTGTATTTATGTCCTGACCCAAACTAAGTTCAGAGAGGAGCTGAAGAACGCGGTGAAATACCCACTCAATCTAATTGTTCAATTAGTGAAATCACAGGAAGAGCTGAAGGGTTTTAAGCACTGGAACTAAATGCCATTTCATACTCCATCCTCTGCACTTCCCAGAGGACACAAAGTCCATTTTAAATGAGCAGGATGGGGCCATGAAATTATCTTCAATCTGATTCGGATGTTGCATTTTATTGATAATCTGACCTATTGAGGCGGGATTTGCTCTCCAGGCGAGAAGTGTGAATTGTTGCTCAAAATGGCGGCACTAAAGATCTCTGCTGGACTTCAACTAAATGATCGCCCTGCAAAATGGGCAAACCTGGCAATCAAGGTAGCTGTGGTGGGCCTAATCAGAATAGGAGCACTCCACTTAAATCGAGAGTGAGAGGGAGAGTGAGAGGGAGAGATGCACAGAGAGAGAGAGAGGGGTGCTAAAGAGAGAAAGATACCCAGAGAGTGATGGAGAGAAAGCAATAGTGGGAGAGGCAGACAGAGAGACAGCCAGAGTTGGAGAGAGAGGGAGAGGCAGATAGGAAGAGACAGATAAAGAGTGAGAGAAAGAGAGAGAGGGAAAGACTGAGAGAGAGAGAGATAGAGAAATACCGGGGGAGAGAGAGACAGAAAGAGAGACATGGAGAAAGAGACGGTGTGAAAGACAGGTTGACAGAGGGAGATAGAGATGCAGATAGATACAGGGGAAGACAGAGAGGGAGACTTTCAGAGAGCGAGAGGGTAAGAGTGACAGCGAAAGACAGGCAGAGGGAGGGGGAGACTGACAGACAGACAAAGAGATGGCTGGAGCTAGAGACAGACAGAGACAGAAAGAGAGGCAGACAATGGGGAGACAGAGAGGTAGAGAGAGAGGGACGGACAGCGGGAGGGGAGAGATAGTGAGAGAGAGACAGAGGGAGAGCGAGACAAAGAGAGAGGAAGGCACAGAGAGAGCGACAGAGGGAGAGATAGAGGGAGAGACAGAGAGAGAGGCAGAGAGAGACAGACTGAGAGAGACACACAGAGATAGAAAGACAGAGAAAGTGAGACAGGGGGAGACAGAGAGAGAGACCGAGAGAGAGAGAAAGAGGGGAGAGAGCGCGCGAGAGAGAGAGAGATGGAGAGCGAAAACAGCGAAAGAAGAAATCTAACGATTAAAAATGCGCTGAGAATTAAGACAGATTCACATAAAAAGGGAGGGAGAACGTGTGAGAGAGATGCAAATAAAGACGGGCAGGGCAGAGTTACCGGGAGTTGGAGCAAAATAAATAGAGTTTTTAAGACAGGAGAGAAAAATAAAGAAAGAAAGACAGCAGATATATCAGTTTATATATATATATATATATATATATATATACATACACAAAGAGATAAAGAGAGTGATAGAGTGAAAGCAGACATGGATGGAACGAGTAAAAGACGGCGACAAAGAATTACAAAGTAAAAGAAGCAGAGTGGTAAACACAGAAGAAATCGATTCAAATAACTCGGGACCGAGAGAGAGGCAGTGCAGGGGAGTTTCAGACATAAAATGACAGTAAGAGAAAGTGAGAAAGGGAAATAGAAAACAAGGTGAATAATATAAAACAGGAGAGAGGGGGAGAAATACAAAGAATAAAACAGAGATTGAAATAAATGGAAATAAATTCAGAAAAAGATGCAAAGAACAGATTCAAAAGTTAACTCGCAACAGGGAGAATGAAGTAGACAGAAACAGAGTTGGAGAGATTGGGAAAAAAAGAGAAAGAAACAAAGACAGATGAAAAGGGAAGGAGGAAGAAAAAGAAAGAGAGAAAGAAAAGGGAAAATTAATCCACAGAGAGAAGCAAAGACAGTGACAGACAGAAACAAACAGGTTGAGAGAGAAGGACATGGAGTCAGAGGTGGAAAGACAAAAGGATGGATGACGTCAGAGCGAACGAGACTACAAGCGAGAGGAACAGGTCAGCAGAGAGAAAAGACAGGCAGCGGCAGACAGACAGAGAGAGAGGGGCATAAAAAGAAGCCACGAATAACAGATCGAAAAAAGATAGAAACATGAACAGCGACAGGAGACAGAAATTAAAGTCGAGATGGAAATAACAAGACGGAAGAACACACAGATAATAGAGAGTAATAAACCATATAAACAGGAAACAGACAGAATGAATGAGGGATAAATATATAAAGTGACAAGAGAGTAGAGGCAGGATTGAGAAGAGAGAACAGAAAGCATTAAATAAGTAAATAAACTGTGCAATCAGCCTGGAGCGTGTGAGATTGCTGACCAGCAGAACAGCAGCAGATGAAGCGGACCAGACGGTTCATGTTTGTTCTGGGATAACACTTTTGTGGAGTTAATTTTGACACAATAAAGTTACTCAGTCATTTGTACCTGACCCGGCCCATTGTTTAATGCAGGACTTTCGCAGCTGCTCTGTGCAGTAAACATCCATCTGATAAACGAAAGCCTGCTGTTAAATCGGCTTCACCATGTCTGAAGGAAACGGACTTTTAAAAGGTGGAAGGACAGTTGAAAGGCTTGTTAATGACACTTTGTAAAATACCACACAGCAGAGAATAGATCACAATGGCAAAAAGAACAATCCCAGGAGTGCTAGAGGTCATTTGAACACTTGCAGACTTAACTTGGTTACATTGTGGACACTTTGAAAAAAACAAGTGAAGTGTCAATCAATCGTGGGTTGTATTTATAGGAACCTATTGCTGACAAGTCACCGTCCCAGAGGTGTAGTTCTGTTCAAAAGTTCTTTAAAAGCTGCGCAGAAGTTGAGTGGGGAGAATCACACCTCCATCACGACTGCTCCAACCTCGCCTTTCGATGCCTGGCAGCATCAACTCACATCGTCCTGACTGCTCGCTACCTCACAACTTGATGCGGTTGCGAGCAGTCAGGAAGATATGGGTTGATGCCTGTGAAGCAGATCACCTGATTACAAGAGAAAGCCACGGTACACTTCAAAGGTATGCATCCACATACTTGGAATCTTCACGGCAAACTTGAGTCAATTCAATATATAATTTTCGTTACGTGGTTAGTCTAAGATAGTCATTTGTTTTCCAAACGTTTATGCGTTTTGGGAATTTAGAATGTGTTGTTTTATTGTTGTTAAAACTGTTCTAAATCGGGCATAAACCCAAGGTGTTGTTTAAATTCTAATCTCAATTTTTCTAGGGTATTAATAATAATATCATTGTTTTCTTTATAAAGGCATGATTTTTGCCTGAAGTTTCCTGAGGAAAAAGAGCCCATTAAGTTAAATATAAAATTAAACCTTGTCGAGATAAAAATGCTTTGCCCTGAATTAAAGTGTAAAATCACTTTGCACCTTTTTGCTCCCACATCTGTATCATGTGTAACTTTCCCAGTGAGCTGCTGTATTCTGTAATAAATCACAATGTACTCCTATCCCTTCTGCTGTGTTACTAAACTGATAGGGTCCCCCAGCACTCTCTTGCTCTGTCACTGTTACAAATACTGTTATTGTTTCAGATTATATATAAATATGAATAATGGATAAATAAATTACATTCCAGATCAGAACTACTTCCAGATTGAGTCTAATTTTATTCTGATTTATTTGATACAAGCTAGAATTGCAAGCTCTACACAAAATGGCTGCTTTTTCCTTTCCTCTGAAAGTCTGGTCTCTGCTTCTCCGCAAGCATTGCGTTGAAATAACCAAATGTTAATCCATTTTTTGTAGAAATTCACGTCTTGGTGCTGAATTCCCTCACTTCACCGATGTCTTTGTGTTAAACACCAGCGAGTGGCCTTCCCACCCAATTTGTATCCTTAACTTTGTGCAACAGTGATTTAACAAGCACAGCAAATGAACCCTCTCCGTGTCTTTCACCATAACAAACTCCGTCTTGTCCTTCAAAGGATGGCTGCCATGCCTCTCAGTAAGATAGCTGTCATACTGTTGGCCATTTATTTCAGGTTCAAGGTGGCCATTTTGATTAAACTTCTTGGCGGCCATTTTGTTTAAGATTGCCACCTTGCCGCTCAGTGAGACGGCCGACTTGCTCCTCCGTGAGATGGCTGCCTTGCTAGAGGCCACTTTGTATTAGAGCGGCCGTTTAATTTTAGGTTGATGGCGGTCATTCTATTTCAGGTTCAGGGCGATCAATCATTTTCCAGGTTCATGGCGTTTACGTTGTTTTTTGTACTATCATAGTATCGCAGGAGGAGGCCATTCGACCCATCATGCCTGCACTAGCTCTTTGAAAGACCTATCCAATTAGTCCCATTCCCCGCTCTGCTCGTTACCCACAACCGTTATGATGGCTTTGTAGCATTTGTTGTAATCTAGAAGGATATATAAATATATATAGATAAATGTATATGTTATAATATATATACAAGCTTTCGTTGTAGTAAAATAAGGAATTCAGGAGTAACTTCCTTACCCTGATGGAACGAATGGCCTGTTTCTTTGCTGTGTCCTGCTGTATCTATTTAATGTATAAATATATAGAAATATATATATATTATATTCAAATTGTTGTTGTCTGGAAAGATTTTCTCTGAAACTTTTACTCGTTAAATTCATCTGCTTTACAAACTTGGCGTTGTTTCTGTGTAAATTAAAGTTACCGAGAGATTGTCCCCATAACTGAGTAAGGGATCTTGCTGTTTATTTTATTAAGTTCTTTGCTTTCGCTCTTCTAAATGTCATGAATTTGTTTTATCTCTTCGGCTAATTGGAAAAAGCCACAAGTTGTATTTTGACCATAAACTATTGGCTTTTTTCCCCCACTGCAATTAAAACAAGAGAAGGTAAAGTTCGTTCAACCGTCGCCAACTGCAACAAAAAGGGGTGAAGTATCAACAAACGACAGGCTTTTTGTCCCCTGCTCCAGGAACAGAAAGGAAAATGAACAAAGAGTCGAATGGGACCCTGCAGCAAACAACAAACCAGGAGAGACAGACACACCTGCACCTTTTAGGGGGAGTGAGTGGAAATGCAGGAGAAATAACTCTTCAACTTGTATTAGAGAGAGAAGCAACATGAGCATTCCAGTCCGTCCTGAGTGTCTTCCTCTTTCGCTCACTACCAAATTTTCACTCTTCTCTTTGGATTCTCCGCTTTGTAACTGAGGATTTTGTTTCTCAGTGGTGATTGCTGAGAGATTGCCTGTGTAGGAGTGAGTAAGTAGTGTGAGCTCTGGGCTCTTGCTGTGCCTTTCTAATCTCTGACATTGTTTTTAATCAATTCCTTTTCTATTCTCTGTAGCTCGTGGATTTTTTTTGTGAAAATGCTCTGACATGAAGATGTGAGAAGAGACATTTTAGGAGGAGGTATCCTTGGACAAGAAGCTGTCTCTCCATTGGGGCCTGATCTAGGCCTTCACCACAGGCTTCACCCAATGGGTCTCACGTGAGTTATGTTCGAGTTACTATGGGAACGCTGGGTCACAGTCGATCACTGTGATCACTGTGAAATCACTGGCACACTGTGGATTACTGGGCCACTATGAGATCAATGGGAGCACTGTGGTATCACTGCGGGATCATTGGGAGCAATGTGGGATCACTTGGAGCACTGTGGGATCACTGGGACACTGTGCGAGCACTGGGAAATTGTGAGATCACTGTAGATCACGAGAGCACGGTGGGACCACTGGGTCACTGGTGGCCATTTTGTTTAAGATGCCCACCTTGCTCCTCAGTAAGGTGGCTACCTTAATGGCGGCCATTTTTTCAGGTTCATGGCGTTGAAGATGTTGTTCATAGTATCGTAGTAGGTACAGCACAGGAGAAGGCCATTCGGCCCATTACGCCTGTGCCGGCTTTTTGAAGCAGCTAACCAATTAGTCCCATTTCCCCCCTGCTGTGTCCCCGCAGCTTTCATAGGTTGTTGTTGTTGTTGTTGTTGTTGTTGTTGTTGTTGCTGCTGCCGCATGCATTCATTTCGGAATTATGGAGAATCTTCTGTACCCAGTTGGGCTGAATGGCTTGTATCTGTGCTGTACATTATATGTAGAATATATATAGACATATGTTCTATTTAAGTGGAAGTTGTTGTCGTAGTTGTCCGAAGAGGCAAATGCAAGTTGCTGTTTATTGGAACAGAAAGCAAGGTGTAAAATAGAAAACCTGAAAGAGGGGGAAAATACAAAGATTATAACGGAGATTGAAAGAAATAGAATGAAATACAGAAACAGACGCAGAGAGATTGAGAAGTCAACTTGCAACAGAGAGAAAGAAGTAAACAGAAACAGAGCTGCAGAGTGTGAGAAACAAACAGAATGAAAAAGAGACAGATAAAAGAGGACGGAGGAAGAAAGAGGTCGAGAGAAAGAAATGGGAATTGTAGATTCTCAGAGAGGAACAAAGACAGAGATAGGCACAGGCAAAGAGAAAGAGAGCGAAGAATACAGACACAGAGGTGGAAAGACAAAATGACTGATGGAGTCACAGAGAGAGACAACAAGCGAAAGGGTCAGGGGGGCAGATTTAAAAAAGAAAGAGACGCAGAGAACGAAGACAAGCAGAGTCATACAGGCGGAGAGGGGGAAGTGTGTCGAAAAATAGCCAAGAGTGATTGATAGAACAAGAGAGAGACATAAATAGCGACAGAGAGGCATGAATTAAAGTTGAAGTGGAAATACCAAGATAGAAAAAGAAAAAAAAAACGCACAGAAGATAAACTATATACACAGAGAACAGACACGACGAAAGATGGAAAAACATATCAAGAGACAGGAGTGAGAACAGAACACAAGGTATACAATACGCAAACAAAATGTATAATCTGCCTGGAGTGAATGAGAGTGTTGTCTATCAGAACAGCAGCAAAAGAAGCAGCCATACAGTTCATGTTTTTTCTGGGGTAAAACTCTAGTTGATTTATTTTTGACATTTCTAAAGGTGATGCCTGCAGGCTGCACAATAAAGACTCTCAGTCTTGTGCACCTGACCCTGAATATTATTTACTGTGAGACTTTCCCAGATACTCTGTGTTGCAAGAGTTCTTCCAATAAACAAAAGCCAGATATTAAATCGGCTTCATTATGTCTACAGGAAAATGACTATTAAAAGGTGGAAGGACTGTTAAGAAGGATTGTTAATGACACATTATAAAAGACAGAGGATAGGTCACTAAAGCAATAAGAACGATTCCAGGAGGGCTGGAGATCGTTTGAACATCTGCCGACTTAACTTGGTTATGTTGTGATTACTGAGACAAAACAAGTGAAGTGTCAATCAATCGTGGGTTGTATTTGTAATCTATTGTTGACAAGACACCACCCCAAATGTGTGGTTCGGTATTAAAAGATCTTCAAAAGCTGCGTAGAATTAAGTGGGGAGAGACACAGATCCACCGTGACTGCTCCAGCCTCACCTTTCGCATCCTGGCAACACCATCTCGCCCGGAATCTTCATGACTGGTCGCTAAGGCAAGTATATCCTTCCTTCGGTAAGGAGACCAAAACTGTACACAGTACTCCAGGTGTGGTCTTAGCAAAACCCTTTATAATTGTAGCAAGACTCCCTTACTCTTGTACTCCAACACCCTTGCAATAAAGGCCAATGTGTCATTTGCTTTCCTAATTGCTTGCTGCAGCTTAATATTAACTTTCTGTGTTTCTTGTACGGAGAAACCTAAATCACGCTGAACACCAACATTTATTCGTTTCTCGCCATTTTTAAAAAATCTGTGTTTCTATTCTTGTTAGCATGGCGAATAACCTCACATTTCCCCACGTTATACTCCGTTTGCCACCTTCTTTCCTAATCACGTAACCTGCCTATTACCCTTTGCAGACTCTTTGCGTCCTCGTCAAATCTTACCTTCCTACCTACCTTTGCATCGTCAGCAAACTTGGATACATAACACTCGGTCCCTTCATTTAAGTCATCAATAAAGATTGTAAACAGCTTAGGCCCAAACATTGATCCCTGCAGCACCCCACGATTTAAAACCTGTCAACCTGAAAATAACTCGTTGATTCCTACTTTCTTTTTTCTGTCCAACAACCAATCCTCTATCCATGCTAATATATTACTCCCAACACCATGAGCCCTGAACTTGTGTTGCAACCTTTTATTTGGCACCTGATCGAATGGCTTTTGAAAATGCAAATATGCTACACCCACTGGTTCTCCTTTATCTGGCTTGTTACTTACATCCTCAAAAATCTCTAATGAATTTGTGAAACACTATTTACCTTTCATAAGACCATAAGAGATACGAGCAAGAGTAGGCCATTCGGACCCTCGAACTGGCTCCGCCATTTAATGAGATAATGGCTGATCTGATTTTTACCTAAACTCCACTTTCCCGCTCTTTCTCCATATCTTTTGACTCCCTTGCTGATCAAAAATTTGTCTAACTCAGCCTTGAATATATTCAATGACTCAGCCTCCACAGCTTTTTGGGGCAAAGAATTCCAAAGATTCACGACCCTCTGGGAGAAGGAATTCCTCCTCATTTCCGTCTAAAACGGGCGACCCTTATTCTGAGACTGTGCCCCCCAGTTTTAGATTCCCCCACGAGGGGTAACATCCTCTCAGTACTTACCCTATCGAGTCTCTTCAGAATCTTTTATGTTTCAATAAGATCTCCTCTCGTTCTTCTAAACTTCAACGAATATAGACCCAACCTGTTCAATAATTCCTCATAAGGCAACCCTTCCATACCCGGAATCAACCAAGTGAACCTTCTCTGAACTGCCTCCAACGCAAGTATGTCCTTCCTTGAATAAGGTCACCAGAACTCCAGGTGTGGTCTCACCAGCACCCTCCTAGAATTAAAGACCAATATTCAGTTTGCCTTCTTGATTACATGTTGCAGATGAATGTTGACTTTTTCTGTTCATGTACGAGGACACCCAGATCCCTCTGTACTGCAGCATTTTGTAGTATTTCTCCATTCAAATAATATTTTGCTTTTTTACTTTTGCTCCCAAGATGGATGACTTCACATTTTTCCACATTATATTCCATCCATCAAATTTTTGCCCATTCGCTTAACCTGTCAATATACCTTTGCAGACACTTTTGTGTCATCGCAACTTGTTTTTCCACCTATCTTTGTAAAACCATGTTGACTCTGCTTCATCATATTATGATTTTCTAAATGCCCTGTTACCACTTCTTTAATAATGGATTCCTGCATTTCCTTGATGACCGATGTCAGGCGAACTGGTCTGCAGGTCTTTGTTTTCTCTCTCACTCCTTTCTTGAGTATCACGACCAATACATTCAATATCTCTGCAGGCACACATCTTTTATAAAATAGGATATAGGCCATCATGTGCAGGGGATTTATTGGCTTTTTGTCTCATTAGTTTCACCAGTACTTTTTCTCTGCTGATGTTAATTTCTTTAAGTTCCTCACATTAGCCCCTTATTTCCCCATTATTTTTGGTATGCTTTTTGTGTCTTCCACTGTAAAGACAGATACAAAATATGTGTTTAATGTCTCTGCCATTTCCTTATTCCCTATTATAATTTCTTCTGACTCAGCCTCTAAGGGACCAACGTTTACTTTCACTACTCTCTTCCTTTCTACATACTTCTAGAAGCTCTTACATTCCGTTTTTTTATATTTCTTGCTAGTTTACTATCATATTCTGTTTTCTCCCTTTTTATCAATTGATTGGTCGTCATTTGTTGGTTTCTGCAGCACTCCCAATCCTCAGGCTTACTATTATTCTTCGCCACATTATAAGACTCTAAATGTAATCTAATACCTTCCTTAACTTATTTAGTTAGCCGCGGATGTATCAATTTTCCCGTGGAGTTTTTATTTCTCAATGGAATGTCTGCTCATTGTGAATTTTGAAATATTTCTTCAAATGCTTCTTGAATGTCATACATTTAAATCTAATTTCCCAATCTACCTTAGCCAACTCGCCCCTCATACCAATGTAATTGGCTTCATTTAAGTTCAAGACTCTAGTTTCGAACTTAAGTACGTCACTCTCGAACTCAAGTAACAGTACTTAAACATGCACTTGAAAGGCAATAGATCCAAACACACCTGATGATGGTTGGTTGGTGATCCAGACGTGTTACCGTCATGATCTCAGTATCTTTGGTCTTTACGAATGAAAACAGTCATTACAAACTGGCAACTTTTATATATTTCTCTCCTTATATGTATATGAAATCCAGACTGTTCTGCATTATATAATTAGATAAAAGTTAAAATGCAATTGCATGTAAGGAACCTTTAATTCACTTATTCCTTATCAATAACTTTAGTTTTCCTTCTGATGACCAAAGAAGTACAACTCTACCACGTGGTAACCCTATCGACAGTTTCACTCTTGTTCAATCTAACTTCAATATTTCAACTGAAACCTTTAATTATTACTCTGTCTTTGTTTCTGTATCATTCGTACCAGTTAAAAGTGTGATGTATGCCCCGATGTTTTCCTTCGCAGACGTTACTGTTTAGCGCCGTTTAATGTTTATCAAATGATTCAGCATGAAATGGATCGTCTTTTACTAAACCTCTTATTACTTCATCCTGAAAGTGAACATTGATGCAGGATGAGCCCTGGTCCAATAGCCCAAGTTATTTCAAAATTAATTAAACTTCCCCGGTTTAAGGGCAAAGGCTAAAGATTAAAATTACTTCATTATAAAGAGAAATCAATAGCAGCATAACATTAATAGACTTCAGAAAAGTCTGATTAAGCATAGAACCATAGAACCATTGAAAAGATACAGCAGAGAAGGGGGCCATTCGGCCCATTGTGTCCGCGCCCTCTCCTTACAAACTACCCATTGTCGTCTTTAGAGTGTATAAGGCCAACACTGAACAAATTATGTTCTATTACACAGAACTCTACCAATTCGGTTTGTATAACATATCTTTAAAATTGTTAAGAATATCATGATACATTGAATGGTAAACAAGGTTCTAAACCTGTTTCTCCCCGTACACTTTCATATATCAAAACGTCATCACCTCGAATTAAAAGATCCTCCTGTCCACTTTTACTGTTAACCATGTTATGGGTCATTTTAATTCATGTTTAGAGGATTCATTCTGAATTTGAAATTTCCAATTTGATGCCCTTCTCTATTTTAACTTCAATAATTCTGATCGGTACCAGTGTTTTTGATGAGAATGCTTACGTAGTGATGAGAATGCCTACGTAGTGCCCCTTTAATGAAAATGCCTACATAGTCAGTTTTCAGTAGATAGTAGAATGTCAACGTGGCAAGGGAGCAGAATGCAATATGGTTAGGCAAGGGTTAATTAATTGGTAGCTGAGGTTGGAACAGTGGGCCCCCCCTTCTAGGCCACATGTTTGCGTAGTCAGCAGGCCCGCATTGTCTCATCAATGTAGGAGTCTTTGATATGATTCAATGTCTGGTCTGGGTGTCTCCATGCAACGGGCTAATCAATATCGGTAACGAGCTTAGCAAAGCCGAAAGACATTCCAAGCAAGGAGATAAGGAACAGTAGGGACAGGGGAGGACATTCCAAGTTAGAAGATAAGGATGTATCCCATCTGCTGTCTAATTGCGGCATGATCAGCACATGGACGATCTATGATTGGCCGGCAACCATGTAACCACGCATGGTCAATCTATGCCCAGCTTATGATTGGTGTTGACCCTTGTGTTAACGATGTTCCAACCCCTATTGATTTGTATAAAGGTGTGAACTTCTGTATGTTTCTGTCATACTCTGTCAGAATCGACAAGACTCCATCGGGAGTCAGAATCGAAGCTGCAGACTAAGCCCTGCTAATAAAGTTGTCTTGAACTTTAAAGGTGTATTCGACTCAGTGTTTGCTGAACCAGACTGAGGGTAAAATAATCCATTTCATCATTAACACTATCCGAACTGTTTCATTAAGCTTAATGGAGAAGGTCTGTTTCTCGATGAAACAGGTGTAAAAGTCGTAAATCAGTTGTGATCCAATAGATGTTCTCACTGTTATGAGCCACATTAACCATTTCATGTAGTGGTGCTGTCAGCGTGACTGACCATGTCTCAGATCCGTTCATCAATGAATCTTCCTCATGCATATCGCTTGCTGGTTGCTTCACGCATAAAATTTCAC
This sequence comes from Heptranchias perlo, assembly GCF_035084215.1. NCBI lineage: Eukaryota > Metazoa > Chordata > Chondrichthyes > Hexanchiformes > Hexanchidae > Heptranchias > Heptranchias perlo. Next base: position 4,619,728 of record NW_027139559.1, read on the forward strand.
TCGTGCACATTCAGCGGTCTCCCCAGATCAAGCAGCACGAGACATCCGGTACAAGCTATTCTACCCCTTCCATGCTAAATATGCAGTGAGAAAAAAGGGAGCATTTTAATATTATAAACATTCAAATCGGTGCAGTTGTCCTACAAGAAAACTATACTATAACCCTGCACTTAAAATTATAACTTCAAGCAACAATCAGAGAAATTCAAACATAAAATGAACAGGCAACACCAAGGCACCAGTGCTTTTAACTGAATACAAAACTTGTTAAAACTTCTGAAATAACTAGCTTTTCTCCACATTCTTATCCTTTCCTGCACCACATCACCACTCTCATGCTGTGTACAGCAGGAAAGAGAAACCCATCACCTTACCAAGACACTTTATGGTTTAGCATTTGTCTCAAGACCCAGCTCCCTACAGCATCAGTGGACTGCAGAATTGTCCTGATTTCCTTTTGTTTCAAAGCATCAGTCCGTTCAGCCTAAAATATATCATCGTAATATTCATAATATTTCTGAACTTTCCTTGTCATGAACTATTACATTCGCTGTAGGACGAATTAAAATATATTGACTAAAATGGTTAAAGTTGAAATCATAGATTAAAGCTTTGTTTCTGCCAAGAAAAAAAGAAATTTCAACTGTCAAAACTGTTCTCTGGCTTATGCATTTTGTTAATGGTGATATCATATATTCATTTTACACAGTCCACATACTCTAATTGAGTGATGGTCAAATGTTATTTGTCACCAGTTAACCATGGTTTACTTGCTTCAATATGATAGCCACTAATTACATGTTGTAGTCAATTCATGCTAAAATAATGGATCGAGCATTGTAGCTGTAGTAATAAATTACACATCAAAATTCAACCAAAAGCCTCAGTATGCAATCAATCTTCACAACTTTGTTATAGAGACAAAGGTCCATTGAACCTGGAATCTCGATTTTGATAATATCATCAACAATGTGAATGTTTATCCAATCTTTTGCATACAATCCAATTTAATATCAATCAGTAGTTGTTTTATTTCTTGGCTTCAACAGCTCATCAACCAGAAATGTCTGTTCGCCCTCCATTGTGCATCTTTCCAAGATCGCACCGATTTCAGAGGGTAGTTTGCAAGATAGTTACGTTTCACACAAAAGTTCGCCCCACCCCAACGCCCCCTCCCCTTGATACGACTGGATTGGTATTGTTGGACTGACGGGACGTGTCCAACGTTTAATAATCTCTATGGGGGGAGGCGAGGGTTTGAGGGAGGAAGGGAGGGAGGGAGGAATGAAGAAAGCAAGGAAGGAAGGAAGGAAAGAAGGAAAGAAGGACAGAAATAAGGAAGGGTAGAAGGAAGGAAGTGATGAATGAAGGGCGAGAGAGGGGGAGTGTGGGAGGGGCGGGGAGGAAGGATTAGAAGGACAGATCCTAACAGTAGCGAAGGAGGCCATTCTGCCCATCGTGCCACTGCCTGCTCTCTGATTGACCGATCGAATTACTCCGACTCCTGAGAAGGGAGCCAGAATTCATTATGAGCTGTCAAACTTACAAGCGGCCTGTGCGGAATTCAACAATGCTGACTCTGGTCAGGTGACATATCATCACGTGATACAAAGTGGTCTCGTATCCGAATAATGTCACAGGCGAACCTGGGCTCAAACGGTTGCATGCGTTAATTGCCGGAATAGAAAAAAAGCCAGAAAATGCAACTTCGTCCGAGAATCGAGACCAGCCGCCTTAAAGATAGATTCGTCCCATCCTGTCCTTCTGATTGGTAAAATGGTACAGAATGTCAAGGAATATTTGAATTCTGCCAGGGATGAACTAACCTGCAGTACCAGCAGAAAAAAGGCAAAGAGTTAAATACTGAGACAATGGTCCAATCTCCAGGACCTGCCGGAGATTGGTCCAAAGGTCTCGATTGAGGAATGCTTCCGAAAATTTCCAATGTCACTCTAATACTTCAGGAGGGTAGGAGAGATGAACTAAGAGATTATAGGCCTATTGGTCTAACGTCTGTTGTGAAGGAGGATAGTAGAATCTGTTAATAGAGTCAGAGTGACTGAGCCATTGGACACATATGAAATGATCAGGGAGAACCAGCATGGAATTTGAAAGGTAACTCATGTCTAACGAACTTCGTTGATTTCTTTGGATTAGAGTCATAGAGTTAGAGTCATACAGCACGGATAGAGGCCCTTCGGCCCATCGTGTCCGCGCCGGCCATCAGCCCTGTCTACTCTAATCCCATATTCCAGCATTTGGTCCGTCGCCTTGTATGCTATGGCATTTCAAGTGCTCATCCAAATGCTTCTTGAATGTTGTGAGGGTTCCTGCCTCCACAACCCTTTCAGGCAGTGAGTTCCAGACTCCAACCACCCTCTGGGTGAAAAAGTTCTTTCTCAAATCCCCTCCAAACCTCCCGCCTTTTACCTTGAATCTATGTCCCCTTGTTATAGAACCCTCAACGAAGGTAAAAAGCTCCTTAGTATCCATCCTATCTGTGCCCCTCATTATTTTGTACACCTCAATCATGTCCCCCCTCAGCCTCCTCTGCTCCAAGGAAAACAAACCCAATCTTCCCAGTCTCTCTTCATAGCTGAAGCGCTCCATCCCTGGTAACATCCTGGTGAATCTCCTCTGCACCCTCTCCAAAGCGATCACATCCTTCCTGTAGTGTGGCGACCAGAACTGCACACAGTACTCCAGCTGTGGCCTAACCAGTGTTTTATACAGCTCCATCATAACCTCCTTGCTCTTATATTCTATGCCTCGGCTAATAAAGGCAAGTATCCCATAAGCCTTCTTTACCACCTTATCCACCTGTTCCGCCGCCTTCAGGGATCTGTGAACTTGCACACCAAGATCACTCTGACCCTCTGTCTTGCCTAGGGTCCTCCCATTCATTGTGTATTCCCTTGCCTTGTTAGTCCCTCCAAAGTGCATCACCTCGCACTTTTCCGGGTTAAATTCGATTTGCCACTGTTCCGCCGATCTGACCAACCCATCTATATCGTCCTGCAGACTGAGGCTATCCTCCTCGCTATTTACCACCCTACCAATTTTTGTATCATCAGCGAACTTACTGATCATACCTTTTACATTCATATCCAAAAAGTAGATGAATCTAAAGAGTAAAATATTGAGAAACAATCTTTATCGACAACAATATGTATTTCTATATTACAACAACAACTTGCACATATCATAATATATGTTTATAATTTACATAGAATACAGCACAGCACAGAAACAGGCCACTAGGCCCAACAGGATAAGGATGTTACTCCTGAATTCCTTATTTTATAACAAAAGCAACATCAACTTGTGAATATAATATATCTTTCTAGATTACAACAATTACTACAAAGCTCCCATAAGAGCTATGGGGAAAGACCTGGAGGCAGGGGAGATGACACTAATTGGATAGCTCTTTTAAAGTGCGGGCGCTGGCATGATGGGCCGAATGGCCTCCTCCTGCGATACGATGGCACAATGCTTCGATGCCTTGAACCTGGAAAATGGCCGCCCGCCCTGAAAATTAAACTAAATGGCTGCCATGGACTTGAATCAAACTGGCCGTCCAAAAATAAAAAGGCAATCCTCAAATAAAATCGCAGCCAGTAAGAAAATATTACTGAGGGTTTCGGCGGCGAGATATAGAGCAAGTTCATTTGCTGTTCTTGTTAAATCACTATTGCACTATAGTTAAAGAAAAAATGGAGTGAGAATGGCACTCACACACTTCCTCACCCACTCAGTCACACACTCATTCGGTGACACAGGCATGTAATCTCTCAGCAAACACCATCGACAAACACAACCCCCCAGGTACAAAGCAGAGAATCTAAAGAGAAGAGATAAAAGTTGGGAGAGAGAGAGGGAAACAGACACCGAGGACAGACTGGGGAGCCACATGTTTTATCTCTCGCTCCAATAATAGTAATCAGACCAGTTTGCCCACGTTATGTCTCTTGATTTGTCACTTCCTCCCTCCCTTCCTCCCTCCCTTCCTCCCTCCCCCTAAAAGGCACCGGTTTGCTTCTGTCTGTCTGTCTGTCCTGGTCAGCGAACAAACTGCCCCGGGTTTTTTTTCTCTCCTGTTCCTGGAGCTGGGGACAGACTAAAAGCTTGTGGTTTGATACTACATTCTGTTATTTTTTGTTTTTTTTATTCTTCCATGGGATTTGGGCGTCGCTGGCGAGGCCAGCATTTATTGCCCATCCCTAATTGCCCCTGAGAAGGTGCTGATGAGCCGCCTTCTTGAACCACTGCAGTCCGTTGCAGTTTGGAAAGGGTGAATTAAATTTAACAAAGCTCTTTTCTCTTGTTTTAATTAGCAATGGACAAAAATCCTTTAGTTTGCTTGTGGTTAACTTACAGTTTTGACATTTACAATTCGTCAACGACTTAAAACAAATTCATGACATTTAATAGAATCAAAGCAAATAACTTAATATTTTCTTTAATCAGAAACAATAACAGTATTTGTAACAGTAACAGAGCAGGACAGTGCGGAGGGACCCTGTCCAGTTTGGTAACACAGCAGAATGGGGAAGAGTACAATGTGATTTATTACAGAATCCAGCAGCTCATTGGGAAACTTACACATGGTAGAGATGGAGGAGCAAAACGATGCAAAGTAAGTTCATACTTTAATTTGTGGCAACGCGTTGTTACCTGCATAAGGTTTAATTTTACATTGAACTTAATGTACACTTTTTCCAAAAGAAACTTCAGGCACAAACCGTGGCTTTATAAGGAAAACAATCATTTATTATTCGTAATATACTCGTTAAATTGCCATTAGTCACACCCCATATCGAAAGTTATATCCACATGGTTGTTTCAAACTTGCCGGGAAGATTCCAGGTATTTTAATGGATACGGGTATAGTGTAGCGAGGTCATCTGCTTCACAGGCTATCTGTAAACCTGTATCGAGGCATCAAGCTTTGAGTAGCGAGTAGTCAGGAAGATTCCAGGTGAGGTGGTGCTGCAAGAAGCGAAAGGCAAGGTTGGAGCAGTCGTGGTGGATCTGCGTCTCTCCCCACTCAACTTCTGCCCAGTGTTTAAAGACCTTTTTAACTCAGAACCACACCTTTTGGACGGTGACTTGTCAACAATAGGTTCCTACAAATACAACCCACGATTGATTGACACTTCACTTGTTTTCTCCCAGTGTCCACAACATAACCAAGTTAAGTCGGCAGTTGTTCAAACTACCTCCGGACACACTGGGATCGTTCTTGTTGCGATGGTGATCTACCCTCTGCTGTGTTATCTTTTACATTGTGTCATTAACAATCTTTTTAACAGTCCTTCAACCTTTTAGAGTCCTTTTCCTTCTGGCATGCTGAAGCTGATTTACGATCAGGCTTTCGTTTATTGGGTGAATTTTACGACACAGAGCAGCTGGGAAACATCTGCAGTAAGTAATGGTCAGTGTCAGGTAAACACGACTTTATTGTGCAGCCTCCAGGCATCACCTTTAGAAGCGTCAAAATTAAATCCACAGCGGTGTTACCCCAGAACAAATATGAAATGTCTGACAGCTTCATCTGCTGCTGTTCTGCTGGTCAGCTCTCTCACACACTCCAGGCTGATTACAGTTTGTTTGTTTATTTCATGCTTTCTGCTTTCTATTCTCACTCCTGTCTAGACCCTCCTTTCAATATATGTTTGTCCGTCTTTCATTGTATCTGTTCTCCGTGAATATCGTGTATCTGTTTATTTTCTGTGTATTTTTCTATCTTGTTATTTCCAATTCTACTTCTATCATTTTGTAATTCGTTGTCAGTGCTTGTCTCTCGTTCCATCCATGTCTGCTTGCTCTCTCTCTCTCTCTCTATATATATATATATATATATATATATATATATAAGCTTTTCTTCACTCCTTCTTTCTCTCTTTATTTCTCTCCGCCCTCGAGTAACTCTGTCTCTGTCCCTCTTTATTTCTATCTGTCTCTCTCACACACACACTCCTTCCCTTTTGTGTGAACCTGTTTTAATATTCTACACTTTTTTAATCGTTACAATTCTTTTGTCGTTGTTCTCTCTGTCCCTCTGACTCACTCTCTCTCTTTCCATTCGTCTCTGTCTCTGTCTCTGTCCCCCTCTCTCCCTTTTTCTCTATCTCCCTCTCTCTCTGTCTCTCCCTCTGTCTCTCTCCAAGTCCCCCTCTCTCTCGTTCTCTCTGTCTCTGTCTCTCTCTGTGTCGCTTGCTCTCTGTCTCTACCTCTCCCTCTCTCTGCATCTCTCTCTCTCCCTCTCCTGCTCTCTCCCTCTCTCTGCCTCTCTCTCTCTCTTTCTGTCTCTCTCTCTGCCTCTCTCTCCACCTCTGTCCGCCTCTCTCTCTCTCTCCATTTCTGTGCAGTACACCCATTCTCTACAGACCCACAGCAGTGACTTTGATCAGCAGCTTTGGCCAATTTGCCCGGCTGCCATTAAGTTAAAGTCCAGCTGAGTTCTTGAATGCCGTCATTTTAGTAACAATTCACGTGCCGTCTGCAGAGTGAATCCGGCCATAATAGGTCAGGTTATCAATACAATATATCTCAATCCGATTTAAGGTAATTTCATGGCTCTGTGCTGCTAATATAACATGTACTTTCCGTCCCCTGGGGAGTGTAGGGGATGGAGTATGAAATGGGATTTAGTTCTCCTGCTTGAAACCCTTCAGCTCTTTCTATGATTTCACTAATTGAACAATTAGATTGAGTGGGTATTTCACCGCGTTCTTCAGCTCCTCTCTGAATTTAGTCTGGGTCAGGACATAAATACACGTGTTTGTGCAGGAACTGAGAAGCTGCAACATAATTGCTATTTGTTGTATAATATAAACAGGGTCAGTGAAGGAGTAAAAAAAACGAATGTCTGCAATTCGCAGATAAATGTAAAAGACAACCTTAGTCACCCATAACAATATAAAACTGCCCGATATACTGAAGAGTAAAATAATGGATTTCTTTCGGTTCTCACTCTCTGTGTCCTTGTGATTCTCTCTAGTGCTGCTGCGCCGGAGTCCTCTGCGGACTCTACTGGCCACAAAAATACGTCTGGCCGTAATAACATTGAGCAGCAAAATCAGACAGATCGGGACACAAGGGGTTAAAATTAGGTCAAACACGTCAAATGCGGCCCATGCAGGGGAAGTGCGGTAGCTCCGTATATTCTCACAACCCCAGGGAACATCATCAATTATATCTCGAGGTTCATATACAAAGTACCAGGGCAGACTCTCTAAACAGCCCAGCGCACTTACTGTTCCCAGAACCACAGCCGCCGTTCTTTCGGTGCAATATTTAACTTTCAGCTTCTCACAACAAATGACCACAAATCGATCAAAGGTGAAAGCGACTGTGAGCCAAACAGAAACCCCCGTGGCTGCAACACTCAAGTAGAAAATAAAACTACACACGGGTGTAATGTCCATGAATGACACTGGGAAATAAATCACTTTAACCCTCCTCAATATCACATCAGATATAACGACCAGGAGATCGGCCGCTGCCATTCCCACCAGGTAGCGACTGATACATTTGGAGAGACCGCATTTTCCTCGGGACAGGATCACAATCGCCACCAAGTTAACTGTAAGAGAGAGAAAAGGAAGCAGATAAATTACTGATCAGATCTGGAGCCAAAACATCAGTTTGAGAGGATCTGGGGTGAAATTTCCAGCTTTGATGCTGCATCGAACGGTGGAAAGTGATTCATTGGCCTGGGCAGCGCTTTCGGGCAGCGATGTTTTAAACACAATGATCAATAATGAATTGGGAAATCGACACAGAAAGTGAATAAAGTGAGCACTGGAGCCACTGGAAGGGCTGAGTGAGGGCGCAGTGCCGGTGGGGAAGGAAGAAGGGGTTTTATACACCGGAAATCCAGCGGATTAAGTCGGATTTGGGGCGCAGACGGAGGGGAAAGAGTGCGAAGTGTCGGGAAGGTGAGTGGACAGGGGGAGTTGCAGCTGGTTTGTTGAGCTGGGTTAAGAGAGCCGACAGGGGCTGGAACTAAACGGGAAAGGCAGCTGGAGACCGAGCCAGTGAGTGAGATTCGGAGGGAGAAAAGGAATAGGACATGAAGGAGCTGAAGGGGAGTCAGGAGCAGATGGTTTGGAAAAGCGGATAAACTGAAGCAAGGGATGAGGAGACAGAGGATTCAATGCAGTGGGAGGAGAGGCTGAGATTCCACAGGGAGAGACTGCAGCAGAGTGTTGGAGGAAATCTAATCTATAGGTCCAAATAACACAAACCAACTAATAAATTCAACAGTTCATTTCTGTGGTTATTGAGGTTGGAAACCGGTGTTGTATATCAAATGTGTTCAATAAATTTACTTTGTACATTCAATTAAAATTAAATTGAAAACTATTAATTAAATCATCCTCGTTGTTCATTGAATTCAACCGAGCTTAATAAATACAATATGCGAATTATTCATCAGGATCAAGAAATTACTGATTCTATTCTTGAAGTAATTTTTAATTATGTTTAGTGTTAAGTTGGAAAACAAGGAACATTTACAAAAACAGACTGAGGACCTGACAGCGATATGAACATGAGGAGCGAGTCCCACAATAAAAACTCACCCAATCTGAACACATCATAATAACACCTTCAAGTCTCATTTTCTATGTTTAATTGTACTGGAAGTTTCAGCTGGTCATTCTGATGAATTATTCACACCACAGCCTCGCGCTTTCCCTCTCAGTCGCCCTCTCTATCACTCACTCCACTTTCTTCGTCAAGTCCATTTTCATATCCGAGTAAATCTTATCATCCTGCCCCTCCATTCTGTTCAACAGCCCCGTGTTCCACCGATCCTATTTTCAGTGTCAGTTTGTTGAATAGTGAAGCGTCTGTTGAATAGTTTAATATTTCTACAGACCATTCAATCTCCACCTGTTCACCTACACTGTTCACTTCATCTGCAAATAATTGAATAAACAGAATCAAGTGCCTCTTCCAGACAGATCTGACAATGATTGAGATTGCTTACCCTGTCGTTATAAAGTAAAGGGAGAGATGGCGGGACTGTCCAATTAACAATACGCAAACATTATAATTAGAATCTACAAATAAATAGAAAGGTTCCTGATTCCAACAGATACAATGCAAACTGAGACAACATGACATCAAAACATTTCATTTTACAAAGAAGTCCAGTGACAGTCAGTAAATTAATCCACAGTGAAGCAGAGGAGGAGATGTGAAAGATTCAGCATCACACTCCGTTCAATGACCAGACATCTGAAGCGGCGTCAGATACGTACATAATGAGGTAACATTTCATAACAGTGATAACCAATAAATACATTGAAATCCCAATTAAACTGAACCATGTTATTGTGGAGGGAGGACATTGTACTGCCTCCTTGTAACACTGAGACCGTGAGCTGTCTCCTTATCAATCATTGAAAACACATTTACGAAACAATATTCTAGGACAGTTTAGTTCCACAACATGAAACTGTTAACAGCTCCTGTTGGTCTGATACCAGCCATTAGCCCAGACAGCTGTTTCCATTATGGAGAATAATCCAGTAACAATGTCAGGTGTGTATATACAAAGGTCATTACAGATTAAATGTAACTCCTACAAGACCGAATGTTTCGAAGCTAATGACATACTATTATTCCACAGTACATTCAGTGCAGAGAATAAACCAGTAACAATGCCAGGGTTGGATATACAAAGTTCGTTACGATCATAATGCAGCTGCCACAATACCGAAAGAGCAGAGACTTAACACATTCCATCATTCAACCGATAAAACAGAATAGGCGACTGTGTGAAACATGCAGGGAGAAAAAATAATTTGCCAAATACAGCAGCAGAGTTAACACCGATTTACAACATTAACAGTTGAGATAAAGGCTTACCCGGAATTCCAACGGCTGCAAGAAGAGGATAGTAATTCTCTTGTATCTGATGAATTACTGGATATCCCATTTCTGTATGAAGCACTGACTTCTGTTGGCCTGTAAACTACAGCTCCGGCAGACACTCTGAGCCGATGCAACCACACAAGCCCTTATTTATACAGGGGATAGGTCTCCACTGACACGGTTATACTCCTGATCATTGCAATTAGTTACAGTCCGTGGAACAAACACATTACATCAGCAGCTTTGACTCCAATGGAAATAATGTAGTGGATATAACACAAGCAACTCTAAGTCCAACACATTATCTGAATCAAATCTCTCTCAGGAATAAAGTTAAACGCTGTTCTCATACAGGACTGATCCAAGAATAATGAGCGGCATCATTTACAGTTTTTCTATTGTTGTATTGACCGTGTTCACTCCTGGTGATTCATTTATAATTTATACCGACTTCCCCGCAGTATTGACTGAATCCAGGGACACAAGCAGACACGTTTCATTCTGCTCCTGCAGTTTCCCAGTTAAAAGTCTCTGACACGGGGACAGTTAAAGGGCAGTTTGAGAATTGCAGCCTCGAAACGTCTGTGGGTGATATTAGGGGACGGACACTGAATGTGCTAAAGGGCAGGTTGATTATTGCAGCCTAGAAATGACTGTGGGTGATATCAGGGGACGGACACTGAACGTGCTAAAGGGCAGGTTGAGGATTGCAGCCTCGAAATGACTGTGGGTGATATTAGGGGACGGACACTGAACGTGTTAAAGGGCAGGTTGATTATTGCAGCCGAGAAATGACTGTGGGTGATATCAGGGGACAGATACTGAACGTTCCACATTGACATTCCTCTCTCCGCTATTTTACTGCAAATGTTTACCTTTTTATTGTACATTGGTTAACGGCTCCAGTAAAATTTTCGCCATGGAACACAGAGCTGAGATCACGACCCGATTTAACTTCTATCACAAAGACCCTATGATTCCCTCAGCCACCTCCATTCCTTCCTCGGCCCATTGCCATTGAACCCTCATCAATGTCTCTCTCCTCTCCAGGCTCCATTCCTCCAATGCACTCCTGGCCGGCCACACAACCTCCACCTTCCAACCACCACCAAGTCCTGCTCGATCTCACTAACACTCACTGGCTCCCAATTCCATACCCGTCAAATTTAAAATTCTCTCACATCCCTCCATTGCCCACCCTCCCCCATCTCCACATCTACAGCAAACCGACCCGTGACCTCCTTCTTCAAAATAAGGGTACGGTAGCATAGTGGTCATGTTACTGGATTAATAATCCGGAGTCATAAGTTCAAATCCTGCTACTAACAGCTAGAGAATTTAATTTGAATTAATTAAATAAAATCTGGAATAAAAAACACTAGTATCAGTAATGATAGCTATGTAACTATTCTTAATCAGCCTCTGAAAAGGCCGAGCAAGCCACTCAGTAGTGTAATCTCGCTACATAAAAGTCATAATAAGCAAAAAAACCGGACGGACCACCCGACATGGAGGCACTGGGCACCGGACACGAAAAAGGCAAACCAATCCCAGAACACTCTGCAAAGTCCTGCTCACTAACATCTGGGGATTTGTGCCAAAATTGGGAGAGCTGTCCAACGTCCCATACTATTCCATCATCATCCTTGGGTATGTCCCATCTCACCGGCAGGACAGACCGAACAGAGGTGGCGGTACAGTGATATACAATCAGGAGGAAGTGCCCCAGGGATTCCTCAACATTGACTCCGGATCCCATGAAATCTTATATTATCATGTCAAACATGGGCAAGGAAACCTCCTACTGATTACCACCTACCGCCCTCCCTCAGCTGATGAATCATTGCTCCTCCATCTTGAGCACCACCAGAAGGCAGCAGTGAGGGAAGCAAAGCCACAACATTTCCGCTGGATGGGGGACTTCAATGTCCAAGAGTGGCTCGGCAGCACCAAGACTGGCCGAGCCCTGAAGGAGATAGCTGCCAGACTGTGTCTGCGGCAGGTGGTGAGTGAACCAACTTGAGAAGGTGGTGGTGAGCCGCCTTCTTGAACCGTTTCACTCCGTGTGCTGAAGGTTCTCCCACAGTGCTGTTAGGTAGGGCGTTCCAGGATTTTGACACAGCGACGATTAAGGAACGGCGATAGATTTCCAAGTCGGGATGGTGTGCGACTTTGAGGGGAACGTGCAGTTGGTGTTCTTCCCATGTGTCTGCTGCCCTTGACCTTCTAAGTGGTGGTGGTCGCGGGTTTGGGAGGTGCTGTCGACGAAGCCTTGTCGAGTTGGTGAAGTGCATCCTGTGGATGGTACAGACTGCAGCAACGGTGCGCTGGTGTTGAAGGGAGTGAATGTTTAAGGTGGTGGATGGGGTACCAATCAAGCGGGCTCCTTTGTCCTGGATGGTGTCGAGCTTCTTAAGTGTTGTTGGAGCAAAACTCATACAGGCAAGTGAAAAGTATTCCATTACACTCCTGACTTGTGCCTTGTAGATGGTGGAAAGGCTTTGGGAAGTCAGGAGGTGAGTCACTCGCTGCAGAATACCCAGCCTCTGACCTGCTCTTGTATCCGCAGTGTTTATATGGCTGGTCCAGTTTCGTTTAATGTCATTGAATGTCAAGGGGAGGTCGTTAGACTCTCTCTTGTTGGAGATGGTCACTGCCTGGAACTTGTCTGACGCGAATGTTACTTGCCACTTATCAGCCCAAGCCTGGATATTGTCCAGGTCTTGCCGCATGGGGGCACGGATTTCTTCATTATCTGAGGGGTTGCGAATAGCACTGAACACCGTGCAATCATCAGTGAACATCCCCATTTCTGACCTTATGATGGAGGGAAGGTCATTGATGAAGCAGCTGAAGATGTGTGGACCTGGGTCACTGGCCTGAGGAATTCCTGCAGCAATGTCCTGGGGCTGAAATGATTGGCCTCCAACAACCACTAACATCTTCCTTTATTCTAGGTATGACACTAGCCACTGGAGAGTTTCCCCCCCCCCCCCCCCCTGATTCACGTTGACTTCAATTTTACTCGTGCTTGTTGGCGCCACACTCGGTCAAATGCTGCCTTGATATACACAACAGCAACAACATTACTCTCACCAACCCTCTCAGTTATTTTAAAAAGAGCTCAATCAAGTTACCCAAACACAATTTTCCTTTTATAAATCCTTGCTGACTTTCATTTCTTCGCCCAGACTTTTCCAAGTGCCAATTAGTTTTCTCCCGGATTATTGCCTCCAAAATTTCCCCACCACCGACGTTCAGCTGACTGGCGGGTAAGTTTGGATTGATCCCTATCCCCTTTATTGAACAAGGTTGTAACACTTGCAATCCTCCCGTCCTCCGGCACTATCCTCTATAAGCTAAGGAGTATTTGGGAAATTGTAGCCAGAGCCTCCGCAATTTCCATTCTAACTTCCCTCAGTCACCAAGGATGCATCCCATCCTGACCGGGTAACTTTTCTACTTTGATTCCTGCCAATCTTTTAAGTACTTCGTCTTTATCTATTTTCATCCTATCCAAAATCGCTGCTCCCTCCTCCTTCAAAGCTACAATGGCAGCATCCTCTTCTCTAGTGAAGACCGATGTGAAGTATTTATTTAGTACCTGAGCCACGCCCTCTGCCTTCATAAAAGGATCGCATTTTCTGTCCCTAATCCGACCCGCGCTTCCTTTGACTACCCTTCACTATTTATATGTTCGTTAAAGATTTTGGGTTCCCATTTATGTTAGCATTAATCTATTCTCACATTCACTCTCATGCCCCTCTTTTCCCCTTTTTATACCTACTCTCTACTTTTTCTATTCAGCCTGGTTCGGTACAATGTTGTGAAGCTTAGCTTTGTCATAAGCCTCCGTTTTCTATTTCATTTTAATCTCTATCTCTTTAGTCATCCAGGGAGCACTAGCTTTGGATGTTCTTCCATTATCCCTCGTCGGGATGTGTCTATTCTGTACCCGAACCAACTCCTCATTGAAAGCTTTCCACTGTTCAATTACAGTTTTGCCTACCAATTTAGATTCCAATCCTGTGCAAGATCCCCATTACACGAACTGAAATTGGACCTCCTCCAATTAAGCATTTTTACATTTGATTGTTCCTTTTCCTTTCCCATAAATATTCTAAACTTAATAATATTATGATCGCTGTTCCCGAACTGCTCTTCTGCTGAAACATGCTCCACTTGTCCCACTTCATTCCCAAGAGCTAGATTCGGAACTGTTTCCATCCTCTTTGGACTGGTAACACACTGTTCCAGAAAGTTCTCTTGAACACTCTTCAGAAATTCCTCCTCCTCTTAGCCCTTGTCTTGAAAGGTGATCAATAAATGCAAGTTCTTTCATTCTTTCACACATGACAGCAAACTCAACTCTTGCTTCAAGCTTTTCCCATCCTTCCTAATATCTCCTTCTTTAGCCGGGGATCCATTTGATATCTAATTATGTCTCACTGAATCGCCTTAGGTTAATTATCGATGTTAAAGGCGCTATATAAATGCAAGTAGTTATTGTTATATTTTACCATCCTCCACTCTCTTCATCCCTCCACTGTTGGCCATTCTTTCAGACATCTAAATTCTACTCTCTATAATCAACCTTCTTATCTCCTTTTCTCCAATTCCATCTCCTCCTTTGACACACGCCTTAAACCAAATCGCTTTTCCTCACTCCTCTTAATCCCCTTGGGAATTTTTATCATGCTAAAGGCGGTCTATGAATGCACGTTGTTGTTGATTTTCATTGTAATGCGTTCACTAGTTGTCCATTGTCGGAGCAGAAGTGATTTCTGCGCTAATATTCTTGCACCAGAAAGTGGTTAATATCATCGACGGACTTGTTGAAATAAATTAACATTGGAAACAACTCGTGCGCATCTTTTCGTTCGAACAGCATAACCTGGTTCATGTGGAGTGATCACGTTGAAATAGGTCTGCACAACTATGAGGCAACTTTCAGGGAATCCTCTTTTTAAGATGGGAGCAGCAACTGTGACTCGGATGATACTTTATTCGATATTTGTCTTTATTCTGTTTGGTTCGAGACAGCTTTACTGCTCTCTGGGGATGATGGCCATGATGAATCAGTTATTAGTTTTTCCCTATGGTTAAAGCCGGTAGTTCCAGGATATTGTGTCCAATTTTGTTGCCCATATATAGAAGCAAAATTAAAGCCATCGAGGACACAATGTAGAATCAATCGAATGAGGCCAGGGAAGGGAAAGCGACTATCAAAGACTTGAATAACCAGGATTATCTCCACAGGAACTGAGAAAAGGAGACTCCAATTTAATATTATGAAGGTGGCTGATAAAGTAATAGAGATTTACCGTATCCTCTGGTTGTTAGGATCAGTGAGAATTTTAGCTCATCGTGAATGTGTTTAAATGTAAATTCTTCAATCAGCGGTTTTTGGAGCATGGAATGTTTTACTACGGCTAATGGAAGAAACAGAAAAGAGATCATTGCATCTTTAACCATTGCATCGTTTAAGAGCAAATGGAATAAATATTTTAAGTGACAACAATTAATGGCATTTGGAAGGAAGTTTGCCATGACATACGTTTTGAATTGCTTTAACCCAGGGATGTAAAAATAGCGTCCCTGATAATCTGATCTTGATATTCGTGTTTCTACATTGTCCAATATCGAACACTATGAAAACGTAAACAGGGATGTAACAATATATAAATTTTACATAGATTCTAAATAGAATTTACAATACAGAAACAGACCATTTTCTCCCACACCACCTCATCTAACTCTATCAGAATTTAATAGTTACTCCCAGAGAGTAGTTATGATCTGGAATGCGCTGCCTGAATGGTTGGTAGAAGGAGATTCAATCGTGGCTTCCAAAAAAGTAATTGGATAATGGAAAAAATTGGAAGAGCTGGGGAATCAGACTAATTGGCTTGCTCTTACAAAGAGCCGGCATGGGCTCGATGGGCTGAATGGCTTCTTTCCGTGTTATAACCATTCTATGATTATTTGATTCTATACATTTATTTAGCTTCCCCTGAAATGTGTCAATGCGATTCGCCTCAACCACCCCATATGGAGGCCGGTTCCACATTCCAACAACTCACTGTGTAAAAAAGTTTCTCTTGATTTCCTTATTCGATTGATTAGTGACAATTTCATATTGATGAAACCAAGTTTTGGATTCCGCACAAGTGGAAACATCTTCTCGACTTTCACCATATCAAAACCGTTCATAACTGTAAAGACCTTTATTAGGTCACCCTCTCTTTTCTCGGGTATAAAAGTCCCAGTCTGTTGAGTTTTTCATGATGGTTATAAACTCTCGGTTCAGGTATAGTTCTTGTCAGTCTTTTTTGCACCTTCTCCAGAGCCTCTATATCCTTTTTATGGTATGGAGACCAGAACTGTGCACAGACTTGAAAGATTAACTCTGATCCTCTCTCGACAGAAGCTGCCCGACCATTTGAGTGTTGGAGCGTTTTCTGTTCTGATTACAGTATTCTAAGTCTGGCCTAACCAAAATTCTATACAAATTTAACATAACATCTCATTTTTTCAATTTTATTCCTCTAGAATTGAACCCTTTTAATTTGTTTGGATTTTATGGCGCTGTTAACCTTCGTTGCAACTTTTAATGATTTTTCAATCTGTACCGCTCGATCTCTTTGCTCCTCTGTCCCATTTACACACTTGTTTTCCAGAGTATGTGGCCTCCTTATTCCTAATACCAAGATGTACCACTTCCCACTTATCTCTATTGAAATTCAGTTACCATTTTCACGCCCATTCTGTAAGTTTATTAACGTCTTCTTGTATTGTGTCGCATCCTTCCTCGGTATTATCTTTAACCCTCAATTTGGTGTCATCCGCAAATTTTGAAATTGTACTTCCAATTCCCGGATCCAGTAGTTCGTCCTGACGATATGAACTGGATATTCGTGTTTCTGCAATTTTCAATATAAAACTATACGATTGGGCAGCCCAGGATTGTAACAACAATATCCTTTGAAATCTGAACTGGATATTCGTGATACTGAAGTGCCAAATATCTATCAATTAAATAGTGTAACCCATGGATGTAACAATACATAGATTTTACGTAGAATATAGAGCACAGAAATAGGCCATTCGACCCAACTGGTTTATGCCGTGCTTAAGCTCGACAAAGTTTCCCCCCACCCCTCCTCATCTAAAGCGATCAGAAGAACTTTCTATTGTTTTCTCCCTCATGTACTAATCGAGCTTCCCCTTAAATGCACCTATGCTATTGGCCTCAAGTGCCACATTCTAACCACTCTCTGTGCAAAGAATTGTCTCCTGAATTTCTTATTGCATTTATTATTGACTACCTTGTATGTTTGACCACTCGCTTTAGACTCACCCTAAAGTGCAAACATCTTCTCCTCCTTTATCCTATCAAACCTTTTCACGATTTTGAAGCCCTCTATTAAGTCACCCTCCGTCTTCTCTTTTCTAGAAAAGCAATGCCCAGCCTGTTCAGTCTTTTCTCAGTTCTGGTATCATTCCTGTCAATTTAACTTGGACCTTCTCCAGTATTTCAATATCCTTTTTATAATCGTGTGACCAGAAATTTGTACAGTATTCTAAATCAAAAGCAAAATATTGCGGACGCTGGAAACCTGAGATGAAAACAGAAATTTTTGGAATAATCAGCAAGTCAGGCAGCAACTGTTAAGAAGAAACAAAGTTAATGTTTCAGGTCGAAAACCTTTCGTCAGAACTGGAAGAAGTCAAAGGTTTAACAGTTTTTAATCAAGTACAGAACAAGGAAATGGGGTGAGGAAGGGGATGGCAGGAAAGAATAAACGGGAACGTTTGTGATAGGGTGGAGGGCAGGAGTAACGACAAATGGGATGATATTTTAAGGCAAGGAGGGTGTTAGTTGGACAAGTAAAGAAACAAAAGATGGGTCTTGAGCAGCTGTAAATGGCAACTGCAGGACCATTACCAACACCTGCTGTCCAACAAAATGGGAGCAGTGGTTCTGATTTCTTGAAGTCAGTGTTGAATCCGGAATGTTGTAAAGTGCCGAATCAAAAGATGAGGTGCTGCTCCTCGAGCAAAGGGTGAGCTTCATTGAATCGATGTAGCAGGCCGAGGACACGCAGGTTGGATTGGGAGAGGGGCGGGTATTTAAAATGATAAGCGACCGGAAGGTCATGGTCACTCTTGAGGACTGAGCGGAGGTGTTCAGCAAAGCGATCAACCAATCTGCGTTTGGTCTCCCCAATGTAGAGGAGACTGCATCGTAAGATATATATAGTTTTTATTGCAATAAATAAATACAAGTCGTTGTTGTCTTTAAAGATTTTCTCAATCGTTTACACTTCGGATTGATCTGCTTCATAAACTGAGCTTTGTTTCTGTGTAAATTAATGTTGCTGAGATATTGTCGCGGTGACTCAGTTAGGGATCTTTCTAAAGCATTTGTTTGTTTTACATCTTCTTTGCTTTGACTCTTTTAAATGTCATGAATTTGTTTTAACTCGTTGGCTGATTGAAAAAAGCCACAAAATGTAAGCTGACCACAAACTACAGGCCTTTTTTTGTCAACTGATAATTAAAACAAAAGAAAAATGCAAACTTAAATTTCTTCCACCTTTGCAAACTGCAACAAAAGTAGTGAAGTAGCAAGAAACTACAGTTTTTTTTTGTCCCCTGCTCCAGGAACAGAAGTGCAAACGAACACAGTGGCAGTTTGGGCTCTGCAGCAAACACTGACCGGGACAGGGAGACTGACCGGCACGTTTTAGGGGGAGTAAGTGAGTTAGTGAGTGGCAAAGCAGCAGAGGAAATCCTGCAAACTTGTATTAGACATAGAGAGAGAAGCAACATGTGCTCTTTAGCCTGTCCTGGGTGTCATTCTGTCTCACTCTCTCCCAACTTCTCCCTTTTATTACATTCTCTGCTTTTAACTGGAGATTTTGTCCGTCAGTGGTATTTGCTGAGAGATTTCCTGTTTAACGGAATGAGTGAGGGAGGGAGTGTGAGGGGGTGTGCGTGATCTCTGGGCTCCAGCTGTGCCGTTGAAATATCTTGCTTTATTTTTAGTCAAGTCATTTTCTCCCTCTCTCCAGATGAACTTTTTGGTGGAAACACTGCATCATGAAAGAAATGGCGAGAAAATTTTTGGGTGGAGGAGGATTCCTTGGCCAAGAAGCTTTCTCTCCAGAAGAGACTGACCAAGGCCTTGACCACAGACTGCACCCAATGGGGCTCACGTGTGTTCAGTCTACTGTGGGATCACTGTGGGTTCATTGGGTCACTGTGGGATCACTGGGTAAATGTGAGATCACTGCTTCATTGTGGGATCACAGTGTGATCTCTGTGGAATCAATAGATCACTGTGAGACCACTGTTGAATCTCTGAAGATCTGTGGGATCGCTGCGGGATCACTAGGGCAGTGAGACACAGTCGGATGACTGGGGCACTGGCGGACATTTTGTTTCAGGTTCATGGTGTTACAGGGAAAACGTCTTTACCTACTTTACCTATTCTATGTAATGTATAAAATATAATTTATATATTATATATAAGTTGTTGCATATAAAAATTATCTCTCGGCCTTTTACACAAGTGTAGCTTCAACTCTTGGATCACTGGGAGCGCCGTGGAATCACTGGAACACTGTGCAATCACTATGCAATCACTGGAACACTGTGCAATCACTATGGAATCACTGGAACACTGTGCAATCACTGTGGAATCACTGGAACACTGTGCAATCACTATGGAATCACTGGAACACTGTGCAATCACGATGGAATCACAGGAACACTGTGCAATCACTATGGAATCACAGGAACACTGTGCAATCACTATGGAATCACTGGAACACTGTGCAATCACTATAGAATCACTGGAACACTGTGCAATCACTATGGAATCACTGGAACACTGTGCAATCACTATGGAATCACTGGAACACTGTGCAATCACTATGGAATCACTGGAACGCTGTGGGATCACTGTGGCATCAACGTGGGATCAATGGGAGACTGCGCCGACACCCTGGGATACTTATTTATCCAGTTGGGCTGAAAGGCCTGTTTCTGTGCCGTGCTGTATTATGTCATCAATATATCCAATGTGATAGAATACCGTTTTCTTAAACCCCTAGACTCTCCACCATCACCTCCAACGAAAAGTGCGAGGAGCTCATGGATTTCTTTCTCTCTAATATTGAGACCATTCGAGACTTCTTCTGCCGCTTCCCTCCTTTCCCCTAGCCCACCAAGCCAAACATTCCCTACGCTCCACCCTGCCCTAGCCCTGAACTCACACCTTCGTCGAATTTCCCCTATCTATCCTCATGTCCTCTCCGAGCTCATCTTAAATGGAATACTGTGAACAGTTCTGGGTACCGTACCTTCGGAAGGACATATTGGCCTTGGAGGGAGTGCAGTGTAGGTTTACTGGATTGATACCCGGAATTCAAAGGTTAAGTTACGAGGAGAGGTTACACAAATTGAGGTGGTGTTCTCTACCGTTTTGAAGGGGTGATCTGATCTAAGTTTATAAGATATTAAGGGGAACAGGTAGGCTGGATAGAGAGAAACTATTTCCGTTGGTTGGGGATTCTAGGAGTAGGGGGCACAGTCTAAAAATTAGAGCCAGACCTTTCAGGACTGAGATTGGAAAAAACTTCCACACACAAAGGGTGTTAGAAGTTTGTAATTCTCTTTCGCAAAGGCAATTGATACTAGCTCAATTGCCAAATTTAAATCTGAGATAGATAGCTTTTTGGCAGCAAAGGTATTAAGGGATCTGGGCCAAAGGCAGGTATATGGAGTTCGATCACAGATCAGACATGATCTTATCAAATGGCGGAGCACGCATGAGGGGCTGAATGGCCTACTCCTGTTCCTATGGACAACACCAGTGTGCAGCCTTTGTTACATTCGCCACCTCACTAAAGCACAACGGTAACAACTGCTCAACTCCATCATGCCACCCCACCTAGTGCCGCCTCATTTAAAGAACATTAACTAGTGCCCCCCCTCCACTATTGTACAACCTCAAGTGTGTATATACAAAGTATGAGTTTGTATATTTGACTATGATATTTATGTAATAGCAGCCTCCAATCCCTCCGTGTCTATGGAAAGTTTGTTAGTGACGAAAAATGAATCGCGCCCTGACAATACTGGAGCATCAATGTCCGGGCTCAGGCCACTCGACGAAGCTCTCTGCCAGTGTTGTCCAATTGAAATTGATTACTAAACGCAGGTGTGGCTCTAATGACGCCGTTTTATCCACATGAACGGATTTAAGTAGAAAACATCGCCTGCACACAATACAAGGAAATGGACTTCACATGTGTGTATTTCATAACATCTTTCACCATTCAGTAACCAAGGAAGTAAAACACTCACAACGACGAAACAACACTCGCACACTCTGCTTTTCATCTTATCATTTTACCAACAACACATAAAGGTTAAAGTTCACATGCAAACCTCATGCGAATATGAGTATTGAGATCACAGGCCCAAAGACTGTGTTCATTCCTCATTTTTATTTAGTGGCCAAAGTATTGGACAACACTGGTCTGTGTCACAATGGATTGATTGCACGGGCCGTGTTCTGCTGAACCCCAACACTATACATTCTTACAACAAATGAAAATAAACCTGCCGTGGACGGAAGGCGGGCTGGTTTTCTGGAAAGAACAAATCAACTGGGCAGAAAAATCAACTCCAGTCGAAAGAACAAAAATTAGTTCGATGCGTGTAAAGGGCTGAATGTGAGAACTGGGATCCGAACCCACACCTCCGGGAAAAACTGCGACTGAAACACAGCGCCTTGGACCGCTCGGCTATCCTGACTCCACAATTTCTTTGTCATTGATCCTGATTTTCCCACAGAGGGCCAATGACAGTTTCACTCTCTGGTTCTCGGGAAATCCGACTGGAAGGTCGAGTGACCAGGTTACCAGCTCCGCGGATATTACAATGCCTGTGCTCGGTGTGTGGGGAGGTTTGGTGGGGCCGAGGTATATTGTTTCCCGGGGAGGGACACAAACGCCCGGTCTGAGACTGGATCCGGTGCTTTCCTTGTCAACGATTTGGATGAGGGAACCAAATATGATATTTCCACGTTTGCTGACGATACCACAATAAGTGGGATCGTGAGTTGTGAGGAAGATGCAAAGAGGCTTCATGGCGATTTAGACAAGTTGAGTGAGTGGACAAATGCATGGCAGATGCAGTATAATGTAGAAAAATGTGAAGTTATCAACTTCGGAATGAAAAACAGAAAGGCGGAGTATTATTCAAATGGAAATAGTTTGGAAAATTTCGATGTAGAAAGGAACCTGGTTGTCCTTGTCCACCAGTCACTAAAAGCAAACATACAGGTGCAGCAAGCAGTTAGGAAGGCAAATGGTATGTTGGCCTTCATTACAAGAGGATTTGAGTACAGGAGCATGGATGTCTTACTGCAGTTATAAAGGACGCTGGTGAGACCACACCTGCATTAGTGTGGGCAGTTCTGGTCTTCTTACCTAAGTCAGGATATACTTGCCATGGAGGGAGTGCAGCGAAGGTTCACCAGACTGATTCCTGAGATGGCAGGACTGTGGTATGAGGAGAGTTTGGGTCGACTCGGCCGATATTCACTCGAGTTCAGAATGAGAGGGGATCTCATTGAAACATATAAAATTCTGACAGGGCTTGACGTAATGGATGCGGGAGGATATTTCCCCCGGTTGGGGATGTCCAGAACGAGGGGTCACAATCTCAGGATACCGGGTACGACATTTAGGAATGAGGTGAGGAGAAACCTGTTCACTCAGATAATGGTAAACCTGTGGAATTCTCTGCCACAGAAGGCTGGGGAGGCCAAGTCTCTGAATATATTTAAGAAAGAGCTTGATAGATTTCGAGGCACAAAAGGCACCAAGGGGTATGGGGAGAGAGCGGGAATATAGTACTGAAATACAGGCTCAGCCATGATCACAATGAAAGGCGGAGCAGGCGCGGAGGGCCGAATAGCCTGCTCCTGCTCCTATTTTCTATGTTTCTATGGCATTTCGACAGCCTTCTCAACTTGTCCTGTCACCTTCAAATACCTGTATACGTACAACCTCAGGCCTCTCTGTTCCTGCACCCCCTTTAAAATTGGACCAATTATTTTACATTGCCTCTCCTCGTTCTTCCAAACAAAATGAATCCCTTCACACTTCTCTGCGTTACATTTCATCTGCTAAGTGTCTGCCCATTTCACCAGTCTGTCTGTGTCCTCCTGGAGTCTGTTACCATCGTCGTCACTGTTTACTGTTGCAAATTCTTTACATTTAATAAAAGCAACCGTCCTATGAAATAACTCGTTCACGGATATTCCCCACAATCAATTATCCTGCATTAATTCAAATATGATAATGATGAAGATTATTATGGTTATTTTTATTATTCTCGTTATTGTTTATTATTTTCCCCATTTCCTTGCACAGTGTGCTTAATTTGTGAGGATGTATTTTGCGTGTTATTTACCAAATCTGCATTTCTGCCTGTCCCATTGTCTGCGCATGCTGTATTCTCAACTTAACATTTCAGATACAAGGAGCTTGGAATGTCGAAAGCAAACTCTTTCTCTAACATTGGGGAGTTGCTGTTGAGTGTTGGAGCTGAGCGTAGGATATGTAAGGATCTGCTGCCCCTCAATTTCTCTGTCCGTCCAGGAAACCGGGCACATTGAGGAGTGGGTTGTAGATCGAGATCCGGTTTTACCACGGGCACTGCTTCTTCATGAAATCTGGAACCGTCTCTCCGAAAAGGCTGTGGCAACTTCTTCAAATGAAAATATCAGTACTGAGATCGAGAGATTTTTGTTGGTTTAGGTTATCAGAGGGTTTGGAGGAAAAGCGGGTCAATGGAGCTGAGGTACAGATTAGCGATGAAATAGCTCAATGATGGAACAGGGTCGAGGAGATGAATAGTTTCCATTTGTTCCTATGTACAGATCAGCCAGGATCTAATCAAATGGCTGAACGGACTCGAGGGGCGGAATGCCCCCCCTCCCCCCTTCCTGTGCTACACCGACTATGATACTGTGATATCCCCGCGCTCCGGTCTCCTGCCCTTGGAATGTTTGATGGGACAGTTTAGAGGCAGCTTGGCTCTGTATCTAACCCGTTTTGTACCTGCCCTGTAACTGTTTCATGGGACAATATAGAGGCAGATTTACTCTGTATGTAACTCGTGCTGAACCTGCCCTAGGTGAGTTTGACGGGTCAGTGTTGAGGGAGCTTTACTCCCCATCTAACCCCAGCTTCCCAGTTCTCACCATATCAATCAACCCCAACTGCGTCCTTCTCCCCATGCCCCTCAAGCCCACCGATCAAGCTTCTCACCATATCTCTCAACCCCCATCTCTCACTCTGCTGTCGTAGCTCTGTCGCTCCGTTTAGATGTTTGGCTGATAAAAACGTGCCTTTCAAAACCCCACAGACTGTATTGGCAAGTGTAAATCTACCGAACTGCTTTCCGTGTCAGTTCACCGCTCAGCAAAAAAAGCCTTGCAGCTTTTGGCTCTGTGACGCAAAGGATAGCGCATTGATACGTCATTGTGAGTAAATGAAGCGGTTTTAAAGGTTGTGGGTTTCAATCCCAATGGCGTTGTATTTCAGATAACGGCTCCATAGTAATGATGCTGAAGGGTGGGACCTTGTAATAAAAACCCAAGCTGTTCACTGATGCCCTTCATGGAAGGTAAACAGCCAACTCGACACTTCCTGTTTAAAGAACGTAAGAAATAGGAGCAGAAGTAGATGATCCGGCCCCTCGAGCCTGCTTCGTCATTCAATCAGATCATGGCTGATCTTCGACCTCAACTCCACTTTCCCGCCTGATCCCTATATCCCTTGATTCTCCTAGAGTCCAAAAATCTTTCTATCTCAGCCTTGAATATATTCAATGACGCACCATCCACAGCCCTCTGGGGTAAAGAATTCCAAATTTCACAACACTCTGCCTGAACAAATTCCTCCTCGTCAAAGTCTTGAATGACCGACCCGTTGTCCTGCGACTATGCCCCGAGTTCTATTCTATCTAACCAGGGAGAACAATCTCTCAGCATCTGCCCTGTCAAGCCCCCTCATAATCTTATATTTTTCTTTGAGATAACCTCTCATTCTTCGAAACTTCACGGAGTATAGGCCCATTCTACTCAACACCTCTTCATAGGACAACCCCAGACATCCCAGGAATTAATCTAGTGAACCTTCGTTGCACTGCCTCCAAGGCAAGTATATCCTTCCTTTGATAAGGAGACCAAAACTTTTGTAAGACTTCCTTACTCTTGTGCTCCAACCCCCTTGCAATAAAGGCCAACATGTTAGTTGCTTTCCTAATTGGCTGCTGTACCTGCATACTAACTTTTTCTTGAACGAGGACACCCAAGTCTCTCTGAAGACCAACGTTTAATAGATTCTCACCATTGAAACAATATTCTGTTCTTCTATCCTGACTGTCAAAGTGAATAACTTCACATTTCTCCACATTATACTATATCTGTCACCTTCTTGCCCACTCAATAAATCTTTCTATATCCCTTTGCAGACCCTTTGTGTCCTCCTCACAGCTTGCTTTGCCGCCGAGATTTGTATCGTCAGCAAACTTGGATACATTACATTCGGTCCCTTCATCTAATTCATTAATGTAGATTGTAAATAGCTGAGGCCAAAGCACCGATCCCTGCGGCACCCCACTAATTACAGCCTGCCAACCTGAGAATGACCCGTTTATCACTACTCTCTGTTTTCTCTCCGTTAACCAATCTTGAAAAGCAAGGAGGTTCTGATGAACCTTAAAAAACACTGGTTCAGCTACGATGGTGTATTGTTACCAGTTCTGGGCAACGGACATTCGGAAGGATGTGAAGGCCTTAGAGAGGGAGTAGAAGGGATTTACTGGAATGATTCCAAGGATGAGGGACTTCAGTTACGTGCATAGACTGGAGAAGCTGGATCTTCACGGTGTGAGGACAACATAGTGTGCTGAGAGTTCGGTACGTGTGGGAGTTGAAGGGTTAATCTCTTTAAGGGTTAATCTCTTTAAATCTAGTGCATATTGCTTCAACTGTTTCAGGTCAATTTAAAAGTTTAAATTTCGAAGTTTCTGTCTGGCTTCAGCAGAGAGCTGCTGTCGCAAGTTAATTGGTTAGCTAGATTCAATTGGTACCTGAAGGTGGGGCAGGCCTGACTCATCTGAGTCTCAACTGTAGAAATACAGGGGCCTGTCAGTGCGGACAGCACGGTGTGAGGACAACACAGTGTGCTGAGAGTTCGGTACGTGTGGGAGTTTGGTAAAGTGGGGGAAGGAGGTGCTGCTTTGCCTTGCTTTTCCTGCAGAGCGGTAGTGGACCTGAGAGCGGTGAGCGGCGGGAGAGAGCGAGACTAGAGCGGGGATAAAAACAGCGCGGAGAGAGCGAGAGTTCAGTCGGTGAGCGGCGGGAGAGAGCGAGACCAGAGCGGGGATATAAACAGCGCGGAGAGAGAGAGAGTCCAGTCGGTGAGCGACGGGAGAGAGCGAGACCAGAGCGGAGATATAAACAGCGCGGAGAGAGCGAGAGTCCAGTCGGTGAGCGGCGGGAGAGAGCGAGACCAGAGCGGGGATATAAACAGCGCGGAGAGAGTGAGACCAGAGCTTACTCTGAGAGCGAGACTCTGAGACCAGCGGCAGAGTTCGGGGTGACGTCACCAGTCAGAAAGTGACGCGGCACAGGGGAGGCAGCTAATTGTTGAGTAGGTTCAGGTGAGTATTTCTACCATTTTACTGTAAGTAAAGTAATAAGAAAGGGAAGATCTGCAGGTTTTATAGCAGATAGTGTTTTTTTTTAGTGAACCTAGGTCCCTAGTATAGTTAACATTTTTTAATTTCAACGTAATTTAAAAGGGGTAACTCAGCTAACTACGTATGGGGATGATCTTGTGGCCATTACAGAAACATGGCTGCAGGGTGACAACGACTGGGAATTAAATATGCCAGGGTATTTAACAATCAGGAAGGACAGGCAGGAAGGAAGGGGAGGTGGGGTGGCTATGTTAATAAAGGAAGGAATCACTGTAATACAGAGAAATGATATTGGGACAAAGCATCAAGATAATGAAACAGTTTGGGTGGAGATAAGGAATAATAAGGGAAAAAAAACATTAGTGGGCGTAGTATATAGGCCTCCTAATAGTTGCAACTCTGCTGGAAGAAGTATTAATCAGGAGATAGTCGGGGCATGTAATAAGGGAACAGCCATAATTATGGGGGATTTTAATTATCATATTAACTGGACAAATCAAATTGGGCAGAGCAGCCTTGAGGACGAGTTCATTGAGTGCATCAGGGATGGATTTCTTGAGCAGTATGTAACTGATCCTACAAGGGGGCAGGCAACCTTGGACCTGGTCCTGTGTAATGAGTCAGGATTAATTAATAATGTCCTAGTTAAGATCCCCTTGGAACGAGCGACCACAACATTGTTGAATTCCATATCCAATTAGAGGGTGAGAAGGTTGATTCTCAAACAAGCGTACTGAGCTTGAATAAAGGAGACTGTGATGATATGAGAGCGGAATTGATTAAAGTGGACTGGGAAAATAGATTAAAGGGTAAGACGGTACATGAGCAGTGGTGTTCATTTAGGGAGTTATTTTACAACTTTCAAAATAAATATATTCCACTGAGGAAAAAAGGGTGTAAAAGAAATGACAGCCACCCGTGGCTAAGTAAAGAAATCAAGGATAGTATCCGACTAAAAACAAGGACATATAAGGTAGCCAAACTTAGTGGGAGGATAGAAGATTGGGAATTCTTCAAAAGACAGCAAAAAGTAACTAAAGGATTGATTAAGAAAGGGAAGTTAGATTATGAAAAGAAATTAGCAAAAAATATAAAAACAGATAGCAAGAGTTTCTATAGTTATATAAAAAGAAAAAGGGTGGCTAAGGCAAACATAGGTCCCTTAGAGGATGAGACCGGGAAATTAATGGTGGGAAACATGGAGATGGCAAAAATGCTGAACAAATATTTTGTTTCAGTCTTTACAGTAGAGGACACTAAGAATATCCCAACACTGGACAAACAGGGGACTCTCGGGGGGGAGGAGCTAAATACGATTAAAATCACTCAAGAGATGGTACTCAGTAAAATAATGGGACTCAAGGCGGATAAATCCCCTGGACCTGATGGCTTCCATCCTGAGGTCTTGAGGGAAGTGGCAGTAGGGATTGTGGATGCTTTGGTGATAGTTTTCCAAAATTCCCTGGACTCAGGAGAGGTCCCGGCAGATTGGAAAACTGCTAATGTCACACCGTTATTTAAAAAGGGTAGTAGGCAGAAGGCTGGAAATTATAGGCCAGTTAGCTTAACATCTGTGGTGGGTAAAATTTTGGAGTCTATTATTAAGGAGACAGTAACGGAACATTTAGATAAGCATAATTTAATAGGACAAAGTCAGCATGGCTTTATGAAGGGGAAGTCATGTCTGACAAATTTGCTTGAGTTCTTCGAGGATATAACGTATAGGGTGGATAAAGGGGAACCAGTGGACGTAGTGTATTTAGACTTCCAGAAGGCATTCGACAAGGTGCCACATAAAAGATTATTACTTAAGATAAAAAATCACGGGATTGGGGGTAATATTCTGGCATGGGTGGAGGATTGGTTATCAAACAGGAAGCAGAGAGTTGGGATAAATGGTTCATTTTCGGACTGGCAACCAGTAACCAGTGGTGTTCCACAGGGGTCGGTGCTGGGTCCCCAACTCTTTACAATCTATATTAACGATTTGGAGGAGGGGACCGAGTCCAACATATCAAAATTTGCAGATGATACAAAGATGGGAGGGAAAGTAGAGAGTGAGGAGGACATAAAAAACCTGCAAGGGGATATATACAGGCTGGGTGAGTGGGCGGAGATTTGGCAGATGCAATATAATATTGGAAAATGTGAGGTTATGCACTTTGGCAGGAAAAATCAGAGAGCAAGTTATTTTCTTAATGGCGAGAGACTGGAAAGTACTGCAGTACAAAGGGATCTGGGGGTCCTAGTGCAAGAAAATCAAAAAGTTGGTATGCAGGTGCAGCAGGTGATCAAGAAAGCCAACGGAATGTTGGCTTTTATTGCTAGGGGGATAGAATATAAAAACAAGGAGGTATTGCTGCAGTTATATAAGGTATTGGTGAGACCGCACCTGGAATACTGCATACAGTTTTGGTCTCCATACTTAAGAAAAGACATACTTGCTCTCGAGGCAGTACAAAGAAGGTTCACTCGGTTAATCCCGGGGATGAGGGGGCGGA
The DNA here is from genome assembly GCF_035084215.1 of Heptranchias perlo. Taxonomy (NCBI): domain Eukaryota; kingdom Metazoa; phylum Chordata; class Chondrichthyes; order Hexanchiformes; family Hexanchidae; genus Heptranchias; species Heptranchias perlo. The sequence goes on from NW_027139559.1 coordinate 4,648,914, forward strand.
CATATGAGGAGAGGTTAAGTAGATTGGGACTCTACTCATTGGAGTTCAGAAGAATGAGAGGCGATCTTATTGAAACATATAAGATTGTGAAGGGTCTTGATCGGGTGGATGCAGTAAGGATGTTCCCAAAGATGGGTGAAACTAGAACTAGGGGGCATAATCTTAGAATAAGGGGCTGCTCTTTCAAAACTGAGATGAGGAGAAACTTCTTCACTCAGAGGGTGGTAGGTCTGTGGAATTTGCTGCCCCAGGAAGCTGTGGAAGCTACATCATTAAATAAATTTAAAACAGAAATAGACAGTTTCCTAGAAGTAAAGAGAATTAGGGGTTATGGGGAGCGGGCAGGAAATTGGACATGAAGCTGAGTTCGGATCGGTCAATGCCCTGTGGGTGGCGGAGAGGGCCCAGGGGCTATGTGGCCTTGTCCTGCTCCGACTTCTTGTGTTCTTTTGATTTGTGGTTGGGATCAGATCAGCCATGATCTTATTGAATGGCGGAGCAGGCTCGAGGGGCCGATTGGCCTACTCCTGCTCCAATTTCTTATGTTCTTATGTTCTTTTGTCAGCAGAAGAGCGTTCAAAACGTCTCCCATCCTTTGCGTGCAGAATCCGAGGTTAAGTGGACGCAACACACCTGGAGAAAAGAAAATGTCTCAAGATGTTGTGCAGATTGAAGCTGAATATGAATTGATCCCAATTCAGCGATGTCATGAATGCAGAATGAAAATGCTCCTGCACTGGTCGGTAATGGAACGCTCGCTTCCTGTGTGGCAGGCAAGAATTCGACCACCAAAACATCCATGGTCGAACTGCAGTTGGCTGCATTTGTTCAATTGGAAACATGGTGGAAAGAACATACAGTCTCACAGGCCGGAAATGAGAGTGTTTGATGAGACTGCTTGTCATACGTGGCTCCAGTGGCGCAATCGGTCAGCGCGCGGTATTTATATGATAGTATCAGGCTTGAAAAATGTCGAGGTTGTGAGTTTGAGCCTCACCTGGAGCAGTTTTAACTTTTGCTTCTGAATATTTCCACCCGAGTTCAAGGCACAGCTGGTCTGTTCCTTGAAGCATCTCCTTCTTCGTGTTCTCATGTGGGCACTTGGTGTCCTCTGGCCCGCCGTATTGCAAAGCAGATGTGAGTTTAGATGTGAATCGGCAGGAGAGGGGGCGATTGGCGACAGCGTGAAATGACAAAGGAGGCGGCACGATGTCTTTCAATCTGAAGAACCGAACACACAATTCTTCTCTTCGTGAAATAAACATTCTTCTGTTTGAAGTGTCGTGTTGGAATATGGGGATCGGGCGGGAAAATCGATTCGAGGTCGAAGATCAGCCCTGATCTTATTGAATGGTGGAGCAAGTTTGAGGGGCCGTAAGGCCGACTCCTGCTCCTATTTCTTATGTTCTTATATAACAGCTGACCCGCTTTTCGTTGCTTCGCTGTTTGTTTTCCAATATCCACCCCCCCCACCCCGCACCCCCCTCCGCCCCCGCCACCCCCGCCTATTGCTTGATCCAGTTTGTTGTTCCAACTTTCACATTCAACTTGTTTCACTTCCTGGTCATGTGATAAAAATAGCGGAGTGCAGAAGGTTCAGAGCCCGCAGGAAGACAAACATTGCAAGGAATGAAAGCAGCGATTTTGCTTCGCCACCAATGACGAAATGCTCACTTTTTCCTTATTTTTCGTTGTTTTCTCTTGGAGCAAACCTTTGGGAAAGTGAAGCGAACTTCAGTGACTGTAATATCACCAGGGGTTCTGGCTCACAAGATGAAATTGGAGACATCGGCATCTGAGAGGCTGAAAGGGTTCACATTGTTCCCGAGATTCGGTAAGAGGCAGCACGGATTGATTTGTAGCGCTGAATGTCTCTGCATTCTACCGCACACGGAGATGATGCTGGAAGTGTCTGCAAGGAGTGGGTGGCGGTTAAAAGGTATCTAATTGATTGGAACAAAGAAATCAGATCAGCCCAACTAAACTCAGTGTTCACCATCCAATTGACAAGCTACAGATAACTGCACCAATCCAAACATTTCCAGATAATTATGGAAGAGACTTACTTGAAGCAGTTTAGACATTTAGCAATATCTGTACAAAGAAGGGACGGGTGGTGTGAACGGGCAATCTGTGGTCTTTCTAACTGATCATCTACTGTCCAAATGTTTCTGGTAAAAATGTTGATCAGAGAAGAACAAAGCCCTTTTCTGAGAATGCTCACCAAAGGTCAACATATTGACAACACATCACAGGCATCGTCTCTCCCGCAGTTGTTGTTCCGCTGGAAAGGCAGAACTTGCCAACTGTTGTAAAACTAACAACCTGAGTCGGGACTTACATCCTCGACCCTCAGTTCACTACTTCGCTTAAAATTCTGATGCTCTGCCGACTGAACTATCCAGGGTCGCTATTCGTGAGTTTGCATCATACAGATTCATGGTCGGTCTCTGAATTTTCCATTGTGGGCGTCGAACTCGGGTGAGGGTCCGTTTTATAAAATTCTCAGTAACGTTTTGAGGAGAATCCTTGATTGAGTTGAACCTGATGTAAGAAACATGGAGAGGAAACTCGTGAGTTTACAATTCTTCTTGTTTGTGCCAAATGTCCTGTCATTCGTTAACACCAATTAAATAAAAACTTCACCCAGTGGCTCAAAAGCTAAACTTGTCCCACACCGGAGCTGGAAAAGGTCTCTCGACCTGTTAGCGGATCAACAACAGAAAGCGGAATAATTCCACCCGTTACTCAGTGACACCGGGAAACACATTTACCTTCCGAATTTTCCAACACGACAATTCAAACAGAAGAATGTCTGTTTCACGAAAAGAAGAATCGTGTGTTCGGATCTTTAGATTTCAAGATCTCGTGCCGCCTCCTTTGCCATTTCATGCTGTCGCCAATCGCCCCCTCTCCCGCCTATTAACAAATAAACTCACACCTGCTATTGCAATACGGCCGGCCAGAGGACCCGAAGTGCCAGAAGAGAACAATAAGAAGGAGATACTTCATGGAACAAAGCAGCTGTCCTTTGAACTCCGGTGGAAATGTTCATGAAGCAAAAAGTTAAACTGCTCCAGGTGAGGTTCGAACTCACAACCTCGGCATTTCCCGAGCCTGATACTGTTATATAAGTACCGCGTGCTAACCGATTGCGCCACTTGAGCTGCGCACAATTGAAGCTGCCATCAAATACTCTAATTTCCGACCGGTGATACTGTATGATCTTTCAGATCGGTTTCCAAGAGGACACATGTCGCCAACTGCCATTCGGCCGTGTGCAAATCACGACTTGAGTTTCTCGACTCACGGACTGGCGATTGGTTTTATATTGGGTCATTGTTTAAGGTATGGGTTGTTCAAAGTTTATGTAATAATAATTATCATAATTATTTCCAGCTCCTCCTGCTCACTGGTGCTCGGTGCTTCACCCTGTGAGATACCCTCAGTCTCACTATATACATCCTCTCGAGAGGGTGCACCTGAGCTGGTGATGGAAACGGTGAACCAGGTGCAGCAATAGATGGTTCGGAGTTACCAAGGTGACTGACATACCCTGACTTCTTGAAATGGTGGGAGAGCTTACAATTAACAACAACTTGCATTTATATCGCGCCTTTAACAAAATAAAATGTCCCAAGGCGCTTTACAGGAGCGTAATCAGGTAAAATTTGACACAGATCCAAAAAAGGAGATATTCGGACAGGTGACCGAAAACTTTGTCAAAAAAGGTCGGTTTTAAGGAGCGTCAGAAAGGAGGAGAGAGAGGCGGAGGGGTTTAAGTCGGGTATTCCAGAGTATGGGCCGAGGGAGCTGAAGGCAAGACCGCCAATGGTGGAGCGATTAAAATCAGGAATGCACAAGAGGCCATAATTTGAGGAACTCAGTGATCTTGGAGGGTTGTAGGGCTGTGGGAGGTTACATCGATAGGGAGAGGCGAGGCCACGGAGGGATCTGAACACAACGATGAGAATTTTAAAATCGAGGCATTGGCGGACCGGAAGCCAATGTAGATGAGCGAGCACAGGGGTGATGGACAGTTTCAAAGCTACGTAACGTGTGCAGGATCGGAGGGTCAGTGTGACTCGGGAGAATGGGCCTGGGGCAGTGAGAACATCTCTTGAGCATTACGATTTTCAGCAGCTGAGAGAGGTAGGGAGATGAGATCTATGTGTCTATTTACCCTGGCATCTGCAAAATTCATCGTCTCACAATGCCCAACATCTTTCCTCCCCGCTCCCTGCTTTCCTGGTAAAGATTTTTTTTAAGCCGCAGTATTTGCTTCGAACATCTAATTCCCCGGCATCTGGAGGAAAAGAGGAAGCTGGAGGAAAATAAAAGAGAGAAACAGAAGGAGATGGCAGGTGAAACTGGCAGAAAATGTGAGTGTCACTTGCTTCAAATGAGGCCTGAGAGGCCGGCGTTGCCTTGCACCTTTCCAAGGAGATGCATTGATCAGCTGGGTGGGTTTGTCAAATGGACACAGTTCCACCAGCAGCTTGTGATAGTATTTCCCCTCACTGTCCATTCCATGTTCATGCCTCCCCGCACTTGGTGATTTCATTCTCTGAACAAGTATTTCGTGTTCTTGCAGTAAATGTCATTTTGTTTGAGCAGCTTGTCTGCGGCGAAAGTGACCTAAATTTCAAAGGGAGAAGCAGGAAGGGCAGCGTTGGTCGGCTTGCTTGAAGGAAAATTGCAGCAGTTTCCCTGGTTAGGATTCGAATGCAGGTCAGGTTCGTTTTCTGGAAGGAACAAATCAACAACGCCGTAAAACCCATCCAGCCGAATGCATCAAAAATAGTTCCGTCTTTGTAAAGGACTGAACGTCAGGACTGGGATTGGAACCCACGGCTCCACGTGACGTGAACGCAGCGCCTCAGACTCCCGACTCCTGGCTGCAGTGGTCACATTCTCTCATTTCTAGATTAAAACCCAAATACATTTTCACTCATTCCGGACTTCGTTAAATGTTTCCGGTAGGCTGAGTGACTGGGATACAATCTCCCCAAAATTTCCTGCCCATGTGCTCGGTGCATGGGGAGGTTTGACCGGACCGTGGCATCTTGTTTCCCAGGGAGGGGCAGGAATGCGAGGCTGCATTGGCTGCTTTCTACCGGCAGTGGGTGATTGAAGAGAGCGGGGCCGGACAGGCGGCCTCAATGTTGCTGCTTGTCGCGGTTTCACTCACTCTGGGAGCTGGGGAACAGCGAAAATCTGATGGCTTTGTTGCCGCTGATGAAATGCGGTTAAAACCTATTGTTATTAACAGAGGCATCGCTGCAGGTTCCATTAATGATCTCTAACAAATCAACTGAATGTGCAGCTTTGAGAGGGGTTTTCGACATCGTCAGGGCAAGGATTGGTAGTGAGGGAGATACACTGCCGGTATCTGTGTGATGTTTGTCTGAGTCGAACTGTACAGAGAAAGAAAGAATACACCGGGGCGGTGAGATATTGTATTTTATTCATATTTAACCTCAACATGAATTCTTTAACTTTTAAAATTTTGCGCCTTTAATGAGTAATGTTTTCAAAATAATTCAACGCAATTTCAAACCAGGGCCTTTTCGTGTATTAGGCGAGAGTGCTAAACATTACACTACGGAAACTCAGCTCTGTAAATTACTATAGGAACAACTGAGAAGAGAACAGCGGTCAACAAATGTTTTCAGTGCGGGAGGCGGATTCGATTCCCGTTTCAGAGAATTCACTTTTTACAAAACAGTTTACTGTATTAATTACGAGAACCACAGCAAACTCTTCAAAGACGATGAATAATTATTCAATTCGCCATTAATCAACCGATAACTTTGTGCTTCAGTCTGAAGGGAATCCGAACATGTTTACCGAGTCAGTCAAAGCTCAAATAAGTTTTTGTGTTTTGCATGTGTTGAATTGTTAAATTGCCCACCTCACTAAAACACAACGGTAACTACTGCTCCACTCTATCATATAACCCGAAATAGTGCCGCCTCATTAAAGAACCTTAACTAATGTCCCCCACTATTGTACAACCTCAAGTGTGTATATACAAGGTGTGAGTGTGTTTATTTACCCTGCAACCACACCATGTGCCGCCTCAATTTAAAAAAAAACCTTAACTAATACCACCCCTGCTCTCTGCCACTATTTTTAAACTCAAGTGTGCATATACAAAGTGTGAGTGTGTTTTTTTGACTGTGATATTTAAGTAATAGTAGCCTCCAATCCCTCCGTGTCGTTCAATACCGTTGCAACTGGGCTCTTATGGCCAAATGGGAATTCAGATGTGGTTAATTACAATTGAAGTTATTAAATTGAAAAATGAGTAATGAACACAGTCTTTGGGCCTGTGATCTCAATACTCATATTCGCATGCGGTTTGCATGTGAACTTTATCCTTTTTGTGTTGTTGGTAAAACGATAAGATGAAAAGCAGAGTGTGCGAGTGTTGTTTCGTCGTTGTGAGTGTTTTACTTCCTTGGTTACTGAATGATGAAAGATGTTCTGAAATACACACATGTGAAGTCCATTTCCTTGTATTGTGTGGGGGGGATGTTTCCAGTAAATCCGTTCATGTGGATAAAACGGTGTCTCCACAGTCACACCTGCGATTAGTCAGCATTTTCCATTGGACAACACTGGACGAGAGCGCGGTCGAGTTGCCTGAGCCCGGACATTGATGCTCCAGTATTGTCAGGGCACGATTCGACTTTCGTCACTAACAAACTTTCCAGAGACATGGAGGGATTGGAGGCTGCTATTTCAAAAATATCACAGTCAAACAAACACACTCACACTTTGTTTATACACACCTGAGGTTGTACAATAGTGGCGGAGAGGGGGATCGTATTAGTTAAGGTTTTTCAATTGAGGCGGCACTTGGTGTGGTTGCAAGATAGAATGGGGGCAATAGTTACCGTTGTGTTTAGTGAGGTGGAGAATTTAAATTCTTTCTAGATTCCTGTTGACATAAGCACGGAACATTTTTAACCAAGTCCCAAAATACCGTCTGTATAATGAGAATGGATGACAATCAACATGGGCAAAACACAAAAAACATATCACATTTTTGACGGCGACTCGCTAACCATGTTTGGATTTCCGGCAATCTGATACAGAAAGTTACCGGTTGATGAATGGATTTGAATGATGCACCCGGGAGCGAGGATGGCCGCATGGTCTAAGGCCATGTGTTCAGATTGCGTGGGTTCGAATTCTGGTCGTGATGTTCAGTACTTCAGCATAGAATCATAGAATGGTAACAGCACGGGATGAGGCCATTCAGCGCATCGAGTCAGTGCCGTCTCTCAGCAAGAGCAATCCAACTAGTCCCACTCCCCCGCCCTATCCCCGTAGCATTGCAATTATTTTCCATTCCCGTACTTATCCAATACCCTTTTGAAAGGCGCTATTAAATCTGCCTCCACCACCCCCTCAGGCAGTGCATTCCAGATCACAACCATTCGCTGTGTAAAGATATTTTAAGAAAGCGTGCGGGATCCTGGGCTTTATAAATACAGGCATAGAGTAGTAATGCAAAGAAGTTATGATGAACTTTTATAAAACACTGCTTCGGCCACAACAGGAATATTCTGCCTTGGTCTCAGCACCGCACTTTATGAAGGATGTGAAGCCTCGCTGTGCAAAAAGTTCTTCCTCATGTCACCTTTGGTGATTTTACCAGTCACCTTAAATCTATGTCCTCTGGTTCATGACCCCTCCTCCAATAGAACACTTTCTGTCTATCGACTCTGTCCAGACCCTTCATGATTTGGAACACCTCGATCAAATCTCCTCTCAAACTTCTCTCCTATAAGGAGAACAAACCCAGCTTCTCCAGTCTATGCACGTCTCTGATGTCTCATATACCTGGCATCATCCCAGTGAATCTCTTCTGCACCCTCTATAAGGCCTTCACATCCTTCCTGAAGTCCAGTGCCCAGAACTGGAAACAATACTCCAGTTGTGGCCGAACCAGTGTTTTACAAAACTTCATCATAACACCCTTGCTTTTGGACTCTGTGCCTCTTTTTATCAAGCCCAGGATCCCATATGCTTTCTTAACCGCTTTCTCAACCTGCCCTGCCACCTTCAACGATTTGTGCACATATACTTCGAGATCTCTCTGTACCTGCACCCCTTTCAGTTCATACCCTTTAGTTTATATTGCCTCTCCTCGTGCTTCCAACCAAATATATCATTCCGCACTTTTCTGCGTTGAACTTCATCTGCAGAGACGTTGAACAAATATGTTTTATCTGTCTTCACAGTAGAAGGCACAAAATGTACCGGAAATAGTGGTGAACCAAGTGTCCAATGAGAGTGAGGAACTTAAAGTAATTAAGATTAGAAAAGAAAAGGTACTGGATAAATTAATTGGACTAAAAGCGGACAAATCGCCTTGATATGATGGCTTACATCCTAGGGTTTTAAAAGAGATGGTTACAGAGATAGTGGATGCATTTGTTTTCATCTTCCAGAATTCCCTCGATTCAAAGGCAGCAAATGTAATCCCGCTTTTCACGAAAGGAAGGAGAGAGAAAACAGGGAACGACAGGCCAGTTAGCCTGACATCAGTGGCAGCGAAAATGATAGAATCTATTATTGGGCTGTGATGAAAGGACACATAGAAACTCATAATGTGATTAGCCGGAGTCAACACGGTTTTATAAAAGGGAAATCGTATTTGACAAATCTATTAAAGTTTCGTGAGGGTCTAACCAGCAGGGCAGATAAGGGGGAACCAGTGGATGCAGCATGTTTGGATTTTATGAAGGCGTTTGATAAGGTGCATCAGTTGAGGTTGTCATACAAGATAAGGACCCGTGGTGTTGTGGGTAATATATTAGCATGGTTTGAGGATCGGCTGACAGACACAAAACACAGAATAAGAATAAACGGTTCATTTTCGGGTTGGCCGGTTTTAACTAGTGGGGTGCCGCAAGGATCAGTCCATGGCCCTCCTCTATTTACAATCTATATTAATGACTTAGATGAGACGACCTCGTGCAATGTCGCCAGGTTTGCTGACGGTACAAAGCTAGGTGGGAAAGTGAGCTGTGAGATTGACACATGGAGGATGCAAAGGGTTAAAGACAGTTTAAGTGATTGGGCAAATCGGCAGCAGATGAAGTATAATGTGGGGAAATGTGAAATCATCCACTTTGTAGGAAGAATAGAAAGGCAGAATATTCTTTAAAATTTGAGAGACTGGTAAATATTGATATTCAGAGGGATATGGGTGTCCTTATACACGAATCATAGAAAGTTAAAATGCAGGGACTGCAAGCAATAAGGAAATCAAATGATATGTTATGCTTTATGGCATGTGGTTGGAGTATAAGTGTAAGGATATCTTGCTGCAATTAAAAAGCTCTTCAGTTCGAGCACGCCTGTTTTACTGTGTGCGGTTTGGGCCTCCTTACCTAAGGAAGGACATACTTGTTTTAGATTCAGTGCAGCGAGGTTTCACTAGATTGATTAGTGGGATGAGAGGGTTGTCCTTTGAGGAGAAATTGTGTTGATTGGGCCTTTTTTCTCTGTAGTTATGAAGAATGAGAGGTGATCTCATTGAAACGCAAACAAAATTCTTCGAGGGCTTGACCGGGCAGATGCTGAGGGGTGGTTTCCCCAGGCTGGAGAGTCTAGAACAAGTGGTCATGGTCTCAGATTACGAGATCGTTCATTTAGGATTGAGATGAGAAAAAAAATCTTCACCCACAGGATCGTGAATTTTTGGAATTCTCGACCCCAGAGCGTTGTGGAAGCTCAGTCGTTGAGTACAGTTAAAACTGAGGTCGATAGATTTTTGGACACGAAGCGAATCAAGTGATATGGGGATCGGGCGGGAAAGTGGAGTTGAGGTTGAAGATTTGCCGTGATCTGATTGAATGGTGGAGCAGGCTCGAGGGGCCGTATGGCTTCATGCTGCTCCTACGTCTTATGTTCTTATGTATAGGTGTACCGTGGAGAGTACACTTTCGGTCAGTCCCAATAATGTGATAGTCAGTCTCAGGGAACGCACAAATATTGAGAACGGGAGTAGTTAGTGTTTAAATATAACACTAGAAAACTTAGAAACTCTACCAATATTTACAAAGGCTACGTGTTCTTGCTACTAACTTATGAGAGGGTAAGGCAAAACTCTTATTTAAGGGGATTCACACACTACAACGGTTGCAAAGCGATCCAGACATTATTCCAATATTTACAAGTAGATCCATAGACTGCACTAAACGTTACTGGACGTGAAGAGACTGGAGTAATATTTACATGTGATCCAGAAACTGTTAGTATTTGGAGAATGATGCAGAGTTGGTGCCAATATTCATGGGGAGTATCCAAAGATGTTTCAATAATAATGGGAAATCATGAGATGGCCCAATAATTTTAGAATTTTCCAGAGCCTTTATCGTTGTATGTAGGAATATTTGCAGGGAAACCCATAGACTGTGCGAATATATTCAGTACAATCCAAAAATTGTACCGTTACTTAAAGGTAAACTCAGAGACTGTACCAATATTTCCAAGATAATCCATTGACTGAACAATATTGACGGGTTATCCAGAGATTACACCAATATTGGCAGGGTGGTCTTCAAGCTGACTGGTAAATGATTCAGTTTCTGTCTCTGAGTGTAAACCCAACCCTTTAGAAATGGTTAGAAACTAACTGAAATTAATTAATAAATCACGTTCAGAAATAATCTGCAATCTTTAATTGAAGCTGCTCTCGCTTCACACCGATGCTATCAGATTGCGGGTCTCACAGTTTCTGTTCTTCCAAATGTTAATTTAAATAATGTGCTGAGCTTTTAGATTTAGAACTGTGAAATATTTGGATAAATATATGTTGTGATATAAAATGTATTGGGCTGAAAGGCGTTAACTGAACCTGTTTATTCAGTGACTGTACTTCAATCAGCCTCCACGGGCCCTAATTGTTTCACTGGAGAGTTTCCCTTTGCTATAAATAAGGTGCTCCTTGCAATGTGTTATCCCATATTGTCAGGTAAAGGACCAACTCCGGCCTTAACAGGGATCAGCGGCTCGACAGAGAGTGGGAGAAAGCGTCTGAATCAGAGAACAATAAATTGGAAAGTGACAAGAATGGGCCATAATCTGAGGACAATAGATTGGAACGTTACAACAATGGGCAGGAGTTTCTCCTGGGAGTTTGATTATCTTTCTGCAAATTATGATAGACTAAGATTAGCTGTTCGGATATATTTGGCACTTCGGATTATTCAAAAGATTTACTATCCCATCCTCGCTGTTGCAGGTGTCCCTGGTAATATTCTTTATTATTAATTCCCTAAACCATGTTTAACTTTATTACTCTTCTTCTCATTTACTTCCCCTTACTTGCGGTTGTTGCTGCGCCTGGTAAGTCTCTATATCAAACTATCGATTCTATAATCCACGATTAACTGTACGCCTGTTCCTCTCATTTATTCCTTCAAATTCGCTGATTTTGGTGTTCCTGGTGAGTTCTATATCGAACTCTTAATTATATGTCCCACGTTTCACTGTATTACATTTCTTGTGAGTTACCATCCCGTCCTTTCTGCAGTTAGTGTTCCTGGTTAATCTCCATATTCACCCATTAACTCGATAAAACAGGTTTCACTGTTTTATTATTCATGTCATTAATAATTCCCTCCTCGCTTCCATTGGTGTCCCTGGTAATCCTCTATATCCAATATCCAGCTTATTAATTCTCCAAGCCATGTTTCACTGTATTACTGTTCTTGTAAATTACAATCCCCTCCTCGCTGCTGTTGGTGTCCCTGTTAACTTCCATATCATCTATTAATTCTATAACACGTGTTTCACTGTGATACTGCTCTTGCCGTTTCCTGTCTACTACCCGCTGATGATGCTATTGTTGCTAAGCCTCTATGTCCAGCTGTTAGTTTTGTAAACTACCTTTCACTGCATTACTGTTCTCGTAATTTACTGCCTCATCTTCACTTCTCCTGGAGCTCCTGCTAAGCATGTATATATATATTGGGGATTCGGGACGCAAGGTGTAACGACGATGTTTGCTGGTAAGTTTCTATATCTATATGCGATCTCTGGGAAGGAGATGTAATTACGGGGTCTCCTGGTAAATCTTCATATCTTCATGTGTTTCCAGGATGCGAGATGTAATTACGGTGTCTCCTGGTAAGTCTCGATATCTACATGTGTTTCCGGGATGCGAGATGTAATTACGGTGTCTCCTGGTCAGTTTCTATTTTTCATGTGTTTCCAGGATGCGAGATTTAATTACGGGGTCTCTTGTTAAGTCCGATATCTGCATGTGCTTCCAGGATGCGAGATGTAATTACGAGGTCTCGTGGTAAGTCTCTATATCTACATGTGTTTCCAGGATGCGAGATGTAATACGGGTTCTCCTGGTAAGTCTCTATATCCAGATGGGGTTGTCGCCATCGGAGATGTAATTACGGGGTTTCCTCGTAAACCTCTATATCTATATCGGTTTCAGGGTGTGAGGTAATTACGGGTTTTCCTTCTCAGTCTCCATCGCTAAATGATTTTTCCGGGATGGGAGATGCAATTCTGGGCTGTCCCCTTCAGTCTCTATATCTATCTGGGGTTTCTCCGATGGGAGATATAATTACGGAGGTCTTCTGCTGAGAAATTATATCTGTATATGGTTTCCAGGATGGAAACTAGGTCTCCTTGGATGTCTCTAAATCTGTATGGGGTATCAGGAATGGGAGTTATAATTACAGGATTTAGTGGTCTGTCCCTATATCTGTATGGGTTTTCCCTGATGGGAGATGTAATTACGGGGGCTCCACGTAAGTCTCTATATCAATATGGGTTTTCCGGGACGGGCGATCTAATTTTTGGGTCACCTCGTAAGACTCTGCACCTCTATGGGGTTTCTGGAATGCGAGATAAAATGACGGGATTCTGCTGCTAATTCTGAATATCTATGTGGGGTTTCTGGGGTGTTGTATGCAATTACAGGCGTCTCCTGATAAGTCTTGATATTGATATGGGGTTTCCGGGATGGGTGATCTAATTACGGGCACTCTTCTTAGGTCTTTATATATTTAAGCAGTCTCTGGGATGGTTGATGTAATTGCGGAGGTGTCCTGCTAAGTCTTTATATCTCTGTGGGGTTCCAGAATGGGAGATGTAATTCCGATATCTACTGGCATGTCCCTTTATCTATATGGGTTTTCTTCGATGGGAGATGTAATTACGGGAACTCCTGCTAATTCTCTGTAATTTATATGGATCTTCTGGGATGGTAAATGTAATGACATGGTCTCCTGGTAAGTTTCGATATCGATATAGGGTTTCTGGGATAGAAGAGAAATTACTGGGTCTCCTGGTAAGTCTCCATATCGATATGGGTTTTCTGGGAAGGGCGACATAATTGCGGGGTCTCCTGGTAAGTATTTATACCCATATGGGGTTTCCGGGATAGAAAATATAATTACAGGGTCTCCTGGTAAGTCTCTAAATCTATATGGGTTTTTTCGGGATGGAATTTTTAATCAGAGGGTCTCTTGGTAAGCCTCGATCGAGATATGGTGTTTCCGGGATGGAAGATATAATTACGGAGTCTCCTGGTAAGTCGTTAGATCGATATGGGGTTTTCCGTGATGGAAGATATAATTGCAGGGTCTCCTGCATCGCCTCTATTACTATATGGGGTTTCGAGGATGGGAGATGTGTTTCCGCAGGTCTTCTGGTTGTGAGATTTAATGCAACATGGGTCCCTGGGAGTTTAGCTGTATGATCGGGAGCCTGAGTGTGATGTTGTTTTAAGCGGGCCCTTGGGGTGTGTTAGTATTTAAAGTGGGTCCCGGACAGAATGTCAATATTGATATATAATCCCTGGTATTGTGTCAATATTCACAGGAAGTGTAATTTTAGTTGTCAGTATTTACAGAATGTTTGGGAGTGGTTGAGCGTTTACAGGGGTTCGTACAGTAAGACAGGATTCACAGGGAATCCCCGGGAATGTTTACAATCAAGTTCTGAACCTTGGAGAGTCTCAGAGATGCCATAGAATCCTCGGAGAATGTCATTATTAATAAATAGTACTGGAAGTATGTCACTATATACACCGGGTCAGGGAGTATGTCACTGTATACACTCGGTCTGGGAGTATGTCACTATATACACCGGGTCTGGGAGTATGTCACTATATACACCGGGTCTGGGAGTATGTCACTATATACACCGGGTCTGGGAGTATGTCGCTATATACACAGGGTCTGGGAGTATGTCACTATATACACAGGGTCTGGGAGTATGTCACTATATACACAGTGTCTGGGAGTATGTCAGTATATACACAGGGTCTGCGAGTATGTCACTATATAGACCGGGTCTGGGAGTATGTCACTATATAGACCGGGTCTGGGAGTATGTCACTATATAGACCGGGTCTAGGAGAATGTCACTATGTAGCCCGGGTCTGGGAGTATGTCAGTATATACACGGGGTCTGGGAGTATGTCAGTATATACACAGGGTCTGGGATTATGTCACTATATAGACAGGGTCTGGGAATATGTCACTATATACACAGTGTCTGGCAGTATGTCATTGTATACAACATGTTGCGAGTTGCGTCACATTATTCGTAGGATGTTCGCAGGCGAGTTCACGGATTTATAGGATGTTTCTCAGTGAGTATCAGTATTTACAGGATGTTCTATCGTAAAGTTCAGTATTTGAAGAATGTTCCTGCATGAGTGCCAGTAATTAAAACATGTCGGTATGCGATTCATGTTATTCACTGGATTTTGCTGCATGAGTCTCAGTGATTACAGGAAGTACCGTATGGATTATTACTATTCACAGGATGTAGCTATGAGGGTGTCCATATTTAGAGGATATTCCTGAGTGAGTGTCAATATTTACAGCATGTTCCTGAGTGAGCATCAGTATTTAGAGAATGTTCCTGGGTAAGTGCCAACAGTACAGAGTGTTGCTGTGTGAGTGTGAGGATTTGAAGGAGTTTCCTGAGTGTGTGTCAGTATTTACATGATGTTCCGGGGTGACTGTCAGTATTGACAGGATGTACCTGTGTGAGTGTCAGTATTTACAGATCATTCCTGTGTTATTGTCAGTATTTACAGGTTGTTCCTGGGTGAGTGTCAGAATTTCCAGGTTTTTATTTCCCGAGAGAGTGTCAGTATTAACTGAATTTACTTGTATAAGTTTCAGCATTTACAGGATGTTCCTGGGTGAATGTTGGTATTTACAGAATGTTTCTGCTTGAGTATCAGTATTTACAGGATGTTCCTGAATGAGTGTCAGTATTTACAGGATGTTCCGAGGTGAGTGTCAGTATCTAGTCGATGTTCCTGGGTGAGTGTCAGTATTTACAGGATGTTACTAGGTGAGTGTCAGTATTTATAGTTTGTTCGAGGGTGAGTGGCAGGATTTACAGGTTGTTCCCGAGAGAGTGTCAGTATTAACTGAATGCACTTGTATGAGTGTCAGTATTTATAGGATGTTCCTGGGTGAATGTCGGTATTTACTGACTGTTTCTGCGTGAGTATCAGTATTGACAGGATGTTCCTGAGTGAGTGTCAGTATTTACAGGTGTTACTGAGTGAGTGTCAGTATTTCCAGGTGTTCCTGAGTGAGTGTCAGTATTTACAGGTGTTACTGAGTGAGTGTCAGTATTTACAGGTGTTACTGAGTGAGTGTCAGTATTTACAGGTGTTACTGAGTGAGTGTCAGTATTTACAGGATGTTCCAGAGTGTATGTCTGTATTTACAGATTATCCCTGGGTCATTGTCAGTGTTTACAGGATGTTCCTGAGTGAGCGTCATTATTTACGGATTATTCCTTGGTCAATGTCAGTATTTGCTGCTTTTTTTCCTGAATGAGTTTCTATATTTGCAGGATCTTCCTGTGTGAGTGCGAGTACTTACAGGACCTTCCTGCGTGATGTTTGTATTTACAGCATGTTCCTGGGTGAGCGTCTTTATTTAGATGATGACACTGGGCGAATGTCAGTATTTACAGGACGTTCCTGATTGTGTGTCTGTATTTACAGGATGTTCCAGATTGAGTGTCTTTATTTACAGGATGTTCCTGAGTGAGTGTCTGTATTCACAGGACGTTCCTGGGTGATTCTCAGTTATGACAGGATGTTCCTGGTTCAGTGTCGTAATTAGCTCTATGATCCTTACGACTGTCAGTATTTAACGATGTTCCAGGATGAGCGTCTGTATTAACCGGACGTCCCGATTGAGTGAGAGTATTTACAGAAAAGCCCTTGAGTCAGTATCAGTATTTGCAGGTTGTCCATGAGTGCATTTCGGTGTTGCAGGATGTTCCTGTGTGAGTGTCAGAATTCACAGGATCTTCCTGGGTGAGTATCAGTGATTACAGAATGAACCAGGTGAATGTCAGTATTGACAGGATGTTCATGAGTGAGTGTCAGTATTTACAGGATGTTCATGAGTGAATGTCAGTATTTACAGGATGTACCAGGTGAGTGTCAGTATTTATCGGATGTTCCTGGGCGAGGATCATTATTTACAGTATGTTCCTGATTGAGTGTCAGTATTTACAGGACGATCCTGAGTGATGTCGGTATTTATAGGATGTTTCTGAGTGAATGTCAGTGTTGACGGAATATTCCTCTGTGAGTCCTGTATTTACAGGAGGTTCGTGCGTGAGTGCCAGTATTTACAGGATGCTCCTGAGTGTCAGTATTTATTGAAAGTTCCGGAGTGACTGTCAGTATTACAGGCCGTTCCTGAGTGAGTTTCAATATTTACACGGCGTTCCGGAGTGACTGTCAGTATTTACAGGTTGATCCGGAGTGAATGTCGATATTTACAGTATGTTCCTGATTGAGTGTCAGTATTTACTTGACGATCCTGAGTGAATGTCAGTGTTTCCAGGATGCTCTTGAGTGAGTGTCAGTATTTACAGGATGCTCTTGAGTGAGTGTCAGTATTTACTGGATGTACCTGGTGAGTATCTGTCTTTACAGGATGTTTCTGAGTGAATGTCCAGTATTTACAGGATTCTCCTGAGTGAGTGTCAGTATTTACAGAAAACTCCTTAGTGAGTGTCAGTATTTAAAGGATGATCTTAAGTGAATTTCAGGATTTACAGGATAATCCTGAGTGAGTGTCATTATTTACCGGATGTTCCCAAGTGAGTGTTAGTATTTACAGTTTGTTCCTAGGTGAGTGTCAGTATTTATAGGTTGTTCCGACGTGAGTGTCAGTATTTAGACGAAATTCCTGGGTGAGTGTCAGTATTTACAGGATGTTACTAGGTGAGTGTCAGTATTTATAGATTGTTCGTAAGTGAGTGTCAGGATTTACAGGTTGTTCCTGGGTGAGTGTCAGAAGTTACAGGGTTTTTTTTTTCCCGAGAGAGTGTCAGTATCAACTGAATGCACTTGTATGAGTGTCAGTATTTATAGGATGTTCCTGGGTGAATGTTGGTATTTACTGACTGTTTCTGCGTGAGTATCGGTATTGACAGGATGTTCCTGAGTGAGTGTCAGTATTTACAGGTGCTACTGAGTGAGTGTCAGCATTTACAGGTGTTACTGAGTGAGAGTCAGTATTTACAGGTGTTACTGAGTGAGTGTCAGTATTTACAGGTGTTACTGAGTGAGTGTCAGTATTTACAGCTGTTACTGAGTGAGTGTCAGTATTTACAGGTGTTACTGAGTGAGTGTCAGTATTTACAGGATGTTCCTGAATGAGTGTCAGTGTTTACAGGTTGTTCCTCGGTGAGTGTGATTATTTACAGAATCTTCCTGAGTGAGTGTCAGGATTTACAGGATGTTCCTGGGTGAGTGTCAGGATTTGCAGGATGTTCCTTGGTGCGTGTCAGTATTTACATGATGTACCAGGTGAGTTTCAATATTAACAGGATGTTCCTGCGTGATGTTTTATCTACACGATATACCAGGTGAGTGTAAGTATTTACAGGATGTTCTTGAGTGACTGTCATTATTTGCTGGCTGTACCTGCTGAGTATCTTTATTTACAGGATGTTTCTGAGTGAATGTCAGTATTTACAGGATAATCCTGAGTGTCATTATTTACCGGATGTTCCTGAGTGAGTTTCAATATTTACAGCATGTTCCTGAGTGAGTTTCAATATTTACAGGATGTTCCTGAGTGAGTGTCTGCATTTCCAGGAATGTTCCTGAGTGATTGTGAGTATTGAAACGATGTTCCTGAGTGAGTGCCAGTATTTACCAGATGTTCCTCAGTGAGTGTGAGTAATTACAGGATGTTCCTGCTTGATTGTCAGTGTTTAAACGATGTTCCTGAGTGAATGTCAGTATTTACAGGATACTCCTGAGTGAGTGTCAGTATTTACAGGATGATCTTAAGTGAGTTTTAGTATTTACAGCATAATCCTGAATGAGTGTCAGTATTTACAGGTTGTTCCCGAGTCAGTGTCAGTATGTATCGGTTGTTCCTAGTTGAGTGTCGGTATTTACAGGATGTTCCTGGGAAAGTGTCAGTATTTATCGGTTGTTCCTAGTTGAGTGTCAGCATTCAGATGATGTTCCTGGGAGAGTGTTAGTTTACAGGTTGTTACTCGGTGAGTGTCAGTATTTACAGGATGTTCCTGAGTGAGTGTCAGTATTTACAGGATGTTCCTGGGTGAGTGTCAGTATTTACAATATGTTCCTGGGCGAGTGTCAGTATTTACAGGATGTTCCTGGGCGAGTGTCAGTATTTACAATATGTTCCTGGGCGAGTGTCAGTATTTACAATATGTTCCTGGGCGAGTGTCAGTATTTACAATATGTTCCTGGGCGAGTGTCAGTATTTACAGGATGTTCCTGGGCGAGTGTCAGTATTTACAGGATGTTCCTGTGTGAGTGTCAGTATTTACAATATGTTCCTGGGCGAGTGTCAGTATTTACAGGATGTTCCTGGGTGAGTGTCAGTATTTACAGGATGTTCCTGATTGAGTGTCAGTATTTACAATATGTTCCTGAGCGAGTGTCAGTATTTACAGGATGTTCCTGGGTGAGTGTCAGTATTTACAGGATGTTCCTGGGCGAGTGTCAGTATTTACAATATGTTCCTGGGCGAGTGTCAGTATTTACAATATGTTCCTGGGCGAGTGTCAGTATTTACAATATGTTCCTGGGCGAGTGTCAGTATTTATAGGATGTTGCCGAGTGAATGTCAGTTTTTACAGCATGTTCCCGAGTGAGGGTCAGTATTTACAGGATGTTCCTGAGTGCGTGAGTATTTACAGGATGATCCTGAATATGTGTCAGTTTTTACAGGATTTTTCTGAGTGAGTGTCAGTGTTTAGAGGATGTTCCTGAATGAGTATCTTTACTTACACGATGTCGCTGAGTGAGTGTCAGTATTTACAGGAAAGTCCTGAGTGCGTGTCCGTAATTACAGGATGTTCCTGAGTGTGTGTCAGTATTTTCAGGAAAGTCCTGAGTGTGTGTCCGTAATTACAGGCTGTTCCTGAGTGTGTGTCAGTATTTTCAGGAAGATCCCGCTTGAGTGTCAGTATTTACAGGATGATCCTAAATGAGTGTCAGTATTTACAGGCTGTTGCTGAATTAGTGTCAGTATTTACAGGATGCTCCTCGGCGAGATTCCTTCTTTATACGATGTTCCTGGGTAGGTCTCAGTATTTCCACTATGTTCCCGAGTGATTGTCAGTATGTACGGAACGATCCTGGGTGATTGTCAGTATTTACAGTTCGTTCCTGAGCGAGAGTCAGTATTTACAGGTTATTCTTGAGTGTGTCAGTATTGACAGAAAGTTCCTCACTGATTTTCAGTAATTACAGGATGTTGCTGAGTGAATGTCAGTATTTACATGATGTTACTGTTTGATTGTCATTATTTACAGGATGTTCCTGGGTGAGTGTCAGTATTTACATGATGTTCCTGATTGCGTCAGTATTTACAGGATGTTCCCGAGTGTCTGTTAATATTCGCAGGATGTCCCTGAGTGTGTGTCACAATTTACAGAATGTTCCAGTTTGAGTGTTTGTATTTACAGCATGGTCCTGGTTGAGTGTCAGGATTTACTGGATGTTCCTAGGTGAGTGCCAGTATTTACAAATTGCTCCTGGTTGAATGTCAGGATATGCAGTCTTTTCCTAGGTGAGTCACATTAATTACAGAATGTTCCTCGTTGACTGTCTGTATTTACAGCACGGACTTGGTGAGTGTCATTATTTACAGATTTTTCCTGTTGGTGTGTGAGTATTTGCAGGAATTTCCTGTTCGACTGTCAGTATTTACAGAATGTTCCTTGCTGAGTATCTGTATTTACAGGATGTTCCTGTTTGTGTGTCAGTATTTGCAGGAATTTCCTGTTCGACTGTCAGTATTTACAGAATGTTCCATTCTGAGTGTCTGCATTTACCGGATGTCACTTGGTGAGTGTCAGTATTTATAGATTGTTCCTCGGTGAGTGTCAGTATTTAGACGATGTTCCTTGGTGAGTGTCAGTAATTACAGGATGTTACTAGGTGAGTGTCAGTATTTATAGATTGTTCCTCGGTGAGTGTCAGTATTTAGACGATGTTCCTTGGTGAGTGTCAGTAATTACAGGATGTTACTAGGTGAGTGTCAGTATTTATCGATTGTTCCTGAGTGAATGTCAGTATTTAGAGGATCTTCCTGGGTGAACTCAGTTTTTTCAGGATATTCCTGGTTGAGTGTCAGTATTTATAGGATGTTCCTGGTTGAGTGTCAGTATTTACAGGATGTTCCTGGTTGAGTGTCAGTATTTACAGGATGTTCCTGGTTGAGTGTCAGTATTTACAGGATGTCCCTGGGTGAGTGTCAGTATTTACAGGATGTTCCTGGTTGAGTGTCAGTATTTACAGGATGTTCCTGGTTGAGTGTCAGTATTTACAGGATGTCCCTGGGTGAGTGTCAGTATTTACAGGATGTTCCTGGTTGAGTGTCAGTATTTACAGGATGTTCCTGGTTGAGTGTCAGTATTTACAGGATGTTCCTGGTTGAGTGTCAGTATTTACAGGATGTTCCTGGTTGAGTGTGACTATTTACAGGATGTTCCTGGTTGAGTGTAAGTATTTACAGGATGTTCCTTGTTGAGTGTCAGTATTTACAGGATGTTCCTGGTTGAGTGTCAGTATTTACAGGTTGTTTCTAAATTAGTGTCAGTATTTGCTGGATCTTTCCATTTGTGTGTCAGTAATTATACGTTATTCTCAAATGATTCTCACTCTTTACAGGATGTTCCTTTGTGCGTGTCAGTGCTTGTGGGATGCATAAACTTTGTTTGTATTCCCGTTAGTTTAAAATCTGAGAAGTTATCTAATCGACGTGTTTAAAGTCATAAATGGATTGAATCGGGTAGATACCGACAAATGTTTTCTATTCTGGTGGAATCCAAAAGTAGAGGGCAAATTATTCCATTTAGGAGCGAAATCAGGAGGCACTTTTTGACCCAACGGGCAGTGGAAACCTTGAACACTCTTCCCCAAATGGCTGTGTGTATTGGGTCAATTCACATTTTCGAGACTGAAATCGATAGTTTTGTGTTTATTAACAAATTATATGGATCAAAAGGGCGGTAAAGGAGTTGAGATGTCGATCAGCCATGATCTTATTGGATGGTGAACAGACTCGAGCGGCTTAATGGCCCACTCCTGGTCCTTTGTTCTAGATTCGCATTGACTTATTGTTATAGAACCTGTACTTACCAACGCACTCGGGCTTTGCCTGAATGGGCACGCACCCTGGTAACCCTGTAAATATTGACTCACCCACCCATGTAAACACTGACACATTCTGGCGTCTGCCTGAATATGTACAAGCTCTGGTACTGTTTCGTTCGGCCTCAGCTGGAGTATTGTGCCCAATTCTGGTAACCATACTTTAGAAAGTTCGTCAAAGAAAGAGTGCAGAGGCCATTGGCTAAAATGGCAGCAGGGATGAAGGGTTTCATTATGTGGAGAGACTAGTGAAGCTGGGATTGTTCACTTAGAGCAGAAAAAGCCATGGGGAGATTTAATAAAGGCCTTCAAAATAATGAGGGGTGTTGAGAGAGTAAACAAGTAGAAACTGTATCCACTGGCAGGAGGATCGGTAACCAAAGGAACGGATTTAAGATCATTGGGAAATGAAGCAGGGGGAGATGAGGAGATTTTTTTTTCATGCAGCGAGTTGTTATGATCTGGAATGCGTTGTCTGAAAGGTGGTGGAAGAACATTTAACAGTTGCTTTCAAAAGGTATTTGGATATATACTTGAAAAGGAAACATTTTCAGGGCTATAGGGAAAGGGCAGGGGAGTGGGAATAATTGGATAACTCTTTCAAAGAGCCGGCACGGGTACGGTGGGCCGAGTGTCCTCCTTGTGTGCTCTAAGATTATATTACTGTATGAAATACTGACACTGTCCACCGACCCTTGTCTGGAGACTGAATGAAAACATCAACATTAATGGGGGACTTAGTGACTGTACCAAATTTTCAGGGGTTTCAGGGATTATACCACATTAACACGGGATCCGGAGACTGTAGGAATATTGAAAGTTGGATCTATGGACTTCCCAAATGTTTATAGGGGCGCCTAGAATCTGTTGCCTTACCTACAAGAGTTAAAGGGACGGTACATAGAAACACAAAAACATAGAAAATAGGAGCAAGAGTCGGCCATTCGGTCCTTCGGGCCTGCTCCGCCATTCAAAATAATCGCCGCTGATCGTCCAACTAAGTCCCCTGTTCCCGCTTTATCCCCATATCCCTTGATTAAAAAGTGGGTCCACAGGTTATGACAATATTTACTTTGGAACCACGGATTGTATTAATATTTACACGTGGATCAAAGGCTCTACCAATATTTAGAGGGGGATGTGATTCATTGGAAACCTATTATCTTTCATGTGTAATTTAATCCCGTTCTTTTATTCAATTCTCAATCCACTCCTGATTCCAGCAGAAATCCCTGTTTGTTTCTCTATTTCCCAGTCCAATCACTATTATTATATTTAAACTCTGTCTCCAGTCGAAAGCCGTATCACAAGTATAATAATCAGGTCCATCAATGGATGCAGTAATAAAGCAGCAAATTTCACCCCGAACTCCATCAAACTGCTGCTTTTGCTCCCAGCCTGATGTATAATTTCCCTGTTTATTTCCCTTCCTTACAGTTAACTTAGTGACGATTGTGATCCTATCCCAAGGAAAGTGCGGTCTCTCCAAATGTGTCACTCGCTACCTGGTGGCCATGGCAGCGGTGGATCTACTGGTCGTTTTCATCGATCTGATATTGAGACAGATTCCGATTGTTTATTTCGAACAATTTATTTTCCTGTACGACATCCGCGTGTGTAATATCCACGCCGTCCTGCTTTATGCAGCGACAGACTGTTCTGTCTGGTTCACCGTCACTTTCACCTTTGATCGATTTGTGGCCATTTGTTGCCAGAAACTGAAAACTAAATATTGCACCGAGAAAACGGCGGCTGTGGTTCTGGGAACAGTGACTGTGCTGAGCTGTTTGAAGAACATCACCTGGTACTTTATGTTATCGAGTGGGTATGCTCTTGGCAACCTTCCCTGGTTTTGTGCTGTAGACGGTCGTGTTCAATATTCCCGGGTGTGGGGAGCAATCGAACTCAGTCATTATATTCTAACCCCGGGGGTCCCATTTGTTCTGATTCTGCTGCTCAATGTTGTAATCGTCAGACACATTGTAGTGGCCAACAGAGCCCGCAGGAGACTCCGGGACCACAGCAGTGAAGAGAGTCCCAGTGACCCAGAAATTACGAGTCGAAGGAAGTCCATTATTTTACTGTTCGTCATCTCGGGGAATTTCATTCTGTTATGGGCGATGTTTATGTTGTATTCTATATGGATGCGGGTGTTGGATTTCGTCGGTGCGACTGTAATTCCGCCTATCGCTCTAATGGAACTGGGATTCATGCTCCAGCTCCTGAGTTGCTGCACAAACACTTGTATTTATGCTGTGACCCAGACTAAATTCAGAGAGCAGTTGAAGAAAATGCTTAAATATCCCTTTTCTCTAGTTGTTAAAATCATTAAATGATGAGCAGAACAGAACAATTCCCAGCATCAGAACTCAATCCTCTTTAATATTCTGTCCGACCCGCTCCGCCCCGGTGTTCTGTGATATCGAGATATTGGGGTCAATCGGCTGTGACACTGAACCAGTCCAAAATGCGATCATCGGTTCCCAATTTGAATGGAGGTTTGCGGACGATCACAACCTCTGAGGTCCCTGCGGTGGCTCTTGAATGGGGCCGGGAATTTCACTACTGCTTCCTGTCGAGACATTGTGGGTCTGGCCAATCGTTGGAAGGTGTTTTAAATTATTGAAGGAAATTATCAATTAAATGTTCAGTTACATGACGGAAGACTCCTTTGAATATCAGCCAACTTAAATAGACAACAAGTGAACATTTACAAGAAACACCCGGTAAACATTAACAGACTCAAGGAAACACGCTGTAAACTTTCACAGTCGCACAGAATGGCCCTGTAAATAAATTCCGTCTCACAGAAACACCCTGTAAATATTAACATTCACAGAAACAACATGTAATCATTAAAAGTTTCACAGAAAAACCATATAATTATTAACATTCTCAGAAACACCCTGTAAATATTAACAGACTCACAGAAACCACTTGTAAACATTAACAGTTTCAAAGAAACACCCTAAAAATATTAATTGTCCCACAGAAGCACCCTGTAAATATCAACAGTGTCACAGAAAGACCTTATAAGCATTAATGCACTCACAGAAACTTCCTGTAAATCATAACCGTCTCACAGATACAACCTGTAAAGAACAGATTCACAGAAACAAGTTGTAAATAATAACATACTCACTGAAAGACCTGTAAATATTAATATAATCACATAAATATTGTAAACATTCACAGATTCAAGGAAAAACCCTGTAAAGATTAACAAGTCTCACAGATACACGCAGCAAGTACGAAAATACTGACATATTTCCATACTAATACATTGCCAGGATGTGTTAACAAACTGACAGACGCATCCTGCAAATATTACCGTTGATGAACAGACACCCTGTACCAACCAAAACACTGCCAGAGACTTCCTGTAAACACGAACATAATCCCAATGACTCATGAACATTAACACACCGATAGATTACAGAGGTTAATATTAATACTCTCACTGAGACACTCTGTGCTTCATTGCCCAAGGCCAGAGACACCCTGTGAACTGTAAAACACTCCCGCTGATATCAGCAATATTAAAACCCTGACAGGGACATAGGTGAATATTAACAACAATAACTCCCATTTATACAGCGCCTTTAACGTTGTTAAACGTCCTAATGCCTTTCACAGGAGCGATTATCAAACAAAATTTGACACCGAGCCGCCGAAGGAAATATTAGGACAAGTAACCAAATTAATCGTGAAGAGGTAAGTTTTAAGGAGCGTTTTAAAGGGGGAAAGGAAGGTTGAGAGGCTGAAAGGTTTAGCGAGGGCACTTCAGAGGTCAGGCAGCTGAAGGCATGGCCGCCTTGGTGGGGCGATGAAAAGCGGGGGAAGGCAAGAGGCCAGAATTGGAAGGGCGCAGAGATCTCGAAGGGTTGTCTGGCTGGTGGAGGTTACAGAGATAAGGTGGGTCGAAGCCGTAAATGGATTTGAAGAAAAGGATGAAAATTTAAAAATGAGGGGTTGCTGAATCGGGAGCGAATGTCCATCAGCGAACACAGAGGGGTGATGGGAAAACGGGACTTGATTCGAGTGAGAATTACGGCAAAAGAGTTTTGGATGAGCTCAAGTTTGCAGAGGGTGCAAGGGTGGAGGCCGGCCGGGAGAGCATTGAAGTAGTTGAGTCTGGAGGTAACAAAGGCATGGATGATGGTTTCAGCAGCAGATGAGCTGAGACAGGGGTTGAGATGGGCGATGTTAAGGAGGTGGAAGTTGGCGGTCTTGGTGACGGAGAGGATATGGGGTCAGAAGTTCATCTCAGAGTCAAATAGGGTGCTAAGGTTGTGAACGGTGTGGTTCAGCCTCACACATTGGCCAGGGAGAGGGATGGAGTCAGTGTCTAGGGAATGGAGTTCGTGGCAGGGACCGAACACAACGGCTTCGGTTTTCCCAACGTTTAATTAGAGGAAATTTCTTTTCATCCAATACTGGATGACGGAGAAGCAGCCTGACAAATTCGAGGCAGTGGAGGGGTCGGGAGAGGTGGTGGGGATGTGGAGCTGGGTCTCGTCAGTTCCTCCCGGACTGAGCAGGATTGCTTTTTCAACAACACATCATCAGTGGTGTGAAACTAAGCTGTCTCATGACGGTCTGATCGGAGCTAACGTTCAATATTGGAGTGTGAACAATCCAGCGCTGGGTGACGTCTACTTCACAATGAGAGGAACAGCGAACATCGAAGGATCAAAAAGCGACATCCCGACGAGCGCTGGATCGCCACAGGCCGTCTGGAACCTGACGTTGTGTTTTCGGATGATCTCGGTGAGGCGCAGCATGTGGAGGAGAAATAGGCGGGGGCCAAGGAGAGAGCAATGGGGGATTCCGGGGGTAAAGGTGCGGGAGCGGGAAGAGGAGCCATTGAAGTTGATTCTCGGACGATGACTGGATTGGTGGGAATGGACCAGGCGATGGCATTCCCTCCTCGGCAAAGAGTGAGGGGAAAGACCGGACCAAAGTAAGAGGGAGAGAGAGGCACACAGTGAAAGAAGTGGTGAGAAATAGAGCGGGATAGATGAGAGAGTTGGAGAGACAGAGGGGGAGAGAATTAAACAGAAACAGAGTAAAGGTGTGACACAAACTCAGACAGAGCACGAGAGAAAATGAGCATCGCACACTGGTCCTGAATTAATATATAGAATCGCAAATAAGACAAGGTTCAATCGGCCCCCTGAACCCTCTTTTTAAACCTCCTTTTTATACCAATTTTATCCCCCCTTATTACATCCACTTTAACTTATCATTTGAAACTTCATTAAACCCCTTTTAATCCCTTTTAAACCTCATTTTTAAACCCGACTATTTAAGTCATTTGGCCCCTTTTTAAACCCATTTTTTGGAGAGACTGTCTTTCTCCAAACTCTCCCAATGTGGTTCTTTTTGAAACCCATCTCTTTCTCACCGAGCTCACAGTCTCTCTCCTTACCCCTTTTAAACCCCTTTACCGCCCGTTTAACTATTTAACCTCCTTGAACCGCTTCCAACTGTCCTTTTTAAACATTTTAACCTCTTGAACCACTTTTTTTCCTCCAACCCCTTTTTAAAAGTTTAACCCCCTTTTTAACCATTGAACTTATTTAGCCCTCTTTTTAACCTCTTTAATACCAATTCAACCAGTAACTTATTGCACCCCGTTTAACCCTCTTTTTAACCCCCTTTATAACATTAGTCTCCTTTTAAACCCTTTTGAAGCTCTTTAACATTATTCTTAATCACCTCCTGTGAGAGAAGCAAAGCGACCCCCAGACATTGAGCACAATGGAGGTTTGCAGAAAGGGAGAGGGGGCAGGAGCTCTGGTCTCGGTGCGACTCACAGGAAGTGACCTCGCCGCGTAAGACAATGATGACCCAACATGGCCGCCTCCAACGCTGCTGCCGCGCCCACTCCGCATCCGACATTTTGTCCTTTCCCAGAAGTAAGTTCGCCACGTCGATGCCAGCTCAACGGAGCCACCGCTAGGACCATCTGGGCTCCGCATGCTGCCCCGCAGCCGAGCGAAAGGTTGAGGAGTCACGTGGTCATGTGATGCCATCTCCCAGAGTGCAGCGCGGCCAGAGCTGTGGTTCGAGAGGGGATGTTCTCCGCGTGCTGGATTGTGGGAAGGCGTGGTCGCCATCGCCGCATCCGTCCAACCAGCTGCTCAAATTGGCGAAACCGCCGCCCTCCAATGGGGACCGGAGACTAGTGATTGACACTCCTACCTGTTGGTAATTTCAGTCGTCACTGTTTATATCAAGATTAGTGCTGGGGCCCTGAAAGTTTGTTGATGATTTTCCACCTCTGTCATGGAACCATTTATTCATACTGGCGTCCTCTCTCCTCAAAATGTGATAACCAGGAACATTTCACTGTGTTCTGTGAAAACCCAGGCCCTGATTTATAGATACTAGATCACATCTCTCATGATTCTGACTTTCCAAACGTGTTTTGAATATTTTGTACATTCACAGATAACACACAATCTGAACTCAAATTCATTGGAATGTTGACCCGTTCACGTTTTCAATTTTTAATATCGAGTTACTTCTTCAAAACCTCCTTCCGTTTTCCTGCTCATAACTTTTCACTATTTCATAAATCTTCTGTTCCTGCTGCAAAAGTTTCATTTATTCCACTCAGTGCTGTGGCCCTCCGAACTGTTGATATTAAAAGTAACTACTCAAATTACCATGATGAACGATCAGAAACCACCTATCTGTGTGAAAGATGGTTTCCGCCCTGAACCGGTATCCCTTTAAAACATTCGTGAAGTTTGTTTCTGTCTGAAGGGAACGGCCTTTCTTCAGTTGAGCCAGTTTAACAAATAACACCCTCGCTAACATATTTTAGCAAAAACAGACGTCCCTGCTCCATTCTCCTATTAATTGGAATCAAACTAATTGATTATAATTAGTCAGGAATACGTTTTGTCTCCGATGTTGCTCCTATCCTGTCATTGGATCGCGTTCATTCCGACCCCTCGGGTAACTATATGCTGATTTTCCAGGTGTCAGGCAGAGAGCGATAATCGGCCATTGCGAAAGAGTTAACCCTTTACTGAGCTGAACTGTGTGTTCGATCAGTCTTTGATCAGTTCAATAAAAGTGTACCGGGCACAAAACGGTTGAGTGAGTAAAAAGAGCAAGTATTACAGTTGCACATCAATGCTTAAAGAGTGAGAAAGGACAGTTTCCCACCCCTGTTTACCGAATATCAAATTCTAACATGGGGAGGAGGCACCGCTGGACGAGAATGGTGCAAATCTCCAGAGTTCGTGTTCCTGCTTTCTTTCCCAGAACCGCGTTAAATTGTGTCTGGGGGAGTTTGGTGGGGACCATGAAGGGAGAAGCCCTGAAATTCCCAGTGTGAAATAGCCGGACTTCAGTCAGTGTCTGAGCGAACAATCAGTGAATTGTTCCGTCCTCGAGGAATAGAGAGTTCCGTACGCCGGGGAACATATCTGACCGCAGGAAATCGGCTTTACAAATTAGGAAGGGGCAGAAAAAGTTAATTAATAAAACAAATTGACAGTACATTAAGCTTACCTTGATCCCGCAAGGATTTTCCGTCTCTCAATGTCCGTGTAGATTTTGCCAATTATATCCTTGTTATTTCATTGTAATCAATCGAGTACAAGTTCTTTGCTTTATTTCAGCAGTTCACAACTTGGGAATTTGATCCGATCCTTGTTCTGTGAGACTCAGAGCACCGCCCATTGTGAAAGCTGCTGGCAGACATCAGGATGGATTTCAACACAGACATTCCTCATTTGTTTCAGAAATTGTGAACAAAGTTGGTTCTAAATTTTCTTTTTCTCTTCTTGTTCCTGGGAATTTCAGTAAAATAGATACTTGTTTAGAAATAAATTGCTACATTTGCATCAGGGACATTGTTTACTTGAGTCCCATCAATTTTCTGATGTTGGCGCTTTCAACCCTGCGGCCAAGAGCCAGTGTTTCGTCAGTGAGCTGAGGAGAGGCTGTTTCTGAAAGTGAGGATATTAACCATTATACCGCCGAACTAAACTATGTCTGAGCATCAATCAGCTCAATCACTGGGGGAATGGACAGTATGGGTAAATGATGTGTTTATATATCATTAAATACTCTGTTAAATGGACAGTGTGGGTAAATGATGGGTTTATATATCATTAAATACTCTGTTAAATGGACCGCGTGGGTAAATGATGGGTTCATATATCATTAAATACACTGTTAAATGGAAAGTGTGGTAAAATGGTGGGTTCATATATCATTAATTACACTGTTAAATGGACATTGTGGGTAAATGGTGGCTTTATATATCATTAGAGACACCTTTAAATGGACAGTGTGAGAAAATGCTGTGTTTCTGTACCATTAAACATACTGTTAAATTGACAGTGTGGATAAATATGGGATTATATATCATTAAATACACTGTTAAATGGTCAGTGCGGGTAAATGATGGGTTTATATATCATCAAATACACTGTTAAGTGGACAGTGTGTGCAAATGGTGGGTTCATATAATATTAAATACACTGTTAAATGGACAGTAAGGGTAATTGGTGGGTTTATATCCCATTTAATGCACTGTTAAATTGACAGTTCGGTAAATGGTGTGGTTATATATCATTAAATACACTGTTAAATGGACAGTGTGGGTAATGGTGGGTTTATATATCATTAAATACACTGTTAAATTGACAGTTCGGTAAATGGTGGGTTTATATATCATTAAATACACTGTTAAATGGACCATGTGGGTAAATGGTCAGTTTATATCCAATTTAAGGCACTGTTAAATTGTCAGTTCGGTAAATGGTGGGTTCACATATCATTAAATACACTATTAAATGGACAGTGTTTGTAAATGGTGGGTTTATATATCATTACATACACTGTTAAATGGACAGTGTTTGTAAATGGTGGGTTTATATATCATTACATACACTGCTAAATGGACAGTGTGTGAAAATGCTGTGTTTCTGCACCATTAAACATACTGTTAAATTGACAGTGTGGATAAATATGGGATTATATATCATTCAATACACTGTTAAATGGACAGTGTGGGTAAATGGTGGGATTTTTCATAATAAATACACATTTAAATGGACAGTGTGGGTAAATGATGTGTTTATATATCATTAAATACACTGTTAAATGGCAGTGTGGGTAAATGGTGGGTTCATATATCATTAAATACACTTTTAAATGGACAGTGCGTGTAAATGGTGGGTTTATATATCATCAGAGACACTAATAAATGGACAGTGTGAGAAAATGCTGTGTTTCTGTATCATTAAACATGCAGTTAATTTGACATTGTGGATAAATATGGGATTATATATCATTTAATACACTGTTAAATGGACGGTGTGGGTCAATGATGGGTTTATATATCATTAAATGCACTATTAAATGGACAGTGTGGGTAAATGATGGTTTAAATATCATTAAATACACTATTAAATGCACAGTGTGGGAAAATGTTGGGTTTATATATCATTAAATACACTATTAAATTGAAAGCGTGGGTAAATGGTTGTATTATATCCCATTTCATGCACTGTTAAATTGACAGTTCGGGAAATGCAGGGGTTATATATCATTAAATACACTGATAAATGGACAGTGTGGGTAATGATGGGTTTATATATCATTAAATACACAGTTAAATGAAAAGTGTGTGTAAATGGTGGGTTTATTTATCATTAAATATACTGTTAAATGGACAGTGTGGGTAAATCGTGGGTTCACATATCATTAATTACACTTTTAAATGGACAGTCTGTGCAAATGTTGGTTTTATGTATCATTAAATACTCTGTTAAATGGACAGTGTGGTTAAATGGTGGGTTCATATATCATTAAATACACTGATAAATGGACAGTGTGCGTAAATGGTGTGTTTATATATCATTAAATACACTGTTAAATGGACAGTCTGGTTAAATGGTGGGTTTATATATCATTACATATACTTTTAAATGGACAGTGTGTGTAAAAGGTGGTTTTATATATCATTAAATACACTGTTAAATGGACAGTGTGGTTAAATGCTGGGTTCAAATACCATTAAATACACTGTTAAATGGACAGTGTGTGTAAATGGTTGGTTGATATATCATTAAATGCACTGTTAAATGGACAGTCTGGTTAAAAGCTGGGTTCATATATCATTAAATACATTGATAAATGTACAGTGTTGCTAAATGTTGGGTTCCTATATCAATAAATACACCGTTGAATGGATAATGTCGATAAATTGTGGGTTTATATATCATTAAATACACTGTTAAATGGACAGTCTGTTTCAATGGTGGGCTCATAAATCATACAATACACTGTTAAATGGAAAGAGTGTGCAATTGGAGGGTTCATATATCATTAAATACAATTTCAAATGGACAGTGTGTGCAAACGGTTGGTTAATACATCATTAAATGCACTGTTAAATGGACAGAGTGGTTAAATGGTGGGTTCATATAACATTAAATACACTGTTAAATGGAGAGTGTGTGTAAATGGTGCGTTCATATATCATTAAATGCACTGTTAAATGGGCAGTCAGGTTAAATTGTGGGTTCACATATCATTCAATCCACTGTTAAATGGACAATGTGGTTAAATGGTGGGTTCATCTTTCATTAAATACACTGATAAATGGACAGTGTGGGTAAATGGTGGGTTTATATTTCATTAAATACACTGTTAAATGGACAGTGTTGGTAAATGGTGCGTTCATATATCATTAAATACACTGTTAAATGGACAGTGTGGGTAAATGGTGGGTTCATACATGAATAAATACACTGACAAATGTACAGTTTTGGTAAATGTTGGGTTCATATATCTTTAAGTACACTGTTAAATGGACAATGTCAATAGATTTTTGGTTTATTTATCATTAAATACATTGTTAAATGGACAATGTGTGTAAATGGTGGGTTCATATAGCATTATATACACTTTTAAATGGACAGTGTGTGTAAATGTTAGGTTTATATATCATTAAATACACTGTTAAATGGACAGTGTGTGCAAACGGTTGGTTAATATATCATTAAATACACTGTTAAATGAACAGAGTTGTTAAATGGTGGGTTCATATAACATTAAATACACTGTTAAATGGACAGTGTGGGTAAATGGTGGGTTTATTTCCCATTTCATGCACTGTTTAATGGACAGTGTGTGTTAATGGCGCGTTGATATATCATTAAATGCTCTGTTAAATGGACAGTGTGTTTAAATGGTAGGTTTATATATCATTAAATACACTGTTAAATGTACAGTGCGGGTAAATGTTGGGTTCATATATCATGAAATACACTGTTAAATGGACAGTGCGTGTAAATGGTGGGTGTATCTATCATTAAATACACATTTAAATGGACATTGCGGGTAAATGGACACTTTATAAATCATTCAATACAATGTTAAATAGTCAGTGCGGGTCAATGGTGGGTTTATATATCATTAAACACACTGTTAAATGGACAGTGTGGGTAAATGGTTGGTTTATATATCATTAAATACACTGTTAAATGGACAGTGTGTGCAAATGGTGGGATTTTTCACAATAAATACATTTTTAAATGGACTGTGTGGGTAAATGGTGGGTTTATATCTGTTTAGACACACTGTTAAATGGACAGTTTGGGTAAATCATCGTTTTAATATCATTAAATACACTATTAAATGGACAGTGTGGGTAAATGATGGGTTTATATATTATTAAATGCGCTGTTAAATGGACAGTATGGGTAATGGTGGGTTTATATAGAATTAAATACACTGTTAAATGGACAGTGTGTTTTAATGATGTGTTTATATATCATTAAATACACAATTAAATGGACAGCGAGTGAATTATGTGTTTATATATCATTAAATACACTATTAAATGGACAGTGTGGGTAATGGTGCGTTTATATATCATTAAATGCACTGTTAAATGGACAGTGTGGTTAAATGGTGGGTTCACCTTTCAGAAAATGCACTGTTCAATGGACAGTCTGGTTAAATGGTGGGTTCATATATCATTAAATACACCGTTAAATGGGCAGTGCGAGTCAATGGTGGGTTGAAATATCAATAAATACACTGTTAAATGGTCAGTCTGGTTCAATGGTGGGTTCACATATCATTAAAGCACTGTTAAATGGACAGTGTAGTTAAAATGTGTGTTCATATACCATTAAATACACTGTTAAATGGACAATGTCGATAAATTGTGTGTTTATATATCATTAAATACACTGTTGAATGGATAGTGTCATTAAATGGTTGGTTCATATATCGTTAAATACACTGTTAAATGGACAGTGTGTGTAAATGGTTGATTTATATTTCATTAAATACACTGTTAAATGGACAGTCTGGTTAAATGTTGGGTTCATATATCATTAAATATACTGTTAAATGGACAATGTCGATAACTTGTGGGTTCATATATCATTAAATACACGGTTAATTGGACAGTGTGGTTCAAGCGTTGGTTCTTATATCATTAAATACACTGTTAAATGGACAGTGTTTGTCAATGGTATGTTTATATATCATTAAACACACTGTTAAATGGACAGTGTGTGTAAATGATGGGTTTATATATCATTAAATACACTGTTAAAAGGAAAGTGTGAGTCGATGCCGGGTTTATATGTCATTAAACACACTGTTAAATGGACAGTGGGTGTAAATGGTGCGTTCATCTGTCATTAAATGCACTGTTAAATGGACAGTCTTGTTAAATGGTGGGTTCATGTATCATTACATACATTGTTAATTGGACAGTGTGGTTAAATGTTGGGTTCATCTGTCATTAAATACGCAATTAAATGGACAGTGTGGGTAAATGGTAGGTTTATATATCATTAAATACGCTGTTAAATGGATAGTGTGTGTAAATGGTGGTTTAATATATCATTATATACACTGTTAAATGGACTGTCCTGTTAAATGGTGGGTTCATGTAACATTAAATATACTGTTACATGGACAGTGTGGTTAAATGGTGGGTTCATATATCATTAAATACACTGTTAAATGGACAGTGAGTGTAAATGGTGGGTTCATACATCATAAAATACACTTTTAAATGGACAGTGTGCGTAAATGGTGCTTAATAAATCATTAAATACACAGTTAAATGGACAGTGTGGTTAAATGGTTGGTTCACATATCATTAAATACACTGTTAAATGGAGAGTGTGTGAATGGTGGGTTTATATATCATTAAATACACTTTTAAATGAACAGTGTGTGTAAATGGTGGTTTAATATATCATTATATACACTGTTAAATGGACTGTCCTGTTAAATGGTGGGTTCATGTAACATTAAATACACCGTTAAATGGACAGTGTGGTTAAATGTTGGGTTCATCTGTCATTAAATACACTAAAAATAGACAGTGTGTGTAAATGATGGGATAATATATCATTAAATACACTATGAAATGTACAGTGTGGGTAAATCATGGTTTAAATATCATAAAATACACTATTAAATGGACAGTCTGGTTAAATGGTGGGTTCATATATCTTTAAATACACTGTTAAATGGACAGTGTGGGTAATGGTAGGTTTTATATATCATTAAATACAGTGTTAAATGGACAGTGCGTGTAATTGGCGGGTTCATATATCATTAAATACACTGTTAAATGGACAGTGTGGGTAAATGGTGGTTTGATATATCATTAAATACACTGTTAAATGGACAGTGTGGGTAAATGGTAGTTTTATATATAATAAAATACACTGTTAAATGGACAATGTTTGTAAATGGTAGTTTCATATATCATTAAATAAACAGTTAAATGGATAGTGTGTGTCAATGTTAGGTTTATATATCAGTAAATACACTGTTAAATGTACAGTGTTGGTAAATGGTGGGTTCATATATCTTTAAATACACTGTTAAATGGACAATGTAAATAGATTGTGGGTTTATTTATCATTAAATACACTGTTAAATGGACAGTATGGGTAAATGATGGGTTTATATATCATTAAATACACTGTTAAATGCACAGTGCGTGCAATTGGTGGGTTTAAATATCATTAAATAGACTGTAAAATGGACAGCGTGTGTAAATGGTAGGTTTATATATCATTAAATACACTGCTATATTGACAGTCTGGTGAAATAGTGGGTTCATATTTCATTAAATACACTGTTAAATTGACAGTGTGTGTAAATGGTAGGTTCACATATCATTAAATACACTGTTAAATGGACAGTGCGGGTAAATGGACACGTTATAAATCATTAAATACACTGTTAAATGGTCAGTGCGGGTCAATGGTGGGTTTATATATCATGAAATACACTGTTAAATGGACAATGTCAATAGATTGTGGTTTTATTTATCATTACATGCACTTTTAAATGGACAGTGTGTGTAAATGGTGGTTTAATATATCATGAAGTACATGTTAAATGGACAGTGTGTGTAAATGGTGGGTTCATATATCATTAAATACACAGTTAAATGTACAGTCTGGTTAAATGGTGGGTTTATATATCATTAAATACACTTTTCAATGGACAGTGTATGTGAATGGTGGGTTCATATTTCATTAAATACACTGTTAAATGGACAGTGTGTGTAAATGGTGGGTTCATATATTATTAAATACACTGTTAAATGTACAGTGTGGGTAAATGGTGGGTTTATATATCATTAAATACATTATTAAATGGACAGTGTGGGTAAATGGTGGGGTTATATATCATTAAATACACTGTTAAATGGACAGTGCCGGTAATTGGTGGGTTCATATATCATCAAATATACTGTTAAATTGACAGTCTAGTTAAAAGGTGGGTTCATATATCATTATATACACTGTTAAATGGACAGTGTTTGTAAATGTTCGGTTTATATATCATTAAATACACCGTTAAATGGACAGTGTGTGTTCTTGGTGGGCTTATACATCAATCATTACACTGTTAAATGGTCAGTCTGGTTCAATGGTGGGTTCATATATCATTAAAGCACTGTTAAATGGACAGTGTGGTTAAAATGTGTGTTCATATACCATTAAATACACTGTTAAATGGACAATGTCGATAAATTGTGGGTTTTATATATCATAAATACACGGTGAAATGGACAGTGTTCGTAAATGGTTGATTTATATTTCATTAAATACACTATTAAATGGACAGTCTGGATAAATGTTGGGTTCATATATCATTAAATACCATGAGAAATTGCCAATGTCGATAACTTGTGTGTTTATATATCATTAAATACACTGTTAATTGGACGGTGTGGTTCAATCGTGAGTTCTTATATACACTTTAAAATGGACAGTGTGGGTAAATGTTGGGTTTATATGTCATTAAATACACTGTTAAATGGACAGTGTGTGCAAATGGGAGGTTTATATATCATTAAATACACTGTTATATTGACAGTCTGGTTAAATGGTGAGTCCTTATATTATTAAATACACTGTTAATTGGACAGTGTGTGTAAATCGTAGGTTCATATATCATGAAATACACCGTTGAATGGACAGTGTGTGTAAATGGGCACTTTATAAATCATTAAATACACTGTTAAATGGTCAGTGCGGGTTAATGGTGGGTTTATATATCATTAAATACGCTGTTAAATGGACAGTGTGTGTAAATGGTGGGTTCATATAGAATTAAATACACTGCTAAATGGACAGCCTCGTTAAATGGTGGGTTCATATTTCATTAAATACACTGTTAAATGGACAGTCTGGTTCAATGGTGGGTTTACATATCATTAAATATACTTTTAAATGGACAGTGCGGGTAATTGGTGGGTTTATATATCATTAAATACACTGTTAAATGGACAGCCTCGTTAAATGGTGGGTTCATATATCATTAAGTACACTGTTAAATGGACAGTGTTTGTAAATTGTAGTTTTATATATCATTAAATACACCGTTAAAAGGACAGTGTGTGTTATTGGTGGGTTTATATATCAATAATTAAACTGTTAAATGGTCAGTCTGGTTCAATGGTGTGTTCACATATCATTAAAGCACTGTTAAATGGACAGTGTTGTTAAAATGTGTGTTCATATACCATTAAATACACTGTTAAATGGACAATGTCGATAAATTGTGTGTTTATATATCATTAAATACACTGTTAAATGGATAGTGTCGTTAAATGGTTGGTTCATATTTCATTAAATACACTGTTAAATGGACAGTGTGGGTAAATGTTGGGTTCATATATCATTAAATACACTTATAAATGGACAGTGTGTGTAAATGGTATGTTTATATATCATTAAATACACTGTTATATGGACGGTCTGGTTAAATGTTGAGTTCATATATCATTAAATACACTGCTAAATTGACAGTGCGGGTAAATGGACACTTTATAAATCATTAAATACACTGTTAAGCGGACAGTGTGTGTAAATCGTGGGTTATATATCATTAAATCAACTGTTAATTGGACATACACTGTTAAATGGACAATGTCAATAGATTGTTGGTTTATTTATCATTAAATACATTGTTAAATGGACAGTGTGTGTAATTGGTGGGTTCATATATCATGATATACACTTTTAAATGGAAAGTGTGTGTCATTGGTGGGTTTATTTATCAATAATTACACTGTTAAATGGACAGTATGGGTAAATGGTGGGTTTATATATCATTAAACACACTGTTAAATGGAGAGTGTGGGTAAATGGTGGGTTTATATATAATTACATACACTGTTAAATGGAAATTACGAGTAGATGCTGTGTTCACATATCATTAAATACACTGTTGAAAGGACAGTCTCGTTAAATTGTTGGTTCATATATCATTAAATACACTGTTAAATGGACAGTGTTTTTAAATGGTAG
This sequence comes from Heptranchias perlo, assembly GCF_035084215.1. Lineage (NCBI taxonomy): Eukaryota > Metazoa > Chordata > Chondrichthyes > Hexanchiformes > Hexanchidae > Heptranchias > Heptranchias perlo. The sequence continues at coordinate 4,687,443 of NW_027139559.1, forward strand.
GTTTATATATCATTAAATACATCGTTAAATGGACAGTGTGTGTTATTGGTGGGTTCATGTATCATTAAATACACTGTTAAATGGACAGTGTGGTTAAATGGTTGGTTTATATTTCATTAAATACACTGTTAAATGGACAGTCTGGTTAAATGGTGGGTTCATGTATCATTCAATACACTGTGAAAAGGACAGTGTGTGTAAATGGTTGATTTATATTTCATTCAATACACTGTTAAATGGACAGTCTGGTTCAATGTTGGGTTCATATATCATTAAATACACTGTTAAATGGACAGTACGAATAAATGGTTGGTTCATATATCATTAAATACACTGGTAAATGGACAGTGAGTGTAAATGGTACGTACATATATCATTAAATACACTGTTAAATGGACAGTGCGTGTAAATGGACACTCCATAAATCAATAAATACACTGTTAAATGGTCAATGCGGGTCAATGGTGGGTTCATGTATCATTAAATACAATGTGAAATGGACAGTGTGTGTAAATGGTTGAATTCTATTTCATTGAATACACTGTTAAATGGACAGTCTGGTTAAATGTTGGGTTCATATATCATTAAATACACTGGTTAATGGACAAATGTCGATAACTTGTGGGTTAATATATCATTAAATACACTTTTAAATGGACAGTGTGGGTAAATGTTGGGTTTATATATCATTAAATACACTGTTAAATGGTCAGTGCGTGTCAAAGGTGGGTTTATATATCATTAAATACACTGTTAAATGGACAATGTCAATTGATTGTGGGTGTATTTATCATTAATACAATGTTGAATGGACAGTGTGGGTAAATGGTGGGTTCATATTTCATTAAATACACCGTTAAATGGACAGTGTGTGTAAATGGTGGTTTCTATATCATTAAATACACTGTTAAATGGACAGTCTGGTTAAATGGTGGGTTTATATATCATTAAATAGACTTTTAAATGGACAGTGTGGGTAAATGTTGGGTTCGTATATCATTAAGTACACTGTTAAATGGATAGTGTGTGTAAATGGTTGATTTATATTTCATTAAATACATTGTTAAATGGACAGAATGGTTAAATGTTGGGTTCATATATCATTAAATACACAGTTAAATGGACAGTGCAAGTAAATGGTGGGTTAATATGTCATTAAATACACTGTAAAATGGACAGTGTGTGTAAATGGTAGGTTCATATATCATTAAATACACTGTTAAATGGACAGTGCAGGTAAATGGACACTTTATATATCATTAAATACACTGTTAAATGGACAGTATTGGTAAATGGTGGGTTTATATATCATTAAACACACTGTTAAATGGACAGTGTGTGTAAATGGTGGGTTTATATATCATTACATACACTGTTAAATGGAAATTACGAGTAGATGCTGTGTTCACATATCATTAAATACACTGTTGAAAGGACAGTCTCGTTAAATTGTTGGTTCATATATCATTAAATACACTGTTAAATGGACAGTCTGGTTAAATGTTGGGTTCATATATCATTAAATACACTGGTTAATGGACAAATGTCGATAACTTGTGGGTTAATATATCATTAAATACACTTTTAAATGTACATTGTGGGTAAATGTTGGGTTTATATATCATTAAATACACTGTTAAATGGTCAGTGCGTGTCAATGGTGGGTTTACATATCATTAAATACACTGTTAAATGGACAATGTCAATTGATTGTGGGTTTATTTATCATTAATACAATGTTGAATGGACAGCGTGGGTAAATGGTGGGTTCATATTTCATTAAATACACCGTTAAATGGACAGTGTGTGTAAATGGTGGTTTCTATATCATTAAATACACTGTTAAATGGACAGTCTGGTTAAATGGTGGGTTTATATATCATTAAATAGACTTTTAAATGGACAGTTTGGTAAATGTTGGGTTCGTGTATCATTCAGTACACTGTTAAATGGACAGTGTGTGTAAATGGTTGATTTATATTTCATTAAATACATTGTTAAATGGACAGAATGGTTAAATGTTGGGTTCATATATCATTAAATACACAGTTAAATGGACAGTGCAAGTAAATGGTGGGTTAATATGTCATTAAATACAGTGTAAAATGGACAGTGTGTGTAAATGGTAGGTTCATATATCATTAAATACACTGTTAAATGGACAGCGCAGGTAAATGGACACTTTATATATCATTAAATACACTGTTAAATGGTCAGTGCGTTCAATGGTGGGTTTATATATCATTAAATACACTGTTAGATGGACAGTGAGGGTAAATGGTCGGTTTATATGTCATCAAATGCACTGTTAAATGGACAGTGTGGATAAATGGTGGTTTTATATATCATTAAACACACTGTTAAATGGACAGTGTGTGTTATTGGTTTATTTATATATCAATAATTACACTGTTGAATGGTCAGTCTGGTTCAATGGTGGGTTCATACATCATTAAATGCACTGATAAATGGACAGCATTGTTAAAATGTGTATTCATGTAACATTAAATACACTGTTCAATGGACAATGTCGATAAATTGTGGGTTTATATATCATTAATACATTGTTAAATGGACAGTCTGGTTCAATCTTGGGTTCTAATATCATTAAATACACTGTTAAATGGACAGTGTGGGTAAATGTTGGGTTTATATATCATTAAATGCACTGTTAAATGGACAGTGTGGGTAAATGTTGGGTTCATCTATCATTAAATACACTTTTAAATGGACAGTGTGTGTAAATGGTATTTTTATATATCATTAAATACACTGTTATATGGACGGTCTGGTTAAATGTTGAGTTCATATATCATTAAATACACTGTTAAATTGACAATGCGGGAAAATGGACACTTTATAAATCATGAAATCCACTGTTAAATGGACAGTTTTGGTAAAGGGTGGGTTCATATATCATTAAATACACTGTTTAATGTACAGTGTTGGTAAATGTTGGGTTCATATATCTTTACATACACTGTTAAATGGACAATGTCAATAGATTGTTGGTTTATTTATCATTAAATACATTGTTAATGGACAGTGTGGGTAAATGGTGGTTTAAATATCATGAAATAAACATTTAATGGACAGTGTGGGTAAATGGTGGGTTTATATATCATTAAATACAATGTTAAATGGACAGTCTGGTTCAATGGAGTGTTCATATATCATTAAATACACTGTTAAATGGACAGTGTGGGTAAATGGTAGGTTTATATATCATTAAATACAATGTTAAATGGACAGTGCGGGTAAATGGTGTTTTCCTATATCATTAAATACACGTTAAATGGGCAGTGCGACTAAATGGTGGATTTACATATCATTAAATACACTGTTAAATGTACAGTGCTGGTAAATGTTGGGTTCATATATCTTTAAAAACACTTGTTAAATGGACAATGTCAATAGATTGTGAGTTTATTTATCATTAAATACACTGTTAACTGGACAGTGTGGGTAAATGGTGGTTTTATATATCATTAAATACACTGTTTTAATGGACAGTGCTGGTAAATGGTGGGTTCATATATGATTAAATACACTGATAAATGGACAGTGCGAGTAGATGTTGGGTTTATATATCATTAAATACACTGTTAAATGGACTGTCTGGTTAAATGTTGGGTTCAAATGTCATTAAATGCACTGTTGAATAGAAAGTGTGGGTAAATGGTGGGTTTATATATCATTAAATACACTTTTAAATGGACAGTGCTGGTAAATGGTGGGTTCATATATGATTAAATACACTGATAAATGGACAGTGCGAGTAGATGTTGGGTTTATATATCATTAAATACACTGTTAAATGGACAGTCTGGTTCAATCTTGGGTTCTAATATCATTAAATACACTGTTAAATGGACAGTGTGGGTAAATGTTGGGTTTATTTATCATTAAATACACTGTTAAATGGACAGTGTGGGTAAATGTTGGGTTCATCTATCATTAAATACACTTTTAAATGGACAGTGTGTGTAAATGGTATTTTTATATATCATTAAATACACTGTTATATGGACGGTCTGGTTAAATGTTGAGTTCATATATCATTAAATACACTGTTAAATTGACAATGCGGGTAAATGGACACTTTATAAATCATGAAATCCACTGTTAAATGGACAGTTTTGGTAAATGGTGGGTTCATATATCATTAAATAGACTGTTTAATGTAGTGTTGGTAAATGTTGGGTTCATATATCTTTACATACACTGTTAAATGGACAATGTCAATAGATTGTTGGTTTATTTATCATTAAATACACTGTTAAATGGACAGTGTGGGTAAATGGCGGCTTTATATAACATTAAATACACCTTTAAATGGACAGTGTGGATAAATATATGTTCAGATATCATTAAATACACTGTTAAATGGACAGTGCGGGTAAATGGACACTTTATAAATCATTAAATACACTGTTAAATGGTCAGTGCGGGTCATTGGTGGGTATATATATATCATTAAATACACTGTTAAATGGACAGTTTGGGTAAATGGTGGTTTAAATATCATGAAATAAACATTTAATGGACAGTGTGGGTAAATGGTGGGTTTATATATCATTAAATACAATGTTAAATGGACAGTCTGGTTGAATGGAGTGTTCATATATCATTAAATACAATGTTAAATGGACAGTGCTGGTAAATGGTGTTTTCCTATATCATTAAATACACGTTAAATGGGCAGTGCGACTAAATGGTGGATTTATATATCATTAAATACACTGTTAAATGTACAGTGCTGGTAAATGTTGGGTTCATATATCTTTAAAAGCACTTGTTAAATGGACAATGTCAATAGATTGTGGGTTTATTTATCATTAAATACACTGTTTAATGGACAGTGTGGGTAATGGTTGCTTTATATATCATTAAATACACTGTTAAATGGACAATCTGGTTAAATGGTGGGTTCATATATCAGAAAATAAACAGTTAAATGGACAGTGTTTGTAAATGGTGGGTTTATATATCATTAAGTACACTGTTAAATGGACAATGTTGGTAAATGGTGGGTTCATATATCTTTAAATACACTGTTAAATGGACAATGTCAACAGATTGTGTGTTTATTTATCATTAAATACACTGTTAAATGGACAGTGTGGCTAAATGCTGGTTTCATATATCATTAAATACACTGTTAAATGGACAGTGTGTGTTAATGTTAGGTTTATATCTCATGAAATACACTGTTAAATGGACAGTCTGGTTAAATGTTGGCACATATATCATGAAATACACTGTTAAATGGACAGTGTGGATAAATATTTGATTATATATCATTAAATGCAATGTTAAGTGGACAGTGCAGGTAAATGGTGGCTTTCTATACCAATAAATACACCTTTAAATGGACAGTGTGGATAAATGTGGGTTAAGATATCATGAAATACACTTTTTAATGGACAGTGCGGGTAAATGGACACTTTATAAATAATTAAATACACTGTTAAATGGGCAGTGTGGTTAAATGGTTGGTTTATATATCATTAAATACACTGTTAAATGGACAGTGTGGGTAAATGGTGTGTTTATATATCATTAAATACATGTTGAATGGACAGTGTGGGTAAATGATGGTTTAAATATCATTTGATACACTGTTAAATGGACAGTGTGGGTAAATGATGGATTTATATATCATTAAATACACTGTTAAATGTACAGTGTGTGTAATCGATGGGTTTATATATCATAAAATACACTATGAAATGGACAGTGTGGGTAAATCATGGTTTAAATATCCTTAAATACACTATTAAATGGACAGTGTGGGTAAATGGATGGGTTTATATATCATTAAATAAACTGCTAAATGGACAGTGTGATTAAATGTTGGGTTCATCGCTCATTAAATACAATTTTAAATGGACATTCTGGTTAAATGTTGGGTTCATATATCATTAAATACACTGTTGAAAGGACAGTGTGTGCAAATGGTGGGTTTATATATCATTAAATACACTGTTAAATGGACAGTCTGGTTAAATGGTGGGTTTATATATCATGAACACACTGTTAAATGGACTGTGTGTGTAAATGGTAGGTTTATATATCAGAAAATAAACAGTAATATGGACAGTGTTTGTAAATGGTGGGTTCATATATCTTTAAATACACTGTTAAATGGACAGTGTGTAAATGCTGGGTTCATTTATCATTAAATAAACTGTTAAATGGACCGTGTGTGTAAATGCTTCGTCCATTTAGCATTAAATACACTTTTAAATGGACAGTGTGTGTAAATGGTGGGTTTATATATCTTAAAATACACTGTTAAATGGACAATGTCAATAGATTGTGGGTTTATTTATCATTAAATACACTTTTAAAAGGACAGTGTGTGTAAATGGTGGGTTTATATATCATTAAATACACTGTTAAATGGGCAGTGTGTGTCAATGGTTCGTTTAAATATCATTAAATACACTGTTAAATGGGGAGTGTGGGTAAATGGTGTGTTCATATATCATTAAATACACTGTTAAACGGACAGTGTGGGAAATGTTGGGTTTATATATCATTAAATACACTGTTAAATGGACAGTGTGTGTCAATTGTTCGTTTATATATCATTAAATCACTGTTAAATGGACAGTCTGGTTAAATGGTGGGTTCATATATCATTAAATACACTGTTAAATGGACAGTGTGTGTCAATTGTTCGTTTATATATCATTAAATCACTGTTAAATGGACAGTCTGGTTAAATGGTGGGTTCATATATCATTAAATACACTTTTAAATGGACAGTGTGTGTAAATGGTAGGTTCATTTATCATTAAATACACTGTTAATCGGACAATGTCGATAAATTCTGGGTTTATATATCAGTTCCCTTCGTCCTGAACTCACCCTATTGTTGTTTGTCGGTTCAGATCGTAACCTTCCCTTCCCGTCTTCCTCAACTCACCCTCGTGTCCCAAGAACATGAACCCTTCCCTCCTGCTCCAGCCCTGCAGCCGCACATTGACCTGCCTCATATTGTCCTCCTTAAGCAGCCCAGCGCAAAACAATCCAGAGATCACCACCATCAGGCCTTGTTGTTCAGTCTTGGGCTCCAGAGTTAATATTCATTCTATAAACGGAGCTCTTTCCTTGTTATTCGTTCCGGCCATGACTATTTTCCTCTCTCCTTTCCTTCCCAGAGAGTGTCCAACCTGTTCCAGGAAGTTCTTCGCTCTGATACCAGGAAGGCAACTTACCAATTGGGACCTGCTCAGGGCCTCAGAACAGTCTGTTTGCTCGCCTGACTATAGAATCTCGCAACACTATCGCGCTCCTATTCCTGTGCCTAACCTGCCTGTCACACCTGCGCCACTCGGGGTGTCCCCCTACTCCCTGGTGTCACACTATTAATCAGGAAGGCCAGCCTGAGTCACTGTCTCTATCCACCTTGCAGTCCCTAACACCAGTTATCTACCGGACAGTTCCAGTACTGATGTCCCTCTACCTGTGACTGCACTGCCCCACTAGATGTTCACTCACTTCTCTCTATCCACAAAATATCTGCTCGGTTTTCTCTTCTTGTGTGAGCTGCAGGTTCTTGTTCGTGAGCTGGACCCTTTATCAGGACACAATTGATATTTTAAAGGTTGTTCTGAACCTACCGGTGTCTATTCTCATTCTTGTTGATGATGTTGGGTCTTCTCCCCTGTTTGGTCCTTCAGCCATGGAGGTGACAGGCGTTCCAAGATTCTGATGCTCTGTAATAAATATATTAATAGGAGGGTTAGAGTGAAATATTGAAATGAGAATGATAAAACGTCGCCTTGTCGCGATATCAAGTCCCTCCTCCCCCATCAGTACAACAGCTGTTCGCTCTGGAATCTAGCATTTCCCGACTGGAAGGATCAACTCTCCACATGAGGTGCGGCAAAGACAGCTGCCCAGTGAAATCCAATGAGACCCACTGATCTTCACAACCCAGTTGTAGCCGGCCGAGATTCTGCACTGGGAGCACCAATTGGTCAGGTTTACTCACCGTGCAGGCCAGCACCAGACTTATTCCTGAGGTAGTGAATATTCTGGAGGGCAATATGGAGCGAGGTGATGAATTAAATGATCCTTCACTCGGTGTTACCCAGTCTGGCGCTGTTGTATTATTTTATTCACAGATTTATTTTTAATATTTTTAATGTGTTGAGTTTTGATATTAAATTCCGGTATTTTATGAATCTGATATCTATCTACATACACAGTTTGGAGCTGTGTGAGAATTTTCTGCTCTCTATGGACAGTGACATTGTCCGTGTGTTCATGGAGATGTGTTTTGGTTGGTGCTTCTATTTGAATATATTTACCGTATCTCTCATGGTATCAGCACCTGACTGATGAGCACTGTCGGAGGTGAGGAATTTCCGTTCAATAATATCAACACTAATGTATAATATTATGAATCGTGTAACTTTAAACAGATGCTGCACATTTATCTTTGCGTTATCTTTTGGGGTCGTACAATCTCAGAAAACACCACAAATTTCTAAGTTGAAGATTTGACGGCTGTTTTATAATTATAATTCTCCATTTTGTGTGCGCCTTGCTGTATGTGTGCGCAAATGCAAGAGCAACCAATCAAACTATCAGTACCGGTGCTTTCCTTTCCACACTGTTTGAATGTAAAAGCGGTTCATGTCGGTCAGGAAATTTCTGCAAACTATAGTTGAAGTTATTCTCTACCATAAATGTACGACCAAGTTTGAGACCTTGTAAGATGCAGTTATCTGTTGTTTCAGTCACGCTCACACCAGTGCTTTAAACGGACAACAGCAACAAAAACTTAAATTTACACCTACACTAATTACATTAGTGTGATCAAACACAAGATTCATTTGAGCAGTTACTTGCTTTTACATATAAAGACTAGAGATCGGGCCCTCAAACCTGTTGGTAATTTGAATGGTTACTTTTTATATCAATATTAGTGATGGACCCTCCTACCTGTTGGTAATTTCTGTAGTTACTTTTTGTCTGAAGATTAGTGATGGACCCTCCTACCTGTTTGTAATTCAGTAGTTATTTTTACATAAAGATTAGTGATGGACCTTCCTACCGGGTGGTAATTACTGTAGTTACTTTTTAAATAAAGATTTGTGATGGACCCTCCTACACGTTTGTAATTTCAGTAGTTACTTTTTATACAAAGATTAGTGATGCACCCTCCAACCTGTTTCTAGTTCAGTAGTTACTTTTCATGTAAAGATTATTGAAGGACACTGCTCCATGTCGGTAATTTCTGTAATTACTTTTTTATATAAAGATTATTGATGGACCGTGGTAGCTGATGTATTACAGTAGTTAATTTTCATTAAAGATTAGCGATGGAACCTCCTTGCTGTTTGTAATTCAGTAGTTACTTGATATATAAAGATTAGTGATGGACCCTCCCACCTGTTGGTGATTTCATTAATTACTTTTCATATAAAGATTATCGATGGACTCTTCTTCCTGTTTGTAATTCAGTCGTTACTTTTTAGTTAAAGATTCGTGATGGACTGTCCTACCTGTTGGTAATTTCAGTAATTACTTTTTAAAAGAAGATTAGCGATGCACCCTCCGACCTACTTGTAATCCAATAATTACTTTTTAAATAAAGACAAGTGATGGACAAATCTCCCTCTTCGTAATTGCAGGAGTTACTTTATATATAAAGAGTAGTGATGGACCCTCCTACATGTTGGTAATTTATGTAGTTACTTTTTATCTGAAGATTAGTGATGGACCCTCCTCCCTGTTTGTAATTCACTAGTTACTGTTCTATAAAGATTAGTGATGGACCCTCCCACCTGTTGTTAATAACTGCAGTTACTTTTATATCATGATTTGTGATGGACCCTCCTACCTGTCGGTAATTTCAGTAATTACTTTTTATATAAAGATTATTGATGGACCGTGGTAGCTGTTTGTAATTCAGTAGTTAATTTTCATTAAAGATTAGCGATGGACCCTCCTTGCTGTTTGTAATTCAGTCGTTACTTTTTATATAAAGATTATTGAAGGACCATCCTCACTGTTGGTAATTTAAATGATTACTTTTTATATAAAGATTAGTGATGGACACTCCTCCTGCTGGTAATTTCATTAGTTATTTTCTTTAAAAAGATTAGTGATGGACCTACCGACCTGTTGGTAATTAAAGTAGTTACGTTTTATGTAAATATTAGTGATGGACCCTCTTACCTGTTGGTAATTTCAGTAATTACATTTTAAACGAAGATTAGTGATGCAGCCTCCTACCTTTTGTAATATAATAGTTACTTTTCAAATAAAGATAAGTGATCCACACACCTCCCTGTTGGTAATTTCAGGAGTTACTTTACATACAAAGATTAGTGATGGACCCTCTTACCTGTTCGTAATTTCAAGTGTTTCTCTTTGTATAAAGATTAGTGATGGTCCCTCCCACCTGTTGGTAATTTCAGTGGTTACTTTTTATATAAAGGTTAGTGATGGACCCTGCCACCTGTTTGGAATTCAGTGGTTACTTTTTATATAATGATTAGTGATGGACTCTCCTACCTGTTTGTAATTCAGTATTAATCTTTCTCTAAATATTAGTGATGGTCCCTCCCACCTGTTGGTAATTTCAGTGGTTACTTTTTATATAAAGTTTAGTGATGGATCCTCCGACCTGCTCGGAGTTGTAATCGGCTGATTTTCCAGGTGCCCGGTAGAGCGCGAGAATCGGCCATTGCGACTGTGTTAAAACTTTACTAAGTTGAACTGTATGTTCCATGAGTTTTTGGTCAGTTAAATAAAAGAGTACCGTGCAGAAAACGATTCAGTGAGTAAAAAAAGCCAGTGTCACAGTTACAAATAAATGCATATAGAGTGAGAAAGGTCAGGTTCCCACCCCTGTTCACTGAATATCAATTTCTAAGTTGGGGAGGAGGCACCGCTGGACTACGGTTGTGTAAATCTCCAGAGTTCGTGTTCCTGCTTTCTGTCCTGTAACCGCTTTAAAATGTTTCTGTGGGGAGATTGGTGGGGCCCATGAAGGGATAAGCCCTGAAATTCCCGGTATAAAATAGCCGACCTTCAGTTCGTGTCTCAGCGAACAATTAGTGAATTGTTCCATCCGCGAGCAAGAGAGCTCCATCCGCTGGGGAACATATCAGACCGCGGGAAATCGGCTTTAGAAAGGAGGAAGGGGCAGAAAAAGTTAATTAATAAAACAAATTGACACAACATGAACCTTACCTTGATCCCGCGAGGATTTTCCGTCTCTCACTGTCCGTGCAGATTTTGCAAATTATATCCTTGTTATTTCATTGAAACCAATCGAGTACAAGTTCCTTGCTTTATTTTAGCAGTTCACAACTTGGGAATTTGATCTGATCCTTGTTATGTGAGATTCAGAGCTCCGCCTTCTGTGAAAGCTGCTGCCAGACATCAGGATGGATTTCAACACAAACATTCCTCATTTGTTTCAGAACAGGGAGCGGCCTTTCTGGTGGAATCTAATCGAACCGGTTTGACGATTCGCTGCCAATTGCGAACAAAGTCAGTTATAAATTTTACTTCTTCTCTTCTTTTTCCAGGGAGGTTCAGTAAAAAAAGATACTTGGTTAGAAATAAATTGTTACATTTGCATCAGGGACATTGTTTGCTCAAAGTCCCATCGATTTTCTGATGTTTGCGCTTTCAAACCTGGGGCCAAAAGACAGTGTTTAGTCAGTGAGCTGAGGAGAGGCTGTTTCTGAAAGTGAGGACATTAACCATTTAACCGCCGAATTCAGCTGTCGCTGAGCATCAACCACCTCAGTCACTTGTGGAATGAGCACTGTCTTTCCCCAGTTATATTTATCATCGTAAATATTCTGAAGATACAGCAGTTAAATTGTTAAATCCGGAAATGACCATTTCTGTGCTGTGATCGGTATAAGGATCGAATTTCACTCATTTTCAGAGGTCCGAAGAGAGAAAGTGTTTGAGGACAAATTGTGGTGATAATTCCGAGGGACAGATTGTTGTGATCAATCCCAGGGTCAGATTGTGATGATAATTCCGAGGGAAGGATTGTTGTGATCAATCCCAGGGTCAGATTGTGATGATAATTCCGAGGGACGGATTGTTGTGATCAATCACAGGGACAGATTGTGGTCATAATTACATAAACTGTTAAATGGACAGTGTGGGTAAATGGTGGGTTTATATATCATTTAATACACTGTTAAAGAGACAATGTGTGTAAATGATGGTTTTATATATCACCAAATACAAAGTTACAAGGACAATGTGAGTAAATGGTGGTTTATTTCTCATTAAATACACTGTTAAATGGACAGTGTGGTAAATGGTGTGTTTAAGTAACATTAAATGCACTGTTAAATGGGCATTGTGGGGAAATGGTGGGTTTATATATCATTTAATGCACCGTTAAATGGACATTGTGCTTAAATGGTGGGTTGATATCTCATTAAGTACATTGTTACGTGGACAGTGTTGGTAAATGATAGGTTTGCATGGACTCTGGGTTCGTTAATTGAGATTTATAAATTGATAAAACGATTCAATAGAGAATTGCACAGAATTACATCGAACGTACGGCATTGAAACACTCCATTCGGCCCAACTGGTCCATAATCCACACGAGACTCCTCCCTCCTTAATTCATCTTCTCCTCCCACCATATCATTTCTCACTCGGATGTTTATCTAGCTTCCCTAACATTCATCTAGGCGACTCGCCTCAATGACTCCTTGTGGTCGTGAGTTCCATAGTCTAACTACTCTCTGGGGAAAGACGTTCCTGCTGAATTCCCTATTGGATTTAGTAGTGACTATCATTTATTTATGGCCCCTAGTTCTGGTTTCTCCCGCAATTTTGATGATCTGAAAGACCTCTAACAGGTCACCCCTCTATCTTCCCTTTACCAGAGAAAAGAGCTCCATGTTGATCAATCTTTCCTGATAGTTATAACCTCTCAGTTCTCGTATCATCCTAATAAATCCTTTTTGCACCTTCTCCAGTGCCTCTATATCCTTTTTTATCATATGGAGAACAGAACTGTACACAGAAATCTAAGTGTGCCATAACCAAGGTTTTATACAACTTTAACATAACTTCTCTGCTTTCCAATTCTATCCATCTGGAAAGAACCTCAGTGCTTGATTTGCTTTTTAATGGCCTTATTAACCTGCATCGTCACATTTAGTGATTTCTGTATCTTTACCCCCAGAACCCTCTGCTCCTCAACACTATTTAGACACTTATCATCCAAGCAGTATGTGGCCCCATTATTTTTCCCACCAAAATATAATACACCACACTCATTAGTTACAGAGAAGTCATTTCCTCTGATGGAGGTGTCCAGGACAAGGGGGCACAATACTAAAATTAGCGCTGGGCCCTCCAGGTGTGAAACCTGGACGCACTTTTTCACACATGCGGAATGCCCTCCTCCAATAGGTTGTCGATTATAGGTCAACTGAAAAGATCAGATAATCGGTGCAAGGGAATCGAAGGTAAACTTTGTTAAATATAGTAAACACACCCATTGTTCCACCCTGTGTCCAGTCAGAATTAAACAGTGAAACCCTGAAACCAACCTGCGATTTTATTTCGGGGACGGTTAAAAGTTCAGTACAAGAGATTCTGTCTCTGTCGATTTTAAATACTAAGGTCCTGAAATTGATGCTTTTTGTATCTGCCGAGATGCTGACCTGATGTGTCCAGGATTCTGGATCTCAATTCACCCCCCACCCAAACCCACGCTATCATAAGAATCTTGTCGTTCAGTCGACAAACAGTGAGACAGGTCAGAACATCGAACTCTCTGGCGCCGTTTCGGAGTCTCCGCCTCTGCCGGGCGAGTCCCAGCAGTTCTCCCGCACCCACCTGGCAGGACAAGACAACAATTGTACAGAAAGTTGTTTTTTAATTTGTGAGTTTGACAGTGCAGTCCTTCTAACTAATCTGCTTTAACCGCAGCAATGCACAAACACGGCCTGCCGGCTCCGGGTATTTTATTGGTGCAGTTTTAAGTTCCCCTTCTAACGTGCTCTGGATTGTGCCGACATTGCCGGCATTAATCCGGTCCTAGGGGAGAAGATTGTGGCCTGGGTGTTCCTTCCTGCCATTACTTTCTTTTAATTCCTGGAGTCACTGGTTCAATGCATCATCAGGAAAGACTTAACAGGCTGTGGCTCTGTTCTCTATTTAGGAGAAGACTGATAGACGACCTGATGGAGGTCTTTATATTCAAAATGATTTCCATAGGGTGGACCTAGAGAAGATGTTACCCCTTGAGGGCGGTCCTAAACTAGAGGCCATGAATATTAGGTAGTTACTAATGAAACCAAGTACGAAATCAGGAGAGACATCTTACCCAGAGAGTGGTTAGAATGTGCAACTCGCTACCACGTGGAATGGTTGAGGCGAAAAGTGCAGATGCATTTAAGGGGAAGGTGGATAAATACACGAGGGGGCCAGAAATAGAAAGATAAGTTGATAGGATGCGAAGAAGTAGTGTGGGGAACGCTCGTGTGGAACATAAATCCAGACAAAGATCTGTTGGGCCAAGTGGGCTGTTCCTGATCTGTAAAATTCTTTGTCAGTCAGTGAATATTTTTATTACACCAGCTCTTTCATCAACACACAGTGTCAGAATTATCAGCCCGAAAATGAGCAGGGATACTGTCGTAATAAAAGCCCAATATTGAGCATGGATACAGTCAGTAATATCAACGCTATATTGAGCAAAGGTACAGTCAGTAATATCAGCTCTATGATCAATAAAGCTACTCTCAGAAGTATAAGCTCTATACTCAAAACTTATACTGTCGGTGGTATCATCTCGAAAATCAGGACAGATACTCTCAGTAACATCAGCTCTATAATCAATACAGTTACTGTCAGTAATATCAGCTCTATAATCAATACAGTTACTGTCAGTAATATCAGCTCTATAATCAATACAGATACTCTCAGTAATATCAGCAATATAATCAATACAGATACTGTCAGTAATATCAGTACTTTTTAGTTTAACGATACGAGCGCTACTTTATAACAACTGGACTTGCACTTTGAAACAGTCTCGAATCGCCAATACCAGGCCACATTCACCCGCCACATTATATCAGCGGCTCAGTGGTCGGTCTGATGCTTCGAATCGGGATAACAACGCCTCCCCCTGGATCCCGGTTTTCGTGAAATTCGGGTGATTTACTTCCCGCGTAAACCGGGTATAAAAAAATCCAATCCCTTTTAACCCCAGATCCCCACTCCTCCTCAAGAGTACAGCGGGTTTGACCTCCTCCCTCACTGAGGGGCCAATCAGAGATTTATGAATACATTCTCATCCCACACTGAGGGCCAATGGGAGACCCACACAGGTGCACTTTCCAGCAGTCACCGGGAAACTTGGGTGTTCTCACTCCACAAACCCAGGAACACTGAGTCCGATTGCAAGTGACTAACTGCAGCGCAGACTGAGACCCAGCCTGATCCCTTCCTGTCTGTACATTTACCTAGTGTCCCACTGCAGCCCAGACTGAGCGCCACCCTGGGCCCTTCCTATCTGTACATTGACACCGTGTCTGACTGCAGCCCAGACTGAGACCTGCACTGGGCACTTCCTGTCTGTACCTTGACCCAATGTCCCTCTGCAGCCCAGACTGAGGGCCTCCTGGACCCTTCTGTACATTGAGTGTCCCATTGCTGGCCAGACTGAGACCCGCCCTGGGCCCTTTCCATCTGTAAATTGACCCAGTGTCCCACTGAAGCCCAGAATGAGCGCCAGCCTCGGCCCTTCCTCTCTGTACATTGACACATTGTCTCATTGCAGCCCAGACTGAGTCCTACCCTGGGACCTTGCTTTCTGTACATTTACCCAGTCCACACTGCAGCCCAGACTGAGTCCTGTCCTGTTCCCTTCCTGTCTGTATTTTGACCCAGTGACCCACTGCAGCCGAGACTGAGTCCTATCCTGTTCCCTTCCTGTCTGTACATTTACCCAGTGTCTCACTGTAGCCCAGACTGAGTCCTACCCTGGGACCTTCCTTTCTGTACATTTACCCAGTGTCACACTGTCGCCCAGACTGAGTCCTATCCTGTTCCCTTCCTGTCTGTACGTTGACCCAGTGTCACACTGTCGCCCAGACTGAGTCCTATTCTGTTGCCTTCCTGTCTGTACATTTACCCAGTGTCACACTGTAGCCCAGACTGAGTCGTATCCTGTTCCCTTCCTGTATGTATGTTGAACCAGTGTCACACTGTTGCCCAGACTGAGCCCCACACTGAGCCCTTCCTGTTTGTACATTGAACTCGTGTCCAATTGTAGCCCAGACTGAGTGCTGCTCTGTCCATTCCTGTCTGTACATTGAGACAATGCTCCATTGGGGAACATTCAGCCCCGGATATCGTGCAGAATCAGTGCTCGTGGGACCGGGTGACTGAGTCTCGGGATCCTGTCGCTGCGCCTCTGACGTCACAATGGGAGACAACACTCGCTCAGCTCGGGCTTCAAACGTGGAGCGCGGCCCGTGAATGGAGAGGGTCAGAGAATCGGTCCAAATGATCAAGGACTGAGAGCACATCGCTTTTAAACAGAGACAGAATGATCCGGGACTGAGAGCACATCGCTTTTAAACAGAGACAGAATGATCCGGGACTGAGAGCACATCGCTTTTAAACAGAGACAGAATGATCCGGGACTGAGAGCACATCGCTTTTAAACAGAGACAGAATGATCCGGGACTGAGAGCACATCGCTTTTAAACAGAGACAGAATGATCCGGGACTGAGAGCACATCGCTTTTAAACAGAGACAGAATGATCCGGGACTGAGAGCACATCGCTTTTAAACAGAGACAGAATGATCCGGGACTGAGAGCACATCGCTATTAAACAGAGACAGAATGATCCGGGACTGAGAGCACATCGCTTTTAAATAGAGACAGAATGATCCGGGACTGACAGTACATCGCTTTTAAACAGAGATAGAATGATCCGAGACTGACAGCACATCGCTTTTAAACAGGCACAGAATGATCCGGGACTGACAGCACATCGCTTTTAAACAGAGACAGAATGATCCGGGACTGACAGCACATCGCTTTTAAACAGAGACAGAATGATCCGAGACTGACAGCACATCGCTTTTAAACAGAGATAGAATGATCCGAGACTGACAGCACATCGCTCTTAAACAGAGACAGAATGATCCGGGACTGACAGCACATCGCTTTTAAACAGAGACAGAATGATCCGTGACTGAGAGCACATCGCTTTTAAATAGAGACAGAATGATCCGGGACTGACAGCACATCGCTTTTAAACAGAGACAGAATGATCCGGGACTGACAGTACACCCCTTTTAAACAGAGATAGAATGATCCGGGACTGAGAGCACATCGCTTTTAAACAGAGACAGAATGATCCGGGACTGAGAGCACATCGCTTTTAAACAGAGATAGAATGATCCGGGACTGAGAGCACATCGCTTTTAAACAGAGACAGAATGATCCGGGACTGAGAGCACATCGCTTTTAAACAGAGATAGAATGATCCGGGACTGAGAGCACATCGCTTTTAAACAGAGACAGAATGATCCGGGACTGAGAGCACATCGCTTTTAAACAGAGATAGAATGATCCGGGACTGAGAGCACATCGCTTTTAAACAGAGACAGAATGATCCGGGACTGAGAGCACATCGCTTTTAAACAGAGACAGAATGATCCGGGACTGAGAGCACATCGCTTTTAAACAGAGACAGAATGATCCGGGACTGAGAGCACATCGCTTTTAAACAGAGACAGAATGATCCTGGACTGAGAGCACATCGCTATTAAACAGAGACAGAATGATCCGGGACTGAGAGCACATCGCTTTTAAATAGAGACAGAATGATCCGGGACTGACAGCACATCGCTTTTAAACAGAGACAGAATGATCCGGGACTGAGAGCACATCGCTTTTAAACAGAGACAGAATGATCCGGGACTGAGAGCACATCGCTTTTAAACAGAGACAGAATGATCCTGGACTGAGAGCACATCGCTATTAAACAGAGACAGAATGATCCGGGACTGAGAGCACATCGCTTTTAAACAGAGATAGAATGATCCGAGACTGACAGCACATCGCTTTTAAACAGGCACAGAATGATCCGGGACTGACAGCACATCGCTTTTAAACAGAGACAGAATGATCCGGGACTGACAGCACATCGCTTTTAAACAGAGACAGAATGATCCGGGACTGACAGCACATCGCTTTTAAACAGAGATAGAATGATCCGAGACTGACAGCACATCGCTCTTAAACAGAGACAGAATGATCCGGGACTGACAGCACATCGCTTTTAAACAGAGACAGAATGATCCGTGACTGAGAGCACATCGCTTTTAAATAGAGACAGAATGATCCGGGACTGACAGCACATCGCTTTTAAACAGAGATAGAATGATCCGGGACTGACAGCACATCGCTTTTAAACAGAGATAGAATGATCCGGGACTGACAGCACATCGCTTTTAAACAGGCACAGAATGATCCGGGACTGACAGCACATCGCTTTTAAACAGAGACAGAATGATCCGGGACTGACAGCACATCGCTTTTAAACAGAGACAGAATGATCCGGGACTGACAGCACATCGCTTTTAAACAGAGATAGAATGATCCGGGACTGACAGCACATCGCTTTTAAACAGACACAGACTGATCTGAGACTGACAGTGCACCCCTTTTAAACAGACACAGAATGATCCGGGACTGACAGTGCACCCCTTTTAAACAGACACAGAGTGATCCGGGACTGACAGTACACCCCTTTTAAACACTGGAATTCAATCACCATTTGCTCACATTTTTTTGATCGGACTTTGCTTTTCAAAGCTGACGTTTATTTCACTGGCTGTTTGAGAATAAAGATGTTATTGCAGCTGCGTTTATCTGAACATTTCCCCAAATTGTAACATTCGGTTAATGCAAAATATACCTAGCAGCTTTTTCACTATCCGGTGCAGGAATCAGTTTTTCGGTACCTTCCGTACTGCAGCGAACCTCGCTCCCCGTCCACTTTCCGCCCCTCCCCGACCACCTGGAGCTGTCGGCGCCGCTTTAAATTCAGCTTGTCCGTCTGTTTCAGCAAAACGGAGATTTCAGCCGGAGCTGAGATCTGCTCCTCGGCCCGAGTCCGGTGCAAAATAATAGGTGGAGAAAGTACTCAGCGCACTTTGTTTTGTTTTCAATGGGGGTTTGAGACAAAAATAAAAACGATTCCCCAGCCCAGATTCTTCCGTTTCAGGCAATGAATCTCATGAACAACTGTAACCTGCTGAAAGACAAACCAGTAACCTTCAAAACAACGATTGTTCAGAAACCTCTGCAAGTGAATGTCAAATGGAAACAACATAAAATCTGATAGAGTAAAGTGACAAAAGGAAATCAACTCGAAAGATGCAGTGATACAAGGGAGAGACAACAAAGGACTGTACAAAAATGTGCAACATAAGCCTGAATCATCTGTAATCTCTTCCACAATGCATAACATAGGCCTGAAACATCTGTAATCACTGTAACAAACTGAAACATAGGCCTGAAAAATCAATAAACTCTGTAACATTGTATAACATAGGCCTGAGGCATCTGTAAACTCTGTAACATTGTTTCACACAGGCCTGAAACATCTTAAAACTCTGCAACATTGTAGAACATAGGCCTGAAACATATTTAAACTTTGTAACATTGTATAACATAGGACTGAAACATTTACAAACTCTGTAACATTGTATAACATAGGCCTGAAACATCTCTAAACTCTGTAACATTGTATAACATAGGCCTGAAACATCTGTAAACTCTGTAACATTGTGTAACATAGGCCTGAAACATCTCTAATCTCTGTAACATTGTATAACATCGGCCTGAAACATCTCTGAACTCTGTAACATTGTGTAACATAGGCCTGAAACATTTCTAAACTCTGTAACATTGTATAACATAGGCCTGAAACAGGTAGGTCAGGCCTGTGTTACACATTGATGGAGCGATTATTGATGTTCCAGGATTATGTTACACAATGTTGCAGGGATTAGAGACGTTCAGAACAAAGTTACACATTGTTAGAAATATTGCAGATATCTCAGGTCTTTGCTGCGCATTTTTGCGAAAATCCAGATGTTTCAGGCCTATGTTACAGGTTGTTGTAGATATTAGATGAGGTTCAGGACTATACGATACATTACTGTGGAGATTACAGATTTTTCAGGCCTATGTTACCAATTGTTGTGAAGATGACAGGTGATCCAGGTCCATGTTGCACATTTTGCAATGAGTGGAGATGTTTCAGGCCTATTTCACACATTTCTGCAGAGATTAGAGATGTTTCTGGCTCATGTTACACACACTCCTTTTTAACAGACACGGTATGATCGGGGACTGATCACACACCTCTTTTAAACAGAAAAAGACACAGATCTCTATCTCTCTCTGACTCACTCTCTGTCATCCTGTGTCCCCGTCTCTCTATCTACCTGTCGCTCCGGTTTTCTTCCTCACTCTTTCTCAACCGTTTCCCTCTCTGTCTCTGCTTGTTTACCTTTGTTTCTCTCTCGCCCTCTCTCTGTCTGTCCCTCGCTCACTCTCTCATCCTCTTGCTCATTATCTCTCTCTGTCTCTATTTTTCTCTGTCTCTCTATGTAATTCCGTGTGTGTGTCTCTCTCTGTCTCTCTCCTTGTCGCTACCTCTCTCTCTCCTTTTATCTCTGTCTCTCCATCTGCCTCTCTCTCTCTCCCCATCTCGGTCTCCCTGTCTCTCTCTGCCTGTTCATATGTATTTCTCTGTCTCTGTTTCTCTTTGTCTCTTTTTCTATCTGACACTTTTTCACTTTCTTGGTCACACTCTCTCTGCCCTGCATCTCTCTCTTTCTCTGCCCTTATCTCTGTTTCTCTGTCTCCCTCCTTTTTCTCTCTATCTCTTTTTCTCCCTCTTTTCGCTGTCTCTTTCTCTTTCTATTCTCTCTTTCTCTCCCTCTTGTCTCTTTCTCTAAATCTCAATCTCTCACTATCCCTCTTTCCCTCCATCTTGTCTTTCTTTCTCTCCCTCCTTTCTGTGTGTCTTCCTCTTTCTCTCACCACTCTCTCTATCTTTCTATTTCCCTCTCTCCCTGGCTTTCCCTCTCTGTCTTTAGTTTACTTTCTCATTCTTGCCTCCACCTCAACTCTTTCCCTTTCCATTTCTTTGGGTCTCTCCGTCTTTCTGTGTCTGTTGTGTCTCTCTCTCCCTCCAAGCACTTTGTCTCTGTCTCTACTCTCTCTTTCACTCTCGCTCTGTATCTCTCTCCGTCTCCGACTCTTGACTTTCTCTCTCACTGTCATCCCGTCCCCCTCTCTGTTCTCTCCATCTCTCGCTTTCCCTATGTCTCTCTCTCCCCCTCTCTTTTTGTTTCTGTTGATGATTAGAGAGTTGTTTCCTAACACAGCACAGTCTCTCTCTGTCCCGCTCTCTCCCTTTTTGACAATGATTCTGTAACACTATCCCTGTCTTTCTTTCTGTGTGTCTGCTCCAATCCCTTTCACTCTCGCTGTCTGTGACTTTCTATCTGTTTCTCGCTCTGTCTCTCTCTGCCTCGATATCCCCTCTCTCTTTCCCGATCGAGCTCTGTCTCTCTCTCTCTCTGGCTCTCTCTTTCTCTCTCACCCTTTCTCCCACTCTGTCCCCATCTCTGTCTCTCTCCCTGTCTCTCCCTCTTGTCTTTCTTCTCTCCCTGACTATCCTCTGCCCCCTCACTGCTTTGTCTCTCGCTCTCCGTCTCTCTATCTCTCGCTATCTGTCTCACTCTCTGATTGGCTCTGTGTGTGTGTCTATCTCTCTTTCTTTCACTTTTTATTTCTGTTGATCGTTACAGACTTTTCCCTCTCTCTCTGTCTCTCCCTCTCTCTACCTCTCCGTCTCTCTCTTTCTCTCTCTCTGTCTCACTCTTTCTGTCCCACTCCTTTTCTCTCTATCTGTGTCCCACTCAATCTCTCTCTCCCCCTCTCTCTCTGTCTCAGTCCCTCTATGAGACTCTCGCTCTCTATCTCGCTCTGTCTCTGTCTGTCTCTCTCGTTCTCTCTTTCTCTCTCTGTCTCTCTCCGTCTCTCTCTCACTCCCTCTCCCTCTCCGGTCTCTCTCTATCTCTCCGTTTCTCTCTCGGTCTCTCTCTCCCGTTCTGTCTCTTTACCTCTGCCTCTATCCCTCGCTCTCTCTGCCTGTCTAACGCTATATGTGCCTCTCGCTCTGTCTCCCTTTCTCTCGGTCTCTCTTTAATTTCTGTGTATGTGTGTATTTCTCTCTCTCTGTTTATTTCTCACCCTCTATCTCCCTCTCCTTCCCACTCCTGTCTGTCTCTATTACTGTCAATCTATCTTTCACTCTCCCTGTCGAACTCCTTGTCTCTCTCTCCCTCTGTCTCTCTGTCTGTCTCTCTGTCTGTCTGCCTCTCTCTCTGCCTCTGTCCCTTTAAAAGGCTCTCTCTCTCTCTCTCGGTTTCTCTCTGTCTCTCGACATCTCCCTCTCTCTATCTGTTGCTCTCTCTCTGCCTCCACATCTCTAGGTCTCCCTCTGTCTCTTTCTCTCTCTGATGTCGTGTGTGTGTGTCTTTCTCTCCCTCTGTTGCCTTCTCACCCTCTATCTCCTACTCTCTCCTTCCACTCTCTTTCTTTTTCTCTGTCTCCCCATCTCTATGTCTCTCTCTCTCTGTCTCTCTCCGACTCCATGTGTGTGTGTGTGAGTGTTTGTATTTTTCTCTCGATCTCCTTCTCACCCTCTATCTCCCATTCTCTCCTCCTGCAATCTGTCTCTCTCACTGTCTTTCTATCTCCAGCTCTCTTTGTTTCACTCCGTCTCTCTGTCTTTCTCTCCCTTTCTCTCTCGCTCTTTCTCCCTCTCCCCTCTCTCTATCTATCTCCCTATCTGTTCCTCTCTCCGTCTCTCTCGCTCGCTCTGTCTCTGTCTCTCTCTCTCTCTCTATCAGCCCCTTTCTCCATGTCTCTCTCGGTCCCGCTATGTCTCCATGTTTCTCTCTCTCTCGTTCTGTCTCTGTCACCCTCTCTCTCTATCTTTATCTGCCTTGCTCCCTCACTCTGTCACCCTCTCTCACACGCTCTCCCTCTCTTCCCCTTCTATCTCTCCATCACTCCTGGTCAGCAGGGTCCCCTGGTGGAAGGTGCAGTAGGTGCTGACACGGTGCGTCCATTCTGACACAGGAGATTATGCCCTTGGGGTGAAATACCAATGAGGCAGCCTGTCATTGTGGAGCCCGCCCCTCAAGGATAGTCAGTATCTATGGGGGTGGGAGGCTGGGAAAAAGCAAACTTCAAAATCATGTGAATCACTAATGTTACCAGAGTTACTGTTGAATGCGGAGGGTTAAACTCAGCTGGATTTCAACAACAGGCCTCTGGTGGGAGCAGGAATGTTTCAGACAAAGGTTGTCTGGAAGCAGGAAGTATTACACCTCATCGTTCGTTGAATCCCACATCACAGGAAAAGGCCACCCGGCCCTTTCTGTTGAGACCGGCTCTTTGAAAGTGCTATTCAATTAGCCCTACTCCACTGTTCTTTCCCCATAGCACTGCAAATTTTAGCCCTTCAAGTATTTATCTAATTCCGGTTGAAAAGTCACAATTGAATCAACTTCCGCCACCCTTTCATGCTGTGCATTCCAGATCATAACAGCTCGCTAACAAAGGAGAATTCTCCTCATCGTCGCACTCTGGTTCTTCAGCTGATTATCTTAAATCTGTCTCCTCTGGTTACCGACTTTCTTTCCGGTTGAAGTCGCCTATCATTGGCTCTATTCTCGACAATCTCTCCTTATGCCTTTCTGCTCCAAGGAGAACAATTCCAGATTCTCCAGTCTCCCCACGTAAATGAACTCCCTCATCCCTGGACCTATACCATTAAATCTCCTCTGCATCCTCTCCAAGGCTTTCCTAATGTGTAGTGCCCAAGAATTGGACACAATGCTCCAGCCGAGGCCAAACCCAGCGATTTATAAAGGTGTTGCCTAACATTGTTTTATAACTATATCCAGTTCACTGTGGAGGATCCAACAAAAAGCCAAAGTCCTGGATTCAGAAGGTGAGCAGCAAGAAAGTTTCCTTTTCATTGTGCCCTGTCCGTGAATCCAATACTGACAGTGTTTGAAATGTAGAGACAACTTCTGTGAGGAACGTTCAGCGGAAGACCAGCTCTCTCTGCTGGATGAGGACAGACTGAAGCCTGGGATCACCTCTCTTGGTTTCGAAGGATTATAGGAACAGGAGTAGGCCTTTTACCCCCTCTAGCCTTTTCCGTCATTTAATGAAATCATTGCTGACCTGTGACCTAACTCCATATACTCGCCTTAGCCCCAAATAGAGTCATAGAGTCATAGAGTTATACAGCACGGATAGAGGCCCTTCGGCCCATCGTGTCCGCGCCGGCCATCAGCCCTGTCTACTCTAATCCCATATTCCAGCATTTGGTCCGTAGCCTTGTAAGCTATGGCATTTCAAGTGCTCATCCAAATGCTTCTTGAATGTTGTGAGGGTTCCTGCCTCCACAACCCTTTCAGACAGTGAGTTCCAGACTCCAACCACCCTCTGGGTGAAAAAGTTCTTTCTCAAATCCCCTCTAAACCTCCCGCCTTTCACCTTGAATCTATGTCCCCTTGTTATAGAACCCTCAACGAAGGTAAAAAGCTCCTTAGTATCCATCCTATCTGTGCCCCTCATAATTTTGTACACCTCAATCATGTCCCCCCTCAGCCTCCTCTGCTCCAAGGAAAACAAACCCAATCTTCCCAGTCTCTCTTCATAGCTGAAGCGCTCCAGCCCTGGTAACATCCTGGTGAATCTCCTCTGCACCCTCTCCAAAGCGATCACATCCTTCCTGTAGTGTGGCGACCAGAACTGCACACAGTACTCCAGCTGTGGCCTAACCAGTGTTTTATACAGCTCCATCATAACCTCCTTGCTCTTATATTCTATGCCTCGGCTAATAAAGGCAAGTATCCCATATGCCTTCTTTACCACCTTATCTACCTGTTCCGCCGCCTTCAGGGATCTGTGAACTTGCACACCAAGATCCCTCTGACCCTCTGTCTTGCCTAGGGTCCTCCCATTCATTGTGTATTCCCTTGCCTTGTTAGTCCCTCCAAAGTGCATCACCTCGCACTTTTCCGGATTAAATTCCATTTGCCACTGTTCCGCCCATCTGACCAACCCATCTATATCGTCCTGCAGACTGAGGCTATCCTCCTCGCTATTTACCACCCTACCAATCTTTGTATCATCAGCGAACTTACTGATCATACCTTTTACATTCATATCCAAGTCAATTAATAACTTTGGTTAACAAAAATCTATCAATCTCAGATTTAAAATCAACAATTGAACAAACATCAACTGCCGTTTGTTGAAGAGAGTTCCATACTTATACCACGCTTTGCGTGTAGAAGTGTTTCCTGACTTCACTACTGAAAGTCCTGGCTCTAATTTGTAGGCTCTGTCCCCTCGTCCCAGAATCCCCAACCAGCGGAAATAGTTTCTCTCCATCTATTCTATCAGTTACCCTTAACATCTTGAAAATTTCGATCAAATCACCCCGTAATTTTCTAAATTCAAAGGAATACAACCCTAGTTTGTATAATCTCAACTCATAATTTAACCCTTCGAGTCCAGTTATCATTCTAGTAAATCTACGCTGCACTCCCTCCAAGGCCAAAATATCCTGCCGAAGGTGCGTTGTCCAGAACTGAAGACAGATCTCCAGCTGTAGTCTAACCAGGGCTTTGTGTAGCTGTATCGTAACTTGTACCCCCTGTGTTCTAGTCCTCTAGAATCAAGGCTGGCATTCCATTAGGCTTTTTGATTATTTTCTGGACCTGCCCATGATATTTTCATGATCCATGTACATGGAACCCTAAGTCTCGTTGGAGTTCCACAGGTTCGAGCTTTCCACCATATAGAAAGTACTTTGATCTATCATTTTAGGTCCAAAATGGATGACCTCACAGTACCTTACATTGTGATCCATTTGCCACAGTTTTGCCCATTTAATTAATTTATTAATATTTCTCGGTAATTCTATGCTTCTATCTACACTTTTAAAATGCTGCCTATCATTATGTCATCGACAAATTTGCCTATGTGGCTCCCTACCCCGACATCTAAGTCGTTAATAAACACAGTGAATATTTGTGGTCCGACCTCAGATCCCTGTGGGACACTACCATTCATATCCTGTCAATTTGAGTACCTGGCCATTATCCCAAGTATATGAAGTAGAGAGAATCCGGAGATATTCCCGTGAGAGACTGTTGAACAAGTTCGGAGGAAAGATCACACGCAGTCTTCAGGCAACAGAAGGAAATAACTTGCGTTTATCTAGCGCCTTTCAGGGCATCGGGAAGTCCCAAAGCGCTTCACAGCCAATGAAAATAGTCACTGTTCTAATGTTGGAAACGTGGCAGCCAAAAGGTCAAATAAACAGCAATGGGAGAATGATCAGATGATCTGTTTTTCGTGATTTTAGTTGAGGGATAAATGTTGGCCAGGACGCCGCAAAGAACTCCCCTGCTCTTCTTCCAACAGTGGCCGTGGGATCATTTACATCCACCTGAGAGGGCAGAGGGGGCCTCAGTTTAACGTCTCATCCGAAAGACGGCACCGACGACAGTGCAGCACCCCCTCGGCATTGGCGACCGAGATTGTGGGCTTAAGCATCTGGAGTGGAGAACGAATCCACGACCCACTCAGATGCAATGGAGCGACCAACTGAGCTCGGTGAAAGAGCAGGATATAATTGGAGGGAGTGAGGAATAAATGTCCATTTAAGAACATCCATTGTCTCCTTACTCCCATTGAACTGGTCAGTGTCCCGTTACCTTGAACATGGACATATAAATAATAAGAAACAATGGAACAAGTGCTTTCAAATTAGGTGATAGATATCGATTGCCACAAGCTGGTTTAAATTATCTATATCGTGTATAAGAATAGCTGCTTTCGATCACAAGAATGTCACTTTAAATAAATAAAAGCTGCTTTAATAAATACATGGTTTCAAATGATTCATCCACTGCTTGAAGTTAGATTTGTTCTCTAAAATTTTAGATAAGCGATTTTAATTTATAGACATTTTGCATTAAATTACACATAGATAAGTCAGGTAAATGCGTGGCTGGAGCAATGGTGCAGGAGGGATGGCGTCAGGTTCCTGGGACATTGAGATCAGTTCTGGGGCAGGAGAGATCTGTACAAGCTGGACGGTTTGCGCCTCGATAGAGCTGGAACAAATTTCCTTGCGTGGAGTTTAACTGGTGCTGTCGGGGAGGGTTTTAAATAATTTGGCAGTGGGTGGGCACCAGAACGAAACATTGGCGTGGAGTAACAAGGTGCACAGAGGACTGGGAGAGACAAATTTCAGTAGATTAAATAGTAGTACAGATATAGGAGGAATCAAGCAGTGAGCCAAAGTGATGAGGCAGTCTACGATGTGTTTGGAGTGAGTGTGTGTAATTACTGGTAGCGTGGAAAATACGGTTGGTGAACTCCATGCACAAGTCGCCTCATGGACTATGATATAGTGGTAATCGCAGAAACCTGGTTCAAGGGCGAGTAGGATTAGATACTTAATATTCTGGGCTATACGCTATTCTGGAAATATAGGGAAGGGAAGAAAGGAATGGGTCGAAGACAGTTTTGATCAAATAAAGTATTTTAGCACTGGAAAGGGATGATGTAGTGCGGGGTCAACGACAGAATCTGTTTGTTTAGAATTAAGGGACAAAAGAGGAGCTATTTCACTCATGGGTGTATATTACAGGCCACCAAATAGTGGGAAGGAGATAGAGGTGCAAATGGCAGGCTAATAACTGAAAGATGAAAGAACTATAGAGTAGTGATAATGCGGTTCTTGAATTATCCCAAATATAGTCTGGGACAGTAACAGTGTAAATGGCAAACAGTGGAGTATTTCCTGAAATGTACTCAATTTCTTGATCAGTGTGTTTCCAGCCAAATGAGGAAGGAAGCAGTCCTGGACCTAGTTCTGCGGAATGAAGTGGGCAGGTGGAGCATGTATCATTGGGGGAGCACCTGGGGAACAATGATCACAATATTATTAGGTTTACAATCGTTATTGAATAGGACATGGAACAACCAAGTATAAAAATACTTAACTGGAGGGTGGCTAATTTCATTCAGTTGAAAAGAGACCTTGCCTTATAGAATTTTATAATGGTTTCAGCAGAGGACGGGTCATTTGGCCAATCTAACCCGTACCTGCTCTAATAAGCGGAGTTTAGATAGTTCCATTCCCCCGCTCTTTCCCTGTGGTCCTAAATATTTTCCATTTAAATATTTATCCAATTCCATTTTGAAAATCCTTGGTGAATTGGAATCATGAATTGGGAGGCAAAGCAGCAATTGAACAATGCGAGGCCTTGAACGATGAGCGAGTTCAGGTACAGAGTTGACACATTCCCACGGGGGAAAGGAAGGACATCGAAAGCGAGAGCTCTCTGGAAGACTAAAGATGTGGACATTAAAATGAAACAGATAAAGGAGGTTTATGACACGTGTACGGTTCATAACACAGTAGAGAACCAAACTAAATCTGAAAAGTAGAATAATTGGAGCAAAGAGAGAATGTGATAATAGATTAGGAGCAATATTAAAAAGGAATACAATCGTATTTTATGAACATATTAATAGTGAAAGGATAGGTAATGGAAGGGTGGGGCCGATTAGAGACAAAAATGAGATCTTCCTGTGTGGGCAGAAGTTCTGTCTGAGGTACTAAATGAATTCTTCGCATCGGTCTTCAGTAGATAAGAGGACGCTGCCAATGTAGCAGTCAAGCAGGAGGTAGGAATGATATTGCACAGGCTAAAATAGATAAAGAGGAGGTACTTCAAAGGTTGGCAGTACTCAAAGTAGAACAGTCACCCGGTCCAGATGGAATGCATCCCAATTTACTGATGGAAGTAAGGGTAGAAATTGCGGAGGCTCTGGCGACAATATTCAAATCCTCCTTAGATATGGGGGCGGTTCCAGAGGAATGGAGAATTGCAAATGTTACACGCCTGTTCAAAAAATTGAACACAATAACCCTGGAAAGCATTAATTGGCACTTAGAAAAGCCAGCACTCTTCGCTAAAGGTGTTCAAAGTCATGAAAGTTTTTGACCGAATAAATAAGCGGAAATTGTTTCCAGTGACAGACGTATTTGAAACCAGAGGATACAGATTTAAATTAATTGACAAAAGAAACAGAGTCGACATGAGGAAACTTTTTTTAAGCAGAGAGTTGTTATGGCATAGAATGCTTTGGCTGAACGATTGGCGGGAGCAGATTCAATCCAATATTTCTCAAGGAAATTGGAAAATAATTGATGGGGAAAAATACAGTGCTATGGGGAAAGACCAGCGGAATGGGACTAATTGGATCGCACTTTCAAAGAGCCGGCACAGGTAGGATGGGCTGAATGGCTTCCTTCTGTGCTGTGACATAAAATTATACTACTTTGATACGCAGCGAGTTGTAGTGATCTGGAATGCTCTGCCTGAAAGGATGGTGGAAAAAGATTCAATTATAACTTTCAAAAGATAATTGGATAAATACTTAAAAGAAAAAAAATCAGGGCTATGGGGAAAGAGCAGGGAATGGGACTAATTGGAAAGCTCTTTCTAAAAGCCGGCACAGGCACGATGGGCCGAATGGCCTCATCCTGTGATTTACCTACTCTTATATTATGAAACGATGAAGGTGCCAGTGACCACTGCGTTAATTACGCGAGGGGTAGAGGATATCCCGGGACTGTAGGTGCCGGTGACCAGTGTGTTAGTGGGGCGGGAGGTAGGGGAGATCCCGGGACTGTAGGTGTCGGTGATCAGTGTGTTAGTGGGACGGGAGGTAGGGGAGATCCCGGGACTGTAGGTGCCGGTGATCAGTGTGTTAGTGGAGCGGGAGGTAGGGGAGATCCTGGGACTGTAGGTGCCGGTGACCAGTGTGTGAATGGGGCGGGAGGTCGGGGAGATCCTGGGACTGTAGGTGCCGGTGACCAGTGTGTGAATGGGGCGGGAGGTCGGGGAGATCCTGGGACTGTAGGTGCCGGTGACCAGTGTGTGAATGGGGCGGGAGGTAGGGGAGATCCTGGGACTGTCGGTGCCGGTGTCCAGTGTGTTAATGGGGCGGGAGGTAGGGGAGATCCCGGGACTGTCGGTGCCGGTGATCAGTGTGTTAATGGGGCGGGAGGTAGGGGAGATCCCGGCACTGTAGGTGTCGGTGATCAGTGTGTTAGTGGGACGGGAGGTAGGGGAGATCCTGGGACTGTAGGTGCCGGTGACCAGTGTGTTAGTGGGACGGGAGGTAGGGGAGATCCCGGGACTGTAGGTGCCGGTGACCAGTGTGTTAGTGGGACGGGAGGTGGAGGAGATCCCGGGACTGTTGGTGCCGGTGACCAGTGTGTGAATGAGGCGGGAGGTAGAGGAGGTCGCGGGACTACAGGTGCCGCTGACCAATGTGAAGATCTGAAGACTTTCTAACAGCAGAGTCAGTCCTGTGTCAAAGAGAGTCTGATCCTCTCTCCATCAGGCCGCGATGCTGCAAAGACTGTGTATCCAGCAATCAATGAAACATTTGTAACCTGATGCTGTCTATGAACTCAATTTACAGCGTTTGTGAATGTTTACATCTCATGCAGTTATAAGTTGTAAAATAATATGAGGCTACTAATTGCACCAAATGTTTGATCATATTGGAGAAAGTACAAGGAAATAAAATAAACAGCGAAATAAAATTAATGAAGTGCCGGTGACCAGTGTCTTAATGGGGCGGGAGGTAAAGGGGATACCGGGACTGCAGGTGCCGGTGACCAGTGCGTTAATGGGGCGTCAGGTGGCGGAGATCCCGGGACTGTTGGTGCCGGTGACCCGTGTGTTATTGGGGTGTCAGGTGGGGGAGATCCCGGGACTGTAGGTGCCGGTGATCAGTGTGTTAATGGGGCGGGAGGTAGAGGAGATCCCGGGAATGTAGTTTCCTTTGACCAGTGTGTTATTGGGGCGGGAGGTAGTGGAGATCCCGGGACTCAAGGTGCCGCTGAACAGTCTGTCATTGGGGCGGGAAGAAGAGGAGATCCAGGAAATGGAGGTGCTGGTGACGAGTGTGTGAATGAGGCGGGAGGTAGAGGAGATCCCGGGACTGTAGGTGCCGGTGACCAGTGTGTGAATGAGACGGGAGGTAGAGGAGATCCCGGGACTGTAGGTGCCGGTGACCAGTGTGTGAATGAGACGGGAGGTAGAGGAGATCCCGGGACTGTAGGTGCCGGTGACCAGTGTATGAATGGGGCGGGAGGTAGAGGAGATCCCGGGACTGTAGGTGCTGGTGACCAGTGTGTGAATGGGGCGGGAGGTAGAGGAGATCCCGGGACTGTAGGTGCCGGTGACCAGTGTGTGAATGAGACGGGAGGTAGGGGAGATCCCGGGACTGTAGGTGCCGGTGACCAGTGTGTGAATGGGGCGGGAGCTAAAGCAGGTCCAAGGTTTGTAGGCGCCGGATGGTTTCTGGGAATGTAAGTGTTTACCGGGTGCCCCTGAGAATGTGTTTACCAGATGGTACCTGGAAACTGAAGTGTTTACCGGAATGTGCCTGAGAATTTGAGTGTTTACGGGTGGTCCCTGGGAATTGTCATTTTTTTTTACCGAATGGTCCCTAGGAATGTAAATATTTACCGGACGGTCCCTAGGAATGTAAATATTTACCGGACGGTCTCTAGGAATGTAAATATTTACCGGACGGTCCCTAGGAATGTAAATATTTACCGGACGGTCTCTAGGAATGTAAATATTTACCGGACGGTCCCTAGGAATGTAAATATTTACCGGACGGTCTCTAGGAATGTAAGTGTTTACCGGACGGTCCCTAGAAATATAAGTGTTGACCGGGTGGTCCATGGGAATAGCAGTGTTTACCGGATGGCCGCTGGGAATGTAAGTGCTGACCGGATGGTGGCTGGGAATCTAAGTTTTTACTGGATGGTCCCTTGGATGTTAAGTGTTTGCTGGCTGGCCCCTCGGAATGTCAGTGTTTACCGATGGCCCCTTGGAATGTTCTTGTTTACCGGAAGGTTATGTGAATCGTAAATGTTTACCCTATGTCTTTTGGAAATGTAAGTAATGCACGGATGGTCCCTGGAAATGTAAATGTTTGTCGGATGGTCCCTGGGAAG
This sequence comes from Heptranchias perlo, assembly GCF_035084215.1. Taxonomy (NCBI): domain Eukaryota; kingdom Metazoa; phylum Chordata; class Chondrichthyes; order Hexanchiformes; family Hexanchidae; genus Heptranchias; species Heptranchias perlo. Next base: position 4,719,672 of record NW_027139559.1, read on the forward strand.
GTTATTGTTTAAGGGATGGTCCCTTAGAATGTAAGAGTTTGCCGGCTGGTCCCTGGAAATTTAAATGTTTAACGGATCGTCCTTGGGAATAAAAGTGTTTCTGGGATGGTCCCGTAGAATTTAGGTGTTTGCCGGCTTGTCCCTCGGATCATAAGTGTTTATTGGATGGTCCCTGGAAATGTAATTATTTACCGTATGGTCTCTGGGAAGGGATGTGTTTACCGAATGGCCTCTGGGAAGGGATGTGTTTACCGAATGGTCTCTGGGAAGGGATGTGTTTACCGAATGGTCTCTGGGAAGGGATGTGTTTACCGAATGGTCTCTGGGAAGGGATGTGTTTACCGAATGGTCTCTGGGAAGGGATGTGTTTACCGAATGCTCTCTGGGAAGGGATGTGTTTACCGAATGGTCTCTGGGAAGGGATGTGTTGACCGAATGGTCTCTGGGAAGGAATGTGAATACCGAATGGTCTCTGGGAAGGGATGTGTTTACCGAATGGTCTCTGGGAAGGGATGTGTTGACCGAATGGTCTCTGGGAAGGAATGTGAATACCAAATGGTCTCTGGGAATTTAAGGGTTAACCGGATGATAAACGGGAATGCAATTATTTACTGGATGGTCGCTCGTAATCTAAATGTTTACAGGATGGTCCTTGGGAATTACCGTTTTTATTATCGGATGGTTTCTGGTCCCTTGAAGTGTTTACCGGATGGTCCCTGGGATTTGAAGTGTTTACCAGATGCTCCCTGAGAATGTTAATGATTACCAGATGGTCCCTGAGAATTTAAGGGAATACCAGATGCTCCCTTGGAATATTAGTGATTATCGTATGGTCACTGGGAATGTAAGTGTTTACTGGATAGTCACTGGGAATGTAAGTTTATTGGATGGTACCTAGGAATATAAGAGTTTATCGGATGATCTCCGGGAATTGACGTGTTTACCGGAAAATCCCTGGGAATATGAGTGTTTATCGCATGCTCACTGTTAATGCAAGTGTTTACCGGATGGTGCGTGGGACGGTTCGTAATTACCGGATGGTCACTGGGAATGCAAGCCTTTACTGGATGATCCCTAGGTGTTTAATGGATGGCCCCTTGGAATGTTACAGTTTATCGGATAGTTCCTGGAAACTGACGTGTTTAACGGAAAATCCCTGGGAATAAAAATGTTTTATCACATGCTCGCTGCAAATGCAAGTGTTTATCGGGTGGTCTGCGGGAATTGTAATATTTGCTGGTTGGTCGCTGGGAATGGAAGTGTTTAACGTATCTCCCTGGGAACGTAAGTGTTTAACGGATTCTCCCTGGGAATGTAAGTGTTTAACGGATTCTCCCTGGGAATGTAAGTGTTTAACGGATTCTCCCTGGGAATGTAAGTGTTTACCGGATGATCACTGGGAATGTAAGTGTTTATCAGAGGGCCCCAGGGAATGTATGTGTTTACTGGATGGTCCCCGGGAATGTCAGTGTTGACTGGATTGTCTCTGGGAATGCAATTATTTACTGCATGATCTCTGAGAATGTAAGTGTCTACCGGACGATCCCTGGGATTGTATGTGTTTACTGGATGAACTCTGGGAATGTAAGTGTTTACTGGACAATCCCTGGGAATGTAAGTGTTTACTGGACAATCCCTGGGAATGTCAGTGTTTACTTGACGATCCCTGGGAATATAAGTTTTTACCAGACGAACTCTGGGAATGTAAGTGTTTGATGGACGAACTCTGGGATTGTACTCGTACTCGTTCCTTCGACAAGTCACCTTAGATTGTGCGCAGGCAGATTTTTTTAATGGCCTGGTTTAAATTTGAGACTCCCTCTCTCCAGATCATTGGTCACTCTGGGATGAAACCGGGGTAGAGTGGATTGGACACAATATTAAATAGAGTTGAGTTCTATTCAGAAAAACCTGCGTCTCAACCCGTTATTTAATGAATTTAACAATTACAGTGAAGGGATAATTCACCACATTTTTCAACTGGTCTCTGAATTTAGTCTGGGTCACTGCATAAATAAAAGTGTTTGTGCTACAACTAAGAAGTTGCAGCATTAATCCTGCTTCTTGTACAAATCTAGGAAGAGCTGAAAAAACACCAAGAACATAATACATACGGTTCCATACAGATTGCATCATAAGCATTGCCCATAACAGGATGAAATTCCCCGAGATAACAAACAGTAAAATGATGGATTTCCTTCGGCTCACCATCTCTGGGTCTCTCGCACTCTCCCCACTGTCGTGGCCCCGGAGTCTCCTGCGGGCTCTGTTTGCCACTAAAATGTTTTTTGACGATTAAAGCATTGAGCAGCAGAATCAGAACAAACGGGACAAACGGGGTGAGAATATAATGAAGCAGTTCGATTGCTGTCCACAATTGTGAATCAGTAACTTCGGGCGTAACAGAGCAAAACCACGGGTCATTATCAAGTGCATATTTACCCGTATACATAAAGTACCAGGTGATGTCCTTTAAACAGCTCAGCACAGTCACTGTTCCTAGAACCATAGCCGCCGTTTTCTCGGTACAATGTTTAGTTTTCAGCTTTTGGCAACAAATGGCCACAAATCGATCAAAGGTGAAAGTGACTGTGAACCAGACAGAACAGTCTGTAGCTGCATAAAGCAGGACGGCGTGGATATTACACACGGGAATGTACAACAGAAAAATAAATTGTTCGGAATAAACAATCGGAATCTGCCTGAATATCAGATCGATGATAACGATCAGTAGATCCGCCGCTGCCATCGACACCAGGTAGCGAGTGACACATTTGGAGAGACCGCACTTTCCCCGAGACAGGATCACAATCGTCACTAAGTTAACTGTAAGGAAGGCAAATTAACAGGGAAATTATCCAATAGGCTGAGAACAAAAAAGCAGTTTGAAGGAGTTCAGAGTGAAATCTGCAACTCATTCCTGACATTCAATAATAGAATCTAATTCCATTACCTTTGGAGCTGACGAGAGGGTTTATTGTTAACATAATCCGTGAACACAATAAATAAATGGGAATAAATACATGATGAAAGTAACAGGTGTAAGATCAATGAGAGATTAAATGACAGCTGCCTACAGCCCAGCAGATAAAAACACCACCCGAGGTCACGGGGACTGAAACACCAGAAATTCTCAGGAATCCTTCGTGTCCCGGGATCAGTCAACATTTGGAGCGGTGCGATTCGCTTCTGTGCCCTGTATTAGGGAAGTGGAAAATGCCACTTGGATTCCTGCTCCTGGTTAGATTATTAATGCGGTTTCATTATATTGAGATCTGAAATGAATGCAACAGTAAACTGCAGAAAATGCAACCTTGACATGCAATAATTACAAGTAATTGTATTTAAAATGCACTCATGTAAATTTTAAGATAATAAATACAAGTGCACTGCAGTTCTAAAGATAACTAGGCGTAAAAAGTGTTTTAAAGATTGATTTGTCTACATTTGTGTTGAAATACACAAATTGCAGCTCAGTGAAAGGAAGATTTTCCAAATAACATCACAATAACATCAGTAAGAATGGGCTGTGACTTCAAATAGTGTGATATCATTGACCATGTAATGTTCCATTAATTGCATTGATTATTGTCGAAATCAGACGAATTATCCAATAGGCAATGTGGTCGGTGATTGATTTTGTAAAGCATCCGAATATAATTGGGAGAGGATTGTACTGGTACTTTTTTCACCATTGTTTGAAAATCGTGAATGGAAAAATAGACGGGGGGTTGTCAATTTTTTTCCTTATCCTCAGTACTTCAGTTCCCATCAGCTGTGATCGCTTATCCTAAAGTACAGAAGAAGACAATAGAGGGTCACTCTGGGACTCACTGAGAGATTCACTCAATTGTGCCAGACGGGCGTAGGTTTCAACTGTAATTTCAAAACAAAGATGAGAAATAAATATATAGCAATGTAACTGAATGAACATTTTGTGAGAATGTAAATTATACTTGTAATCATATTCTAACCGGCAGAAACCTTGACACTAATAAAGAACTGGAGATGTTAGGAAATGAGACACTGACTGTTCAAAATCATCAACGCATTTGGAAGTGTCAAAAAGGACAAAATGTTTCCTTGTCGGTCACCAGAGGACACAGATTTAAGGTGATCGGTAGAACAGCCAGAGGCGACTTGAGGAAACATTTTTTTTCACCCAGCGAGTTGTAATGATCTGTGATTCACTGCTTGAAAGGATGGCTGAAGGCAATTCAACAGTAACTTTCAAAAGGGTATCAGACAAACAATTGAAGGGAAAAAATACAGCGCTATGGGAAAGAGCAGGGGAATGGTACTATTTGGATAACTCTTTTGAAAAGCCAGCACAGGCACGATGGACAGAATGTCCTCCTCCGGTGATGTGCCTATTATGATACTATGACTGGAATTGAACCATTTGCGGATATTTTCAGACATTTAAAGGCGTGTTTGTGATGTGCCAGGATTTGCTCCTGTGACTCTGTGCAAGTTACCATGGAGAGCAGAAGGTGGAAAGTGTCCAAAACCAACAGCACATTCGTCTGATCTGTTAGAAACGTTCAGTGCAGATAGCAGACTGAAAGTTGTTCAAAAAATAGACTCGTCCAATATCATTGCTGAAGTTTGATACAGAATATTTGAATCTTGGTAACACGGTATCACGTGCAGTATCAATAGCCGATAGAAGCCTGGATAGATTGGGAAATGACAAGGAGAGAAACACAGTTAAGCATAATTTTCAGAATTCACAACTGGATATAGAGATTTACCCGCCACACCAATAGCAGCAAAGATATGCCAGTATATTTATCAATCAATATGTTAACAAAGACACAAAAAATTATAACACAGAATGGCATTAAAAACTGTATGTCCCAAGGTAAACAGCAAGAATAATATTACAGTTAAACATGGTTTATTGAATTAATAACTGGACGTAGAAACTTACGAGGAACACCAGCAGCAGCGAGGAGGGGATAGTAAATCTTCTGTATATCCTGAAATACATTTATTATCCGAATTTGATGCAAAAAGTATTGAAGATCGAACCGCCAATCCATGATTTTAATTCTGTGAGAGTGCCTGATGGCTTTTTTGCTGAAAGCAATGAACTGACTGTATGGGTTGAAACGGCGAAGAGAGTTCTTTATTTAAAGCAGGGAGAAATCCCCAAGTCACATAATTAAGCGTCATTGCAACTGACATTAATCACAGTCATTTAACAAACAGACTTGTTGTCAGAATAACACTTTTCTACATTAGAACATAGCTTAACAGATAATCCACATTTTTAAATTGAAGGTAAGCGAATGCGAAATATTTCATCTGCCCATAAAATACCGAGGAGAAAACAGATAGAGCGGAGTTCCTCCTCCTGTATTGAGCTAAAGCGGAGGAACAAATACGAGATAATAACAGAGAAAAGCAAGGAATAACTGCAGAAAAAAGCTGGATCGCAGAACCTGGTTCTCTGTTTTATTCCATCCCAAGCCATCAGGGTACAAATTTCACGACAAATAACTTTTCCTAAACTAGCAGAATCTTACCAAGCAAGGATCCCGGCGATGGAACGATGAGCTGCTCCCGACTCAGGCCTTAAACTAGAACAAGACAACAACAACGTGTTTCTGAAGAGTGACATTACCCAGCCAAACATATTATGGTGTTTACAGAGGGGATGGAAAAATAAAAGGAGCAAAGGATTGACACCAAGGAATCAAAGGAAAACGTATAAAATATTAACATATGAGATAAATACCCTGGAAACATCTGAACACTCAATGAAACCCAATCGAAACTTTTGCAGTCTCGCAGAATAAAACTGTAAACTTTAACAGTCTCATAGAAACACCCTGTAAATATGTATAAACTCACACAACTATCATATATAGATAAACACAATCAGAGAAACAACCTGTCAGTATTTGCAGAATCACACAACTATCATATAGACAGGGACAAACTCAAAGAAACAACCTGTAAATATGTATAAATTCACGCAGCTAACATTTAATTGTGAAGTGATGCATTTTGAAAGGGAGAATAAGGCGAAGCAATATAAATTAAGTGGGTGCAGGACTGGAGCGACCAGGGTGTGAACATATAGAAATCTTTATAGGTGGCAAGGCAAGGTTGAGGCCCTAGTCAAAAAGAAGACGGAGGCATATGACATGCACAGGCAGCTGGGATCAAGTGGATACCTTGAATAGTATAAAGATTGCCGGAGTAGAGTGAAGAGAGAAATCAGGAGGGCAAAAAGGGGACATGAGATTGCTTTGGCAGATAAGGCAAAGGAGAATCCAAAGAGCTTCTACAAATACATAAAGGGCAAAAGAGTAACTAGGGAGAGAGTAGGGCCTCTTAAGGATCAACAAGGCCATCTATGTGCAGAACCACAAGAGATGGGTGAGATCCTAAATGAATATTTCACATCGGTATTTACGGTTGAGAAAGGCATGGATGTTAGGGAACTTGGGGAAATAAATAGTGATGTCTTGAGGAGTGTACATATTACAGAGAGGGAGGTGCTAGAAGTCTTAACGCGCATCAAGGTAGATAAATCTCCGGGACCTGATGAAATGTATCCCAGGACGTTATGGGAGGTTAGGGTGGAAATTACGCTTCCCCTAGCAGAGATATTTGAATAATCGACAGCTACAGGTGAGGTGCCTGAAGATTGGAGGGTAGCAAATGTTGTGCCTTTGTTTAAGAAGGGCGGCAGGGAAAAGCCTGGGGACTACAGACCGGTGAGCCTGACATCTGTAGTGGGTAAGTTGTTAGAGGGTATTCTGAGAGACAGGATCTACGGTCATTTGGAGAGGCAGGGACAGATTAGGAACAGTCAGCATGGTTTTGTGAGTGGAAAATCATGTCTCACGAATTTGATTGAGTTTTTTGAAGGGGTAACCAAGAAGATAGATGAGGGCTATGCAGTAGACGTGGTCTACATGGACTTTTGCAAAGACTTTGACAAGGTACCGCATGGTAGGTTGTTACATAAGTTTAAATCTCACGGGATCCAAGGTGAGGTAGCCAATTGGATAGAAAATTGGATTGACGATAGGAGACAGAGGGTGGTTGTGTGGGGTTGTTTTTCGGACTGGGGGACCATGACCAGCGGTGTGCCTCAGGGATCGGTGCTGGGTCCGCTTTTATTTGTAATTTATATTGGTGATTTGGATGAGAATTTAGGAGGTATGGTTAGTAAGTTTGCCGATGACACCAAGGTTGGTGACATTGTGGACAGTGAAGAAGGTTATCTAGGATTGCAACGGGATGTTGATAAATTGTGCCAGTGGGCCGATAAATGGCAGATGGAGTTTAATTTCGATAAATGTGAGGTTATGCATTTTGGATGATCGAATCGGGCCATGACCTATTCCGTTAATGGGAGGGCGTTGGAGACAGTTATAGAACAAAGAGATCTAGGAGTACAGGTTCATAGCTCCTTATAAAAACAGAAAAGCAGATTATTACCTGAATGGTGATAGATTGGGAAAAGGGGAGGTGCAACGAGACCTGGGTGTCCTTGCACACGATTCGCTGAAAGCGAGCATTCAGGTGCAGCAAGCAGTTAGGAAGTCAAATAGTATGTCGGCCTTCATTGCAAGAGGATTTGAATACAGGACCAGGGATGTCTTACTGCAGTTATACAGGGCCTTGGTGAGACCACATCTGGAGCATTGTGTGCAGTTTTGGTCTCCTTATCTGAGGAAGGATGTCCTTGCCATGGAGGAAGTGCAACGAAGCTTTACCAGACTGATTCCTGGGATGGCAGGATTGACGCGTGAGAGATTGGGTCGACTAAGCCTATATTCACTCGAGTTTAGAAGAATGAGAGGTGATCTCATCGAAACATATAAAATTCTAACAGGACCAGCCAGACTAGATGCAGGGAGATTGATCCCGAATGCTGGGGAGTCCAGAACCAGGGGTCACAGTCTCAGGATATGGAGTATGCTATTTGGAACCGAGATGAGGAGAAATTTCTTCACTCAGTCGGTGGTGAACCTGTGGAATTCTCTACCACAGGAGGCAGTGTAGGCCAATTCATTAAATATATTCAAGAAGGAGATAGATACATTTATTAATCCTAAATGGAACAAGGGATATGGGGAAAACGCGGGAAAAGGGTACTGAGTTAATTGATCTGCCATGATCATTTTGAATGGCGGCGCAAGCCCGAAGGGCCGAATGGCCTACCCTTGATCCTATTTCCTATGCTTCTATGTTTCTCGCTCATTATCTCTCTTTGTCTATATTTTTCTTTCCCACACACTCTTCCTCTGTCTCTCCATATCGTTCCCTGTGTGGTTCTCTCTGTCTCTCTCTCTCTCTCTCTGTCTCCCCTCTTGTCTTTCTCTCTCGCACTGACTCCCCCTCTTCCCACTCTCTACTCTGTCTCTCGCTCCCTTTCTCGTTATCTCTCGCTATCTATTTCTCTCTCTCTCTCTCTCTCTCGCTCGTTGTCTCTCTATCTGCCTTTCTCTCACTCTCTCTCTTTGTTTTTGTTCATCATTACAGATTTGTTTCCTCTCTCTCTGTCCCTTTCTGCCTCTCTCTGTCTCTCTCTATCTCTCTGCCTCACCCTTTCTCAATCTCTTTCTACAACTCCTTGTCTCTCTCTCTCTGTCTCTCTCACTCCGTCTCTCTCTATGTCCATGAACTCTGTCTCTCTCTACGTCTCTGTCCCTCCATAAGACTCTGTCTCTATCTCTTTCTCTCTCTCTCTCTCTCCCTCTCTCTGTCTCCCCCTCTCTCTCACTATTTTCCTCACTCTCTGTCTCTGTCACTCTCTGCGAGTGTGCCCTTCTCTCTCTGTCTGTCTTTCCTCTCTCGTTCTCTCCCTCTACGGCCTCTCTCTCACTGTCTGTCTATCTGTCACTCTATCTGTATCTCTCCCTCTCCCTCTTTGTATCTGTCTCCAAATCTATCTCTATCTCTGACTCTCTGTCTATATCTCTGTCTCTCTGACTCTATGTGTGCGTGTGTGTTTGTCTTTCCCTTTCTGTATCTTCCTCACCCTCGATCTGCCTCTCTCACCCCCTCTCTGTCTCTCATTATCTCTCTCTCTTTCTCTCTCTGTCTCTATCCCCCTCTCTGTCTCTCTGTCGGGTTTTCTCTTTCCGTCTCTCTCTATCTCTCCCTCTCGGTCTCTCTCTCCGTCTCTCTCTCTCTTTCGCTCTGTCTCTGTCTCTCTCCCTCCATCTGTCTTTCTCTCTCCCCATCTCGCCCCCTCTCACTCGATCACTCCTGGTCAGCAGTGCCCCCTGGTGGAAAGTGCGGTAGGTGCTAACACCGAGTCTCCTTTCTGAGACACAAGTTCAGGCCCTTGGGGTGAAGGGCCAAGAAGGCATCCTATCTTTGTGGAGGCCGTCCCTCAGCGACAGTCAGTACCTGCAGGGGGTGGGTGGAGGGAGACAGGAAAGTTCAATATTAAGTGAATCACTGATGTTACCAAAGTTATTATTAAATGTGGACGATCAAATTTGGCTGCATTTCATCGGACAGTGAGATCTGGGGGTATATGTGCACAGATCATTGAAGATGACAGGGCAGGTTGAGAAATCGGTTAAGAAATCATATAGGATCCTGCGCTTTATAAATAGAAGCATAGAGTTCAAAAGCAAGGAGGATATGATGAAACTTTATAAAACACTGGTTCGGCCACAACTGGAGGATTGTCTTCAGTTCTGGGCATCGCACTTTAGGAAATATGTGACGGCCTTAGAGAGGGTACAGAAGAGATTTGCTAGAGTGATTCCAGGAATGACGGATTCGGATACATGCATAGACTGGAGAAACTGGGGTTGTTCTCCTCAGAGTGGAGAATATCGAGAGGAGATTTGATAGAGGTGTTCAAAATCATGAAGGGTCTGAACAGAGTAGATAGAGATTAACTTCCCATTGGCGCGGGGGGGGGGGTCATGAACCAGGGGACATAGATTGAAGGTGATTGTCAAAAAAAATAAGGACGACATGAGAAAAAACTTTTTTACACAGTGAGTGGTGGTGAACAGGAATGATCACCCTCCTGAGGGGGTGGTGGAGGCAGATTCAATCGTGGCCTTCAAAAGGGAATTAGATAAGTACTTGAAGGGAAAAAAAGAACGGGGCTATGGGGATAGAGCGGGGGAGTGGGACGAGCTGGATTGCTCTTGCAGAGAGCTGGCACGGACTCGACGGGCCGACGAGTTTCCTTCCGCGCTGTAACCATTCTATGAATCTATGATTCCAACAGTCCTCTGCGGTGAGCGAGAATGTTTTAGGCAAAGGTACCATCTTCTGGTAGCAGGGAGTTTTACGCCTCACCGTTCGTTGAATCTTTTAGCGCAGGTGGAGGCCATTCAGCCCATCATGGCGATGTCGGCTCTCCAATTCGTCCCACTCCCCTGCTCTTTCACAACAGCCCTGCAAGTTTTTGCCCTTCCAGTGTTTATCCAATTCCCTTTTTGAAAGTCACAATTGAATCTGCTTCCTCCACCCTTTCGTACAGTGCATTCCAGATCATAACAGCTCGCTTCGGAAACGGAATTTCTCCCCATCATCCATCTCTGGTTCTTTGACCAATTATCTTTAATCTGTTTCCTCTGCTCACCGACCATCCTGCCAGTGGAAACAATTTCTTCTTCAAAACTCCTCGTAAAAATCAACTCCGGTCGAGGAACAGGTTGGTGCGTGTTCAGAACCAGATGTCAGAAGGGGGATTCGAACCTGCGCCTCGAGGAGAGACTGCGACCTGAGCGCAGCGCCTGAGATCGCTCAGCCGTCCTGACTCCAAACCACTTACGCTGCTGACACTGGTTTTCCCGCAGTGGGCCAATGATAATTTCATTCTGTTTCTCGGTAAATCTTGGTGGGAGACCGAGTGACCAGGGTCCAAGCTTCCCGGATTTTCTTGTGCCTGATCTCGGTGTATGTGGAGGTTTGGTTGCGCCGTGATATATTTTTTTCCTGGGGAGGAGCAGTAACGCGCGGACTGAGACTGGATTCGATGCTTTCCGTCGGCAGCGGGTGATGACATCAGCGAGGCCGGACAGGCGGTCTGAATATTGCACCTATCGCGGCCTCACTCACTCCGGGAGCTGGGGATCAGCGAGAAACTGATGGGTTTGTTGCTGCATTCGAAATGCGGCTTGGAACTGTTGTTATTTACGGAGGCAGCGCTGCGGGATCCTTTCATGATCGCTCAGAAATCCACAGAATCCTGTGGGAATGTGAATAAAATTAAGAGAGCGACATTCATTGTGGAAACAGGGAAAGAGTCTGGTGTCGCTCACTGCAGAAATATCCATGTCACAGTGAGCCAGCTCTCCTGTAACCAGTAAATCCTCCCTTCGGACCTTGTCTGTCAAGAAGAATTCTGATTTGCGTGAAGCCAATCTCGGTTGTTTACAGCAAAATACTGCGGTTTCTGCAAATCTAAAATTAAAGTGAAAATTCGCCAAGACTTTTGACGAAAGTTCTTCGATCTGAAACGTTAACTCAGTTTCTTTCTCCAAAGATTCCACCTCACTTCCTGAGCTTTTCTTTATAAAGGAAGCCTCAAAACAAGGCGAGGAAGAGTGCAGAGAGTAAATCAATAAGTATTTAATTCATCGGTTAGTGTTCCACTGTCAGATCAACAGTGAAACTTGGAAGTGTAGTAAACAGTGAGGAGGAAAGTGATAAACTTCAAGAGGATATAGACAGGCTGGTGGAATAGTAGGACACGTGGCAGATGATATTTAACTCAAAAAAATGCGAAATCATGCTTTTCGGTTGAAGAACGAGGAGAGGCAATATAAACTAGAGGGCACAATTCTAAAAGCGGCACAGGAACAGAGAGATCTGGGGGTTTATGTGCACAAATCATTGAAGGGGGCAGGGAGGATAAGAAAGCGGTTTAAACAGCACACGGATTCCTGGGCTGTATAAATAGAGGCATAGATTACAAAAGTAAGGAAGTCATGAAGAAACTTTATTAAACGCTGTTTCGGCCACAACTGGAGTATTGTGTCAAGTTCTGGGCATCGTACTTTAGGAAGGATGTGAAGGCGTCAGAGAGGGTGCAGAAGAGATTTACTAGAATGATTCCAGGGATGAGGGACGTTAGGTATGTGGATAGACTGGAGAAGCTGGGGTTGTTCTCCTTGGAACATTGGCGGATGCGAAGAGATTTGATAGAGGTATTCAAAATCATGAAAGGGCTAGACAGAGTAGATAAAGAGAAACTGTTCCCATTGGCAGAAGGATCAATAACCAGAGGACACAGATTTAAGGTGATTGGCAAAAGAACAAAAGGTGACATGAGAATAAACGTTTTTCACCGGCCAGTGGTGAGGACCTGGAATACGCTGCCCGAGGGAGTGTTGGAGGCAGATTCAATCATGGTCATCAAAAGGGAATTGGAAAGTACTTGAAAGGAAACAAATTGCAGGGCTACGGGGATAGGGCGGCGGAGCGGTTTTAATGTGGAAATGAGAGAATCTGACCACTGCACCCAGGAGTCAGGAGTCTCAGGCGTCTGCGTATCAGGCCGCGTGGAGCCGTGGGTTTGAATCCCAGTCCTGACGTTCAGTCCTTTACAAAGACGGAACAATTGTTGGTGCATTTGGCTGGAGGTGATTTTTCAGTCTTGTTATTATGTTCCTTCCAGAAAACCTACCCGACCTGCATCCGAATCCTCACCACCATGGAACCTGCTGCAATTTTACTGCTTTCAAGCCGACCAACGCTGCTTTTCCTAATTGTTCCTTTGAAGTTCAGGTCACTTTCGCCCCAGACAAGCTGGCTTTTACTGTCAGAACACGAAATACGTGTTCAGAGAATGAAAGCACCAAGTGCGGGTAGGCATGAATATGGAATGGACAGTGAGGGGAAATACTATCACAAGCTGCTGGTGCAACTGTTTCCATTTCCAAAATACACCTACCTGATCAACGCATCTCCTTGGAAAGGTGCAAGGCAACCCCGGCCTCTCAGGCCTCATTTGAAGCAAGTGACACTCACATTTTTTGCCAGTTTCACCTGCCACCTCCTTCTGCTTCTGTCTATTATTTTAATCCATCTTCCTCTGTTCCTCCAGATGCCGGGGGAATTAGATGTTCGAAGCAAATGCAGCGACGGAAAATAAAACGCTTTCCAGGAAAGCAGGGAGAGGTGAAGAAATATATTGGTCATTGAGAGACGATGGATTTTGCACATGCCAGGATAAATTGACACACAGATCTCATCTCCCTGCCACTTTGAGCTGCTGAATATCTGAATGCTCAAGAGATATTCTCACTGCCCTAGGCCAATTATCCCGAGTCGCCCTGTCCCTCCAATCCTGCACACGGTGCTTAGCTTTTAAACTGTCCATCATCCATGTGCTCGCTCAATTACATTGGCTCCCGGTCCGTCAATGCTCGATTTTAAAATTCTCATCCTTGTGTTCAGATCCCTCCGCGGCCTTGCCTTTCCCAATCGCTGTAACCACCCTGAGCCCGACAACCCTCCGAGATCACGGCGTTCCTCAAATTATGGCCTCCTGTGAACCCCTGATTTTAATCGCTCCACCATTGGCTGCCTTGCCTTCATCTGCCTGGGCCCATATCACTGGAATAACTGAATTAGACCCCTCCGCCTCTATCTCTTGAAAGGAGATGGTAAGTGCTCAAAACCATGAAGGGTTTAGATGAAGTAAATAAAGAGAAACTGTTTCCATTAGCGGAAGGGTCGAGAACCAGAGGGAACAGGTTTAAGGTGATTGGCAAAAGAACCAAAGGCGACATGAAGAAAAACTTTTTTACACAGCGAGTAGTTATGATCTGGAATGCGATGCCTGAAAGGGCGGTGGAAGCAAATTCAATCGTGGCTTTCAAAAATGAATTGGACAAATACTCTAAGGGAAAAAAATAGTCAGGTTACAAGGAAAGAGAAGGGGAATGGGAGTAAATGGATTGCTCTTACAAAGAGAAGGCTCGGGCACGATGGGCCGAATGGCCTCCTTCTGTGCTGTAACCATTCTGTGAGTCTATGATTCGATATCTATAATCGACAACAACTTGCATTTATATACCACATTTAAAATATCAAAACTTCCCAAGTCCCATGAAAGGAACATTATCAAACACAGTTTGACACTGAGCCACATCAGGAGGCATAAGGACAGTTAACTAAAAGCTTGGTCAAAGAGGTCGATTTTAAGGAACGTCTTGAAGGAGGAGACAGAGGTAGAGCGGCGGAGAGGATTAGGGAGGGAATTCAAGAGGTTACTTCCTAGGCAGATGAAGGCACGGCCGCCAATGGTGGAACGATGAAAATCGGAAATGCACAAGAGGCAAGAATTGGAGGAGTGCAGAGACCTCGGGCGGGGGCGGGAGGGGGTGGATGTTGTAGGGCTGGAGGAGGATACAGAGACAGGGAGCGACGAGGCCCTGGAAGGATTTTAACACGAAGATGGAAATTTTAAATTCGAGGTGTTGCTGGACCATTATTCAATGTGCTTCATACTTCTACACATTAAGACATCTGGCACCTGTCAATCCATTCCAGTCCAAACCATCAATGTCTTCCTGAACTCATTTAAATTTTCGTTACTGGCTGTCAAATCTCCTAATTTTGTGTCATCAGCAAATGTTCCGATTGTGATGGCGATTGCAAATCCGAACAGTCGATATATACGGAGTGGGGATCTGGGCCCAGCACTGACCCCGAGGATAATCACTTCCACCCCTCCTCCATTGGAACATAGTTACAAGGGAACATAGGAACAAAGGGACAAAGGAACAAGAGTAGACCATGCAACTCCTCGAGCCTGTTTCGATCAAATATATCATGGCTGATCTGAATCTTAACTCCATCTACCCGCATTGGTTCCATAACTCATAATACCCGTGCCTAACAGAAGTCCATAAATCACAGTTTTGGAATTTTCAATGGATCCCCAGCCTCAACAGCTTTTGGGGGCGAGAGTTCCAGATTTACACTGCCCTTTGTTTGAAGAAGTTCTATCTGACTTCACCCTAATTTTAATGTTATTCCCGTTGTTCTGCACTCTCAAACCAGAGGAAACAATTCCTCTCTATCATCTGAAACGCTTCAATTAGATCTTCCATTAGAATTAGAAGCTTCGATTCTCAAGGGAATGACAGCCATTTAAATAAATTCTAGGATCTACTCATTTTTGGTCCAAAATGGATGACCTCATATTTAACTGGTTTGAAGTCCATCTGCCACGGTTTTGCCCACTCCCTGAATCTACAAATATCTCTTTGTAATGTTCTGCTCCCGTGTACACGACTTGCTATGGCATCAATCCTTGTGTCATTTGCAAACTTGGATAAATGGCTCTCTATTGTGTTATCCATGTCAATAATAAATAGACTGAAAAGTTGATGCCCCAGCGCAGATCCTTGTGGGTTCAGGTGTTGGGGAAGAGGATCAGGGTGTGGGGAACTGCTTCAAGGGTGGGAAGTGGATGGTAGGGATTCAGAGGGTGGGAAAGTGGTTCAAGGGTTTGGGAAGGGATTCGGGATTAATGGGCTCGGGAAGGGGTTTATTGGGTCGGAAGGTGTTCAGGGGGAGGAGAAGTGGTCGAGAGTATTGTAAATGGTTTAGCGGGTGGGGCAGGGTATCAGTGGGAGGGAAGGCGTTCAGGGAGTGGGAAGGTGTTCAGGGAGTGGGAAGAGGTTCAGGGGATGGTGAGGAGTTGGGGAAGATGTTGGAATCATACCAGCGGGTTAAAAGGGGTTCAGGGGATGGGAAGGGGTTTAGGGGAGGAGAAGCGGTTGAGTGTATCAAGAATTCGTTCATGGGGTTGAAAAGGGGTTCAGGGAATGGGAAGGGGCTCATTGTGAGTATAAGGAATTCAAAGTGTGGGAAGAGCTTCAGGGGTTGGGAAGCTGTTAAGGGAAATCGTTCAGTGTTTGGGGAAGGGCTTGAGGGAGTGGGAAGGAGTTTATGGGGTGGGCAATGTGTTCAGGTGGTTGGAAGGAGCCGAAGAGCGATCCTGGTTGCCTCCCGGGGTTTGAATCCCAACTCCAGTTCCTTTCGGTGCCTGTCCACGTTGGAGTGCGGCGGTTTTGCGGATTTCAGGAGCTGGTTGGACGGATGCGGAGATGACGACCCCGCCTTCCCATAATGCAGCGCGGCCGAGACAAGCCCCGATCGAACCACAGCTCTGGCCGCGTTGCACTCTGGGAGATGGCTTCACCTGACCAGGTGAATCCTCAACCGGTCACTCGGGTGCGGGGCAGCAGGCGGAGCCCAGCTGGGCCCGGCTGCGGACATGTTGAGCTGGCATCGACGTGACGAGGTCACTTCTGGGTATGGACAAAATGTCGGATGCGGAGCGGGCTGGTCAGCAGCGTTGCAGTCGACCATGTGAGTCGTCAGTGTCTTACGCGGTGAGGTCACTTCCTGTGAGACGCACCGATGCCAGAGCCCCTGCCCCCTCCTCCAGTCTGCAAACCTCCATTGTGCTCAATGTCTGGGGGTCGCTTTGCTTCTCTCACAGGAGGGGATTAAGAAGAATGTTAAAGAGCTTAAAAAGGGTTTAAAAGGGGACTAATGTTATAAACGGGTTAAAAAGAGGGTTGAAACGCGTTGAATAAGTTACTGGTTGAAAGGGTAGGAAAGTGGTCAAAATGAGTTAAACGGGGGTGAAAGTTTAAAAGGGGGTTGGTGGTAAAATTTTGGTTTAAGAGGTGAAAAGTTTTAAAAACGATCGTAATAAGCGGTGTATGAGGTTAAATAGTTAAAAGGAGGTTAGTGAGGTTTTAAACGGGTTTAAAAAGGTTTCCGGAGAGAGACTAAGCTTGGTGAGAAAGAGATGGGTTTCAAAAGGAACCACAGTGGGAGAGTTTGGAGAAAGACAATCTCTCCAAAAAATGGGTTTAAAAAGGGGGCAAAATGGCTTCAATAGTTGGGTTTAAAAATGAGGTTTAAAAGGGATTAAAAGGGGTTTAATGACGTTGCAAATGACAATTTGAAGTGGATTTAAAAAGGGGAATAAAATTGGTATAAAAAGGAGGTAATAAAAGGAGGTTTAAAAATAGGGTTCACGGGGGCCTGTTGAACCGGGTCTTATTTGCGATTCTAGATTAATTCTTGACCAATGTGCGATGCTCTTTTTCTCTCGTACTTTGTTTGAGTTTGTGTCACAGCTTTTCTCTGTTTCTGTTTAATTCTCTCCCCCTCTCTCTCTGCGACACTATCTCCAATCTGTCCCGCTCTATTTCTCACCACTTCTTTCACTGTGTGTCTCTCTCTCTCCCTCTGACTTTGGTTCGCTCTTTCCCCTCACTCTTTGCCGAGTTGGGACTGTCCTCGCCTGGTCCATTCCCATCTATCCAGTCGAGTCAGAGAATCACCCGCGACGGCTTCTCTTCCTGCTCCTCCATCTTTACCTCTGGAAAACCCAATGATCTCTCCTTGGCCCCCGCCTATTTCTCCTCTACATGCTGCGCCTCGCCGACATCATCCGAAAACACAACGTCAGGTTCCAGACGGCCTGTGGCGATCCAGCGCTCGTGGGGATGTCGCTTTTTGATCCTTCGATGTCGGCTGTTCCTCTCATTGTGAAGTAGACTTCACCCAGCGCTGGATTGTTCACACTCGAATATTGAACGGGAGCTCGGATTAGACCGTCGTGAGACAGCTAAGTTTCACACCACTGATGATGTGTTGTTGCAATCGTAATCCTGCTCAGTCCGGGAGGAACCAGTTCAGGCTGCTGACAAGACCCAGCTCCACATCCCCACCATCTCTCCCATCCCCTCCACTGCCTCTGCTTTTTCACGCTGCTTCTCCGTCATCCAGTATTAGTTGAACAGAAATTTCCTCCCATTAAACTTTGGGAATACTGAAGCCCTTGTCTTCTGTCCCTGCCAGTAACTCCATTCCCTAGACACTGACGCCATCCCTCTCCCTGGCTAATGTGTGTGGCTGAACCACACCGTTCACAACCTTCGCGCCCAGTTTGAATCTGAGATGAACTTCTGACCCCATATCCTCTCAATCACCAAGACCGCCGACTTCCGCCTCTGTAACATCGCCGGTCTCCACCCATTGCCTCAGCTCATCCGCTGCTGAAACTCTCATCCATGCCTTTGTTACCTCCAGAATCAACTACTTCAATGCCCTCCCGGCCGGCCTCCAACCTTGTACCCTCTGCAAACTTGAGCTCATCCAAAACTATACTGTCCAAATTCTCACTCGAATCAAGTCCCGTTCTCCGACCGCCCCTCTGTGTTCGCTGACCGACATTGGCTCCCAGTCCAGCAACGCCTCGATTTTAAAATTTTCATCCTTGTCTTCAAACCCATTTGCAGCCTCGCCCCACCTTATCTCTGTAACCTCCACCAGCCCGACAACCCTTCGAGATCTCTGCGCCCCTCCAATTCTGGCCTCTTGCCTTTCACCGCTTTTCATCCCCTCACCGCTTTTCATCCCCCCACCACTGGCGGCCATGCCTTCAGCTGCCGAACCTCTGAAGTGCCCTCGCAAAACCTGTCTGCCTCTCACCCTTTCTTTCCCCCTTTAAAACGCTCCTTAATGCCTACCTCTTTACCGATGCTTTTGGTCACTTGTCCTCATATTTACTTAGGCGGCTCGGTGTCAAACTTTGTTAGATAATCGCTCCTGTGAAACGACCTGGGACGTTTTACTACGTTAAAGGCGCTGCATAAATGGGAGTTATTGTTGTTAATATTCACCTGTGTCTCTGTCAGGTTCTTAATATCCCTGGCATCAGTGGGAGTGTTTTACAGTTCACAGGGTGTCTCTGGCCGTGGGCCATGAAGCACAGAGTGTCTCAGTGAGAATGTTAATATTAATCTCTGTAATCTATCGGTGTGTTTCTATTCATGAGTCATTGGGAGTATGTTATTGTTTACAGGAAGTCTCTGGCAGTGTTGTTGTTGGTACAGGGTGTCTGTTCATCAACGGTAATATTTACAGTATGCTTCTGTCATTTTGTTAACAGATCTTGGGGGTCTCTGGGAGTGATTCGTTGCTGATAAGAAGTGCCTGGCAATGTGTTAGTATGGAATGATGTCAGTATTTTAATACTTGCTGCGTGTATCTGTGAGACTTGTTAATGTTTACAGGCTGTTTCCTTGAATCTGTCAATGTTTACAGTGTTTCTGACAGTCTGTTAATGTTTACAGTGTATTTGTGTGAGTCTGTTAAAGTTTACAGTGTTTCTGTGATTCTATTAATATTTACAGTGTCTTTCTGCGAGCATATTGTTATTTACAATCTGTTTCTGTGAGTCTGTTAATGTTTTCAGGTTGTTTCTGTGAGACTGTTAATGTTTACAGAGTGTTTCTGTGAGTCTGTTAATATTTACAGAGTGTGTCTGTGAGACTGTTAATATTTATGTGGCGTTTCGGTGAAACTGTTAATGTTTACAGGTGGTTTCTGTGAATGTTAATGTTTACAGTGCGTTCCTGTGAGACGGTTATTATTTATAGGGCCATTCGGAGCGACTGTTAATGTTTGCAGCGTGTTTCCTTGAGTCTGTTAATGTTTACTGGGTGTTTCTGTTCCTGTGTAATTGTTCACTTATTCTCCATTTATGTTTTTTATTATTCTAAGGAGTCTTCCGTCATGTTACTGAACGTTTAAGTGATCATTTCTTTCAATAATTTAAAACACCTTCCAACGATTTTCCAGTCCCACAATGTCTCGACAGGAAGCTGTAGTGAAATTCCCGGCCACATTCAAGATTCACCGCAGGGACCTCAGAGGTTGTGATCGTCCGCAAACTTCCATTCAAATTAGGAACCGATGATAGTACTTTGGACTGGTTCAGTGTCATAGCCGATTGACCCCAATATCTCTATGGCACAGAACCCGGGGGCGGAGCGGTTCCGACAGAACATAAAAGAGGATTGAGTTCTGATGCTGGGAATTATTTTGTTGTTCTCATCATTTAATGATTTCAACAATTAGAGAAAAGGGATATTTCAGCATATTCTTCAACTGCTCTCTGAATTTAGTCTGGGTCGCAGCATAAATAAAAGTGTTTGTGCAGCAACTTAGGAGCTGGAGCATGAATCCCAGTTCCACTAGAAAGATAGGCGGAATTGCAGTCTGACCTTTGTAACTTAACACCCGCACCCATATAGAATTCAACATAAGCATCGCCCATAACAGCATGAAATTCCCCGAGATGACGAACAGTAAAATAATGGACTTCCTTCGACTCGTAATTTCTGGGTCACTGGGACTCTCTTCACTGCTGTGGTCCAGGAGTCTCCTGCGGGCTCTGTTGGCCACTACAATGTGTCTGACGATTAAAACATTGAGCAGCAGAATCAGAACAAATGCGACCCCCGGGGTTAGAATAAAATGAAGGAGTTCGATTGCTCCCCACACCAGGGAATCTGTAAAACGACGATCTGCAGCACAAAACCAGGGAAGGTTGCCAAGATTATACCGACGCCATAACATAAAGTACCAGGTGATGTTCTTCAAACAGCTCAGCACAGTCACTGTTCCCAAAACCACAGCCGCCGTTTTCTCGGTGCAATAATTAGTTTTCAGTTTCTGGCAACAAATGGCCACAAATCGATCAAAGGTGAAAGTGACGGTGAACCAGACAGAACAGTCTGTCGCTGCATAAAGCAGGACGGCGTGGATATTACACACGGGGATGTCGTACAGGAAAAGAAATTGTTCGAAATAAACAATCGGAATCTGTCTCAATATCAGATCGATGATAACGACCAGTAGATCCGCCGCTGCCATGGCCACCAGGTAGCGAGTGACACATTTGGAGAGGCCGCACGTTCCTCGGGACAGGATCACAATCGTCACCAAGTTAACTGTAAGGAAGGGAAATGAAGAGGGAAATTATACATCAGGCTGGGAGCAAAAGCAGCAGTTTGATGGAGTTCGGGGTGAAATTTGATGATTTGTTACTGCATAAAGTGATGGGTCTGATTATTATACTTGTGATACGGCTTTCTACTGGAGACAGAGTTTAAATATAATAACAGTGATTGGACTGGGAATAGAGAAACAAACAGGGATTTCTGCTGGAATCAGGAGTGGATTGAGAACTAAATAAAATAAAGGAATTAAATTACACCTGAAAGATAATCGGTTTCCAATGAATCACATCCCCCTGTATTGGTAGAGCCTGTATTGGTAGAGCCTTTGATCCATGTGTAAATATTAGTACAATCCGTGATTCCAAAGTAAACTTCGACATAATCTGTGGACCCACTTGTCAACATCGCACCGTCACTTTAACTCTTGTCGATATGGCCACAGATTCTCGGCGCCACGATAAACATTCGGGAAGTCCATCGATCCAACTTTAAGGATTGGTAAATTCTCCGGATCCCGTGTTAATGTGCTATCGTCTCTGAAAACCTCTGAAATTTTGGTACAGTCACTAAATCCCCCATTAATGTTGATCTTTCCATTCAATCTCCAGACCGTGTTAGTCTGGACAAGCGTCAATGGACAGTGTCAATATTTCAGACAGTAAAATAATCTCAGAGCATACAAGGAGGACACTCGGCCCACCGTGCCCGTGCCGGCTCTTCTGGAAGAGTTATCCAATTAGTCCCACTCCCCTGCCCTTTCCGTATATCCCTGAAAATGTTTCCTTTTCAAGTGTCTGTCCAATTACCTTTTGGAAGCTACTGTTGAATATTCTTCCACCACCTTTCAGACAATACATTCCAGATCATAACAAGTCGCTGCATTAAAAAAAATCTCCTCATCTCCCCCTGCTTCATTTCCCAATGAACTTAAATCCGTTCCTTTGGTTGCCGACCCTCCTGCCAGTGGATACAGTTTCTACTTTTTTACTCTCTCAAAACCCCTCATTAATTTGAACACCTTTAATAAATCTCCCCATGGCTTTTTTCTGCTCCAAGTGAACAATCCCAGCTTCTCTAGTCTCTCCACACAATGAAATCCTTAATCCCTGCTACCATTTTAGCTAATGGCCTCTGCACTCTTTCTTTGACGAACTTTCAAAAGTATGGTTACCAGAATTGGGCACAATAATCCAGCTGAGGCCGAACGAAGCAGTGGCAGAGCGTTTACATATTCAGGCAGACGCCAGAATGCTCCAGTGTTTACATGCGTGGGTGAGTCAATATTTACAGGGTTACCAGGGAGCGTGCCCATTCAGGAAACCCCGAGTGCGTTGATATTCTACAGATTCTGTAACAATAAGTCAATGCAAACCTGGGACACAGGACCAGGAGTAGGCCATTCAGCCGCTCGAGTCTGTTCACCATCCAATTCGTTCATGGCTGATCTGCATCTCAACACCTTTTAAACCCCTTTTGATCCATATAATTTGTTAATAAGCAAAAAGCTATCGATTTCAGTCCAGAAAATGTCAATTGACCCAATGCACACAGCCGTTTGGGGAAGAGTGTTCAAGGTTTCCACTTCCCGTTGGGTCAAAAAGTGCCTCCTGATTTCGCTCCTGAATGGAATAATTTGCCCGCTACTTTTGGATTCCACCAGAATAGAAAACATTTGTCGGGACCTACCCGATTCAATCCATTTATGACTTTAAACACTTCGATTAGATAACTTCTCAGATTTTAAACGAAAGGGAATACAAAAAAGTTTATGCATCCCACAAGTACTGACACGCACAAAGGAACATCCAGTAAAGAGTGAGAATCACTTTTGAATAACTTATAATTACTGACACACAAATAGAAAGATCCAGCAAATACTGACACTAATTTAAAAACATCCTGTAAATACTGATACTCAACCAGGAACATCCTGCAAATACTGACACTCAACCAGGAACATCCTGTAAATACTGATACTCAACCAGGAACATCCTAAAAATACTGACACTCAACCAGGAACATCCTGTAAATACTGACACTAATTTAAAAACATCCTGTAAATACTGACACTCACTCAGGAAAATTGTGTAAATAATGATACTCACCTCGGAACATCCTGTAAATACTGACACTCACTCAGGAATACCCTAAAAATACTGACACTCACTAAGGAACATTCTTGAAATACTGACACTAAGCGAGGAACAGACTGTAAATACAAACACTCACCTGGGAATATCCTGTAAATATTGACACTCACCTAGTAACAGGCGGCAAATACTTACACTGACTCAGAAACACCCTGAAAAAACTGAAACTCACCCAAGAACATCCTCTAAATTCTGACATATACCTATTAACAATCTATAAATACTGACACTCACCGAGCAACATCCTGTAAATACCAACACTCAGCTTGGAGCATCCTGTAAGTACTGACACTCAAACAGGAACATGCTTTAAATACTGACACTCACGTAGGATCAGCCTGCAAATACTGACACTGACCTCGTAACATCCTGTAAATACTGACACTCAGCTAGGAAATACAGGGGCCTGTTAGTGCGGACAGCACGGTGTGAGGACAACACAGTGTGCTGAGAGTTCGGTAAGTGTGGGAGTTGAAGGGTTAATCTCTTTAAATCTAGTGCATATTGCTTCAACTGTTTAAGGTCAATTTAAAAGTTTAAATTTCTAAGTTTCTGTCAGGCTTCAGCAGAGAGCTGCTGTAGCAAGTTAATTGGTTAGCTAGATTCAATTTGGTACCTGAAGGTGGGGCAGGCCTGACTCATCTGAGTCTCAACTGTAGAAATACAGGGGTCTGTCAGTGCGGACAGCACGGTGTGAGGACAACACAGAGTGCTGAGAGTTCGGTAAGTGTGGGAGTTTGGTGAAGTGGGGGAAGGAGGTGCTGCTTTGCCTTGCTTTTCCTGCAGAGCGGTAGTGGACCTGAGAGTAGAAGACTGAGATTGTGGAATAAAAGCAGCAGCACACCTGCACCAAGAGACCACTACTGTGCCACATCACAGGGACTTAACTCCTGGACCGAAGATAAATAAGAAGCAAAAAGTAATCTAAGTGGGACGTCACCAAGGAAGAGGTAAGTGATTGGCTGGTGAGTATTTTCCTGCTGAATTTGTCTAAGGTTAGAGTTTGTGGATTCTCTGGTCTCTGTTGTGTAGTGGGGGACTGCTGTTCAGCAAGGGCCCTTGAGTATACCTTTTTAATTGAAGTGAAATTGTTGGGATTCATTTAATTTGAATTAATTAGTTAAAGGGTAAGTCATGTCAGGACAGCCCAGCCCCGTGTTATGCTCTTCCTGCTCTATGTGGGAAATGAGGGACCCTTCCGGTGTCCCTGACGACCAAGTGTGCGGGAAATGTATCCAGCTGCAGCTACTGACAAACCGCATTGCGGCACTGGAGCTGCGGATGGAGTCATTATGGAGCATTCGCGATGCTGAGAACGTCGTGGAGAGCACGTTTAGTGAGATGGTCACACCGCAGGTAAAGGTTGTACAGGCAGGAAATAATTGGGTGACCACCAGGCAGAGTTAGAAGAGCAGGCAGGCAGTGCAGGGGTCCCCTGTGGCCGTCCCCCTCTCAAACAAATATACCGCTTTGGATATTGTTGAGGGGGATGACTTATCAGGGGAAGGCAGCAGCAGCCAACTTCCTGGCACCAGGGGTAGCTCTGCTGCACAGGCTGGGAGGAAAAAGAGTGGAAGAGCTATAGTGGTAGGGGATTCTATCGTAAGGGGAACAGACGGGCGTTTCTGTGGCCGTAAACGTGACTCCAGGATGGTTTGTTGCCTCCCTGGTGCCAGGGTCATGGATGTCACTGAGCGGCTACAGGGCATTCTCAAGGGGGAGGGTGAGCAGGCAGAGGTCGTGGTCCACATTGGGACCAACGACATAGGTAGGAAGGGAGATGAGGTCCTGCATCAAGAATTTAGGGAGCTAGGTAGCAGATTAAAGAGCAGGACCTCAAAGGTTGTAATCTCTGGATTACTCCCAGTGCCACGGGCTAGTGAGTATAGAAATAGGAGGATAGAACAGATGAATGCGTGGCTAAAGAGTTGGTGCAGGAGGGAGGGTTTCAGTTTCCTGGATCACTGGGCCTGCTTCTGGGGAAGGTGGGACTTGTACAAGTCGGACGGGTTGCACCTGAACCAGAGCGGGACAAATATCCTTGCGGGGAGGTTTGCTAGCACTGTTGGGGGGGGGGGGGGGGGGGTTAAACTAACTTGGCAGGGGGATGGGATACAGAGTGGAGCTACAATAGGGGGTGATGTGCAGCCAAATATAGAGAAAAAAACAAGTCAGCTTGGAAGACAGGGCAAATATGTAAGGGCAAGGCTGGATGGCATCTATTTTAATGCAAGGAGTCTTGCGAATAAGGTGGATGAACTGAAGGTGTTGATAAACACATGGGAGTATGATATTGTTGCTGTCACAGAGACATGGTTGAGGGAGGGGCAAGACTGGCAGCTCAATATTCCGGGGTACAGAATCTTCAGGCGAGACAGAGGGGGAGGTATAAGAGGAGGGGGGTCGCAATATTAATTAAAGAATCAATTACTGCCATAAGGAGGGATGATATATTAGCAGGTTCCTCTAATGAGGCCATATGGGTGGAGCTTAAAAACAAAAAGGGGGCAAGCACTTTGATGGGAGTGTACTATAGGCCCCCAAACAGTCAGGGGGAGATCGAGGAACAGATACGTAGGCCAATCTCAGAAAATTGTGCAAATAATAGGGTAATAATCGTGGGGGATTTCAACTTCCCCAATATTAACTGGGATACTCAGAGTGTAAAAGGCTTAGAGGGTACAAAATTCTTAACGTGCATCCAGGAGAGCTTTTTGAGCCAGCATGTAGAAAGTCCTACAAGAGAGGGGGCGGGACTGGACCTAATTCTAGGGAATGTGGCCGGCCAAGTGGAAGAAGTGCTAGTAGGTGAGCACTTTGGTGACAGTGACCATAATTCGGTGAGATTTAAGGTGGTCATGGAAAAGGACAGGGAGGGGCCGGAAATAAAGGTTCTAAATTGGGGAAGGCCGATTTTAATAGGATAAGGCAGGATCTGGCCAAAATGGACTGTGATCAGCTGCTTGTAGGAAAATCCGCATCGGAGCAATGGGAGTCTTTCAGAAGGGAGATTGAGACCATACAATGGCAACATGTTCCCGTAAAGGTCAAGGGTGGTTCCAAGAACTCCCGGGAACCTTGGATGTCAGGGGATATACGAGAATGGATTAGGAAAAAAAGGAGGGCTTTTGGCAGATACAAAAGGCGAAAGACGGAGGAAGCCCGAGAGGAGTACAAAAAGTGCAGGGGGATACTTAAAAAGAATTTAGGAGATCAAGGAGGGGCCAGGAAATAACACTGGCGAGCAAAATAAAGGAAAATCCTAAGATGTTTTATAAGTATATTCAGGGTAAGAGGATGACGAGGGAAAAAATAGGGCCCATTAGGGACAAAAATGGCAATCTGTGTGTGGAGCCGGCAGATGTAGGAGGGGTTCTAAATTAATTTTTTGCATCTGTTTTCACTATGGAGAAGGACGATGTAGACATAGAAATACGGCAGGGGGACTGTGATATACTCGAACATATTAACATCGAGCGGGAGGAGGTATTGGCGGTTTTAGCAGGCCTAAAAATGGATAAATCGCCAGGCCCGGACGAAATGTATCCCAGGCTACTGTGTGAGGCAAAGGAGGAGATTGCGGGGGCTCTGACACATATATTCAGAACCTCTCTGGCCACAGGGGATGTGCCAGAGGACTGGAGAACCGCTAATGTAATACCATTATTCAAGAAGGGGAGTACGGAAAACCGGTGAACTACAGGCCAGTGAGCCTAACATCAGTGGTAGGAAAATTATTGGAAAAAATTCTGAAGGACAAAATTAGTCTCCACTTGGAGAAGCAAGGATTAACCAGGGATAGTCAACATGGCTTTGTCAAGGGAAGATCATGTCTGACGAATTTGATTGAATTTTTTGAGGGGGTGACTAGGAGTGTGGATGAGGGTAACGCAGTGGATGTGGTATACATGGATTTCAGTAAGGCCTTCGATAAAGTCCCCCACAGGAGACTGGTCAAGAAGGTACGAGCCCATGGAATCCAGGGTGCCTTGGCACTTTGGATACAAAACTGGCTTAGTGGCAGAAGGCAGAGGGTGATGGTCGAAGGTTGTTTTTGTGACTGGAAGCCTGTGGCCAGTGGGGTACCACAGGGATCGGTGCTGCGTCCCTTGCTGTTTGCGGTCTACATTAATGACTTGGATATGAATGTAAAAGGTATGATCAGTAAGTTCGCTGATGATACAAAGATTGGTAGGGTGGTAAATAGTGAGGAGGATAGCCTCAGTCTGCAGGACGATATAGATGGGTTGATCAGATGGGCGGAACAGTGGCAAATGGAATTTAACCCGGAAAAGTGCGAAGTGATGCACTTTGGAGGGACTAACAAGGCAAGGGAATACACAATGAATGGGAGGACCCTAGGCAAGACAGAGGGTCAGAGGGATCTTGGTGTGCAAGTTCACAGATCCCTGAAGGCGGCGGAACAGGTAGATAAGGTGGTAAAGAAGGCATATGGGATACTTGCCTTTATTAGCCGAGGCATAGTATATAAGAGCAAGGAGGTTATGATGGAGCTGTATAAAACACTGGTTAGGCCACAGCTGGAGTACTGTGTGCAGTTCTGGTCGCCACACTACAGCAAGGATGTGATCGCTTTGGAGAGGGTGCAGAGGAGATTCACCAGGATGTTACCAGGGCTGGAGCGCTTCAGCTATGAAGAGAGACTGGGAAGATTGGGTTTGTTTTCCTTGGAGCAGAGGAGGCTGAGGGGGGACATGATTGAGGTGTACAAAATTATGAGGGGCACAGATAGGATGGATACTAAGGAGCTTTTTCCCTTCGTTGAGGGTTATATAACAAGGGTACATAGATTCAAGGTAAAAGGCGGGAGGTTTAGAGGGGATTTGAGAAAGAAATTTTTCACCCAGAGGGTGGTTGGAGTCTGGAACTCACTGCCTGAAAGGGTTGTGGAGGCAGGAAGCCTCACAACATTCAAGAAGCATTTGGATGAGCACTTGAAATGCCATAGCATACAAGGCTACGGACCAAGTGCTGGAATATGGGATTAGAGTAGACAGGGCTGATGGCCGGCGCGGACACGATGGGCCGAAGGGCCTCTATCCGTGCTGTATGACTCTATGACTCTATGACTCTATCCTTTAATTACTGACACTGACCAAGGAACATCTTCTAAATACTGACACTCACCCAGGAACATTCTATAAATACTGACACTCACCCAGAACCCTGCTGTAAATACAAACAGTCAACGAGTAACATTCTGTAAATAATGTGATTCACCTAGGAATATACTGTATACACTGAAATTCATCCAGGAGCATTCTGTAAATACTGATACACCTTAGGAACATCCTGTAAATCCTGACACTCACCCAGGACCATGCTGTAAATACAAACACTCAAACTGGAACATTCTGTCAATTGTGACGCACACTCAGGGACATCCTGCGAATACTAACAGATACTCGGGAACATCCTGTAAATAATGACACAATCAGGAACATCCTGTAAAAACTAACACTCACTCAAGAACATCCTGTAAACAATGACACAAACTCTGGAACATAATTGAAATATTGACACTCACCTAGGAACGAACTGTAAATACTGACGCTCACTCAGGATCGTTCCGTACATACTGACACTCACTCTGAAACATCGTTTAAATACTGAGACCTACCCAGGAACATTGTATAAGGAAGGAATCTCGCCGAGGAGCATCCTGTAAATACTGACACTCAAGCGGGATCTTCCTGAAAATACTGACAGACACTCAGGAACATCCTGTAATTACGGACACACACTCAGGACCTTCCTGTAAATACTGACACTCACTCGGGAACACCTTGTAAAAAAAGACACTCATTCAGCAAAATCCGGTAAATTCTGACACTCACTCAGAAAAATCCTGTAAAAACTGACACATATTCAGGAACATCCTGTAAATACTCACGCACTCAGGAATATCCTGTAAATACTGACACTCAAACAGGAACATCCTGCAAATACTTACGCTCACGAAGGAACATCCTGAAAAAAATGACACTCATTGAGGAACATCCTATAAATACTGACACGCACCTCTGAACAATCGAGAATACTGACACCCACTCAAGAATATTCTGTAAATACTGACACTGTCTCAAGAACATCCTGTAAATAATGACACTCGCCCAGGAACATCCTGTAAATAATGACACTCATCCAGGAACATTCTGTCAATACTTCCACTCACCTGGTACATCCTGCAAATAAAACATCGCCCAGGAACATCCTGTAAATACTGACACTCGCCCAGGAACATCCTGTAAATAATGACACTCGCCCAGGAACATCCTGTAAATAATGACACTCATCCAGGAACATTCTGTCAATACTTCCACTCACCTGGTACATCCTGCAAATAAAACATCACACAGGAACATCCTGTAAATATTGACACTCACCTGGTAGATCATGTAAATCCTGACACTCATTCAGGAACATCGTCTAAATACTGACACTCACCGAGAAACAACCTATAAATACTGACACTCACCGAGGAACAACCGATAAATACTGACACTCACCGAGCAACAACCGATAAATACTGACACTCACCGAGGAACAACAGATAAATACTGACACTCACCGAGGAACAACCAATAAGTACTGACACTCACCGAGGAACAACCGATAAATCCTGACACTCATTCAGGTACAACCCGTAAATATTGAAACTCACTCAGGAACGGCTTGTACAGACAAACACTCACTCGGGAACATCCGGTAAATAATGACACTTACTCAGGATTATCCTGTAAATACTGACACTCACTCACGAACATCTGGTAAATACTGACAGTCACCCAGGAAAAACCTGTAAATACTGATACACACTCAGCAACATCCTGCAAACACTGACACTAAAACGGAACATCCTGTAAATACTGACAATAAAACAGGAACATCCTGTAAACACTGACACTTATTCAGGTACATCCTGTAAATACTGACACTCATTCAGGAGCAACCCATAAATACAGACACTAATTCAGGAACATCCTGAAAATATTGAAACTCACTCAGAAACGGCTTGTAAATACAGACACTCACTCGGGAACATCCGGTAAATAATGACACTCACTCAGGATTATCCTGGAAAAACTGACAGTCACTCAGGAAAAACCTGTAAATACTGATACACACCCAGCAACATGCTGTAAACATTGACACTCACCCAGGAACATCCTGTGAATACTAACAATAAAACAGGAACATCCTGCAAACACTGACACTTATTCAGGAACATCCTTTAAATACGGACACTCACTCAGGAACATCTGGTAAACACTGACATTCACTCTGGAACATCGCGTAAATACTGGCACTCACTCGGGAACATCCTATCAATACTGACACTCGCTCGGGAACATCCTATCAATACTGACACTCGCTCAGGTACATCCTATCAATACTGACACTCATTCAGTAACAACACGTAAATACTGAGACTCACAGAGGAACATCCAGTAAATACTGACACACAATCAGGAACATCCTGTAAATAATGACAATGGCCCAGGTATAATCTGCAAATACTGGCACTCACTCAGAAAAATCCTGTCAATGCTGAGCCTCAGAGAGGAACATCAAGTAAATACTGGCACACAATCAGGAACATCCTGTAAATTATGGCAATGAAATAGGAAAAATCTGTAAATGCTGACACTCACACAGGAGCAACCTATAAATAATGACACTCATGCAGAAACATCCTTTAAATGTTGACATTCGCTCAGTAACATCCTTTAAATACTGACACAAATTCAGGAACATCCTGTAACCACTGACAGTCACTCAGGAACAACCTCTAAATGCTGACACTCTACAAGGACATTCCGTTAATAATGACACTCTCTCAGGAAAACCCTGTAATTACTGACACTCATCCAGGAACTACCTGTAAATGTTGACAATGACCCTGGAATGATCTGCAAATAATAACACTCGCACAGGTATCCAAATAAATTTCTGTGAATCACCAGGAGTTCCCATAATTATATCTCCCATCCCAGAAAACCCATACAGATAAAGGGACATGCCAGTCGATATCGGAATTACATCTCCCATTCTAGAAACCTACACAGATATAAAGACTTAGCAGGACACCTCCGCAATTACATCAACCATCCCAGAGACCGCTTAAAGATATAAAGACCTAAGAAGAGTGCCCGTAATGAGATCACTCACCCCGGAAACCCCATATCGATATAAAGACTTATGAGGAGACACCTGTAACTACATGGAACATCCCAGAATCCCCACATAGATATTCAAAACTTGCAGCAGAACCCCGTAATTTTATCTCCCATTCCAGAAACCCCATATAGGTGCAGAGTCTTACGAGGAGACCCCAAAATTACATCGCCCATCCCGGAAAACCCATATTGATAGAGAGACTTCCGCGGAGTCCCCGTAATTTCATCTCCCATCACGGAAAACCCATACAGATATCGGGACAGACCAAGAATTCCTGTAATTATAACTTCCATTCCTGATACCCCATACAGATTTAAAGACATCCAAGGAGACCTAGTTTCCATCCTGGAAACCAAATATTGATGTTGACTGACCAGGGGATCCCTTAATTGTATTTCCAATCCTGGAAACCCCATATCGATATGATTTCTCAGCAGAAGACCTCCGTAAGTACTTCTCCCATCGGAGATACCACATATAGATACAGAGACTGAAGAGGACAGCCCAGAATAACATCTCCCATCCCGGATAAATCATGCAGCCACAGAGACTGAGAAGGAAAACCCGTCATTTCCGCACATCCTGGAAACCGATCTAGATATAGAGGTTTCCGAGGAGGTAATTAAATCTCCGATCCCGACAACTCCATATGGATATAGAGACTTACCAGGAGACCCCGTAATTACATCTCACATCCTGGAAACACATGCAGATATCGGACTTACCAAGAGACCCCGTAATTACATCTCGCATCCTGGAAACACATGTGGATATAGAGGCTTACCAGTCGACCCCGTAATTTCATCTCGCATCCTGGAAACACATGTAGATATGGAGACTGACCAGGAGACCCCTTAATTACATCATGCATCCTGAAAACACATGTAGATATAGACACTTACCAGGAGACCCCTTAATTAAATCTCTTTCCCAGAGATACAATATAGATATAGAAACTTACCAGCAAACATCGTAGTTACACATTGCGTCCCGAATACCCCATATACATATGCAGGCTTGGCAGGAGCTCCAGGAGAAGTGAAGATGAGGCAGTAAATTACGAGAACAGTAATACAGTGAAAGGTAGTTTACAAAACTAAAAGCTGGATATAGAGGCTTATCAAAAATGGCATCATCAGCGAGGAGCAGACAGTAAACGGGAAGAACAGTATTACAGTGAAACACGTGTTATAGAATTAATAGCTGATATAGAAGTTCCCAGGGACACCGACAGCAGCGAGGAGGGAATTGTAAATGAAAAGAATAATAATACAGTGAAACCTGTTTTATAGAGTTAATAGGTGAATATAGAGAATAACCAGGAACACTAACTGCACAAAGGAGGGGATGGTAGCTCACAAGAAATGTAATACGGTAAAACGTGGGACATATAAATAATAGCTCGACATTGAACTCACCACGATCACCAAAATCAGCTAACTGGAAGAAATAAATGAGAGGAGCAGGCGTACAGTTAATCGTGGATTATAGAATCGATAGGTTGATATAGAGAATTAACAGCAAGGAAGGGGAAGTAAATGAGAAGAACAGTAATACAGTTAAACATGGTTTAGGGAATTAATAATAAAGAATATTACCAGGGACACCTGCAACAGCGAGGATGGGATAGTAAATCTTTTGAATAATCCGAAGTGCCAAATATATCCGAACAGCTAATCTTAGTCTATCATAATTTGCAGAAAGATAATCAAACTCCCAGGAGAAACTCCTGCCCATTGTTGTAACATTCCAATCGATTGTAACCAGATTATGACCCATTGTTGTAACATTCCAATCTATTGTCCTCAGATAGTGGCCCATTCTTGTCACATTCAATTTATTGTTCTCAGATTCAGACGCTTTCTCCCACTCTCTGTCGAGCCGCTGATCCCTGTTCAGGCCGGAGGTGGTACTTCACCTGACATATGGGATAACACATTGCACGGAGCTCCATATTTATAGCAAAGGGAAACTCTCCAGTGAAACAATTAGGGCCCGTGGAGGCTGACTTGAATTACAGTCACAGAATAAACAGGTTCAGTTAACGCCTTTCAACCCAATACATTTTATATCACAACATATATTTATCCAAATATTTCACAGTTGTAAATCTAAAAGCTCAGCACATTATTATAACTAATATTTGAAAGAACAGCAACTATGAGACCCGCAATGTGACAGCATCGGTGTGAACCGAGAGCAGCTTCAATTACAGATTGCAGATTATTTCTGAACGTGATTTATTAATTAATTTTAGTTAGTTTCTACACATTTCTAAAGGGTTTGGTTTGCACTGAGAGTTAGAAACTGAATCATTTTATCAGTCAGCTTGAAGAACACCCTGCCAATATTGGTGTAATCTCTGGATACCCCGTTAATATTTGGAAATCAAAGGATAATCTTGCAAATATTGGTACCGTCTCTGGATCTACCTTTAAGTATCGGTAATTTGTTGGATTGTACTGTATATATTCACACAGTCTATTGGTCTCCCTGCAAATATTCCTATAGACTACGATAAAGGCTCTGGATAATTCTAAAATTATTGGGCCATCTCAAGATTTCCCAGTATTATTGAAACATCTCTGGATAACCCACATAAATATTGGCACCATCTCTGCATCCCTCTCGAAATCCTATCAAACTGTCTGCATCCCATGTAAATATTAGTCCAGTCTCTCCATGCACAATGAATTTCAGTGCAGTCTATGGAATCTATTGTAAATATTGTTTATTTTTCTGGATCGCTTTGCAATCGTTGTAGAGCGTGTGGTTCCCCTGAGATAAGAATTACAGCCTTAACCTCTCATTATTTAATGGCAAGAACTCTGTAGCCTTTGCAAATATTGGCACAGTCTCTAAGTTTTCTCCTTGTATATTTGAACACCAGCTACATCCATTCTAAATATTGGTGCAATCCATAGACCATAGGGACTGACTGAAAGTCTACTCTCCACGGTGCACCGATACAGATGAACATAAGATATCGGAGCATCATTAGGCTATACGACCCCTTGAGCCTGCTCCGCCATTCAATCAGATCATGGCTGATCTTCTACCACAATTCCGTTTTCCCGCCCGATCCCCAAATACCTTGATTCCCTTAGTTTCGACTGTACTCAGCGACTGAGCTTCCACAGCCCGCTGGGTAGAGAAATCCAAAAAATCACAATCCTGTGAGGAAAGATTTTATTCTCATCTCAATCCTAAATGGCGGACCAAACTCCAGAGAAAAAATGCCCAATCAAAACAATTTCTCCTCAAAGGACAACCCTCTCATCCCTGGAATCAATTTAGTGAACCTTCGTTGCACTGTATCTAAGGCAAGTACATCCTTCCTTCGGTAAGGAGGCCCGCCCAAACGGACACAGTAAATCAGGCGTGCACTAAACACCTCTTTAATTGCAGCAAGATGTCCTTACTCTTATACTCCAACCACATGCCATCAAGCCTAACATATCATTTGCTTTCCTTATTGCTTGCTGTCCCTGCATTTTAGCTTTTTGTGATTCGTGTATAAAGACACCGATATCCCTCTGAATATCAATATTTACCAGTCTCTCACATTTTAAATCATATTCTGCTTTTCTATTCTTCCTACAAAGTGGATGATTTCACATTTCCCCACATTATACTTCATCTGCTGCCGATTTGCCAAATAACTTAAACTGCCTTTAACCCTTTGCATCCTCTAAGTGTCAATCTCATAGCTTACTTTCCCACCTAGCTTTGTACCGTCAGCAAACTTGGCTACATTACACTAGGTCGCCTCATCTCAGTCATTAATATAGATTGTAAATAGATGAGGGCCATGGACTGATCCTCGCGGCACCCCACTAGTTAAAACCGGCCAACCCGAAAATGAACTGTTTCTTCTTACTCTGTGTTTTATGTCTGTCAGCCGATCCTCAAACCATGCTAATATATTAGCCCCCGACTCCACGAGTCTTTATTTTGTATGGAAACCTCTTTTGATGCACCTTATCAAACGCCTTTATAAAATCCAAACATGCCACATCCACTGGTTCCCCCATATCTGCCCTGCTGGTTAGACCATCAAAACACTTTGATAGACTTGTCAAATACGATTTCCCTTTTATAAAACCGTGTTGACTCTCGCTAATCACATTATGATTTTCTATGTGTCCTTTCATCACAGCCCAATCAAATATTCTATCATTTTCCCTACCACTGATGTCAGGTTAACTGGCCTGTAGTTTCCTGTTTTCTCTCGCCTTCCTTTCTTGAACAGCGGGGTTACATTTGCTGCCTCAGAATCGAGGGAATTCTGGATGATGAAAACAAATGCACCCACTACCTCTGCAGCCATCTCTTTTAAAACCCGAGGATGAAAGCCATCAGGTCAAGGCGATTTGTCGGCTTTTAGTCCCATTAATTTATCCAATACCTTGTCTTTACTAATCTTAATTTCTTTAAGTTCGTCACTCTCAATGGACCCCTGGTTCACCACTACTTCCGGTACCTTTTGTGCCATCTACTGTGAAGACAGATACAACATATTTGTTCAGCGTCTCTGCCATTTCCTTATTCCCCATAATAATTTCTCCTGTCTCTGCCTCCCCGAAAACCCATCTTTTCCAAGCAGTATTGTGTGCAGAATTGCAATGTTGGGGCAAGACTACCGGAACTGATGTGTGGTGCAGTGATCGTACAGTGGTTACACACGTGTTAATAAAGGGTATAAGGATAAACTCAACAACCACTCAGTTTAAACTCGGGAGTGGGGAAACTTTTAGAAACAATAAATATGGACAAAATTAATAGTCATTTGGACAAGTGTGGATTAATTAAGGAAAGCCAGCACGAATTTATTGAAGGCCAATCATGTTTGACGAACTTGATTGAGTTTTTTGATGGGGCAGCAGAGAGGGTCGATGAGGGCAATGCGGTTGATGAGGTGTAAATTTACTTCAAAAGGCGTGTGAAAATTGCCGCATAATAGGCTCTTCATCAAAGTTCAAGCCCATGGAATAAAGGGGACAATGGCAGCATGGATACGAAATTTGCTCAGTAACAGGAAACAGGGAGCAGTGGTGAACGGTTGTTTTTCCGATTGTCGGGCCACGATTTCAAAATTTGAAGATGACACAAAACTTGGAAGGGTAGTGAACAGTGAGGAGGATAGTGATAGAGTTCAAGAGGATAGAGACAGGCTGGCGGCATGAGCAGACACGTGGCACATGAATTTCAACGCAGAAAAGTGTGAAATGATATATTTAGAATCATAGAAGTTTACAACATGGAAACAGGCCCTGAGGCCCATCATGTCCTTGGCGCCCAGTTTATACCAATAAGCTGGTCCCAATTGCCTGCACTTGACCCATACCCCTCGATACCCATCTTACCCATGCAACTGTCCAAATGCTTTTTAAAAGACAAAATTCTACCCGCCTCTACTACTGCCTCTGGCAGCTCGTTCCAGACACTCACCACCCTTTGAGTGAAAAAACTGCCCCACTGGACCCTTTTGTATCTCTCCCCTCTCACCTTAAATCTATGTCCCCTCGTGGCAGGGGGATAGTCAAAATCTTTTCCCAAATGTAGGGGAGTCTATAGACTCCCCTACATTTGGGAAAATATTTTGACTATCTACCTTATTTATGCCCCTCATTATTTAATAGACTTCTATAAGATCACCACTTAAACTCCGACTCTCCAGGGAAAAAAGTCCCAGTCGATCTAACCTCTCCCTATAAGTCAAACCATCAAGTCCCGGTAGCATCCTAGTAAATCTTTTCTGCACTCTTTCTAGTTTAATAATATCCTTTCTATAGTAGGGTGGCCAGAACTGTACACAGTATTCCAAGTGTGGCCTTTCTAATGTCTTGTACAACTTCAACAAGACATCCCAACTCCTGTATTCAATGTTCCGACCAATGAAACCAAGCATGCCGAATGCCTTCTTCACAACCCTATCCGCCTGTGACTCCACTTTCAAGGAGCTATGTACCTGTACTCCCAGATCTCTTTGTTCTATAACTCTCCCCAACGCCCTACCATTAACGGAGTAGGTCCTGGCCCGATTCGATCGACCAAAATGCATCACCTCAAATTTATCTAAATTAAACTCCATCTGCCATTCATCGGCCCACTGGCCCAATTTATCAAGGTCCTGTTGCAATCCTAGATAACCTTCTTCACTGTCCACAATGCCACCAATCTTGGTGTCATCTGCAAACTTACTAACCATTCCTCCTAAATTCTCATCCAAATCATTAATATAAATAACAAATAACAGCGGACCCAGCACCGATCCCTGAGGCACACCGATGGTCACAGGCCTCCAGTCTGAAAAATAACCCTCTACAACCACCCTCTGTCTTCTGCCGTCAATCCAATTTTGTATCCAATTGGCTACCTCACCTTGGATCCCGTGAGATCTAACCTTATGTAACAACCTACCATGCGGCACCTTGTCAAAGGCTTTCCTAAAGCCCATGTTTACCACGTCTACTGCATAGCCCTCATCTATCTTCTTGGTTGCCTCTTCAAAAAACTCAATCAAATTTGTGAGACATGATTATCCTCTCACAAAACCATGCTGACTGTTCCTAATCAGTCCCTGCCTCTCCAAATGCCCGTAGATCCTGTCTCTCAGAATATCCTCCAACAACTTACCCACCACAGATGTCAGGCTCACCGGTCTGTAGTTCCTAGGCTTTTCCCTGCCGCCCTTCTTAAACAAAGGCACAACACTTGCTACCCTCCAATCTTCAGGCACCTCACCTGTAGCTGTCGATGATTCAAATATCTCTGCTGGGGAACCCGCAATTTCCTCCCTAACCTCCCATAACGTCCTGGGATACATTTCATCAGGTCCCGGAGATTTATCTACCTTGATGCGCGTTAAGACTTCCAGCACCTCCCTCTCTGTAATATGTACACTCCTCAAGACATCACCATTTATTTCCCCAAGTTCCCTAACATCCATGCCTTTCTCAACCGTAAATACCGATGTGAAATAGTCATTCAGGATCTCACCAATCTCTAGTGGTTCCGCACATTGATGACCTTGTTGATCCTTAAGTGGCCCTACTCTCTCCCTAGTTACTCTTTTGCCCTTTATGTACTTGTGGAAGATCTTTGGATTCTCCTTTGCCTTATCTGCCAAAGCAATCTCATGTCCCCTTTTTGCCCTCCTGATTTCTCTCTTAACTCTACTCCAGCAATCTCGATACTCTTCAAGTGATCCACTTGATCCCAGCTGCCTATGCATGTCATATGCCTCCTTCTTCTTTTTGACTAGGGCCTCAATCTCCCGAGTCATCCGAGGTTCCCCACTTCTACCAGCCTTGCCCTTCACTTTATAAGGAATGTGCTTACCCTGAACCCTCTTTAACACACTTTTGAAAGCCTCCCACTTACCAGACGTCCCTTTGCCTGCCAACAGACTCTCCCACTTAACTCCTGAAGTTCCTGTCTAATACCATCAAAATTGGCCATTCCCCAATTTAGAATTTTAAGTTTTGGGCCAGACCTATCATTCTCCATAGTTATCTTAAAACTAATGGACTTATGATCACTGGTCCCAAAGTGATCCCTCACTAACACTTCTGTCACCTGCCCTTCCTTATTTCCCAAGAGGAGGTCAAGTTTTGCCCCCTCTCTAGTCGGGCCATCCACATACTGAATGAGAAATTCCTCCTGAATACACTCAACAAAGTTCTCTCCATCCAAGCCCCTAATGCTATGGTTGTCCCAGTCAATGTTGGGAAAGTTAAAGTCCCCTACTATTACCACCCTATTTTTCTTGCAGCTGTCTGTCATCTCCATACATATTTTCTCCTCAATTTCCCGTTGACTATTTGGGGGTCTGTAGTACAATCCTATCAAAGTGATCTCTCCCTTCTTATTTTTCAGTTCTACCCATATAGACTCAGTGGGCGAACCCTCGGATATATCCCCTCTCACTACTGCCGTGATGTTCTCCCGAATCAAGAACGCAACTCCCTCTCCTCTCTTGCCTCCTGCTCTATCTTTCCGATAGCATCTGTACCCTGGAACATTGAGCTGCCAGTCCTGCCCCTCCCTTAGCCATGTTTCAGTAATATCTATAACATCCCAGTCCCATGTACCCATCCATGCCCTGAGTTCATCTGCCTTGCCCATCAGACTTCGTGCATTGAAATAAATGCATTTTAATCTAGACTTCCCTTGGTCTTTGCCTGCTTTCTCAGCCCATCTGTCCAGTCATGTTTTGTACATTCTCCCTTACTGCCTTTTGTTTCTGTCACCACTTTACTTCCCACTGAATTCCTGCATCGGTTCCCATCCCCCTGCCACATTAGTTTAAACCCTCCCCAACAGCACTAGCAAACACTCCCCCCAGGACATTGGTTCCAATCCTGCCCAGATGCAGACCCTCCAATTTGAACTGGTCCCACCTCCCCCAGAACCGGTTCCAATGGCCCAGGAATTTGAATCCCTCCCTCTTGCACCATCTCTCAAGCGACGTATTCATCCTAGCTATCCTGTCATTCCTACTCTGACTAGCCCGTGGCACTGGTAGCAATCCTGAGATTACTACCTTTGAGGTCCTACTTTTTAGTTTAACTCCAAACTCCCTAAATTCAGCTTGTAGGACCTCATCCCGTTTTTTACTTATATCGTTGGTACCTATATGCACCACGACAACTGGCTGTTCACCCTCCCCCTCCAGAATGTCCTGCAACCGCTCCGAGACATCCCTTACCCTTGCACCAGGGATCAACATGCCATCCTGGAGTCTCGGTTGCGTCCGCAGAAACGCCTGTCTCTTCCCCTTACAATCGAGTCCCCTATCACTATAGCTCTGCCACACTTTTCCCTGCCCTCCTGTGCAGCAGAGCTAGCCACGGTGCCATGAACCTGGCCGCTATCACCTTCCCCTGGTGAGTCATCTCCCCCAACAGTATCCAAAACGGTATACCTGTTTTGGAGGGAGATGACCGCAGGGGACCCCATGCACTGCCTTCCTACTCTTCCTCTGTCTGTTGGTCACCCATTCACTATCACCCTCAGTAATTTTTATCTGGTGTGACCAACTCACTGAACGTGCTATCCACGACTTACTCAGCGTCGCGGATGCCGCAAAGTTTATCCATCCGCAGCTCCAGAGCCGTCAAGCAGCTGCAGCTGGACACACTTCCTGCAGGTGAAGGAACCAGGGACACAGGAAGTATCCCTGAATTCCCACATCCCACAAGAGGAACATGACACGGGTCTGCGATCTCCTGCCATGACTTAACCTTTAAATTAGCTTAACAACATCTACAATGTCAAGAAAAAAAAAAGTAAAACTACTTACCAGTCACTATCCAATCACTTACCTGTTGGCTTTAACTTCATAACTCCAGCAGCTGCAGTCGCTCGATCCTCCTCCTCGTCAACTTGCTTGCCCTCCTCACAGATCCTCCTGTTTTTTTGGTTGCAGGAGGAGCGAGAGAGGGAAACACAAGTGTTGTGTTTCGGGTTTAACTGCTCCTCGACACCAGTTCTTCTGCTACCCACTGTTCAGTGGAGGTGACTGAACCGACTTCTCCCAGAATGCCCCTCTGTCTGCTCTGCTGGTTGGATGCTTTTCCTCCTGGTCGTCACTGAAGGGCTTCTTCTGCTACCCACTGTTCAGTGGAGGTGACTGAACCGACTTCTCCCAGAATGCCCCTCTCTCTCCGCTGCTGGATTTCGGTCGGAAGAACGAGGAGAAGCAATATAAACTAAAGCTTATGAACTGAAATGGGTGCAGGTACACAGAGATCTGGGAGTATATGTGCACAAATCGTTGAAGGAGGCAGGGCAGGTTGAGAAAGCGGTGGAGAAAGCATATGGGATCGTGGGCTTTATAAATAGCGGCAGAGTACAAAAGTAAGGATGTTATGATGAACCTTTGTCAAACATTGGTTCGGCCACAACTGGAGTATTGTGTCCAGTTCTGGGCACCACAATTTAGGAAGGATGTGAAGGCCTCAGAGAGGTTGCAGAATAGAATTACCAGGATGATGCCAAGGATGAGACACATCAGAGACGTGCATAGACTGGAGAAGCTGGGGTTGATCTCCTTGGAGGAGAGAAGTTTGAGAGGAGATTTGATAGAGGTATTCAAAATCATGAAGGGTCTGGACAGAGTTGATAGAGATAAATTGTTCCCATTGGAGGAGGGGTCAAGAACCAGAGGACAAACATTGAAGGTGACTTGCAAAATAACCAAAGGCGACATGAGGAAAAACTCTTTTGCACAGCGAGGCTTCACATCCTTCTTAACGTACGGTGCTCAGAACTAGGCACAATACTCCTGATGTGGCCGAACCAGTGTTTCATAAAAGTTCATCATAACTTCTTTGCATTCGTACTCCATGCCTCTATTTATAAAGCCCAGGATCCCGTATGCTTTGTTCAAACTTTTTTATGATGTGGAGATGCCGGTGATGGACTGGGGTGGACAAATGTAAGGAGTCTTACAACACCAGGTTATATATAACCAGGACTGTAACCTGGTGTTGCAAAACTTTTTTACACAGCGAATGGTTGTGACCTGGAATGTACTGCCTGAGGGGGCGGTGGAGGCAGAGTCAATCGGGGCTTTGAAATGGGAATTGGATAAGTCCTGCAATGGAAAAATTGCAATGCCACGGGGATAGGGCGGGGCAGTGTGACTCGTTGTATTGCTCTTGCTGAGAGCCGGCACGGACTCGCTGGGCCGAATGGCCTCTTTCCGTGCTGTAACCATTCTCTGATTCTGTGCTGAATTACTGAACATCACGACCAGAATAAGAACCCACGCAATCTGAATAACTGGCCTTAGACCCTGCGGCCATCCTCGCTCCTGGGTGTAACATTCAAATCCATTAATCAACCGGTAACGTTCTGTTTTAGATTGCCGGAAAGCCTAACAAGGTTCGCGAGTCGCCATCAAAAATGTAATATATGGTTTGTGTTTTGTCCATGTTGATCGTCATCCATTCTCATTCTACAGACGGTATTTTGGAACTTGGTTAAACATGTTCCGTGTTTATGTCACCATGAATCTTAAAATAATTTAATTTCTCCACCTCACTAAAACACAACAGTAACTATTGCCCCCATTCGATCTTGCAACCACACCAAGTGCCGCCTCAATTAAAAAACCTGAACTAATACCGCCACCCTCTCCGCCACTATTGTACAACCTCTAGTGTGTAAATACAAAGTGTGAGTGTGTTTATTTGAATGTGATATTTATGTAATAGCAGCCTCTAATCCCTCCGTGTCTATGGAAAGATGGTGACGAAAGTCGAATTGCGCCCTCACAATATTGGAGCATCAATGTCCGGGCTCAGGCCACTTGACCACGCTCTCTCCCAGTGTTGTCCAATGGAAATTGCTGATTAACCGCAGGTGTGGTTATGGCGACACCATTTTATCCACAGGAACGGATTTTAGTGGAAAACATCTCCCACACACAATGCAGGGAAATGGGCCTGTGATCTCAATAATCATATTCGCAGGCGGTTTGCATGTGAACTTCAACCTTAATGTGTTTTTGATAACATGATAAATGAAATTCAGAGTGTTCGAGTGTTGTTTCGTCGTTGTGAGTGTTTCACTTCCTTGGTTACTGAATGGTGAAAGATGTTCTGAAATACACACATGTGAAGTCCATTTCCCTGTATTGTCAGGGCGCGATTCGACTTTCGTCACGAACAAACTTTCCATAGACACGGAGGGATCGGAGGCTGCCATTACTTAAATATTACAGTCAAAAAAACACACTCACACTTTGAAAATACACACTTGAGGTTGTACAATAGTGGGGGGCTCTAGTTAAGTTTCTTTAAATGAGGGGCACTAGTTGGGGTTGTATGATTGAGTGGAGCAGTAGTTACCGTTGTGTTTTAATGAGGTGGGGAATTTAACAAAGGTTGCACCAGAGTCCTGGTGTCATAAACACGGAACATTTTTAATCAAGTCCTAAAATACCGTCTGTAAAATGAGAACGGGAGACAATTCCGCACATGCAAAACACAAAAACTTTTTAAAGTTTTGACTGTCTCGGTAACCATGTTCGGATTTCCTTCAGTCTGAAACAAAAAGTTATCGGTTCATTAATGGCGATTAGAACAATTATTCATCTTTTTTTACCGAGTTTAATGAGTTTTGTGTAATGAATACAATAAACTGTTTTGTAATGGTTAATTCCCTGAACGGGAATCGAATCCACCTCCCGCATTGAAAATATTTGGATCCCGCTCTTCTCTTCTGAGTTGTTCCGATAATAATTTACAGAGCTGAGTTTCCGCAGTGTAGCGGTTATCACTTTTACCTAATATACAGTAAGTTCACGGTTCGAAATCGAGTAGCATCATTTTGCAAACGATCTTCAGTGAAAATAAATCAATTCAAACGGTGGAATATTTCACTTGGGGGGTTAAATATGAATAA
Organism: Heptranchias perlo; assembly: GCF_035084215.1. Taxonomy (NCBI): domain Eukaryota; kingdom Metazoa; phylum Chordata; class Chondrichthyes; order Hexanchiformes; family Hexanchidae; genus Heptranchias; species Heptranchias perlo. Next base: position 4,763,230 of record NW_027139559.1, read on the forward strand.
AATACCATATTACACAGCCCCGGTATATTCTTTATTTCTCTGTACAGTTCTACACACAGTCCAACACGACACACATACCGGCAGTATCTCTACTTCACTCCCGTTTCCTGCTCTGAAGATGCGGAAAGCTCCTCTAAAAGCTGCACATTTCGACTGGTTTCAGTTGATCTGTGAGAGAACATTCAAGGATCCCGCAGCGCTGCCTCCCTTAACAACAATAGTTTGTAACTGCATTTCAGCCGCGGCAACAAAGCCATCAGTTTTTCCCTGTTCCCCAGCTGCCTGAGTGAATGATGCCGCGACAAGCAGCAACATTGAGGCCGCCTGTCCGGCCCCGCTCTCTCCAATCACCCGCTGCCGGTGGAAAGCAGCAAATGCAGCCTCAGACATCTCATCACTGCAACTCCCTGGGAAACAAGATAGCACGGCCCGGTCAAACCTCCACATACACCGAGCAAGTGGACAGCAATTACTGGGGAGATTGTATCCCAGTCGCTGAACCATTTAGAGAACCTCCGGTGCTGTGTTCAGGTCGCGTGGAGACGTCCCTCTAATCCTGCACACGGTTCTTCGCTTTGAAACTCTCCATCACCACTGTGCTCGGTCACCTCCATTGGCTCCCGGTCCGCCAATGCCTCGATTTTAAAATTCTCATCCTTGTGTTCAGATCCCTCTGCGGCCTTACCACTCCCTTTCGATGTAACCTTCCACAAACCTACAACCCTCCGAGATCACGGCGTACCTCAAATTATGGCCTCTTGTGCACTCCCAAATTTTATTCGCTCCACCAATGGCGGTTTTTCCTTCAGCTGCCTGGGCCCAAATCTCTGGAATACCCAACTTAAACCCCTCCGCCTCTCTCTACTCCTTTATGACGCTCCTTAGAAACTAACTTTTTGACTAAGTTTTCGTTCACCTGTCCGAATATCTCCTTTTGTGGATCAGTGTTAAATTGTATCTGATAACGCTCCTGTGAAGCTCCTTGGGACATTTTATTGTGTCAAAGGCAACAGCAATTAATGTTCTTGTTAATTTTAAGTTTTCTCACCATTTAAAGAAGTAAGGATATGACAGTAAGCTTGGTAACTCCGAACCGTCTATTCCTGCACCCGATTCACCGTTTCCATCACCAGCCCAGTAGGACCCTCTCGAGAGAATGTATGTAGTGAGACTGAGGGTATCTCACATGGTGAAGCACCGAACACCAGAGTGAAGGAGGAGCTGCAAGTAATTCTACGTTTCTCCCCTGGGGAGGCCGAGAAACAACTGCCCTTGGCTGAGAGGCCCAAGGCCGCCGATCTCAGGACTCCAGTCTGCAACAGAACTTCTAATTGTTCGAACAGGCTGAATGACCAGGCCGTGGAGACAGTCACCTCCCACATTCTGGAGATGGACGATCAGTTGTAGAAGTTCAAGAGCCGCATTTGTAAAACAGCACAGGAGGAATGTAAGGCCGTGCAGAGCACCCTGGACAATGAGGCAGTCCAGGCGATTCCTGCAACAGCAAGGGGTCTGGTGGAGATTCTTCTGGAGTGGCAGCTATGACCGCTCCAATAGATTACTGGTGTGATGCCCTTAATAGCATCATATCTCAGGGCTTTCCCAGCTTCATTGTAACAATGTGGTCTGTCTCACGCTGAACTACAGCCCAACCGAGCCCATTCCCAGCACCAATGGCCTGCAAGGAATGTGTGCAGATGTCACTGTTTCTGATGACGTGGATACTGAGGTTGTTTCATTCCAGTGTGTGGTTCTGGGCCGAACCCAATAAGCATTACATGTACAAGTGAGATGAGAGCAGAAACAGGTCCTGCAAGAACATCAACATCCCATCATTACAAGTCCCATTGCTGCTGATTTGTTGGACCTAACACAGAATGGCTGTAGACAAGATAGGTTACGTTACATTGAAAACAGGGATAAAACCGAGGAGCCCGGACATAAACAGTGTATTGATACAGGAACAAAGTGTTTGACTGTTCGAGATGTGGAAAGTGACTTGACACTTTGGGCTGCTTGACAGATCATCAGTGAATTCAATCTAGAGCGATCCTGCAGAGTGCCGCGGTTCAGGTCAGAGGCTGGTGGCTACACCCAGGTCCGCTGATCTCTCCACTTAACTTAAGTCCCTCATCCCTGATATCTTCCTGATAAACCTCCTTTGTAACCTCTCCAATTCCTTGACATCCTTACTAAAGTGTGGTGCCCGGAATTGTACCACATACTCCAGCTGAGGCCTAACCAGTGATTTGTAAAGGTTCAGCATGGACTTCCTTGTTTTTGTATTCAATGCCACTGTTTACAAAGCCAAGTATCCCATACGCTTTCTTATAAACTTGCCCTATTCTGTGACTATGCACACCCAGGTCCTCTGTAATTGCATCCCCTCCGCCTCAAAATAATATAATTTACATCATAGTGCCCCTCTCCATGTTGTTCCTCACAAAGTGCATCACTTCACACTTATCCGCATTAGATTGCATCTGCCATGTGACTGCACATTTTACCAGTCTGACTATGTCCTCCAGAAGTATTCTGCTAATTTTCCTCATTATTCACTCCATTGCAAAGTTTACACATCGAGTTGTTGTAATCTGGAATGCACTGCAAGAAGGGGTGGGGGAGGCAGATTCAATTGTGACTATAAAAAAGGGAATTGGAAAATAATGGAAGAGAAAAACATTGCAGGGCTATTATGAAAGAGCTGGAGAGTGGGACTAATTGCATAGCCGAAAACGAGCCGACATCGCGATGATGGGCTGAATGGCCTCCTCCGGTGCTGTGAGATTCAACGAAAGTTGAGGTGTAAAACTCCCTGTTACCAGAAGATGGCATCTTTGCCGAAAACGTTCTCGCTCACCCCAGAGGATTGTTGGAATCAGAGATTCAGAGAATGGTTCATGCACGGACGGAGGCCATTCGGCACGTCGAGTCGGTGCTAACACCCTGCAACAGCAATCCAGCTAGAACCACCCCTCCGCTCTATCCCTGTAGCACAGATTTTTTCCCCTTCAAGTGCTTATCCAATTCTCTTTTGAAAGCCACGATTGAAACAGACTCCACCACCCCCTCAGGAGGGTGATCATTCCTGATCACAATCACTCGCTTTGTAAAAAAAGTCAGGAGGGGAGAGAGATGGAGAAAGAGGGTGAGGAAGAGACAGAAAGAGAAAGACAAACACACACACGCACACAGCGAGTCAGAGAGAAAGAGATACAGAGAGAGAGACAGAGAGATGAGGAGGCAGAGAGACAGAGATTGAGATAGAGAGAGAGGCAGATTGAGCGAGATAGAGGGAGAGAAACAGAGAGACCAAGAGATAGAAAGACAGAGAGAGATAGAACGTAGAGGGAGAGAACGAGAGGGAAAGGAACTGAGAGAGAAGGACACACACGCAAAGAGTGACAGAGACAGAGAGTCACAGAGAAAGAGAGTGAGAGAGGGGCGAGACGGAGAGAGAGACGAAGAGTGATGGAGACAGAGACACAGAGAGTTAGAAGGAGAGAAACAGGGAGAGAGAGAGAGAGACAGACAGACATAGAGTCTCATAGATGGAAAGAGACATACAAAGAGACATAGTCAGAAACAGGGGGAGAGAGAGAGAGACAATGAGAGAGACAGAGAGAGAGAGACAATGAGAGACAGAGAGAGAGAGAGAGGGAGACAGGGAGAGTCAGAGAGAGAAAGGGAGAGAGACACAAAGAGAGACGGACAGAGATACAATGAGACAGAGAGGAAACAAATCTGTAATGATTAACAGAAACAAAAAGAGAGAGTGAGCGAAAGGCAGACAGAGAGACAGCGAACGATAGACAGGGAGAGACCAAGGGAAGAGGAAGATAGCGAGAGATAAGAGACAGAGAGCAAGAGACAGAGAAGAGAGGGGAGCAGAAGGGGAATCAGTGAGAGAGCGAAAGACAAGAGGGAGAGACAGAGAGCGACAGAGAGTGCGAGGGAGACAGAGAGAGAGGGAGATGGGGAGAAAGTCAGAGCGAAAGGGAGAGAGAGGGGAGATAGAGACAGAGAGAGAAACAGAGAGAGATTCACGGACAGAGAGAAAGAGAGAGACAGAGAGAGGCACAGCGAGAGAGACACACAAAGAGAGACAGAGAGAGTGTGACAGAGTCAGAGGGAAAAAAGGAGAGAGAGAGGCAGAGTGAGACAGAGAAAGACAGAGGAAACAACACTGAAATAATCAACAGAAACAAAAAAGAGGGGGAGACGAAGACACTGAGAGAGTGAGAGGGAGAGCAGAGAGGGGGCAGAGGGGAGACACTGAGAAAGAAAAAGACAAGAGGGAGACAGAGTGATATATAGAGCGAGAATGAAAGAGAGAGTAGAGTTAGAGAGAATAAAGACGGAGAGAGAGAGAGAGAGAGAGAGAGAGAGAGAGTGGTCGAAGAGAGACAAAGCAGACTAGAAAGACAGAGAGACAGAGAGGGACAGGGAAATTGTGGAGGCGGAGGCAAGATTGAGAAAGTAAAATAAAACAGAGAAAGACAGGGAGAGAGAGAAATCGTAAGAGAGATAGAGAGAGTGGATAGAGAGGAAAAGTCACAGAAAAGAGGGAGAAAGAGAGAGACAAGGTGGAGGGACAGAGAGATCGTGAGAGAATGAGAGATATAGATAAGAGAGAGAGAGACACAGAAGAAGAAAAGAGACGGAGATAAGAGGGTGATAGAGAGATAGAGAGGAAAAAAGAGATAGAAAAACAAAGATAGAGGGAAGAGAAAGGAAGGGAGAGAGACAGGGCAGAGAAAAAGGGACAATGTAAGTGAAACAGGGTGAGAGAGATGAAAAGACAAAGAGAGACAGACAGGGAGATAGAAATAAGATGGAGAGAGACAGCGGGAAAAGCAAAAGTGCAACCCAGCTGATGAATTCGTAGCTAATGTCTCCATATTCATATCTCTTCGACCTCACAGTGAAAAATTAGCAATTTTATTATACTTTTGGTTCAGTGGATAACCTGCGGATGCCGAGACAGTTGACAATGTAGATTTCGAGCAATACATTCTGCAAAGTTTTACTTGATAATACAAGTCGTTCATTCAAAACGCATGTGGTAGAGAGTCTAATATTGATGACTTGAAATAGTTAGTGCTCAACTTGACATTGCTGCACATCGGATTAGAAAACGAGATTGGAAAAACAGAAGTGGCCTGAAAGACTGGGTGGTCTGCTGTGCGTTGCTGCGATTTATACATTGTCTGTACAGTAGTATTCGTGGTTCCCTGTTGTTTGAGGGGTATAATGTTGGCTTCGGGCGGTTTAACTGGTTGTGTATGTGAGCGGTCGCGGGTTCAAATCCCAATCAAATACGGCTGTACCCCTACTTACAGTGAAAATTGACTCAATTCCTGATCCTGTTTCAGAGGACAGAATGCCGAGGTTTCGTCAACGCAACGAACGTGGAGAAGAGAAAATATCCCAATTCACGCGATGTCATGAACGCAGATGAAAATGCTCCTGCATTGGGCGGTAATCAAACCCCAGCTTCCTGTGCGGCAGGCAAAAATTCGACAACGAAAACACCAATGTCCGAACGGCAGTTGTCTGCTTGGAAACTTGTCTGGAAGAACAGACAGTCTCACAGGCCGCAAATGACACTGTTTGCTGTGCATACTAATCGTGGGCGGCTCTCGTGGCGCAATCCGTTAGCGCGCGGTACTTATATAACAGTATCAGATTCGAGCAAATGCCCGAGGTTGTGAGTTCGAACCTCACCTGGAGCAGATTTACCTTTTGCTTCTGAACATTTCCACCGGAGCTGGTATGTTTCATGAAGCATCTCCTTCTTCATGTTTTCATGTGGGCACTTGCAGTCCTCTGGCCGGCCGTATCGCAATAGCAGGTGTGAGTTTATTTATTAACAGGCGGAAGAGGGGGCGATTGGCGAAAGCATGGAATGGGAAAGGAGGCGGCACGAGATCTTTCAATCTAAAGAACCGAACACACAATTCTTCTTTTCGTGAAACAGACATTTTTCTGTTTGAAGTGTCGTGCAGGAAAATTCGTATTTATTTGCTCGAATAAATTAAATACTTTTTATGCCCCACCCTCTCCTTGCAGACACTTCCAGCATCATCTCCGTGGGCGGTCGAATGCAGAGACATCCAGCGCTACAAATCAATCCGTTCTGCCTCTTACCGAAACTCGGGAACAATGTGAACCATTTCAGCCTCTCAGATGCCGATGTCGCCAATTTCATCTTGTGCTGCAAGAACCCCTGGTCATTTCACAGTCACTGAATTTCGTTTCACTTTCGCCAAAGTTTACTCCAAGAGAGAACAACGAAAAATAAAGGAAAAGTGAGCGTTTCTTCATTGGTGGCGAAGCAAAATCGCTGCTTTCATTCCTTCCACCGTTGATCTTTCTTCAGGCTTTGAACCTTCTGCAATCTGCAATTTTTTCACATGACCAGGGACGAGAAACAAGTTGAATGTGAAAGTGGGAGCAACAAACTGGATCAAGCGGATAGGCGGGGCGGGATATTGCAAAACAAACAGCCAAGCCACCAGGAGCGGGTCAGCTGTTACATAAGAACATAAGAAATAGTTGCAGGAGTCGGACTTACGGCCCCTCGAGCCTGCTCCGCCATTCAATAAGATCAGGGCTGATCTTCGATCTCGAATCCATCTTCCCGCCCGATCCGCTTTTTCATGCACGACACGAAAAACAGAAGAATGTCTATTTCACCAAAAGAAGAAATGTGATTTCGGTTCTTTCGGTTTGAAGACGTCGTGCCGCCTCCTTTCACATTTCATGCTGTCGCCAATGGCCCCTCTCCCGCCTATTAACAAATAAACTCACAACTGCTATTGCAATAAGGCCGGCCAGAGGACCCTAAGTCCTCACATGAGAACACGAAGAAGGAGATGCTTCATGGAACACACCAGCGGTACCTTCAGATCTGGTGGAAATGTTCAGAAGCAAAAGACTCAAACATTCAAGGTGAGGCTCGAACTCACAACCTCGGCATTTCTCGAGCCCGGATACTGTTATTTCAATACCCGCGTTAACCGATTTTGCGACTGGAATCACGTCAGAGTAATAATCTCATCAAACACTCTCATTTTCGGCCTGTAAGATTGTCTGTTCTTTCAGGTTGGTTTCCAAGTGGACACATGGCGGCACCTACCCGCTTGGGCGTTGGTGTTTTATTGGTCGAATTCTTGCCTGCCACACAGGAAGCGGGGGCTCGATGACCGCCCAATGCAGGGGCATTTTCATTCTGCATTCATGACACCGCGTGAATTGCGATAAATTCATATTCAGCTTCAATCTGCACAACATCTTGAGACATTTTCTTTTCTCCAGTTGTGTTGCGTTAACTTAACCTCGGCTTCTCTGCGCAAAGAGTGGGAGATGTTTGAAACGCTCTTCTGCAGATAATAGTTGATGGTAGCTCACTTGTGAATGTTAAATCTGAGATTGATCGATTTCTGTGAACCAAGGGAATTAAGGGATATCGTGCTAAGCCGGGTATATGGAGTTAGGTCACAGGTCCACCATGATCTCAGTGAATGGTGGAACATGCTCGACGTGCTAAATGCCACTGCCAATTGCTGCCTCTTGATGTGCGCCACCTTCTTCTGCAAAAAACGGGACGTGTGTCTGGGTGATGTGCCTGTCATGGTAAAATAGCTGCCAGTGTGTGTGGCCTGTGAGTTGTGGGTGGGCGGCTTGCAACAGTGGTAACGTGTAAGGGTGAGAGGAAGCCTCTGGTTACAAGAGTTGAATACTGATGGAAAGAGTTTGTTGGTATGTGGGGGATGGTGGGTGTATTGCGTGGTTCAGCTTGTAGGAGATGCCACTTGAGAGTTGACCTCACTCACCTTGACGACTCATATCAAAGCATTGAACTTCTTCCTGCAATGTATGCAAGTCTATGATGCTGTGGGACTGGCATTGACTTCGTCCCCCGCTGCCTCCCGCTGTCTTTTGGATATATGTCTGGACGCCTCTTGCCCCCCGACCCCCTCCAAACCTCGGGGATATAGAATGTCCCTCCTTCTGTCCACCTCTTGAACCAAGGTCTCTCAGCACCAGCAGGGAACCTTGGTGCATGCACTCTCCAGGCCTGGTACCAACTCAGATCGGCAGATTGGTGAGATCTGGCATGCAGATTGAAGGATGTGAGATTTAGTTGTGTTCAACCTTTGTTCAGTGTTAAAAGATAACTCATCATGTGTAAACATAGGGATGGAAACTGCATCTGTGTTTTACGTGTGCGATGTCTCATCTCAGTTCAGATTCCGTGCAGACAGTAGACTGTTATTTTCGGCAAATAAGAGGTCCCAGCTGTCTTTGAGAGATCTCGAAGAAACAACCTCCCTTTAAGCGATTGTGCTCCCTCTGGTGGTGGAAAGCGCGTGTTGCATTGATTCCACGTGCAAGGCCGAGAATGGAACGCTGATTGCAGGTGAGTCTTCCGTCCAGCGAATCTTGCGTCCAGCCAGCGCAAGGGTCATTGGGCGAGGAGAAACAGCGCATCACGCTACCCACGGCCAAAAACCGCCCTTATCCAATTTCCCCCCAAAACATTTCCTTCGTGCGCCAGTCGACTGGATACGATATGGTACCTGGAACTTGGGGTCACAGGAAGAACGATTGCATTTTAATATATTGAACAGGGCTCCGGGGAGAACGAATCACCTTTAAAGACGCAGACCAGGTGATTGGATCAGTTCGAGTTTTGACCTTAGTAATATTTTCCTTCCTTATTTTTAACTTCTTCAGATTCAAACTGATCAGAAAACTGACAACTGAACTCTCAATGAATGTTCGATAAATCTGTCACTCAAAATAAACAATGTTACAACTAAAGAAATAAACCGGATTGAGACGGTCTACTTCACTTCACTGAAACGTCTAATTCCGGTTAAACCGACGCGGCGGAGTCACAGCAGCTCATCGCTGATCAGCACCTCAACTCCATTTAGCGAATTAGAAACTGGAAATCTCATGTTTCGAGACGAGTTTGCTGATTTCCTGAAAAATGATTATCACTAAAACAGCAAAACATTCCCTGCCCTGATTAAACACACAGCAAGGGGATGTGTCGAATACATAGCAAGAAACCCGCGATTTTTTGTTACACGGATAGAATCCCGTGCTCAATATTAACATTAACACTGAGCGCCAGGTCTGGATCTGACCCGTTTACCCCGTGGTGCGGGACCCCGTCCGCGTTTATATTTCCCAAAAAAAGAAAATCAGAAACTAATTATCTCACCCAGCAGAATTGGGAATTGTTCGCATTTTACAGGACAGGATGAGGCCACTCGGCCCGTCTGGCTTGGACAGTAAATTCTGTTCACAATCTCCGCTCTGTGTCTTTCTCCGTGTACATTTTTAGTTTACTGATTTGATATCCATTTTATGTCCCCTCTCTCTATTTTGCAGACCGGGTGGCAAAGAGATTCGCTTTGGAGGCTAAACATTTTGATCAAAGATTTGAACATTGTTTATTCTGATTGTAGGTTTCTCGGAGACCCAGCGGGAGTTCGGTTGTCAGTTTCCTGATCAGTCGGAAACAGTAGAGCCAACTTGCTACAAGAAAGAAAACAATAAATGAACAACATCAATAAAGTGAAAGGAAGTGAAAGATGCAAACAGAGTCTTAACCACCCTGCCCCGGGTTTAAGATCTTTTGCTGAAACTTTGCAGCAGCGGCCGCGTGGCCTAATGGATAACGCGTCTGACTTCGATATTAATCGGGGTGTTATCAGAAGATTGCAGGTTTCAGTCTTACCGCGGTCGTTTTTACAATCCTTCCAACGTGTGCCGTTACTGTTTTATCCCCGATCGTTCTTGCTGTGACTGACCTCTTTGAACGGAAATCCGTAAATACCTTTCCTTACAGAAGTTGAGTCGACACATTCAACATTCTCGGTCACGGTGCTCTGGCAGGACATAGTGCAAAAGTGACTTTATTTCTACTGTTTGGATTCAGAAATGGTCGAATAATCCATTCTGCTCTTTACGTGTGGGTCCGAATCCCATCCGTGTCGTAATTGTATTGAAATTTTGTTGCGGCCCTCAGTCAGTTTTGGAGAATGAAAATGGGCTTCAATGATATTACTATCAATCCGACACCGGTGTTTTAAGTCTGTGTCCCAGGATTGTTCATATTTTGTTTAAATGGAGAGGGACAATTGGAATTTTACACCTGCTGTAATGGGCTAAAGGTCGAGTAGAGAGGACGGATCGGAGATAGATCTCTCTGTCCTTCCTTGCTGCCTCTGGGGTTTACAGCGAATGAAAGATTAACGGGAAAAGCAAATGAAAAGGGAGCTGGCCAGAAGCGCTCCCGCGGTATTGGTCTGTGTTTAATCTCCACCATGAATGTTTAGCTCTACCGTAGAATCAGTTTGTCCAACGTCCTCACAGAAAGATTCGTTCCCTCCTGTCTAATTGATTGGGGAAAATACAGAATATCAGCGAACAGCTGAATTTTTATATTTAATGGAAATATAAAGGAGCAGGGGGCACTTTAACCTCACGGAGATGATTCGTTGCAATTGTAAACCCGTGGATGGGAATCTCCGGAACGAATTTAACTCGGCAGTCAACACAGAGAGGCTGGGAAGTGAACCAAGGGGTTCTGCGAGTAACAAATGTGGAGGAGGAAACGGGTGGAAAAATGGGAGCAACAAAACATGGAGACAAACAACATAAGCTAAAGGTACCGCTGGGATTTGAACCCAGGATCCCCTGTTTACAAGACAGGTGCTTTAACCACTGAGCCACGGCGCCACATTTGCGCGGCTCTTTCCCAACGTTATGGCATTGATACCTGTGCCAAGAGACTTTGTTGAGTCTCTTCCTTCAATGCGTCTGCGCAATAACATCGATCTTTTGTTCATCGGTCTCTGCATGAGAAACCATGGATATCAGTAATGACCTTCTCTTCCTTATCCCCTGTCAGTACATCATATATCTAGCCCTATTCATCATGTTGTATTCCCACACTCTCTCCACACTATCTGGTCTGATCCTATTACATTTCTCATCTCTTCCCACGAAATGTTGGTGAGTAATGTCTGTGATGCACCAGGTCCTGACCTCCTCCTGTGGGTGACCTCCCACAACTACTGCACAATAGTTTAAAGTGTGTGTGTTTTAGATTCGGCAATATGTACCAGCGCTAGTCTACCTGGTGTACCTATTCTCACACAAACGGCAATGTGGCTTCAGAGCATATCGATTTTAGAAAATCTTACTTGATGAGACAAGTTGTACATTCAAAATTTGGTGAAGAGAGGCTGATATTGTTTACTTGAAATAATTAGTGTACAACTCGATGGTGCTGAACATCGGAATAGAAAGCGAGACTGGATGGGCAGGAACCGTCTGAAAGGATTGCTCATCGGCTGTGGGTGGTGGCGAAATTTTTCAGTGGCTGTGTGTTTCAATTGCCAGAGATTCGTTGGTCGAGGGGTGTAAATCTCGTTTTGGGCCTTTCATTGATTGATAGTTGAGAAATCCGCGTTTCGAATACTTGCTAAACCTCACTCTGCTTTTGATCTGAGTCAATAATCACCAAATCGCTTCTCTCAGAGTTGTGGATGGCAGAAGCGCCTTTTTCCCAAGAAAGAAGGCGGTGATGGAAAGAAGGAAGGAAAGCAGGAGAGTGAAACAAAAACGATTGAAAAGAAACAAAATGTTGCACCTTAGAGAAAGAGAGTGAGAAGGCAGGAGATAAAGCTGAGAGGCTGAAGTTTGTGACTTTTCTCAGTCATTTCTTGCTGCCTCATACTTCATTTGCCGTTATTGTCCAATTGCAAGTGATTGCGGCGCGATTAATGACGTAAATACAGCGAATTCGGCATCCCGGTTGACGGCAACGGTGGGCTGAGCGACGAAAACAACTTTTATCGTTTCATCGAGACTTCCGGACGAGCGGCGCAAATGTTCCAGAAATTATGGGCAATTCACCCCATCCCGTATCTCACTTGCTGCAACATTCACCTATCGACAATGGCGCACGCCGTGAATGCATCATTGTGGCTCGAGGTCCCAGCAATTGTAGGATTATAATGAAAGTGAAATAATTCTGGTCCGTCAAATTTCGGCCTTGTTCCACTGCGGGTTACAACAGCCTTCTCTGTCCCTGCTCTGCCCACTTTTCCCAGGTATTCACACAGAAAATGAGCCTGGTACAGTATTGTAACAACTTGGTGAAAGAGAAAATCTGTCTTCTTCACCCGGCGAGAACAAGCGTCGTAACAGCGAACCAAACCAAATGGTGGCCGAGCACAGGCCTGGAGATCTCAGTGAATCAGCCGTCGGTGACATTAAACTCCCGATCAGGTCAATAAACAGCAGACAGTTGTTTCTATCTCTCTGCCTGGTGCTGAATCCAGATATAAACGGTGGTCCCTGGGGCAATTGGTGAAAGCAGATGGAAACCGATCAGGGAGGAAACAGTGTCGGCGACCGAGACCAGACCGGGATCCCGAGCCACACGGGCTGGATCCAATCACTGAGCAGCTCATCGCTTCAACCACCTTCGCGCTTCACCCTCGGATCAGTTTCACCAAAACCGCTTCCTGTTTCTGGGTCAAATTCAATCTGATCGAGCGGATCAAAAACAAAAATCGAACTCATATTTCTCCAGTAGCGCAGTCGGCAAGATCTGGTTCCAGATCATATTCCTGATTCTTGGAACACTAATCCCTGACTCGCCAGCACGGGATGCAAAGACAATTCTGATTGAACATCAAAAACTGAGGGTTTTCAATAAAGTCCCGAGGACGAGATTTACTGCAGCGCTCACTGAAACCTCTGTGGGGAAACACCGTGGGATTTAGAGGAATCCTCAAAATATTAAGGTACCTGATTTCAGTGAACACTCGGGAATGTGCTCCCAATATTTCTGAGTAACTTGGATGAAGGAATATAGAGTTGTATATCCAAGTTTGCAAATGACAGTAAGATCGGAGGCACAGTTACCTGTGTGGGTGGGATCAGGAAGTTACAAAGGGACAGAAACAGATTAAGTGACACGCAAAACTGTGTTAAATGGAGTTCAATGTGGGGAGGTGTGAGGTATTTCACTTTGGATCCAATCAATCGGAAAAAGTTCTAAATGTCGAGATATTAGGAACAGCGGAGGAGCAAAGGGATTTGTGTGTCCATGTACACAAATCACTAAAATCTAGTGGACAATACAAAACGTAATGGGATGTTGGCCTTTATCTTAAGGGGACTGGAATGCAAAGAGGAGGAAATTATGCTTCAGTTGCACAGAGCCTTGGTCAGACTACATCGAGAGAACTGCGTTCAGTTCTGGGCACCGAGCGTCAGGAAGGATATATTGGCCTTGGAGGGGGTGCAGAATCATTCCTGGTCTTAAATGGTTAAATTATGAGGACAGGTTGTATACACTTGGATGGTGTTTCCTTCTGTTTGAAAGGTTGATCTGATTGAGGTATTCAGAATAATAAAACGATTCGGATGAGTAGATACAGAGAAGCTATTTCCTCTGGTGGTGGTGGGGTGGGGCGGGGCATAAAATTAGAGCTCGGATTTTCACGCTAAATCAGGAAGCACTTTATTCCGTTGCACTTATAGACAACAATGTAGTTTCTTACCTCATACATTCTGCAAAGCCTTACTTGATAATGCATGTCGCACATTGAAAACGATTTTGGTAAAGAAGGCCTGATAGTGTCGGCTTGAAATAGATAGTGTACAAGATGGACTTGGATGGACAGGGCAGAATTTCCAAGTGTGCAGATGAAACGAAACTCGACAATGTGGTAAACAATTAGAAATATATTAACAGACTTCAGGACGATATTGGCAGGCTGATGAAATGGCCAGACACATGGCAAATTAAATTTTACTCAAAGAGGTGTGAAGTGATATATTTTGTTCTGAAGAATGAGGAGAGGCAATATAAATAAATGGTACAATTTTAAATCGGGTGCAGGAATATAGAGATCTGGGGGTTTAGGTTATCAAATCTTTGAAAGTGATAGAAAAAGATGAGACGGCTGTAAAATCAGCAAATGGGATCCTTGGCTTTGGAAATAGAGCCATAGAGTACAAAATAAAGGAAGTTATGCTGAACTTTTTTAAAAATACTGGTTAGGCCTCAGCTGGAGCATTGTGTTGAATGATTGGCACCACATTCTAGGAAGCTTATCAAGGCTTTCGAGAGGGTGTAGGAGAGATTTGCAAAAAAGGTATCGGCTATGAGGGACTTCAGTTATGTGTGGAGATTGGAGAAGCTGAGATTTTTCTCCTTAGAGCAGAGAAGGTTAAGAGGAGATTTGACAGTATATAAACAATCCAGGGACACAGACTTAAACCACCGGTGTCGGATTGATAATAATAGCATTCAAGCCCATTTTGATTGTGCAAAACTTAAGTAAGGCTGCATCAAAAGTTCAATACAATAAGTTCACGGATGGGATTCGGACCCAGACAGAAAGAGCACAATGGATTAGCCGACCATTTCTGAATCCAAACAGTAGAAATAAGGTCACGTTTACTTCATGTCATGCCCGTTCACCCAGATCGACAATATTTAAAATTTCGGGTCAACTTCTGGAACCACAGGAATTTACGGATTTCCGTTCCATCCGACTGTTCGAAACGGTCGGGTGCAAAACAGTGATGGCGCACGGTGGACACAATCTCAACCAGCGAGTAAAACGACCGCGAACCTACAATCGTCTGATAATATCACGATTAATTCTGAAGTTAGACGCCTTATCCATTAGGCCACGCGATCCATCGTGGACTCGTTCTCCAAATAAAGTTAAATCCTGGGCAGGGGTGGTTCAGACTCTGCTTGTATCTTTCACTTCCTTTCACTTTATTGCTGTCGTTCATTTATTGTTTTCTCTCTTGCAGCAAATTGCCTTACTGTTTCCGACTCATCCGGAAACTGAGAACTGAACTCCCGCTGGATCTCCGAGAAACCTACAATCAGAATGAACAATTTTCAAATATTTGATCAAAATGTTCAGCCTCCAAAGCGAATCTCTTTCGCACTCTGTCTGCAAAATAGAGAGAGGTGAAATAAAATAAAAGTAAAATCGGTTAACTAAAAATGTACACGGAGAACAACAACGAGTGGAGATTGTGAACAGAATTTGCTATCCAAGACTGACGGGCCGAGTGGCCTCATCCAGTGCTGTAAAATAGGAACAATCCCCAATTCTGCTGGGTGTGATTATTATTTTCGTATTTTCTTTTTTTTGGTAAATATAAACGCGGACGGGGTCCCGCACCACGGGGTAAACGGGTCAGATCCAGACCTGGCGCTCAGTGTTAATGTTAATATTGAGCACGGGATTCTATCCGTGTAATAATAAAATCGCGGGTTTCTTGCTACACATTCGACAGATCCCCGCGCTGTGTGTTTAATCAGGGCAGGAATGTTTTGCTGGTTTATTGATCTTCATTTCACAGGAAATTAGCAAACTCGTCTCGAAACATGATTTTTCCAGTGTTTATTTCGCTGAATGGAGTTAAGGTGCAGATCAGCGATGAGCTGCTGTGACTCCGCCGCGCCGGTTTAACCGGAATTAGACGTTTCAGTGAAGTGAATGAACCGTCTCAATCCGGTTTATTTCATTATTTATAACATTGTTTGTTTTGAGTGACAGGTTGATCGAAAATTCATTGAGACTTCACTTGTCAGTTTTCTGATCAGTTGGAATCTGAAGAAGATGAAAATAAGGAAGGAAAAACATTAAAAAGGTTAAAACTCGGACTCATCCAATCACCTCGTCTCCATCTTTGAAGGTGATTATTTCTCCCTGGAGCCCTTTTCAACATTTATCCCTTCAGCCACATCACGATAACAAATTATCTGGTCATTGTAACATCACTGTGTTTGGGATCTTGCTGTGCGCATGATGGCTGCATCGTTTCTTACATGTCAGCAGTGACTACACCTCAAAAAGTTCTTCATTGTCTGTAAAGCGCTTTTCGACGTCCGAGGTGGTAAATTGATCTATCGAAATGCAATATTTCTTCCCGCGGCCCCATGTGCCATGCACCATAACGAAATCCTGTCGACTGGTGCAAGCAGAAAACGTTGGGGGAAAAATTGGAAAAGGGCCATTTCTGGGCGGAGGGAGCGTGATGCGCTGTTTCCCCGTGCCCAATTCCCCTTGTCGAGGCAGGACGCAAGATTCGGCTGGCCGAAGACTCACCTGCAATCAGCGATCCATTCCGGGCCTTGGACGTGGAATCAATTCGCACTTTCCACCACCAGGGGAGCTCAATCTCTTAAAGGGAAGATGTTTCTTCGAATTCTTTCAAAGGTCGCTGGCACCTGTTATTTGCTGAAAATATCAATCTACTGTCTGCGCGGAGTCTGAACTGAGATCAGACATCGCACACGTAAAACACAGATGCAGGTTCCATCGTTATATTCACACGCCGATGAGTTATGTTAAAACATTGAATAAATGTTGTCCAAAACTAAATCTCACATCCTCCAATCTGCACGCCAGATCTCACCAATCTGCCGATCTGAGTTGGTACCAGACCTAGAAAGTGCATGCTGCAATGTTCTCTGCTGATGCTGACAGACCTTGGTGCAAGAGGTGGACAGAAGGAGGGACATCCTATATCCCCAGGGGGAGGGTGGTGGTCGGGGGGGGGGGGGGGGTGGTGGTGGTGCAAGAGGCCTCCAGACATATACCAAAAGACAGCGGGAGGCAGCGGGGGACGAAGTCAATGCCAGTCCCACAGCATCATAGACTTGGCTACAGTGCAGGAAGAAGTTCAATGCTTTGATACGAATCGTCAAGGTGAGTGAGGTCAAATCACAAGTGGCATCTCCTACCAGCTGCACCACGAAATACACCCACCATCCCCCACATATCAACAAATTCTTTCCATCAGTATTCAACTCTTGTAACCAGAGGCTTCCTCTCACCCTTACACATTACCACTGTTGCAAGCCGCACACCCACAACTCACAGGCCACACATACAGGCAGCTATTTAACCATGACAGGAGAAGGTGGCGCACATCAGGAGGCAGCAAGTGGCAGTGGCATTTAGCTCGTCGAGCCTGTTCCACCATTCACTGAGATCATGGTGGACTTGTGACCTAATTCCATATACCCGGCTTAGCCCGATATCCCTTAATTCCCTTGGTTTACAGAAATCTATCAATCTCAGATTTAACATTCACAAGTGAGCTACCATCAACTACCATCTGCAGAAGGTCGTTTCAAACGTCTCCCAACCTTTGTGTATAGAAGCCGAGGTTAAGTTAACGCAACACACCTGGAGAAAATAAAATGTCTCAAGATGTTGTGCAGATTGAAGCTGAATATGAAATTCTCCCAATTCACGCGGTGTCATGAATGCAGAATGAAAATGCTCCTACATTGGGCGTTAATCGAACCCCCGCTTCCGTTGTGGCAGGCACGAATTCGACCAATAAAACGCCAATGCCCAAGAGGCAGGTGCCGCCATGTTTCGACTTGTAAACCTGCCTGAAAGAACAGACAATCTTACAGGCCGAAAATGAGAGTGTTTGATGAGACTATTATTCTGACTTGGTTCCAGGAGCGCAATCGGTTTGCGTACGGTATTCAAATAACAGGATCAGGTTCGAGAATTGCCGAGGTTGTGAGTTCGCGCCTCACCTGGAATATTTGAGTCTTCTGCTTCTGAACATTTCCAACGGATTTGAAGGTACCGCTGGTGTGTTCCATGAAGCATCTCCTTCTTCGTGTTCTCATGTGGGCATTTAGGGTCCTCTGGCCGGCCTTATTGCAACAGCAGGTGTGAGTTTATTTGTTAATTGGCGGGAGAGGGGGCGATTGGCGACAGCATGAAATGGGAAAGGAGGCGGCACGAAATCTTTAAATCCAAAGAACCGAACACACAATTCTTCTTTTGGTCAAATAGACATTCTTCTGTTTGAAGTGTCGTGTAGGAAAATGGGGATCGGGCGGGAAGATGGATTCGAGGTCGAAGATCAGCCCTGATCTTATTGAATGGCGGAGCAGGCTCGAGGGGCCGAAAGGCCTACTCCTGCACCTATCTCTTATGTTCTTATGTAACAGCTGACCCGCTCCTCGTTGCTTGGCTGTTTGTTTTGCAATATCCCGCCCCGCCTATCCGCTTGATCCAGTTTGTTGCTCCCACTTTCACATTCAACTTGTTTCTCGTCCCTGGTCATGTGAAAAAATTGCGGAGCGCAGAAGGTTCAAAGCCTGAAGGAAGATCAACGGTGGAAGGAATGAAAGCAGCGATTTTGCTTCGCCACCAATGACGCAACGCTCAATTTTTCGTTGTTCTCTCTGGGAGTAAACTTTGGCGAAAGTGAAACGAAATTCAGTGACTGTGAAATGACCATGGGTTCTTGCAGCACGAGATGAAATTGGCGACATCGGCATCTGAGAGGCTGAAATGGTTCACATTGTTCCCGAGTTTCGGTAAGAGGCAGCACGGATTGATTTGTAGCGCTGAATGTCTCTGCATTCCCCCGCCCACGGAGATGATGCTGGAAGTGTCTGCAAGGAGAGGGTGGGTGATAAAAAGTATCTAATTTATTCGAGCAAAGAAATCCGAATTTTCCGACACGACACTTCAAACAGAAGAATGCCTGTTTCACGAAAAGAAGAATTGTGTGTTCGGTTCTTTAGATTTAAAGATCTCGTGCCGCCTCCTTTTCCATTTCATGCTGTCGCGAATCGCCCCCTCTCCCGCCTATTTACAAATAAACTCACACCTGCTATTGCGATACGGCCGGCCAGAGGACTCCAAGTGCCCACATGAAAACACAAAGAAGGAGATGCTTCATGAAACATACCAGCTCCGGTGGAAATGTTCAGAAGCAAAAGGTAAAACTGCTCCAGGGGAAAATCGAACTCACAACTTCGAGCATTGCTCGAATTTGAGTACCGCGCGCTAACCCATTGCGCCACTAGAGCCGCCCACAGTTCGTGTGCCCAGCAAACAGTGTCATTTGCGGCCTGTGAGACTGTCTGTTCTTTCAGACAAGTTTCCAAGTCGACACATGCAGCCAACTGCCGTTCGGACATTCGTGTTTTCGTTGTCGAATTTCTGCCTGCCGCACAGGAAGCTGGGGTTTGATTACCGTCCAATGCAGGAGCATTTTCATCGGCGTTCATGACATCGCGTGAATTGGGATACATTCATATTCAGCTTCAACCTGCTCAACATCTGAAGACATTTTCTTTTCTCCACGTGCGTTGCGTTGACGAAACCTCAGCATTCTGTCCTCTGAAACAGGATCTGGAATTAAGTCAATTTTCACTGTAAGTGGCGGTACAGCCGTACTTGATTGGGATTTGAACCCGGGACCGCTCACAAACACAATCAGTTGAACCGCCCGAAAGACAAAATGATACGCCTCAAACAACAGGGAACCACAAATACTGCTGTCCAGACAATGTATAAATCGCAGCCACGCACAGCAGACCACCCAGCCTTTCAGGCCACTTCTGTTCATCCAATCTCGTTTTCTAATCCAATGTACAGCAATGTCAAGTTGAGCACTAACTATTTCAAGTCATCAATATTAGACTCTCTTTACCACATGCGTTTTGAATGAACGACTTGTATTATAAAGTAAAACTTTGCAGAATTTATTGCTCCAAAGCTGCATTGTCAACTGTCTCGGCATCCGCAGGTTATCCACTGATCCATAAGTATAATAAAATTGCTAATTTTTCACTGTGAGGGCGATGAGATATGAATATGGAGACATTAGCTACGAATTCATCAGCTGGGTTGCACTTTTGGTTTCCTCCTGTCTCTCTCCATCTTATTTCTATCTCCCTGTCTGTCTTTCTTTTTCTTTTTATCTCTCTCACCCTGTTTCCCTTCCTTTCTCTTCCCTCTATCTTTGTTTTTCTATCGCTTTTTTTCTCTATCTCTCTATCACCCTCCAATCTCCGTCTCTTTTCTTCTTCTGTGTCTCTCTCTCTTATCTCGATCTCTCATTCTCTCACGATCCCTCTGTCCCTCCACCTTGTCTCTCTCTTTCTCCCTCTTTTCTGTGACTTTTCCTCTCTATCTACTCTCTCTCTCTCTTACTATTTCTCTCTCTCCCTGTCATTCTCTCGCTGTTTTTATTTTACTTTCTCAATCTTGCCTCTGCCTCAACAATTTCCCTGTCCCTCTCTGTCTCTCTGTCTTTCTAGTCTGCTTTGTATCTCTCCGACCACGCTCTCTCTCTCTCTCTTTATTCTCTCTTTCTCTCCTCTCTCTTTCATTCTCGCTCTGAAGATCACTCTCTCTCCCTCGTGTCTGCCCCCTCTCTGCTCTCCCTCACTCTCTCAGTGTCTCCCTCTCCCCCTCTTTTTTGTTTCTGTTGATTATTTCAGAGTTGTTTCCTCACACTGCACAGTCTTTCTCTCTGTCTCACTGTGCCGCACTCTCTCCTTTTTTCTCTCTGAATCTGTCACACTCTCTCTGTCTCTCTTTGCGTGTCTCTCTCGCTGTGCCTCACTCTGTCTCTCTCTTTCTCTCTGTCCGTGAATCTCTCTCTGTTTCTCTCTCTGTCTCTATCTCCCCTCTCTCTCCCTTTCGTTCTGACTTTCTCCCCATCTCCCTCTCTCTCTGTCCCCCTCTCACTCTCTGTCTCTCTCTGTCTCTCCCTCTTGTCTTTCGCTCTCTCACTGACTCCCATTCTGCCCCCTCTCTAGTCTGTCTCTCGCTCTGTCTCTTATCTCTCGCTATCTTCCTCTTCCCTTGGTCTCTCTCTGTCTCTCGTTCGCTGTCTCTCTGTCTGCCTTTCGCTCACTCTCTCATTTTGTTCCTGTTAATCATTACATATTTGTTTCCTCTCTGTCTCACTGTATTTCTGTCCGTCTCTCTTTGTGTCTCTCTCCCTTTCTCTCTCTGACTCTCCCTTCCTCCCTGTCTCTCTCTATCTGTCTCGATCGCTTTGTCCCACTCCTTGTCTCTCTCTCTCTGTCTCTCTATCTCTCTCTCTCTCTCTCTGTGTCTCTCCTTCGAACTCTCTGTGTCTCTCTCTCCGTCACTCTTTGTCTCTCTCTCCGTCTCGCCCCTCTCTCACTCTCTTTCTCTGTGACTCTCTGTCTCTGTCAATCTGTGCGTGTGTGTCCTTCTCTCTCAGTTCCTTTCCCTCTTGTTCTCTCCCTCTACGTTCTGTCTCTCTCTGTCTTTCTATCTCTCGGTCTCTCTGTTTCTCTCCCTCTACCTCGCTCAATCTGCCTCTCTCTCTATCTCTATCTCTGTCTCTCTGTCTCCTCATCTCTCTGTCTCTCTCTCTCTATCTCTCTCTCTGACTCGCTGTGTGCGTGTGTGTGTTTGTCTTTCTCTTTCTGTCTCTTCCTCACCCTCTTTCTCCATCTCGCCCCCGCTCCTGACTTTTTTACAAAGCGAGTGATTGTGATCAGGAATGATCACCCTCCTGAGGGGGTGGTGGAGGCAGTTTCAATCGTGGCTTTCAAAAGAGAATTGGATAAGGACTTGAAGGGGAAAAAATCTGTGCTACCGGGAAAGGGCGGAGGGGTGGTTCTAGCTGGATTGCTGTTGAAGGGTGTTAGCACCGACTCGACGTGCCGAATGGCCTCCTTCCGTGCTTTAACCATACTCTGAATCTATGATTCCAACAATCCTCTGGGGTGAGCGAGAATGTTTTAGGCAAAGATTCCATCTTCTGGCAACAGGGAGTTTTACCCCTTAACGTTCGTTGAATCTCACAGCAGCGGAGGAGGCCATTCAGCCCATCATCGCGAATTCGGCTCGTTTTCGGCTATGCAATTAGTCCCACTCTCCAGCTCCTTCATAATAGCCCTGTATTTTTTTTCCTCTTCCATTATTTTCCAATTCCCTTTTTTATAGTCACAATTGAATCTGCCTCCTCCACCCCTTCTTGTAGTGCATTCCAGATTATAACAACTCGATGTGTAAACTTTGCAATGGAGTGAATAATGAGGAAAATTAGCAGAATACTTCTGGAGGACATGGTCAGACTGGTAAAATGTGCAGTCACATGGCAGATGCAATCTAATGCGGATAAGTGTGAAGTGATGCACTTTGTGAGGAACAATATGGAGAGGGGCACGATGATGTGAATGATATTATTTTGAGGCGGAGGGGATGCAATAACAGAGGACCTGGGTGTGCATAGTCACAGAATAGGGCAAGTTTGTAAGAAAGCGTATGGGATACTTGGCTTTGTAAATAGTGGCATTGAATACAAAAAAAAGGAAGTCCTTGCTGAACCTTTACAAATCACTGGTTAGGCCTCAGCTGGAGTATGTGGTACAATTCTGGGCACCACACTTTAGTAAGGATGTCATGGAATTGGAGAGGGTACAAAGGAGGTTTACCAGGAAGATTTCAGGGATGAGGGACTTAAGTTATGTGGAGAGATTAGAGGAACTGTGTGTAGCCACCAGCCTCTGACCTGATCCGCGGCACTCAACAGGTTCCCTCCAGATTGAACGCACTGATGATCTGGCAAGCAGCCCAAAGTGTCTAGTCACTTTCCACATCTCGAATAGTCAAACATTTTGTTCCTGTATCAATACACTGTTTATATCGGGGCTCCTCGGTCAACTTGGGTATAAGGAATAAAACGTTTTACTTTTATCCCTGTTTTCAATGTAACGCAAACTATCTTCTCTGCAGCCATTCTGTGTTAGGTCCAACACAGCAGCAGCAATGGGACTTGGACTGATGGGATGTTGATGTTCTTGCAGGACCTGTTTCTGCTCTCATCTCACTTGTACATGTAATGCCTATTGGGTTCGGCCCAGGACCACACACTGGAATGAAACAACCTCAGAATCCACGTCATCAGAAACAGTGACATCTGCAACCACTCCTTGCAGGCCATTTGTGCTGGGAATGGGCTCGGTTGGGCTGTAGTTCAGCGTGAGACAGACCACATTGTTACAATGAAGCTGGAAAAGCCCTGAGATATGATGCTCTTCATGGCATCACACCAGTAATCTATTGGAGCGGTCATAGCTGCCGCTCCAGAAGAATCTCCACCAGATCCCTTGCTGCTGCAGGAATCACCTGGACTGCCTCATTGTCCAGGGTGCTCTGCACGGCCTTACATGCCTCCTGTGCTGTTTTACAAATGAGGCTCTTCAACTTCTACAACTGATCGTCCATCTCCAGAATCTGGGAGGTGACTGTCTCCACGGCCTGGTCATTCGGCCTGTGCGAACAAGTCGAAGTTCTGTTGAAGACTGGGGTCCTGAGATCTGAGGCCTTGGGCCCCTCAGCCAAGGGCAGTTGTTTCTCAGCCTCGCCAGAGGAGAAACGTAGAATTACTTGCAGCTCCCCCTTCACTCTGGTGCTCGGTGCTTCAACCTGTGAAATACCCTCAGTCACAGTACATACATTCTCTCGAGAGGGTGCTCCTGGGCTGGTGATGGAAACGGTGAATCAGGTGCAGCAATAGACGGTTCGGAGTTACCAAGCTGAGTGTCATATCCTTACTTCTTTGAATGGTGAGAAAACTTAAAATTAACAAGAACTTTAATTGTTGTTGCCTTTGACACAATAAAATGTCCCAAGGAGCTTCACAGGAGCGTTATCAGATAAAATTTGACACAGATCCACAAAAGGAGATATTCGGACAGGTGAACTAAACCTCAGTCAAAAATATAGTTTTTAAGGAGCATCGTAAAGGAGGAGAGAGATGCGGAGGGATTTAAATCGGGTATTCCAGAGTTTGGGCCCAGGCAGCTGAAGGGAAAACCGCCAATGGAGTGCACAAGAGGCCATAATTTGAGGTACGCAGTGATCTCGGAGGGTTGTAGTTCTGTGGGAGGTTACAGCGAAAGGGAGAGGCGAGGCCACAGATGGATCTGAACACAAGGGTGAGAATTTTAAAATCGCGGCATTGGCGGATCGGGAGCCAACGAAGTTGAGCGAGCACAGTGGTGATGGACAGTTTCAAAGCTAAGCACCGTGTGCAGGATTGGAGAAACGTCTCCCCGCGACCTGATCGCAGCGCGGGAGGTTCTGTAAATGGTTCAGCGACTGGGATACAATCTCCCCAGTCATTTCTGTCCATCTGCTCGGTGTGTGTGGAGGTTTGACCGGGCCGTGCTATCTTGTTTCCCAGGGAGGGGCAGTGATGAGATGTCTAAGGCTGCATTTGCTGCTTTCCACCAGCAGCGGGTGATTGGAGAGAGCGGGGCCGGACAGGCGGCCTCAATCTTGCTGCTTGTCGCGGCCTCACTCAATCCGGCGGCTGGGGAACAGCGAAAAACTGATGGCTTTGTTGCCGCGGCTGAAATGCGGTTAAAACCTATTGTTATTCAGTGAGGCAGCGCTGCGGGATCCTTGAATGTTCTCTCACAGATCAACTGAAACCAGTCGAAATGTGCAGCTTTTAGAGGAGCTTTCCGCATCTTCAGAGCAGGAAACGGGAGTGAAGTGGAGATACTGCCGGTATCTGTGTGGTGTTGGACTGTGTGTAGAACTGTACAGAGAAATAAAAAATATACCGGGGCTGTGTGATATGGTATTTTATTCATATTTAACCTCCAAGTGAAATCTTCCACCGTTTGAATTGATTTATTTTCAATGAAGATCGTTTGCAAAATGATGCTACTCGATTTCGAGCCTTGAACTTTCTGTATATTAGGTAAAAGTGATAACCGCTACACTGCGGAAACTCAGCTCTGTAAATTATTATAGGAATAACTCAGAAGAGAAGAGCGGGATCCAAATATGATTAATGCAGGACGAGGATTCGATTCCCGTTCAGGGAATTAACCATTACAAAACAGTTTATTGTACTAATTACGCAAAACTCATTAAACTCTGTAAAAAAGATGAATAATTGTTCTAATGGCGATTAATGAACCGATAACTTTCTGTTTCAGACTGAAGGAAATCCTAACATGGTCACGGATACAGTCAAACTTTTAAAAAGTTTTTGTGTTTTGCATGTGTGGAATTGTCTCCCGTTCTCATTTTACAGACGGTATTTTAGGACTTGATTAAAAATGTTCCGTGTTTATGACACCAGGAATCTGGTGCAACCTTTGTTAAATTCCCCACCTCATTAAAATACAACGGTAATTACTGCTCCACTCAATCATACAACCCCAACCAGTCCCCCTCATTTAAAGAACATTAACGAGTGCCCCCCACTATTGTACAACCTCAAGTGTGTATATACAAAGTGTGAGTGTGTTTATTTGACTGTGATATTTATGAAATCGCAGCCTCCAATCCCTCCGTGTCCATGGGAATTTTGTTCGTGACGAAAGTCGAGTCGCGCCCTGACAATACTGGAGCATCAATGTCCGGGCTCAGGCCACTCGACCACGCTTTATGCCAGTGTTGTCCAATAGAAATTGCTGAGTAACCGCAGGTGTGGCTGTGGCGAAACCGTTTTTTCCACATGTCCGGATTTTCGTAGAAAACTTCTCCCACACACAATACAGGACTTCACATTTGTGTATTTCATAACATCTTTCACCATTCAGTAACCAAGGAAATAAAACACTCACAACGACGAAACAACACTCGCACACTCTGCTTTTCATCTTATCATTTTATCAACAACACATTAAGGTTGAAGTTCACATGCAAACCGCCAGCGAATATGATTATTGAGATCACAGGCCCATTTCCCTGCATTGTGTGTGGGAGATGTTTTCCACTAAAATCCGTTCATGTGGACAAAACGGTGTCGCCATAACCACACCTGCGGTTAATCAGCAATTTCCATTGGACAACACTGGGAGAGAGCGTGGTCGAGTGGCCTGAGCCCGGACATTGATGCTCCAGTATTGTGAGGGCGCGATTCGACTTTCGTCACTAACTTTCCATAGACACGGAGGGATTAGAGGCTTCTATTACATAAATATCACATTCAAATAAACACACTCACAGTTTGTATTTATATACTAGAGGTTGTACAATAGTGGCGGAAAGGGTCGTGGTATGAGTTCAGGTTTTTTAATTGAGGCGGCACTTGGTGTGTTTGCAAGATAGAATGGGGGCAATAGTTACTGTTGTGTTTTAGTGAGGTGGATAATTTAAATTGTTCTTAGATTCATGGTGACATCAACACGGAACATGTTTAACGAAGTCCCAAAATACCATCTGTGTAATGAGAATGGATTACGATCAACATGGACAAAATACAAACCACATATTACATTTTTGACGGCGACTCGCTAACCGTGTTAGGATTTCCGGCAATCTGAAACAGAACGTTCCCGGTTGATGAATGGATTTGAATGATGCACCCGGGAGCGAGGATGGCCGCATGGTCCAAGGCCATGTGTTCAGATTGCGTGGGTTCTTATTCTGGTCGTGATGTTCAGTACTTCAGCATCGAATCATAGAATGGTTACAGCACGGAAGGAGGCTATTCGTCCCATCGAGTCCGTGCCGGCTCTCAGCAAGAGCCATCCAACTCGTCACACTGCCCCGCCCTATCCCCGTAGCATTGCAATGTTTCCATTGCAGTACTTATTCAATACCCTTTTCAAAGCCCCGATTGACTCTGCCTCCACCACCCCCTCAGTCAGTACATTCCAGGTCACAACCATTCGCTGTGTAAAAAAAGTTTTGCAACACCAGGTTACAGTCCTGGTTATATATAACCTGGTGTTGTAAGACTCCTTACATTTGTTCACCCCAGTCCATCACCGGCATCTCCACATCATAAAAAAGGTTGAACAAAGCACACGGGATCCTGGGCTTTATAAATGGAGGCATGGAGTATGAATGCAAAGAAGTTATGATGAACTTTTATGAAACACTGGTTCGGCCACATCAGGAGTATTGTGCCTAGTTCTGAGCACCGTACTTTATGAAGGATGTGAAGCCTCGATGTGCAAAAAAGTTTTTCCTCATGTCGCCATTGGTTATTTTGCAAGTCACCTTAAATCTATGTTCTCTGGTTCTTGGCCCCTCCGCCAATGGGAACAATTTCTCTCTATCAACTCTGTCCAGACCCTTCATGATTTTGAATACCTCTTTCAAATCTCCTCTCAACCTTCTCCCCTCTAAGGAGAACATCCCCAGCTTCTCCACTCTATGCCCGTCTCTGATGTCTCTGATCCCTGGCATCATCCTAGTAAATCTCTTCTGCACCCTCTCTCAGGCCTTCACATCCTTCCTAAAGTGCGGTGCCCAGAACTGGACACAATACTCCAGTTGTGGCAGAAGCAGTGTTTTTCAAAGGTTCATCATAACATCCTTGCTTTTGTAATCTATGCCGCTATTTATAAAGCCCAGGGTCCCATATGCTTTATTAACCGCTTTCTCAATCTGCCCTGCCACCGTCAACGATTTGTGCACATATACTCCCAGATCTCTCTGTTCCTGCACCCCTTTCAGTTTGTCCCCTTTAGTTTATATTGCCGCTCCTCGTTCTTCCTGCCGAAATATATCATTCCACACTTTTATGCGTTGAACTTCATCTGCCACGTGTCCGCCCATGACACCAGCCTGTCGATATCCTCTTGAACTCTATCACTCTCCTCCTCACTGTTCACTACCCTTCCAAGTTTTGTGTCATCTTCAAATTTTGAAATTGTGCCCTGTACAACCAAATCCAAGTCATGAATAAATATTAAAATCAGCAGTGGTCCTAGTACCGACCCCCGGAGAGCATCACTGTACACCTCCCGATAGTCGGAAAAACAACCGTTCACCACAGGTCTTTGTTTCCTGTTACTGAGCCAATTTCGTATCCATTCTGCCACTGTCCCCTTTAGTCCATGGGCTTGAACTTTGATGACGAGCCTATTATGCGGCAATTTTTCACACGCCATTTGGAAGTCCCTTTTCAATCTCATCAACCGCATTGCCTTCCTCGACCCTCTCTGTAACCTCATCAAAATACTCAATCAAGTTCGTCAAACATGATTGGCCTTCAAAAATGCGTGCTGGCTTTCTGTAATTAATGCACACTCGTCCAAATGACTGTTAATTTTGTCCCGGGTTATCGTTTCTAAAAGTTTCCCCACACCCGAGGTTAAACTGACTGGCCTGTAGTTGTTGAGTTTATCCTTACACCCATTTTTAACACGTGTGTAATCACTGTACGATCACTGCACCACACATCAGTTACGGTAGTCTTGCCCCGACCACAGCAATGCCGCACACAATACTGCTTAGAAAATAATGGTTTTAGGGGAGGCAGAGACAGAAGCAATTATAATGGGGAATAAGGAAATGGCAGAGACATTGAACAAATATGTTGTATCTGTCTTCACAGTCGAAGCAGAAAAGCTACCGGAAATAGTGGTGAACCAGGGATGTAATGAGAGTGAGGAACTTAAAGTAATTAAGATTAGTAAAGAAAAGGTACTGGATAAATTAATTGGACATAAAGCCGACAACTCGCCTGGACCTGCTGGCTTAAATCCTAGGGTTTTAAAAGAGATGGCTCCAGAGATAGTGGATGCACTTGTTTTCATCATCCAGAATTCCCGAGATTCCAATGCGATCCCCATCGATTCTAAGGCAGCAAATGTAACCCCGCTATTCAAGAAAAGAAGTTGAGAGAAAACAGGGAGCGAAAGGCCAGTTCGCCTGATATCAGTGGTAGCGAAAATGATATAATCTATTATTGGGCTGTGATGAAAGGACACATCGAAAATCATAAAGTGATTTGCCAGAGTCAACAATGTTTTATAAAAGGGAAATCGTATTTTACAAATCTATCAAAGTGTTTTGATAGTCTATCCAGCAGGGCAGATAAGGGGGAACCAGTGGATGCAGCATGTTTGGACTTTAAAAAGGC
This sequence comes from Heptranchias perlo, assembly GCF_035084215.1. NCBI lineage: Eukaryota > Metazoa > Chordata > Chondrichthyes > Hexanchiformes > Hexanchidae > Heptranchias > Heptranchias perlo. The sequence continues at coordinate 4,791,958 of NW_027139559.1, forward strand.
GTTTGATAAGGTGCATCATAAGAGGTTTTCATACAAAATAAGGACTCGTGGAGTTGGGGGGTAATATATTAGCATGGTTTGAGGATCGGCTGACAGATATAAAACACAGAGTAAAAATAAACAGTTCATTTTCGGGTTGGCAGGTTTTAACTGGTGGGGTGCCGCAAGGATCAGTACATGGCCCTCATCTCTTTACAATCTATATTAATGAATTAGGTGAGGCGACCTAGTGTAATGTAGCCAAGTTTGCTGACGGTACAAAGCAAGGTGGGAAAGTAAGCTATGAGATTGACACATAGAGGATGCAAAGTGTTAAAGACAGTTTATGTGATTGGGCAAATCGCCAGCAGATGAAGTATAATGTGGGGAAATGTGAAATCATCCACTTTGTAGGAAGAACAGAAAAGCAGAATATGATTTAAAATGTGAGAGACTGGTAAATATTGATATTCAGAGGGATATCGGTGTCGTTATACACGAATCACAAAAAGCGAAAATGCAGGGACAGCAAGCAATAAGGAAAGCAAATGATATGTTAGGCTTAATGGCATGTGGTTGGAGTACAAGAGTAAGGACATCTTGCTGCAATTAAAGAGGTCTTTAGTGCACGCCTGATTTACTGTGTACGTTTGGGCCTTCCCACCGAAGGAAGGATGTACTTGCCTTAGATATAGTGCAACGAAGGTTCACTAGATTGATTCCAGGGATGAGAGGGTTGTCCTTTGAGGAGAAATTGTGTTGATTTGGCATGTTTTCTCTGGAGTTTGGTCCGCCATTTAGGATTGAGATGAGAAAAAAATCTTTCCTCACAGGATTGTGATTTTTTTGGATTTCTCTACCCAGCGGGCTGTGGAAGCTCAGTCGCTGAGTACAGTCAAAGCTGAGGTCGATAGATTTTTGGACACTAAGGGAATCAAAGTATTTGGGGATCGGGCGGGAAAGTGGAATTGTGGTAGAAGATCAGCCATGATCTGATTGAATGGCGAAGCAGTCTCGAGGGGTCGTATCGCCTCATGATGCTCCGATATCTTATGTTCTTCTGTATCGGTGCACCGTGGAAAGTAGACTTTCAGTCAGTCCCTATGGTCTATGGATTGCACCAATATTTAGAATGGATGTAGTTCGTGTTCAAATAGAAAAGGAGAAAACTTAGAGACTCTACCAATATTTGCAAAGGCGACAGAGTTCTTGCCATTAAATAATGAGAGGTTAAGGCTGTAATTCTTATCTCAGGGGAACCACACACTCTACAACGATTGCAAAGCGATCCAGAAAAAAAACAATATTTACAATAGATTCATAGACTGCACTGAAATTCTTTGTGCATGGAGAGACTGGACTAATATTTACATGGGATGCAGACAGTTTGTTAGTATTTAGAGAGGGATGCAGGGATTTTGCTAATATTTAAGTGGGTTATCCAGAGATGTTTCAATAATACTGGGAAATCTTGAGATGGCCCAATAATTTTAGAATTATCCAGAGCCTTTATCGTAGTCTATAGGAATATTTGCAGGGAGACCAATAGACTGTGTGAATTACCGATACTTAAAGGTAGATCCAGAAGCGGTACCAATATTTGCAATATAATCGTTTGATTTCCAAATATTAAAGGGGTATCCAGAGATTACACCAATATTGGCAGGGTGGTCTTCAAGCTGACTGATAAAATGATTCTGTTTCTATCTCTCAGTGTAAACCCAACCCTTTAGAAATGGGGAGAAACGAAGTGAAATTAATTAATAAATCACGTTCAGAAATAATCTGCAATCTGTAATTGAAGCTGCTCTCGCTTCATACAGATGCTGTCAGATTGCGGGTCTCATAGTTGCTGTTCTTTCAAATATTAGTTAAAATAATGTGCTGAGCTGTTAGATTTACAACTGTGAAATATTTGGATAAATATATGTTGTGATATAAAATGTATTGGGTTGAAAGGCGTTAACTGAACCTGTTTATTCTGTGACTGTAATTCAAGTCAGCCTCCACGGGCCCTAATTGTTTCACTGGAGAGTTTCCCTTTGATATAAATATGGAGCTCCATGCAATGTGTTATCCCATATGTCAGGTGAGGTACCACCTCCGGCCTTAACAGGGATCAGCGGCTCGACAGAGAGGAGGAGAAAGCGTGTGAATCGGAGAACAATAAATTGAATGTGACAAGAATGGGCCATAATCTGAGGACAATAGATTGGAATGTTACAACAATGGGCCATAATCTGGTTACAATCGATTGGAATGTTACAACAATGGGCAGGAGTTTCTCCTGGGAGTTTGATTATCTTTCTGCAAATTATGATAGACTAAGATTAGCTGTTCGGATATATTTGGCACTTCTGATTATTCAAAAGATTTACTATCCCATCCTCGCTGTTGCAGGTGTCCCTGGTAATATTCTTTATTATTAATTCCCTAAACCATGTTTAACTGTATTATTACTGTTCTTCTCATTTACTTCCCCTTCCTTGCTGTTAATTCTCTATATCAACCTATCGATTCTATAATCCACGATTAACTGTACGCCTGCTCCTCTCATTTATTTCTTCCAGTTCGCTGATTTTGGTGATCGTGCTGAGTTCAATGTCGAGCTATTATGTATATGTCCCACGTTTTACCGTATTACATTTCTTGTGAGCTACCATCCCCTCCTTTCTGCAGTTAGTGTTCCTGGTTATTCTCTATATTCGCCTATTCACTCCATAAAACAGGTTTCACAGTATTATTATTCTTGTCATTTACAATTCCCTCCTCGCTGCTGTCGGTGTCCCTGGGAACTTCTATATCAGCTATTAATTCTATAACACGTGTTTAACTGTCATACTGTTCTTCCCGTTTACTGTCTGCTCCTCGCTGATGATGCCATTGTTGATAAGCCTCTATATCTAGCTGTTAGTTTTGTAAACTACCTTTCACTGTATTACTGTTCTCGTAATTTACTGCCTCATCTTCACTTCTCCTGGAGCTCCTGCTAAGCCTGCATATGTATATGGGGTATTCGGGACGCAATGTGTAACTACGATGTTTGCTGGTAAGTTTCGATATCTATATTGGATCTCCGGGAAGGTGATTTAATTAAGGGGTCTCCTGGTAAATCTCTATATCTACATCTGTTTCCAGGATGCGAGATGGAATTAGGGCGTCTCCTGGTAAGTTTCGACATCGACATGTGTTTCCAGGATGCGAGATGTCATTACGGGGTCTCCTGGTAAATCCCTATATCCACATATGTTTTCAGGATGCGTGATGTAATGACGGGTCTCCTGGTAAGTCTCGATATCGACATGTGTTTCCAGGATGCGAGATGTAATTACGGAGTCTCCTGGTAAATCCCTATATCTACATGTGTTTTCAGGATGCGTGATGTAATTACGGGGTCTCCTGGTAAGTCTCTAGATCTACTTGTGTTTTCAGGATGCGTGATGTAATTACGGGGTCTCCTGGTCAGTCTCCATATCGACATGTGTTTCCAGGATGCGAGATGAAATTACGGGGTCCACTGGTAAGTCTCCATATGCACATGTGTTTTCAGAATGCGAGATGTAATTACGGGGTCCACTGGTAAGTCTCCATATCTACATGTGTTTCCAGGATGCGAGATGTAAGTACAGGGTCTCTTGGTAAGTCCGATATCTACATGTGTTTCCAGGATGTGAGATGTAATTACGGGGTCTCCTGGTAAGTCCGATATCTACATGTGTTTCTGGGATGCGAGATGTAATTCCGGGATCTCCTGGTAAGTCTCTATATCCATATGGAGTTGTCGGGATCGGAGATTCAATTACCTCCTCGTGAACCTCTATATCGAGATCGGTTTCCAGGATGTAAGGAAATGACGGGTTTTCATTCTAAGTCTCTGTGGCTACATGAGTTATCCGGGATGGGAGATGTAATTCTGGGCTGTCCTCTTCAGTCTCTATATCTATATAGGGTATCTCCGATGGGAGATGTACTAACGGAGGTCTTCTGCTGAGAAATTATATCTATATGGGGTTTCCAGGATTGGAAATACAATTAAGGGATCCCCTGGTCACTCAACATCAAAATTTGGTTTCCAGGATGGAAACTAGGTCTCCTTGGATGTCTTTAAATCTGTATGGGGTATCAGGAATGGAAGTTATAATTACAGGAATTCTTGGTCTGTCCCTATATCTGTGTGGGTTTTCCGTGATGGGAGATGTAATTACGGGGACTCCACGGAAGTCTCTCTATCAATATGGGTTTTCCGGGATGGGCGATGTAATTTTGGGGTCTCCTCGTAAGACTCTGCACCTCTATGGGTTTTCTGGAATGAGAGATAAAATTACGGGGTTCTGCTGCAAGTTTTGAATATCTATGTGGGGATTCTGGGATGTTACATGTAGTTACAGGTGTCTCCTCATAAGTCTTTATATCGATATGGGGTTTCCGGGATGGGTGATCTCATTACGGGCACTCTTCTTAGGTCTTTATATCTTTAAGCGGTCTCTGGGATGGTTGATGTAATTGCGGAGGTGTCCTGCTAAGTCTTTATATCTGTGTAGGTTTCTAGAATGGGAGATGTAATTCCGATATCGACTGGCATGTCCCATTTTCTGTATGGGTTTTCTGGGATGGGAGATGTAATTATGGGAACTCCTGGTGATTCACAAAAATGTATTTGGATCCCTGTGCGAGTGTTATTATTTGCAGATCATTCCAGGGTCATTGTCAACATTTACAGGTCGTTCCTGGATGAGTGTCAGTAATTACAGGGTTTTCCTGAGAGAGTGTCATTATGAACGGAATGTCCTTGTAGAGTGTCAGCATTTAGAGGTTGTTCCTGAGTGACTGTCAGTGGTTACAGGATGTTCCTGAATTTGTGTCAGTATTTAAAGGATGTTACTGAGCGAATGTCAACATTTAAAGGATCTTTCTGCATGAGTGTCATTATTTATAGGTGGCTCCTGGGTGAGTCTCAGTATTTACAGATTTTTCCGATTTCATTGCCATTATTTAAACGATTTTCCTGATTCTGTGCCAGTATTTACTTGATGTTCCTCTCTGAGGCTCAGCATTGACAGGATTTTTCTGAGTGAGTGTCAGTATTTACAGGATGTTCCTGAATTAGTGTCTGTATTTACGGGTTGCTCCTGAATGAGTGTCAGTATCTACAGGATGTACCTGAATAAGTGTCAGTGTTTACAGGATGTTCCTGTTTTATTGTCAGTATTTACAGGATGTTCCGTGTTAGTGTCAGTGTTTACAGGATGTTGCTGAGTGTGTATCAGTATTTACAGGTTTTTCCTGTGTGACTGTCAGTATTTACCAGATGTTCGTGAGTGAGTGTCAGTATTTACAGGATAATCCTGAGTAAGTGTTATTATTTACCGGATGTTCCCGAGTGAGTGTTTGTATATACAAGCCGTTCCTGAGTGAGTTTCAATATTTACAGGATGGTCCTGAATGAGTGTCAGTATTTACGGGTTGTTCCTGAATGAGTGTCAGCCTTTAAAGGATGTTACGAGGTGAGTGTCAGTATTTATAGATTGTTCATAGGTGAGTGTCAGTATTTAGTGGATGTCCGTGGGTGACTGTCAGCATTTGCAGAATGTTCCTGTTTGAGTGTCAGCATTTACAGGATGTTGCCCGGTTAGTTTTAGTATGTCAAGAATGTTCCTGTTTGAGTGTCAGTATTTAGAGGATGTTCCTAGGTGAGTTTCAGTATTTACATAATCTTCCTGAGTGAGTGTCAGGATTTACAGGACGATCCTGAGTGAGTGTCAGTATTTACAGGATGCTCTTGAGTGAGTGTCAGTATTTACTGGATCAAGCTGTTGAGCATCTGTCTATGCAGGATGTTGCTCAGTGAATGTCAGTATTGACGGGATGTTTCTCTGTGAGTCCAGTATTTGCAGGAAGTTCGAGCGTGCGTGTCAGTATTTACATGGTGCTCCTGAGTGAGTGTCACTATTTACAGGATGATCCTGAGTGAATGTCATTATCTACCGGATGTCCCTGAGTGAGTGATTGTATTTACAAGCCGTTCCTGAGTGAGTTTCAATATTTACAGGATGTTCCTGAGTGAGTGTCAGTATTTACAGGATGTTCCTGAATAACTGTTAGTGTTTTCAGGATGTTCCTGTTTTAATGTCAGTATTTACAGGATGTTGCTGGGTGTGTATCAATATTAACAGGATGTTCCTGAGTGACTGTCAGTGTTTAGAGGATAATCCTGAGTGAGTGTTATTATTTACCGGATGTTCCCGAGTGTGTATCTGGATTGACAAGCAGTTCCTGAGTGAGTTTCAATATTTACGGGTTTTGCCTGAATGAGTGTCAGTGTTTATAGGTTGTTCCTCGGTGAGTGTCAGTATTTATAGGTTGTTTCTCGGTGAGTGTCAGTATTTATAGGTTGTTCCTCGGTGAGTGTCAGTATTTATAGGTTGTTTCTCGGTGAGTGTCAGTATTTATAGGTTGTTCCTCGGTGAGTGTCAGTATTTATAGGTTGTTTCTCGGTGAGTGTCAGTATTTATAGGTTGTTCCTCGGTGAGTGTCAGTATTTATCGGTTGTTCCTCGGTGAGTGTCAGTATTTATCGGTTGTTTCTCGGTGAGTGTCAGTATTTAGACGATGTTCCTGAATGAGTGTCAGTATTTACAGGATGTTACGAGGTGAGTGTCAGTATTTACAGGGTGTTGCCCGGTTAGTTTCGGTATTTCAACAATGTTCCTGTTTGAGTGTCAGTATTTACAGGATGTTCCTGGGTGAGTGTCAGGATTTACAGGATGTACCAGGTGAGTGTCAATATTTACAGGATGTTCCTGTGTGATGTTTTATTTGCAGGATGTACCAGGTGAGTAGAAGTATTGACAGAATGTTCCTGGATGAGTCTCATTATTTACAGGACGTTCCTGGGCGAGTGTCATTATTTACAGGATGTTCTTGAGAGAGTTTCAGTATTTACAGAATATTCTTGAGTGGGTGTCAGTATTTATAGATTGTTCAGAGGTGAGTGTCAGTATTTAGAGGATGTTCCTCAGCGATTGCCTTTTTTTTCAGGATGTTCCTTAGTGAGCGTAAGTATTTGCAGGCTGTTCCAAGGTGAGTGTCAGTATTTACATGATCTTCCTGCGTGATGTATTTTTTGCAGGATGTACCAGGTGAGTGTAAGTATTTACAGAATGTTCCTGGGCTAGTGTCATTATTTACCGGATGTTCTTGAGTTAGTGTCAGTATTTGCAGAATATTCTTGTGTGAGTGTCAGTATTCATAAGATGTTGCTTATTGATTGTCAGTTTTTACAAGATGTTCCTTTTTGAGTTTCAGTATTTACAGGATGTTCCTGAGCGCGTGAGTATTTACAGGATGTTCCTGAATATGTGTCAGTTTTTACAGGATTTTTCTGAGTGAGTGTCAGTATTTACCGGATTTTCCTGAATGAGTGTCTTTTTTTACAAGGTGTTCCCGAGTGAGTGTCAGTATTTACAGGAAGGTCCTGAGTGTGTGTCCGTAATTACAGGATGTTCCTGAGTGTCTGTCAGTATTTTCAGGAAGATCCCGCTTGAGTGTCAGTATTTACAGGATGCTCCTCGGCGAGATTCCTTCCTAAAACAATGTTCCTGGGTAGGTCTCAGTATTTATACGATGTTCCCGAGTGCGTGTCAGTATGTACGGAACGATCCAGAGTGAGTGTCATTATTTACAGTTCGTTCCTGGGTGAGTGTCAATATTTACATTCTGTTCCGGAGTTTGTGTCATTGTTTACAGGATGTTCTTGAGTGAGTGTTAGTTTTTACAGGATGCTCCTGAGTGAGTTTCAGTATTTACAGTTCATTCTTGAATGAGTGTCAGTATTTACAGGATGTTCCTGATTGCGTCATTATTTACAGGATGTTCCCGAGCATCTGTTAGTATTCGCAGGATGTCCATGAGTGTGTGTCACTATTGACAGAATGTTCCAGTTTGAGTGTTTGTATTTACAGCATGGTCCTGCGTGAGTGTCAGGATTTACAGAATGCTCCTGGATGAATTTCAGTATACACAGTATATTCCTAGGTGAATCACATTATTTACAGAATGATCCTCGTTGACTGTTTGTATTTACAGCAGGGTCCTGGGTGAGTGTCAGTATTTATAGAATGTTCCTGGGTGAGTGTCAGTATTTAGAAGATGTTCCTTGGTCAGTGTCAGTATTTACAGGATGTTACTAGGTGAGCGTCAGTATTTATAGATTGTTCCAAGGTGAATGTCAGTATTTAGAGGATCTTCCTGGGTGAGTTTCAATTTTATCAGGATGTTCCTGAGTGAGAGTAAGTATTTGCAGGCAGATCCTACGTGAGTATCAGTATTCAAAGCATGTTCCTGTTTGAGTGTCAGTATTTACAGGATGCTCTAAGATGAGTGTCAGTATTTACAGGATGTTACTCGGTGAGTGTCAGTATTTATAGATTGTTAATAGGTATATGTCAGAAATTAGAGGATGTTCTTGGGTGAGTTTCAATTTTTTCAGGATGTTTCTGTGTCAGTGTAAGTATTTGCCGCCTGTTACTCGGTGAGTGTCAATATTTACAGGATGCTCCGAGGTGAGTGTCAGTATTTACAGTCTGTTCCTCGCTTAGTGTCAGTATTTCAATAATGTTCCTTAGTGAGTGTCAGTATTTACAGGATGTTCCTAGGTGAGAAACATCATTTAGACAATTTTCCTGAGGGAGTGTCAGTTATTACAGGATGTTCCTGCTTGAGTGTCAGTATTTACAGGATGTTCCTGGTTGACTGTCAGTATTTATAGGATGTTCCTCGTTGAGTGTCAGTATTTACAGGATGTTCCTGGTTGAGTGTCAGTATTTATAGGATGTTCCTGGTTGACTGTCAGTATTGACAGGATGTTCCTGGTTGAGTGTCAGTATTTACAGGATGTTCCTGGTTGAGTGTCAGTATTTACAGGATGTTCCTGGTTGACTGTCAGTATTGATAGGATGTTCCTGGTTGACTGTCAGTATTTACAGGATGTTCCTGGTTGAGTGTCAGTATTTACAGGATGTTCCTGGTTGAGTGTCAGTATTTACAGGATGTTCCTGGTTGAGTATCAGTATTTACAGGATGTTCCTGGCTGACTGTCAATATTTTTAGGATGTTCCTGGTTGAGTGTCAGTATTTACAGGATGTTCCTGGTTGAGTGTCAGTATTTACAGGATGTTCCTGGTTGAGTGTCAGTATTTACAGGATGTTCCTGGTTGACTGTCAGTATTTACAGGATGTTCCTTGTTGAGTGTCAGTATTTACAGGATGTTCCTGGTTGAGTGTCAGTATTTACAGGATGTTCCTGGTTGACTGTCAGTATTTACAGGATGTTCCTGGTTGAGTGTCAGTATTTACAGGATGTTCCTGGTTGACTGTCAGTATTTATAGGATGTTCCTGGTTGAGTGTCAGTATTTACAGGATGTTCCTGTTTGAGTGTCAGTATTTTTAGGATGTTCCTGGTTGAGTGTCAGTATTTATAGGATGTTCCTGGTTGATTATCAGTATTTACAGGATGTTCCTGGTTGATTGTCAATATTTACAGGATGTTCCTTGTTGAGTGTCAGTTTTGACAGGATGTTCGTGGTTGAGTATCAGTATTTACAGGATGTTTTTAAATTAGTGTCAGTATTTGCTGGATCTTTCTATTTGTGTGTCAGTCATTATAAGTTATTCAAAAGTGATTCTCACTCTTTACTGGATGTTCCTTTGTGCGTGTCAGTACTTGTGGGATGCATAAACTTTTTTGTATTCCCTTTCGTTTAAAATCTGAGAAGTTATCTAATCGAAGTTTTTAAAGTCATAAATGGATTGAATCGGGTAGATACCGACAAATGTTTTCTATTCTGGTGGAATCCAAAGGGAGCGGGCAAATTCTTCCATTTAGGAGCGAAATCAGGAGGCACTTTTTGACCCAACGGGAAGTGGAAACCTTGAACACTGTTCCCCAAACGGCTGTGTGCATTGGGTCAATTGACATTTTCTGGACTGAAATCGATAGCTTTTTGTTTATTAACAAATTATATGGATCAAAAGGGGTTTAAAAGGTGTTGAGATGCAGATCAGCCATGAACGAATTGGATGGTGAACAGGCTCGAGCGGCTGAATGGCCTACTCCTGGTCCTGTGTCCTAGGTTTGCATTGACTTATTGTTACAGAATCTGTACATATCAACGCACTCGGGGTTTCCTGAATGGGCACGCTCCCTGGTAACCCTGTAAATATTGACTCACCCATGCATGTAATCACTGGCGCATTCTGGCGTCTTCCTGAATATGTAAACGCTCTGCCACTGCTTCGTTCGGCCTCAGCTGGGTTATTGTGCCCAATTCTGGTCACCATACTTTTGAAAGTTCGTCAAATAAAGAGTGCAGAGGCCATTAGCTAAAATGGTAGCAGGCATAAAGGATTTCATTGTGTGGAGAGACTAGAGAAGCTGGGATTGTTCACTTAGAGCAGAAAAAAGCCATGGGGAGATTTATTAAAGGTGTTCAAATTAATGAGCGGTTTTGAGAGAGTTAGAAAGTAGAAACTGTATCCACTGGCAGGAGGGTCGGTAACCAAAGGAACGGATTTAAGATCATTGGGAAATGAACCAGGGGGAGATGAGGAGATTTTTTTTATGCAGCGACTTGTTATGATCTGGAATGTATTGTCTGAAAGGTGGTGGAAGAATATTCAACAGTAGCTTCCCAAAGGTAATTGGACAGACACTTGAAAAGGAAACATTTTCAGGGTTTTACGGAAAGGGCAGGGGAGTGGGAATAATTGGATAACTCTTCCAGAAGAGCCGGCATGGGCACGTTGGGCCGAGTGTCCTCCTTGTATGCTCTAAGATTATTTTACTGTCTGAAATATTGACACTGTCCATTGACGCTTGTCTAGACTAACACGGTCTGGAGATTGAATGGAAAGATCAACATTAATGGGGGATTTAGTGACTGTACCAAAATTTCAGAGGTTTTTAGAGACGATACCACATTAACACGGGATCCGGAGAAATTACCAATACTTAAAGTTGGATCTCTGGACTTCCCGAATGTTTATAGTGGCGCCGAGAATCTGTGGCCATATCGACAAGAGTTAAAATGACGGTACGATGTTGACAAGTGGGTCCACAGATTATGACAAAGTTGACTTTGGAACCACGGATAGTATTAATATTTACACGTGGATCAAAGGCTCTACCAATACAGGGGGATGTGATTCATTGGAAACCGATTATCTTTCATGTGTAATTTAATTCCTTTATTTTATTTAGTTCTCAATCCACTCCTGATTCCAGCAGAAATCCCTGTTTGTTTCTCTGTTTCACAGTCCAATCACTATTATTATATTTAAACTCTGTCTCCAGTAGAAAGCCGTATCACAAGTATAATAATCAGACCCATCACTGGATGCAGTAAAAAATCAGCAAATTTCACCCCGAACTCCATCAAACTGCTGCTTTTGCTCCCAGCCTGATGTATAATTTCCCTCTTCATTTACCTTCCTTACAGTTAACTTAGTGACGATTGTGATCCTGTCGCGAGGAAAGTGCGGTCTCTCCAAATGTGTCACTCGGTACCTGGTGGCCATGGCAGCGGCGGATCTAGTGGTCGTTGTCATCGATCTGATATTGAGACAGATTCCGATTGTTTATTTCGAACATTTTGTTTTCCTGTCCGACATCCGCGTGTGTAATATCCACGCCGTCCTGCTTTATGCAGCGACAGACTGTTCTGTCTGGTTCACCGTCACTTTCACCTTTGATCGATTTCTGGCCATTTGTTGCCAGAAACTGAAAACTAAATATTGCACCGAGAAAACGGCGGCTGTGGTTCTGGGAACAGTGACTGTGCTGAGCTGTTTGAAGAACATCACCTGGTACTTTATGTTATCGAGTGGGTATGCTCTTGGCAACCTTCCCTGGTTTTGTAGTGATGATGGTGGTTTAAAATATTCCCGGGTGGGGGGATCAATCGAACTCCTGCATTATATTGTAACCCCGGGGGTCGCATTTGTTCTGATTCTGTTGCTCAATGTTTTAATCGTCAGACACATTGTAGTGGCCAACAGAGCCCGCAGGAGACTCCGGGACCACAGCAGTGAAGAGAGTCCCAGTGACCCAGAAATTACGAGTCGAAGGAAGTCCATTATTTTACTGTTCGTCATCTCGGGGAATTTCATGCTGTTATGGGCGATGTTTATGTTGTATTCTATATGGGTGCGGGTGTTGGATTTCATACGTCCGTCTGCAATTCCGCCTATCTTTCTAATGGAACTGGGATTCATGCTCCAGCTCCTGAGTTGCTGTACAAACACTTGTATTTATGCTGTGACCCAGACTAAATTCAGAGAGCAGTTGAAAAATATGCTGAAATATCCCTTTTCTCTAATTGCTGAAATCATTAAATGATGAGAACAACAAAAAAATTCCCAGCATCAGAACTCAATCCTCTTTTATGTTCTGTCGGAACCGCTCCGCCCCCGGGCTCTGTGCTAGAGAGATATTGGGGTCAATCGGCTATGACACTGAACCAGTCCAAAGTACTATCATTGGTTCCTAATTTGAATGGAAGTTTGCGGACGATCACAACCTCTGAGGTCCCTGCGGTGAATCTTGAATGTGGCCGGGAATTTCACTACAGCTTCCTGTCGAGACATTGTGGGACTGGACAATCGTTGGAAGGTGTTTTAAATTATTGAAAGAAATGATCACTTAAACGTTCAGTAACATGACGGAAGACTCCTTAGAAATTAAAAAACATAAATGGACAATAGGTGAACAATTACACAGTAACAGAAACACCCGGTAAACATTAACAGACTCAAGGAAACACGCTGCAAACATTAACAGTCGCTCCGAATGGCCCTATAAATAATAACCGTCTCACAGAAACGCACTGTAAACATTAACATTCACAGAAACCACCTGTAAACATTAACAGTTTCACCGAAACGCCACATAAATATTAACAGTCTCACAGACACACCCTGTAAATATTAACAGACTCACAGAAACACTCTGTAAACATTAACAGATTCACAGAAACAAACTGAAAACATACTGACTCACAGAAACAGGTTGTAAATAACAATATGCTCGCAGAAAGACACTGTAAATATTAACAGACTCACAGAAACACTCTGTAAACATTAACAGTCTCACAGAAACAACCTGAAAACATTAACAGACTCACAGAAACAGGTTGTAAATAACAATATGCTCGCAGAAAGACACTGTAAATATTAATAGAATCACAGAAACACTGTAAACTTTAGCAGACTCACACAAATACACAGTAAACATTAACAGACTGTCAGAAACACTGTAAACATTGACAGATTCAAGGAAACAGCCTGTCAACATTAACAAGTCTCACAGATACACGCAGCAACTATTAAAATACTGACATCATTCCAGACTAATACATTGCCAGGCACTTCCTGTCAGCAACGAATCAACCCCAGAGACCCCCAAGATCTGTTAACAAAATGACAGAAGCATCCTGTAAAAATTACCGTTGATGAACAGACACCCTGTACCAACTACAACACTGCCATAGACTTCCTGTAAACAATAACATACTCCCAATGACTCCTGAATATAAACACACCGATAGATTACAGAGGTTAATATTAACATTCTCACTGAGACACTCTGTGCTTCATGGCCCACGGCCAGAGACATCCTGTGAACTGTAAAACACTCCCACTGATGCCAGGGAGATTAAGACCCTGACAGAGACACAGGTGAATATTAACAACAATAACTCCCATTTATGCAGCGCCTTTAACGTAGTAAAACGTCCCAGTGCGTTTCACAGGAGCGATTATCGAACAAAGTTTGACACCGAGCCGCTGAAGGAAATATGAGGACAAGTGACCAAAAGCATCGGTAAATATGTAGGCTTTAAGGAGCGTTTTACAGGGGGAAAGGAAGATTGAGAGGCAGACAGGTTTAGCGAGGGCACTTCAGAGGTTCGGCAGCTGAAGACATGGCCGCCAGTGGTGGGGGGATGAAAAGCGGTGAAAGGCAAGAGGCCAGAATTGGAGGGGCGCAGAGATCTCGAAGTGTTGTCGGGCTGGTGGAGGTTACAGAGATAAGGTGGGGCGAGGCTGTAAATGGATTTGAAGACAAGGATGAAAATTTTAAAATCGAGGCGTTGCTGGACTGGGAGCCAAAGTAGATCAGCGAGCACAGAGGGGTGGTAGGAGAACGGAACTTGATTCGAGTGAGAATTTGGACAGTAGAGTTTTGGATGAGCTCAAGTTTGCAGAGGGTACAAGGTTGGAGGCCGGCCGGGAGGGCATTGAAGTAGTTGATTCTGGAGGTAACAAAGGCATGGATGAGAGTTTCAGCAGCAGATGAGCTGAGGAAATGGGTGGAGACCTGCGATGTTACAGAGGCGGAAGTCGGCGGTCTTGGTGATTGAGAGGATATGGGGTCAGAAGTTCATCTCAGATTCAAACTGGGCGCTAAGGTTGTGAACGGTGTGGTTCAGCCTCACACATTGGCCAGGGAGAGGGATGGCGTCAGTGTCTGGGGAATGGAGTTATTGGCAGGGACAGAAGACAAGGGCTTCGGTATTCCCAAAGTTTAATGGGAGGAAATTTCTGTTCAACTAATACTGGATGACGGAGAAGCAGCGTGACAAAGCAGAGGCAGTGGAGGGGTTGGGAGAGATGGTGGGGATGTGGAGCTGGGTCTTGTCAGCAGCCTGAACTGGTTCCTCCCAGACTGAGCAGGATTACTATTGCAACAACACATCATCAGTGGTGTGAAACTAAGCTGTCTCACGACGGTCTAATCCGAGCTAACGTTCAATATTGGAGTGTGAACAATCCAGCGCTGGGTGAAGTCTACTTCACAATCGGAGGAACAGCCGACATCGAAGGAACAAAAAGCGACATCCCCACGAGCGCTGGATCGCCACAGGCCGTCTGGAACCTGACGTTGTGTTTTCGGATGATCTCGGCGAGGCGCAGAATGTAGAGGAGAAATAGGCGGGGGCCAAGGAGAGGTCATTGGGTTTCCAGAGGTAAAGATGGAGGAGCAGGAAGAGAAGCCGTCGCGGGTGATTCTCTGACTCGACTGGATAGATGGGAATGGACCAGGCGAGGACAGTCCCAACTCGGCAAAGAGTGAGGGGAAAGAGCGAACCAAAGTCAGAGGGAGAGAGAGAGACACACAGTGAAAGAAGTGGTGAGAAATAGAGCGGGACAGATGAGAGAGAGGGTCGCAGAGAGAGGGGGAGAATTAAACAGAAGCAGAGAAAAGGTGTGACACAAACTCAGACAAAGTACGAGAGAAAATGAGCATCGCACACTGGTCCAGAATTAATCTAGAATCGCAAATAAGACCCGGTTCAATCGTCCCCCGTGAACCCTCTTTTTGAACATCCTTCTTTACCTCCTTTTTATTCCAATTTAATTCCCCTTTTTGAATCCACTTTAAATTGTCATTTGAAACGTCATTGAACTCCCTTTAATTCCTTTTAAACTTCATTTTTAAACCCTACTATTGAAGCCATTTTGCCCCCTTTTTATTCCCATTTTTTGGAGAGATTGTCTTTCTCCAAACTCTGCCACTGTGGTTCCTTTTCAAACCCATCTATTTCTCACCGAGCTTGCAGTCTCTCTCCTAACCACTTTTAAAACCCCTTTTTAAGACCTGTTCAATCCGCTTTTAACTACATAAACTCCTTAAACCGCTTATAACTATCCTTTTTAAACCATTTAACCTCTTAAACAAATTTTTACCTCCAACCTCCTTTTTAACCTTTTAATTTTATTAGACCTATTTTTAACCTCTTCACTATCCTTTCAACCAGTGACGTATTGAACCCCTTTTAACACTCTTTTTAACCCCTTTATAACATTAGTCCCCCTTTAAACCCATTTTAAACTCTTTAACATTATTCTTAATTCCCTTCCGTGGGAGCAGCAAAGCGTCCCCCAGATATTGAGCACAATGCAGGTTTGCAGACAGGGGGAGGGGGCAGGGACTCTGGCATCGTTGTGTCTCACAGGAAGTGACCTCACCGCGTAAGACAATGACGACCCAACACGAACGCCTCCAACGCTGCTGACCCGCCCGCTCCGCATCCGACATTTTGTCCTTACCAAGAAGTGACTTCGTAACGTCGATGTCAGCTCACCGGGTCCGCCGCCGGGCTCAGCTGGGCTCCGCCTGCTGCCCCGCACCCGAGTGACCGGTTGAGGAGTCACGTGGTCAGGTGACGCCATCTCCCAGAGTGAAACGCGGCCAGAACTGTGGTTCGATAGGGGCCTTTCTCCGCCGCGCCGCATTGTGGGAAGGCGGGGTCGCCATCGCCACATACGTCCCACCAGCTCCTGAAATCGGGGAAATCGCTGCCCGCCAACGGGGACCGGCACCGAAAGGAGCTCGAGTTGGGATTCAAACCCCGGAAGGCAACTTGGATTGCCCGTCGGCTCCTTCCAACAACCTGAACACATTCCCCACTTCATAAACCCCTTTCCGCTCCCTCAAGCCCTTCCCCAAACACTGAACGACTTCCCTGAACAGCTTCCCATCCCCTGAAGCTCTTCCCACACTCTGAATTCCTTACAATCACAATGAATCCCTGCCCATCCACTGAACCCCTTTTCAAATCCATGAACCCATTCTCCATGCACTCAACCGCTTCTCCTCCCCTAAATCCCTTCCCATGCTCTGAACCCCATTCTACCCGCTGATATGATTCCAACTACCTGAGTATCTTCCCCAAATCCTCACCATCCCTTGAACCACTTCCCATCCCCTGAACCTCTTCCCACTCCCGAACTCCTTCCCTCCCTCTGAAACCCTGCCACACCCCCTGAACCATTTCCAATCCTCTCGAACCCTTCCCCTCCCACTGAACACCTTCCCACCTAATGAATCCCTTCCCCAGCCCATGAATTCCTGATCCCTTCCCAAACCCCTGAACCTCTTTTCCACCCTCTGAATTCCTACCATCCCCTTCCCACCCTTGAAGCAGTTCCCCACAGCCTGATCCCCTTCCCCAACACCTGAACCTACAAGGATCTCCACTGGGGCATTAACTATTCAGTATATTTATTATTGACAAGGATAACACAATAAAGAGCCATTTTTCCAAGTTTTCCAATGACACAAGGATTGATGGCATAGCAAGTCGTGTACACGGGAGCAGAAAAATTACAATGAGACATTTGTAGAATAAGTGAGGGCACAACTGTGGCAGATGAACTTCAAAGCAGTTAAGTGTGAGGTCATCCATTCTGGACCAAAAAAATGGTCAATCCGAGGATTTGTTTAAATGGCTGTCATTCCCTTCAGAATAGAAGATTCTAATTCTAATAGAAGATCTAATTGAAGCGTTTAAGATAATAGAGAGGAATTGTTTCCTCTGGTTGGGGAATGCAGAACAACGGGTATAACCTTAAAATTAGAGCCGGGCCGTTCAGGGTTGATGTCAAATAGAACTTCTTCACACAAAGCGCAGTGTAAATGTGGAACTCTCGCCCCCAAAAGCTGTTGAGGCTGGGGATCCATTGAAAAATCCAAAACTGAGATTTATTTTGTTAGGCATGGGTATTATGAATAATGGAACCAATGCGGGTAGATGGAGTTAAGATTCAGATAAGCCATGATCTAATTGATCGAATCAGGCTCGAGGAGTTGAATGGTTTACTCTTGTTCCTATGTTCCTATGTCACTATTTTCCCGATGTTCCGAAGTAACTATGTTCCAATGGAGGAGAGGTGGAAGTGATTATCCTCGGGGTCGGTGCTGGGCCCAAATCTCCGCTCCGTATATATGGACTATTCGGATTTGGGAATCGGGAGCACAATCGGAACGTTTGCTGATGACACAAAATTCGAAGATTTGACAACCAGTAAAGATAATATAAATGAGTTCAGGCAGACGTTGATGGTTTGGACTGGAATGGATTGACAGGTGGCAGATGCCGTTTAATGTGCCTCGAATTTAAATTTCCCATCCTCGTGTTAAAATCCGTTCAGGGCCTCGCCGTTCCTAATCTCTGTATCCTCCTCCAGCCCTACATCACCGCCCCACCCCCCGAGAACTCTGCACTCCTTCAATTCTTGCCTCTTGTGCATTCCCGATTTTCATCACTCCACCATTGGCGGCCGCGCCTTCAGCTGCCTCGGCCGTAAGCTCTGGAATTCCCTCCCTAAACCGCTCCGCCTCTCTACCTCTGTCTCCTCCTTTAAGAGGTTCATTAAAATTGAACTCTTTGACCAAGCTTTTAGTTAACTGTGCTAATGCCTCCTTCTGTGACTCAGTGTCAATCTGTGTTTGACAATGTTCCTGTGATGCGATTTGGGACGTTTTACTACGTTCATTGTGCTATTTTAATGCAAGTTGTTGTCGATTATGGATATAGAATCATAGAATAATAGAATGGTGAAAGCACAGAAGGACGCCATTCGGCCCGTCGTGCCCGTGCCTGCTCTTTGTAAGAGCAATCAATTTAGTCCCATCATCCTGCTCTTTCCTTGGAATCCTGCTTATTTTTTCCCTTCAAGTATTTATCCAACTCATTTTTGAAAGCCACGATTGAATCTGCTTCCACCACGCTTTCAGACAGGACATTCCAAGGGAGGGATCACTTTGGGACAAGTGATCATAATTCCATTAGTTTTAAGATAGCTGTGGAGAATGATGGGTCTGGCACAAAAGTTAAAATTCTAAATTGGGGAAAGGCCAATTTTGATGGTATTAGACAGGAACTGTCAGAAGTTGATTGGGAGAGTCTGTTGGCAGGCAAAGGGACGTCTGGTAAGTGGGAAGCTTTCAAAAGTGTGTTCATCAGGGTTCAGGGTAAGCACATTCCTGAAAAAGTGAAGGGCAAGGCTGGTAGAAGTAGGGAACCTTGGATGACTCGGGGGATTGAGGCCCCAGTCAAAAAGAAGAAGTAGGCATATGACATGCATAGGCAGCTGGGATCAAGTGGATCCCTTGAAGAGTACAGAGATTGCGGGAGGAGAGCTAAGAGAGAAATCAGGAGGGCAAAAAGGGGACATGAGATTGCTTTGGCAGATAAGGCAAAGGAGAATCCAAAGAGCTTCTACAAATATATAAAGGGCAAAAGAGTAACTCGGGAGAGAGTAGGGCCTCTTCAGGATCAACAAGGTCATCTATGTGCGGGACCACAAGAGATGGGTGAGATCCTAGATGAATATTTCACATCGGTATTTACGGTTGAGAAAGGCATGGATGTTAGGGGACTTGGGGAAATAAATAGTAATGTCTTGAGGAGTGTACATATTACAGAGAGGGAGGTGCTGGAAGTCTTAACGCGCATCAAGATAGATAAATCTCCGGGACCTGATGAAATGTATCCCAGGACGTTATGGGAGGTTAGGGAGGAAATTGCAGGTCCCCTAGCAGAGATATTTGAATCTTCAACAGCTACAGGTGAGGTGCCTGAAGATTGGAGGGTAGCAAATGTTGTGCCTTTGTTTAAGAAGGGCGGCAGGGAGAAGCCTGGGAACGACAGACCGGTGAGCCTGACATCTGTAGTGGGTAAGTTGTTAGAGGGTATTCTGAGAGACAGGATCTACAGATATTTGGAGAGGCAGGGACTGAATAGGAACAGTCAGCATGGTTTTGTGAGTGGAAAATCATGTCTCACGAATTTAATTGAGTTTTTTGAAGGGGTAACCAAGAAGATAGATGAGGGCTGTGCAGTAGACGTTGTCTACATGGACTTTAGCAAAGCCTTTGACAAGGAACCGCATGGTAGGTTGTTATATAAGGTTAAATCTCACGGGATCCAAGGTGAGGTAGCCAATTGGATACAAAATTGGATTGACGACAGAAGGTGGTTGTAGAAGGTTGTTTTTCAAACTGGAGGCCTGTGACCAGCGGTGTGCCTCAAGGATCGGTGCTGGGTCCGCTGTTATTTGTTATTTATATTAATGATCTGGATGAGAATTTAGGATGCATGTTTAGTCAGTTTGCAGATGACACCAAGATTGGTGGCATTGAGGACACTGAAGAAGGTTATCTAGGATTGCAACGGGATCTTGATAAATTGGGCCAGTGGGCCGATGAATGGCATATGGAGTTTAATTTAGACAAATGTGAGGTGATGCATTTTGGTTGATCGAATCGGGCCAAGACCTGCTCCGTTAATGGTAGGGCGTTGGAGAGAGTTATAGAACAAAGAGATCTAGGAGTACAGGTTCATCGCTCCTTGAAAGTGGAGTCACAGGTGGATAGGATGGTGAAGAAGGCATTCAGCATGCTTGGTTTTATTGGTCAGAACATTGAATACAGGAGTTGGGGTGTCTTGTTGAAGTTGTAAAAGACATTCGTAAGGCCACACTTGGAATACTGTGTACAGTTCTGGTCACCCTATTCAAGAAAGGATATTATTAATCTAGCAAGAGTGCACAAAAGATTTACTAGGAAGCTACCGGGACTTGATGGTTTGACTTATAGGGAGAGGTTGGATAGACTGAGACTTTTTTTTCCCTGGAGAGTCGGAGGTTTTGGGGGTGATTTTATAGAAGTCTATAAAATAATGAGGGGCATAGATAAGGTAGACAGTCAAAATCTTTTCCCAAAGGTAGGGGAGTCTATAACGAGGGGGCATCGATTTAAGGCGAGAGGGGAGAGATACAAAAGTGTCCAGAGGGGCAATTTTTTCACTCAAAGGGTTGTGAGTGTCTGGAACGAGCTGCCAGAGGAAGTAGTAGAGGCGGTACAATTTTGTCTTTTAAAAAGCATTTGGACAGTTACATGGGTAAGATGCGTACAGAGGGATAG
Organism: Heptranchias perlo; assembly: GCF_035084215.1. Classification (NCBI taxonomy): domain Eukaryota; kingdom Metazoa; phylum Chordata; class Chondrichthyes; order Hexanchiformes; family Hexanchidae; genus Heptranchias; species Heptranchias perlo. The sequence goes on from NW_027139559.1 coordinate 4,812,701, forward strand.
GGGCCAAGTGCAGGCAATTGGGAGTAGCTTAGTGGTATAAACTGGGCGACATGGACATGTTGGGCCGAAGGGCCTGTTTCCATGTAGTAAACTTCTCTGATTCTATGATTCTATAAGTTTAGTATTCATTTAAAAGCAGTGGTGCCTTTGAATTGCGTATTAATTTGATATTTGACGTTCTGTGATTGTTTCTTGAAGTTATAATTTTTAAGTGCAGGGGTTTCGAACAGTTTTCTTGTTGGAGAACTGCACTGATGTGAATGATTAGAATATTGAAATGCTCTTTATTTTCTCACTGTATATTTATCCTGGAAGGGCACGAATGACTTGTACCGAATGTCTCGTGCTGCTTGATCTGGGGAGCACGCTGAGTGTGCACGAGTGAAGTCGGACGCTGGAATCAACCAGCAAGCGATGTGCATGAGGAAAATTCATTGAAAAACGGATCTTAGACATGTCAGTCACGCTGACAACGCAACTACATGAAATGGTGAATGTGGAGCAGGAGAGTGAGACCATCTATTGGACCACTACTGACTTGAAACTTGTACTCAAGGCTCTGACACATGCTTCATAGAAAAAAACGACCTTCTGCATTAAGCTTAATGAAAGAACCAGGATGGTGTTAAACACACTGGTACCGATCAGAGCTATTGAAGTTAAAATAGAGAAGGGCATCAAATTGGAAATTCAGAATTCAGAATGAAACCTCTAAACATGAATTAAAATGACACGTAATATGGTTAAGAGTAAAATTGGACAGGAGGATCTTTTAAGTCGAGTTGATGACGTTTTGATATTTGGAAGTGCACGGGGATAAATAGGTTTTGAACCTTGTTTACCATTCAATGTAAAATGATATTCATAACAATTTTAATGATATGTTATGCCGAATTGGTAGAATTCTGTTCAGTATTGGCCTTAAAAACTCTAGAGACAACAATGGGGTGATTGTAAGGGAAGGGTTAATCAAACTGTCCTGAAGGCCATTCGTGTTATTCTGCTATTGATTTCTCTTTATACTTTAGTCATTTTAACCTATAGCCTTTTCCCTTTAAACGGGGAAGTTTGATTCATTTTGAAATAACATCGGCTATTGGGCCTGGGCTCATCCTGCAGCAATGTTCACTTTCAGGATATAGTAAT